>NC_092749.1:42326786-42951786 GCF_047496795.1 Chiloscyllium punctatum | reverse complement strand
AGTCCGTTCTAAATTATTTGATGCATTAAATTGTTTATTTTCTAATGAAGTAAAGCTATCCATTAGCAGTAGTCAAATTAGTAATTGGGAGCATCATATAAAGCTTATAATTTTCCTTTCAGTCAAGGGGGAATAACTACCTAATTTGTAAGGAGGTGATACAAACCATGGAATGTCATCTAACTGCAGTCAGTTCTGCTATAACACAGTAGGTCTATTCTCGTGCAATCCTGTTAAAAGGAAATCGTGTAATAGCACAATTTAAACTAATGAGCTAGAATCATGTTATAACCAATACGCGCTTTAAAATTTCATGCTTTGGAAACAGTGTTCCCAGTTCATCAATGGTGTTATAGAGAATTTGTGTCAATGAAACGTGCATTATAGCAGAACGACTTGTGTTGCTTGCTGAGAACTTTCAGTAATTATACTTTCTATTAACACCATATTACCAGAGGCCATAGGGTAGATGATAAATCTGTAGAATTACATTAAAGCTTTCCCAAACTGCCGCATAAGGAAAATGTAAAGTTTCAGATCATTTGAATAAAGATGTTTGTGTAGCTTGTAACAGTATGAAATGAAACAAAACAGAACTTCTGGAAAATCTAAGCAAGTGTGGCAGCATCTGTGGAGATAACGTTTCGAGTCCAATGACCCTCCTCCAGAACTGATGTTCCATGAGCACAGATTATTTTTTGTTACTTTGTTTCATAGTTGGCTGTTTGCCTAATGCTAAGGTGTGTTTGGAAGGCAGTTTTACACAAAGAAGGATAGCATTTGGATCCATTTCTGCCAGTACCTGATTGGCATACATGGCCACTTCCAACAAAGATTGTAGGGTAACATTTAGAACTGCTGACTGATTTATCATTCACTCTATCATATTTCTTTAGACTGAATACTCAAACTAATTACAATACCGTTATTTGAGGTACACCGGTTTAGACCAAAAGAGTCATTAAATGGCAAGGAGATGCTGGTTATGTTCATTAGAAATGTTAAGATGTTAGCTGTAGCATGACCATTGTTAATATGAATTATGTTCTTGTTTACAGTTATAAACTTGAGTGCCTACTTAGTACATAGGTATTTTCATGTGTAATTTCTCAAGGGCAACAGGGGGTAGACAATAAATGCTGGCCCATGTTTTCCTCAGATAATCTGGATAATTGCTCCTATCCTGCTTTCTCATTTGATAAGGTTAAAATTTGTACAGTTGTAGACTGTTAATTCAGCTGTATTGTTGTGATATTGTATTCCAATGCCTATGGAGTTTTCTAACTTTTATCTTGGAATCAATGGAAAGTCTCACATTTGAAATGTGATACCACATCAAATGATCTGTTTTAAAATTTTAATAATAGAAAGAACAGAATTAATTAAATGCCAGTCATAATGACTGCAATTAAATTCTGAATTCATTTATCCTTTTGGGAACATTCTATTGCTACTATTCAACTGGCTTTTGAACGTGGTACCATATTATTTACTTAAGTCTGAAAAGGTAGCTTAGTTCAAAGGTACTATTGTAGGCCACATATCAGCTTTGTCTTTTTGAACATGGGAACTTAGACAGCAAGCATAAGGTGGTAACATCTGAAATAAGCATGAGCGCATGTGCCTGTATGCGTATATAATCTATCGCATCTATTCGGAGTGTAGTCATTCAAATGATTGGAAAATGAGAGTGCTTCCATATGTTTTTTAGAGAAGTGACACACCCATATACTTTTCACTGATGTGGCTTTCTCCAGTTCTGGGATCCAAGATTCATTTGTCTTAGATTGGTAACTTTTTTAAAAAAAAATGCTGCTTATACTTTTGAACTCCAAATATGAGACATCTATGTATGGTACTTGTGCTGTTCTTGAAAGTATTCTGCCAGAGAAGTATACAGTAGCGCCTTGACATACGAATGACCCCATTCACGAACAAATCGGTTTATGAACAGGATTGTATGTAAAATTTTGCTTCAAGTACATACGAAATTCAAGGTACGAACGCAAAAAGCCCGTGGTTTCATTGTCATTTGTTCTGTTTTGCTACGCGCGCTTTGAATATCCGAACAATAGGAAAATTGATTCAGTTCGCGAACTTTTTGGTTCGCGAACCGGGTCCCGGAATGGATTAAATTCGTAAGTCAAGGCGCTACTGTATTATGTTCATGTAAACCATTCTGTCTAAACGACTTAAATATACTCTCTAGGTTAATGATTAAAACAGCCTGGAGGCTGCTGATCAAAAGTTGGGCTTTCAAAACAATAGTGTCTGTACCTATATATAGCACCTTTCATCCTTGTAAAGTGTTTTAAGACATCTCTATTATCAGACCAAATTTGACATCAAACAGAAGATATTAGGGCAGATAACTTAAAATAGGTTTTAATGCACATTTTAAAAGAGGAAGATAAGTGAACGAGTTTAGAGAAGCAAGTTCAGAGCTAAGTGTCTTTGCAGTTGAAACCCAGGTGGCGTTATTAAAGGCACTTACTGAAGAGTGTTGTGAAACTTGCAAGGGTTCATGAGATTTGCAAGGATATTGCCAGGGTTAGAGGATTTGAGCTATAGGGGAGGCTGAATAGACTGGGGCTATTCAGTGCTTCCTTGGAGCACTGGAGGCTGAGGGGTGACCTTATAGAGATTTATAAAATCTTGAAAGGCACGGATAGGATAAATAGACGACAAGGTATTTCTGTGGGGTGGGGGAGTCCAGAACTAGAGGGTATAGGTTTGGGGTGAGAGGGGAAAGATATAAAAGAGACCTAAGGGGTAACTTTCGTACGCAGACAATGTTGCTTGTATGGAATGAGCTGCCAGAGGATGAGGTGGAAGCTAGGACACTTACAGCATTTAAAAGGCATCTAGATAGGTGGATGAATATGAAGGGTTTAGAGGGATATGGGCCAATGCTGGCAAATGGGATGAGATGAATTTAGGGTATTTGGTCAGCATGGATGAGTTGGATGAAGTGTCTGTTTCCATTCTGTACATCTCTATGACTCTGACTAAGAGGCGAGAGCTGGAAGAACCCAGATATCTTAGAGGATTGCAGAAGTTACAGAATGAGTATGTGGAGGGACGTAAAAATGAGGATGAGAATTGTAATGTCAAGGTATTGAACACTGAGCCAGTGGTCAGGGTGTGGTGGTTTTGGTGAAAGGACTTAGTGCAACTTAAAATACCAGAAAAAGTGGGTTCATTACTTCATGCGTGTAAAATATGAATTGTTATTTCAGTATAGTTAAATATAAGCTTATGTTTGACATATTGTTTGGTCGATGCTGTGCCCAGTTTTAACTTAGTCAAAGCCCACCCAATTGCAGAGTCTTAGTCTCTGATTCTATGGTATGATTCAGAATTCTGCCTGACTGAACCTTGCTGTCAGGCAAAGAAATCTTCAACCTGTTGAGCAACAGCTGTACGTCTAGTTTGACCGTGTTACTTTGACAAGTTTGCATAATTATATATCAGTAAATAACAAAAACAAGAAAGAAGTTAAAAGCAAAAATCAAAACATGCGGAAACAACTGCCTTTTCAGCTGTACCTTTAGGCAGATTAATGCTGAAACTTGGCATGTTTGAGTGAAACTTGGTGTGAACACTGCTATTGCATTCAGCAGTAGGCACCTGAATGTTTTTGTTATATGTAACTAGTTTTATTGTTATTTACAACTATATTTAGACAAATGTTTAAATGTGCTGAATTTTCCTTCTAATATGCAACAGTGCACATATGAAGAATGTTTATAATGTTTGTAAGCTAAGGAGGAATCTAAACTTTAAAGTTAATAAGTGTTGACTTTATAAAATTAAAAACTTTTCTGAATTTCCCATTTTATCCAGATTGTACCCTAAAGGGCAACAAAGAATTCCCATTTTCTTCAATGGACAATTGAGTTTTGGTTCTGACCGTTTTGTTGCATTATTTAGATTTGTGTAAAAATAATTTTTTTTAAATTACTGCAATTGCGGCATTACAGGACATTGATTAGGCCACTTTTGGAATATTGCGTGCAATTCTGGTCTCCTTCGTATCAGAAGGATGTTGTGAAACTTGAAAGGGTTCAGAAAAGATTTACAAGGCTTGTTGCCAGGGTTGGAGTGCTGTGACCAATAAAGGAAAGCATACCGAATGCTTTCTTCACTATCCTATCTACCTGCGCCTCTATTTTCAAGGAGTTATGAACCTGCACTCTAAGGTCTCTTTGTTTAGCAACACTCCCCCAGGACCTTACTGCAGCAAATGTGTACAAGTCCTGCTCTGATTTGCTTTTCCAAATTGCAGCACCTCACACATTATCTAAATTAAACTCCATCTGCCACTCCTTGGCCCATTGTCCCATCTGATCAAGATCCCATTCTATTTAGAGGTAAACTTCTTTGCTGTCCACTACACCTCTAATCTTGGTGTCACTTGCAAACTTGTTAACTTACACCTCCTATGTTCACATCCAAATCATTTATGTAACTGATGAAAAGCAGTGGACCCAGCACCTATCCTTATGGTATACTGCTGGTCACGCCTCCAGTCTGAAAAGCAACCCTCTACCACCATCCTCTGTCTTGTATCTTTGAGCCAGTTCTGTATCCAAATGGCTAGTACTCCATGTATTCCATGAGATCTAACCTTGCTAACCAGTCTGCCATGAAGAACCTTGTTGAACACCTTACTGAAGTCGATATAAATCATGTCTATTGTTCTGCCCTCATCAATCCCCTTTGTTACTTCTTCAAAAAAACATAATGTTGCTGCAGTGTAAAACATCTTTTTTCTGTACTTGGCAGAGTTGAAGCTTTGCAAGTGAAACCTGTTTTCCTGAATTAAAATTTGCATATTGTTGGTGAATTAATGTGCTTTAGCTCTTTAATTTCAATCTGTGAAAGTATGGATATTATACAGGTATTTTAAACAATGCACTATTACATCACGTTTGGCTGAACAAACTTTTGTGAACCTCTGACGTTTTTTGCCATTTGCTTAGATCTAAAACCATTTGGAAGCCGTTAGGGTTATGATAAGAAAGTAGCCTTTGAAGATATGATGTTGGTTTGAACATTTTCATAGTGCTATAGGAACTGCATCCGCACTACTGAAACAAAAACTAAATGAGGTTTATTCTGTATTTTGCATATCAGGGTTACACTTGTAGGTGCTATATTACTTTAAACTGCAAGGTAAACCATACTGTGCTTAATGTGCATAATTACTGTTTCTGGTTTCAAATTGTGATTTTTGCAATATCGGTGATACGATGGACGTAATTTCCTCATGTCCTGATTTGTTTAATGATTTCTGTATACTTTAGTCTGAAGGTTCACCATGTTAGGATGAAACATCTGAAGGATTACATTCAGCTTTTTTGAAACTGTTTTTAAATAAAACTCTATTTACAACAATATGTACAATCTTGGAAATTTCATATTAATGAGACAAACTAATGCATTATTAATGGTTCCTCTTTCGAACTATTATCACAGCACTCATGTAAGTGGTCTCTGAATGAAGTTAACATTTCAAATTTGAACAGTAAACTATTTCGTAGTTTTGTCTATGACTGAAACAAAATGACACTGTGTTATGGGCAGTTAAATCCATAAGTCCAAACTTAAGTATAACCTATAAAGCAAGTTTTAAAATTGGCTATCAATGTATATAATCTCAACAGATGCAAAAAAAATTGCTTGATGAACACCATGTTCCAGAATCTTAATCTATTACCTCTCATCATGTGTTCATATAGAACTGGAGTGTTGTTGACAACCAAAAATGAAATAAAAGATATTGCTGCAGGAAGATGTATTTTGTCAAAGATTTTTGTCTTGTACCCATCAGGACATTTCACAAGAATACAGATTCAAGGGGAAAATCAATGCTGCATGAAAGGAGAGTACCAACTTTGTTGCCTTGTGGGTACATAGCTGTTGAGAATGCATCCTCTAATGCTAATGGACAGTCAACAACCAGGCTTTAGCCAATTGGAGTCAACATGTCTAGTTTATCATTTAAGCCCTATTTTTAAAATCAGGCTTCCAAAACCAAAGCCTGCTGTCTAGTAAGCATTTGTATGTTTCCTTTCTTTAAAATGGTTTGGTCTTCTATTTCACCAGCTTCAAGAGTTTCATAAATTTTCCATTTTATGGATTGACTCATTTGAATTGTGCCTAATCCTTCCTTCCTTATGTTTGAGTTGAATTTGCCTAGTTTCAACATAGGTATAATTGTCACAATCTTCACAGCAGTAACAGCACAATGGATATTCCTCCCATCACATGGGTTGCAATGATTCAAGAGGTCGCTCACTACCATTTCCTTGAGGGCACTTAGGCAACAAATGCCAGTAATATCTAATATTTGCTCAGAGTTCTAGGGTAACCGTATAATTTAGTTCAATTAATTCCAGGAGTAGGGCCTGTTGAGATCCTTTTTAGGTTTCCTCAAATAAACAATTTTACTGTACCCTGTAGTATAATAGGTGTAAAAAAATATCAGAACTCTGGCAGCAATAGTTTAGTACCCACCATAATTCTCACACCTTACACAAAAATCAGTACTGTTTAAGGAGTCAAAGCCATAATCAGAAATGTTAATCTCTGTGGCATTACAAAACTAATATTTCAAAAATGGATCAAAATGCAAATTGTTTTCAATTGAAGATAATACTAATGTAATGTAGCCTTTTCAGTGAACGACTACTAGACAGAGTTGCATTGTTGGATATCAGCCGAGAGGTAGTCTCTAGAAATGTCAGATACAGTGACTGGATGCTTGCATTAGACCAAACTCTTGGTACACAATGCTCCTAAGAGAATAGGTTAGAGAAAATGTAAGTAATTATTTACATTCATCAATTGGAAAAAAAATGCTCAAAGGGCATCACTTTTCATTGGTTGGATGCACTTTCTATTGGCTGAGATTTTATTTAATCAGAAAATCCCCGATTTTACTGCAGAAGTAATAGTTAATGGCACCCAATGATCCCATATCCTTTCTTTGCTATGATCCCTGTAACATTGTCCATTTCCTACTTTGTCTCAGTTCATCTGTTGCTGAAACTCACATCCTTACATTCTTGCCTCTAGTCATAATTATCCAAATGCTCTCCTGGATGGCCATCTTCCTTGCACTTTTGTAAATTTGAACCCAACTAAAAGCCTACTGGCTCTGCTCTTAACTCCAGTGCAAAGAGACACCTATCTTTTAAACTTCCTACTGATTTTGTTTTCACCTCAATTCATGGGCTTACTACTTCCTATCACTTCAACTTGCTCCAGCTCAAATCTTGAAAATCAATCTTGGTACCAGTGTTACCTTTATTGCATTTTCATCTCTCGCCCTATTCATAGACTTGCTTCAGTGTCCTAACCTGGAATAATAAAATTCTTTCTCTCTCGACCTATATATCTATCTTCCTTTGACAGTCCTTTTAATCTTTCTCTTTGATCAAGCTTTTGCTCACCTGTGCAATGAGCATCTTTTGTTTCATGATCACTGCTCCTATAAAATGTCTTGAAGTTTTGTGAAATGCACTGTTTTAGTGAAATTTGTTCTAATTTGAAAATTGTGCAGTAACTTGTGACAAGGATATGAATTGCACATCGTCACAAGTTGTTGGTCAATTTCCACATCATGAAAACAGCAGCTTGTTCTTAACCTTCCAGTGTGTTTCATGAAGTTGCTACTTTTGTACATTCATTGTCATATAGACTCCTGACACCAAGTTAGGGTGAATACTTAACAGCATTAGTACATTTTTATGTCAAAAAAATTCCTGCAGCATCAACGTACATGACACATAAAATAAATAATTTGGGATGTGTATTTAGTCTCCTTTCTATAGAGTCATAGATATGTACAGCATGGAAACAGACCCTTCGGTCCAACCCATCCATGCCGACCAGATACCCAACCCAAACTACTCCCACCTGCCAGCACCCGGCCCATATCCCTCCAAACCCTTCCTATTTATATACCCATCCAAATGCCTCTTAAATGTTGCAATTGTACCAGCCTCCTCCACATCCTCTGGCAGCTCATTCCATACAGGTACTACCCTTTGCATGAAAAAGTTGTCTCTTAGGTCTCTTTTGTATCTTCCCCCTCTCACCCTAAAACCTATGCCCTCTAGTTCGGGATTCCTGACCCCAGGGAAAAGATTGTCTATTTGTCATATACATTATCCTCATAATTTTGTAAACCTCGAAGGTCACCCCTCAGCCTCTGACGCTCCAGGGAAAACAGCCCCAGCCTGTTCAGCCTCTCCCTGTAGCTCAGATCCTCCAAACCTGGCAACATCCTTGTAAATATTTTCTGGACCCTTTCAAGTTTCACAACATCTTTCCGATAAGAAGGAGACCAGAATTGCACGCAATATTCCAACAGTGGCCTAACCAATGTCCTGTACAACCGCAACATGACCTCCCAACTCCTGTACGCAATACTCTGACCAATAAAGGAAAGCATACCAAACGCCTTCTTCATTATCCTATCTACCTGCGACTCCACTTTCAAGGAGCTATGAACCTGCACTCCAAGGTCTTTGTTCAGCAACACTCCCGAGGACCTTATCATTAAGTGTATAAGTCCTGCTAAGATTTGCTTTCCCAAAATGCAGCACCTCGCATTTATCTGAATTAAACTCCATCTGCCACTTCTCAGTACATTGGCCCATCTGGTCCAGATCCTGTTGTAGTCTGAGGTAACCCTTTTCGTTGTCCACTATACCTCCAATTTTGGTGTCATCTGCAAACTTACTAACTGTACCTCTTATGCTCGCATCCAAATCATTTATGTAAATGACAGGATGCTGCCTGACCTGCGCTTTTCCAGCAACACATTTTCAGCTCTGATCTCCAGCATCTGCAGTCCTCACTTTCTTCTCGAAGATATCCACAAAAGATTCCTGCACTAGCTGTCTACCTCTTTTACCCTTTCTGGAGTTAACCATCTATGTGACTGTATCTGAAACTCCTCTTCCCCACACACACACACCCCCCCCCCCCCCAACCCCCCCACCTCTTCCTATAACTACCATCCATCACATGCTGTTGCAAATTCTATCTGTCCCTCCAACCAATCCACTCGATCAAATAAGATTCGCATCCAACAGTATTTATGGCAGATATAATCCGCAGTAACCCTTAAACTCTCTTTAAACTCCCACATCTGACAAGAAGTAGATATCACTGCAAAGGCCATTTTTGCTCCTTCACAATCTACAGACCCAGAAAATAACAGTCTTATTCCTCTACAAACACTGCCCCAGGTTAAATTAATAGCTATGACTTATATTTTAAGTTTAATCAAGAGACATATCTCCAGAAACACACAATCAAGAAAGAATCCACTTTACTCACTACTGCAGCCTTTCTCTTGGACAGACTTAAAACAACAATTTAACTTATCTGATTCTGTGCTGTGAACTTCACCCAACAGTTCCTCCAAGGTTAGTTGTGAATTTCACTGTTTGTTAATTTTCCCAGATGCATTCCGATGTCCAGCAATATACTAATTCAAACAGCAAAGGCGGTAGCTGTGCAGGTTCGTTTTTGTTCGTTTTGGACTCCCCACCCCAGGGAAAAAAGACCTTGTCTATTTATCCTATCCATGCCTCTCTCAATCTTCCAAACCTCTATAAGATCACCCCTCAGCCTCCGATGCTGTAGGGAAAACAGCCCCAGTCTATTCAGCGTCTCCCTGTAGCTCAAATCCTTGAACCCTGGCAACATCCTTGTAAATATTTTCTGATCCCTTTCATGTTTCATGGAGACCTGAATTGTACACAATATTCCAAAAGTGGGCTAACCAATGTCATGTACAGCCACAACACGACTTCCCAACTCCTATAGTCAATGTTCTGTCCAATAAAGGAAAACATACCAATAATTGCCTTCACTATCCTATCTACTTGCAACTCCACTTTCAAGGAACTATGAACCTACACTCCAAGGTGTCTCTGTTTAGCAGCACTACCCAAGACCTTACTAGTAAGTGAATAAGTCCTGCTCTGCCTTTCCTTAACAAAATGCATCACCTGACATTTATTTAAATTAAACACTATCTGCCACTCCCCAGCCCATTGACCCATCTGATCAAGATCCTGTTGTACTCTGAATTTTAATGATTTTAATCATTTTTAATTTGGAGGAAAAGGTCCCAGTCTACTTATATTTCCTGTTTCATATGACTTTACAATGCTGTGAAATTATCATTGTAAATGTTTATTGCTCTCTTGCCGGGAACTTTTATTCCTTTTGTAATGCAGGAACTAAAAGTTTACACACTACTGCAGATTTCAAACCAAGTTTAGCATAGCCTTTTTACTTTATAATTCTGTTCCTCTAGATAGAGTTTGGCTTGCTTTAATTTACAAACCCATTATTAGTGGTTTTTCTTTACTTACTCTCAGATCTTTGTTTTTGCTGCTCTGACCTGTGCAAAATAAAGCATGTAATGTTTGTAATTTTAAACATTGGTTGCATTGAGTATATAATCTTTTAATATTGCCTTTTATTTAAAAACGGGCACTAACGAGACTGTTAAGATGGCTGCTGAAATGTCAGGTGACTTTTGTCATTTCTGCCTCGAGTCTCAGGGAAATTGTTGAATTAATAACCTTCGGTGGGTGCCTCCAATTGAATGACACATCCAGGTGGAACCCGTTTGTGACTGCTGTTGTTTGTGGTTTATGTAACATTTAAAATCAGTCTCCAATTTCAGAGCCTAGCTTGGATTCTGCAATTTGTTTGTTATGACAGGTGCATATGGAGATATTCTCCCTTCTTCTCATTCCCCACATCCAGTTTCCATTGTATAGCACTTGCTTGTATCTTTAAACCACTTTGGACAATAAGTGTTGGTTATGTGACTCAAACTGGCTACAGGTAACAACTGTAATATCCTAAGAACCAGAGAGAAATTAATCAGTTTGCCAAAGAATGTAGCAAGAAATAGCAGCTGCTGCAAAAGACAATAAGATCCATGCCTTTAAAAACCTAGGGACTGTAGTTTTCCCAAGTTCACCAATACACAAACCTGACCTCTAAGTAAGAAAACCTTGCATGATAAAGCTGACCCTTTGAGAGACTGTTGCGATAATCCTGATTGAAAATTCCTTTTTCAACAGGCAACAGCAGCTTCCTTACTTTGAACTTAACACATATTCCATGAACTATTGTTTATTGCCATGACCTGGCGAAGAGGAGTGAATCAGCTCCCATCTAACCCTCTTGGTTATGTGCAACAAAGATTTTCAATTCTTTTTTTTAATATGCAGCTGTATCATGCTCAATAAATAAAAACTTCGCTGGTGGACCTGAAGAATTTAGGAAGCCAGTTGTAATATTAGAGTGAAAGAATAAGGAACTTTGTTACTCACTGATACTGAGGGGAAAACAAATTGTGACATTAACCCCATGCAAGAGCAGAGGTTTAAGATTTAAAAAGGGGAGACCGTCCATTATAAAAAGGATAATTAAGACTAGGCAATTGAAAAAGTCTTAAAACTTTGAAACTTTAACCTGAGCTTACAGTCTCTTAATTGATGCTTTGTGTCCTGAGCAATGGTTAATTGTGTCGATATCCTTGAGTTCTTGGTGGATGTATTTTTTTCCAATTTGCTTAGAGGGTGTTGTTTTTCAAGAACTGAAGAGATGTTGGAAAATATAGAGAGTGCTTTCTAGTTTTGCAGTTACAAAACCACCAGTCCCTTCACACACACACTCTCTCTCTCTCTCTCTCTCTCTCTCTCTCTCTCTCTCTCTCTCTCTCTCTCTCTCTCTCCCTCTCTCTCCCCCTCTCCCTCTCTCTCTCTCTCTCTCTCTCTCTCTCTCTCTCTCTCTCTCTCTCTCTCTCTCTCTCTCTCTCTCTCTCTCTCTCTCCCTCCCCTCCTGCTCTTGCATGATCGCACTGTCTCCCTCCTTCCATCTCTCTTGCTCATTCTCAATTCCAAAAACTTCTACCTGAAATACATTTAACTTGTGTATTCCTGTCTCTGGCCTCATTGTTTCCCAACTAGATCTTAACCTTCATAACTAAATGTCCCCAAAGTTGCACATCAAAGAGGAAATGTTGATCTGAGTGATTGGTCTTGGTCATTAATAATGTCAGTTCAGTGTGGATTTTATTTATTAATGGTTTCAGGAGATTTGCTTATTCAGTTGAACATGGTGGCCATTGTAAGTCTTTGCTTTCCATGCTACAAAACATTTGTAATCTGTAAAAGGTTCCAAGTATTAAAATCAGATATTGGAAGTTAAATTTGTCCATTTATTTTCCATTGTCATAACATTTAAACTTGTCAAAGTGTACTTTTTTCTTAAATTATATCCTTCCTTGGTGTATTTGAGTAAGTGACATAGCATTTAGACTTTTGGGATCAAAGGGAGTTGGGGGTCAGGCAGTAAATTGGAGATTCAGGTAATTAGAGAGGGGGGGCAGCAAGCCAGAGGCTGAAGGAGTGGTAGTTTTCTTTGATAGCAACCCTGCAAATTTTCCAGAACTTCTTGCTTGTCTTTTAGAGACGGTTGCTTAGCAACTAAGGTCTCCCATAATGTTATAATCTTCAACTGACAAAATACATTGGACTAATGTTGCAGCGGTAATGACAGTAAAATTGTCACCATTAACTGTCATTGCTCCACTAAAACAGAATTCAAAAGTTGCTATCATAGATTCTCTGTTCCTCCACGAGTTGCCGAGTGCAATCAGAAACCTTTCCCTTTCGACGTAAAAATGCAACAAATCTTAGAAGTGTGCCATTGCTGATCTGATCAACTCTACTTTCTCGCATGCTTCCAGTTATAAGGACATAAGATACAGGGGCAGAATTAGACCATTTCACCCATAGTCTGCTTTGCCATTTGATCATGGTTGACATGTATCTCAATCCTATTCTCTTGCCTTCTCCCCATAACCTTTAATCCTGTTATGAATCAACAACCTAACTGTCTTTGTCTTAAATGCACTCGGTGACTTGGCCTCCGCAGCCTTCTATGGCAATGAGTTCCACAGATTCACCACACTCTTGTTGAAGAAATTCCTTCTCAGCAATTACCAGCCATCATAGGAACATAGGTCCATTCACCCCCTCAAATCTGCTTTGTTATTCTAGATCATGGCTGAACTACTTTAACACAATATTTCTGAGTTATCCTCTTATCACTGACTTGAACTGGGCTGACAAAGTTAAAAATCTCACAACACCAGGTTATAATCCAATTTATTTGAAAGCACTAGCTTTCAGTGCACCGCTCCTTCATCAGGTGGTTGTGGAGGTTAAGATCATGCTCACAGAATTTAAAGCTAGATCTTATTCTTGGATGACTTCCCCTGGCAGGACAGTCAACAATATCTCGAGGTAAGGGAATGGCAATTTAGGATTGAGAGAATGGTGAATTATGAAATTTCCCCTCTGAAAGCTGTTTATGCTCTGCAGTTGAGTATACTTAAGACAGATTCTGGTGCATTTTTAAGTCCGAGGAAGCATGTGATTTGGGGTTGAGACAGGAAAGTGGAGTTGATAATGAAGGCCTGCTATGATCCTCTTATATGGTGGGGCAAATTCAGGGAGCTATATGGTTTACACCTGCTCTTATTTCTCAGGTACAGTTTCCAAATGCTTCACAGTGAATATATTGGTTTATAAGTGTGGTTGATCTTATGTGGGCATTTATGATAAATTTATTTGTACACAAAGATTCCACCAAAAGTAAAGATAAGTGATTCTCAGTTAATTTTCCCTGTCGGTTAGATGATTAAATTTTTTGGATACTGGGAAAACACCGACTGCTCTTCTACGAATAGTGCTGTCAGATCTTTTACTTCCACCTGAACAGGGAGACTAATTTTCACTTTTACATCTGATCCAAATCATTGTAATTACATTCAAATCAACTCTTAGTGCAGGTTATGTGGTCAAGTCTCAGACTGGAGCATGAATTCTAACTTAAAGGTAAATATATTACCACTGAACCAATCCAGCATTTTGCTGTGCAACATTTCTGCCAGATTTAAATTTGGTAGCTGCTTGTTTGATCCCCAGTAATCAGTTGGTCAAATCTTACTGAATACAAAACCCTCATTAAAATGAAAAATGCTTGTAGGTGCCAAATTTTTGCAGGGAATGGCTAATTTTGATTTAGTGGATCAAAGGAGGTTATGAAAATTAATCCTTCTGTAAAGTACACATTAATCCTCTCTTTTTGGGAGGAAGAAAAAGACCCGGCTTTGTTTTCTTGAAATTTTTCTCAAAGACTGATGTTGAAATAAATTGCGGCTGTGTAACTTCCTGAGCTGCCTGCTATTCTGAGTTATTTCTGAAATATGGAGATTGAAAGTGCTGAAGTTTGACTTAGCAGAAATGCACATTCTGACCTGCCAGCATCTTTATTCAAATGTATGATAAGCTGCTTCCAGCTTTCTTGTATTGCTACAGATGTAAAGATCTGAATTTTTACTATGATTTTATGTTGTACTGCTTGTAATGAGATTGCCATTTCCAATTTTTAAAGAAAAATTTGATTACATGGTTTGTCTATTAGAAGTTACTGCATCCATTTAGATGTTATCATCACTCCGTGCTTTGTTTGGTAAAGAACTCCTTCTAATTAGAAAGTCATAGTGACGAGGAAGGTCCCAGCTTTAATCTGGTCAATACTGGTTAACTGATTGTTACTGTTGAGGTTGAGATCCTACAGTTAACCTTAATTTCTACTTCGTCCATTGGTTTAAGAACCAGTTTGGAAAAATTATCAGGAGTTCCTGATTGCTTCTTGACAATCCTAACTAAAAATGTACATGCCTACATCAGTTGAGAACTCTTTGTCAAAGCTTTTGCATGAGCGCGGGTTATTTGTGACTAATGATACTCGTGGAATCACTCTCATTAGCGACGATGTGAATTCATTGACATCCTTGTTGGGCATTCCCAGCTGCTTCAGAGTTGTGAAGAAAACCAATGCAGAGTCTGGAGGGGGGTGGTGGGGGGTGGAGGAGATGTGATGAAAAATTTACATAGAAGGCTTATTGAGATTTTAACTTTGGACTTAAAAGGGAAAGAAAAATAAAAGGCATTGCAGTCAAAGAGAAAGGACATAAAAAAAAAAGTTAAATAAAAGAATGAGCATAAAATGTGGGGTGTTGAAAATGGGTTTAAGGCTGAAAAATGCTTGTAGAAGCTGGATAGAGTAAGGCCACAGAGGGATTTCAAAATGAGAATCTTAAAGTTTATGCATTGTGGGCTAGGAACCAAACTGGATTAGTGAACATAGCCAGGTGAGAAGAATTTCAATGGTTTTGGTTTTAAATTAAGTTGCGTTTATAAAAGTATAGGATGGAATGGCATGTTGATTAATTCCTGAGATAACGTACTGAAATGGTCCACAATTGTGTCTTGACCTTTAAAGGAAAAAAATGTTTTTTTTTAGTAAAAGGTAATTCCTTGGTTTACGGTATTTAGGAGCTCTGATCCAACAATAGACACTTAGTCATAGGGATGTACAGCATGGAAACAGACCCTTCGGTCCAACCTGTCCATGCCAACCAGATATCCCAACCCAATCTAGTCCCACCTGCCAGCACCTGGCCCATATCCCTCTAAACCCTTTCTATTCATATACCCATCCAAATGCCTCTTAAATGTTGCAATTATATTCGCCTCTGCAGCTCATTCCATACATTTACCATCCTCTGGATGAAAACGTTGCCCCTTAGGTCTCTTTTATATCTTTTCCCTCTCACCCTAAACCTATGCCCTCTAGTTCTGGACTCCCCGACCCCAGGGAAAAGACTTTGTCTATTTTGCCTATCCATGCCCTCATAATTTTGTAAATCTCTATAAGATCACCCCTCAGCCTCCGACGCTCCAGGGAAAACGGCCCCCCACCTGTTCAGCCTCTGCCTGTAGCTCAAATCCTCCAAACCTGGCAACATCCTTGTAAATCTTTTCTGAACCCTTTCAAGTTTCACAACATCTTTCCGACCAGAAGGAGACCAGAATTGTTCACAATATTCCAACATTGGCCTAACCAATGTCCTGTACAGCTGCAACATGACCTCCCAACTCCTGTGCTCAATACTCTGACCAATAAAGGAAAGCATACCAAACACCTTCTTCACTATCCTATCTACCTGCGACTCCACTTTCAAGGAGCTATGAACCTGCACTCCGAGGTCTCTTTGTTCAGCAACACTCCCTAGGACCTTACCATTAAGTGTATAAGTCCTGCTAAGATTTGCTTTCCCAAAATGCAGCACCTCGCATTTATCTGAATTAAACTCCATCTGCCACTTCTCAGCCTATTGGCCCATCTGGTCCAGATCCTGTTGTAGTCTGATACTTAGAATTATAGAATCCCTACAGTTCAGAAAGTGGCCATTCGGCCTATTGAATCATCTGTTCTGAACCTCCAAAGAGCATTCCACCCTTACCCAACCTTCCACCCTATCCTCCTAACCCTGCATTTCCCATGGCTTATATATGCCAGGGGCAATTTAGCATGGCCAATTCAGCTAAACTTCACATCTTTGAACTGTGGGAGAAAACAAGAGCACCAGGTGGAAACCCATGGGGAGAATGTGCACACTCAACACAGGCAGTCTCCCAGTGCTGAAATCGAACTTCTGCCTGTGGTGCTGTGAGGCAGCCATGCTAACCACTGAAACTCCTGTGCAGCCCAGTAAGTCTTTATATTACAGGATAGGTGTTGCTTATCCTTCTAATGTGCAGCGCTAAATGACTTCTGTTAGACTGATGGATGATACAGTACAATTGACTGGGGTTAGCTAAATGGAGTGGTGAAGTTGACCAGATTCAAGATCCTTATTTGCGTAGCTTGTTTTAGCTGCTATGTTTTCTCAACACATTCAACTTATTGACAATTCACCACATATTACCTTATGTTCTTCGTGATGTATGATTGTCAAGTTCAACCTGATAAGTTAGAAATTATTTTATTCCAGTGTTGTCTCCACACAGAGGTAAATATTTAGCTAATGCTTTCTGAAAGATGCAATTGCATATGCAAATACTGTGCTTGTGCCGAAATAAGTCCAGCATTAATAAATGTAGCTTGCAAAGTTCATGGAAAAGTTTTCAGGTTGCTTTTATTCTTGGCTTTTTAAAAGATTTTTGAAGATCATGTGAATGCCCTAATGGTAGAAGCATGTTTTCTTAAATTGAAGATCCCTGTCGCTGAACTTTCATACATGTTATAATTTAGAAACAACATTGGGATTGGGGATTAATGGTTGATGTTTCATTGTTTTTGTTTAGAAAACACTAGTTCCCATAAAGGAAATGTCCCATATTTTGTTCTATATTATTATTGTCATATTGCTTCCAGGAATAAAAGACTTCTCCTATGAAAGGAGATTGACTAGTATGAGCCCCTGGTGTCCCTTTCTTGAAGCAAATTGCTGGGTGATGTATGTATTAAAAATGTAGTTGATTTGGCAGCAAAATTTAGGCCACTGTGGTTTGATCTTCCATCAAAACTAAATTTTTTGATATGGCAATCAGACTGTCACAAATAAAAAAAGATGTTTTAAAGTTTGTTTTAAAATGCTTAAATCAACATTTCCTCGCATGCAGTTAATCTGTTTCCTGTCTCTTGCTGGTGTGGAATATGTAACAGAATCTGCAAGTCAACCAGGTTCAATTTAAAATTAGGATGGACAAACTTGGAATTACTTTTGTATTTTGTAAAACATTTCAGACTACAATTCATTTGTGAATACATGTAAATTTAAAATACCTTTAATTGTTTCAAGGAAAGTTAGTGTTGAATTGATGAGATTATGCATGGTGACATCATGGCTCAACAATGTGGTGTTAGCGTGGAAATGTGCTGTCAAAGCAGTATGTTTCTTCTACTGTTAGTGCATGCTTAGGCATTAGATTGCTGAATTAGTATCACTGGTGAATTAATGAATAGTTTTTTGTGTAGAGATCATAATCCCATGGAATTTAATCCCATGGAACTAATCCTATTTTAAAATCCATAGCAGATGTCTGGAGACTTTCAGTCCATGCCCTTGGGTTGATTTTGACCCCAGTTTTTGGAGGTGAAAGAGTGTAACCCGCCCCAAATGTCCCCTGTCTTGCTGCATTTTATATATGTTAAACAACCAATTAGCCCTTTACAAATTTAATTTTTAAAAACGGCTCTTTAGAATAATGCTTGTTTCTTTTTAAAATGACATGTTTCCTTCCTGCTCAGTTTATTTCCTACAGTACACACAATTCTCCCATTCTCTGGCTCCATGATGAACTGAAACCCAGAGCTCCATATTCCACTCATCCAGTCTATCCCCAGAACACACCATGAGCACCAATTTTCAGCTTTCAGTTCTAATATCACAGGTTGAATACAGGGTAAAAGGCACCATTTGGCTGTTTGTAAGAAAAATGTCACCTCGCCTCAATTCACACATTCTGTACATTTCCTGCACATTCTCAAATTTTCTGACAATAATCCAGTTCACTCTTGAATGCCTTGATCAAACCTGCACCTCACAGCATTGCATTCCAGATCCTAACAACTCGCTGTATAAGTAAAAAGCTTTTCATGCTGCTGTTGTTTTCTCCCTTAAATCTGTTTCCTCTTTTCTCAATCCTTCCGCCATGAGCGACATCACTCTCATCGACTCTATCCAAGATCCTCATGATCTTGAATGAACCATCAAATCCTCCTCTTGTAAATTAGTCCTAGCTTCTCTGATATATCTATGTAACAGAATTTCCTATTCCTGCAAATACTTTTTTTTAAGCATCCTTCCCAACACACTCACATCTTTCCTAAGATGTGGCAACTAGAACTGGATGCAATGCTCTAGTTGCCACCAAATCATTCTTGTGTTATGGCCCACTGGGTTAGCGTACCATAAATCGAGCACCAGTATTCCTGGAGTCACACCAAATATTGAATTTTTTTTTGTACAGTAAGCACAAACACCGATTCACCTGGCTTTCAGACCAAGATTGAAAGAAAACACTGGAGAAGATTTGTGTACGCAGCCAGAATTATTATATGTTACAAGTATTAAGCTATAGATAAGCAGATATAAACTACTGACAAACACAATTATTTATAATACTGGATTAGTGGTGCTGGAAGAGCACAGCAGTTCAGGCAGCATCCAACGAGCAGCGAAATCAACGTTTCGGGCAAAAGCCCATTTCGCTGCTCGTTGGATGCTGCCTGAACTGCTGTGCTCTTCCAGCACCACTAATCCAGTATTATAAATAATTGTGTTTGTCAGTAGTTTATATCTGCTTATCTATAGCTTAATACTTGTAACATATAATAATTCTGGCTGCGTACACAAATCTTCTCCAGTGTTTTCTTTCAATCTTGGTCTGAAAGCCAGGTGAATCGGTGTTTGTGCTTACTGTACAAAAAAAAAATTCAATATTTGGTGTGACTCCAGGAATACTGGTGCTCGATTTATGGTACGCTAACCCAGTGGGCCATAACACAAGAATGATTTGGTGGCAACTAGAGCATTGCATCCAGTTCTAGTTGCCACATCTTAGGAAAGATGTGTGTGTGTTGGGAAGGATGCTTAAAAAAAAAAGTATTTGCAGGAATAGGAAATTCTGTTACATAGATATATCAGAGAAGCTAGGACTAATTTACAAGAGGAGGATTTGATGGTTCATTCAAGATCATGAGGATCTTGGATAGAGTCGATGAGAGTGATGTCGCTCATGGCGGAAGGATTGAGAAAAGAGGAAACAGATTTAAGGGAGAAAACAACAGCAGCATGAAAAGCTTTTTACTTTGCCCGAAACGTTGATTTCGCTGCTCGTTGGATGCTGCCTGAACTGCTGTGCTCTTCCAGCACCACTAATCCAGTATTTGATTTTCAGCATCTGCAGTCATTGTTTTTACCACAATTATTTATAATCCTAATCTCTTAATAAACTCCCCTTTATTAACTTTTTTCCTTTTCATGCCTATGAACACAATTGAAAATAGGGAAAATAAATTAATGGTAGAGATAGAAAAATCGGAAAGTCAGTTCAGTGGTCTTTGTTTGCTGGTTCTGATGTTGAGATGCTGCTTTGGCTTGACAGATTCATCCCTTGTTTGGTTGTCTGTTTTTCCTGGTTTGTAAGCAGTACAGAGTATTTGATTCACTGAGAAAATACCTCCGATATATCAACTCGGAAGCTTATACGGTTTGCAATTCCTGGAGACAATGCAACTGGTTTTCTTCAGATTTAAACTGAGTTTTGACAGCAGTGATCAGCCAGCTTCTGGGTTGGGAGAAGATCTGCACTCTTACTCCTCTGTGTCTTTGTCCCTGTAACTTTCTTCCAGCTGTAAGCTGCTCAGCCACCCAAACACCAATTTCACAGATGTTGGCAAGCAAAAAAATCTTTGTCATTGATAACTGTCACTCATCCAATCAACTTGTTTCCAACAAGAGCTCTATCAGCACCCAACTTTGCCTCTAGATTACCTGCAATCTGAACTTTGATCACTGTTTGCTTATGTATTTGTGTGTAATACCTGCAATGGTTATCAAAATGCTTTCAAAATTGCAGCTATTTTTTCCAAGCTGGTTTTTACAACAGAGTGGAATAGAATCCCTTCAGTGTGAAAGTAAGCCATTTGGCCCATTGAGTCTGCACCGATCCTTCAGAGAACATCCCACACAGACAGATGGCCGCACGCAGACACCCCCCACCCCACCCAACCAACATCCCTGTAATCTTGCATTTCCCACAGCTAACTCCTATGATCTGCACATTCCTGGGCACTGGACAATTTAGCATGACCAATTCATCTAACCTGCACGTCTTTGGACTGAGTGGGGAAACCAGGGCACCCGGAGGAAACCCATGCAGATACAGGGAGAATGTGCAAACTTCACACTGAGTCGCCCAAAAGTAAAATTGAACCCAGTGAGGCAGCAGTGCAAACCAATGAGCCACCATGCTGCCCCTGCTTCCACATTGTTTCTATTCGATGACCTAGAATCAGAGGGGATAGAGTTTGTTCATGGTTAACAGCTCTTTTTATTTCAGTATTCTTGTGCATTTTGAAAAAAACTAAAGACATGGTCCTTGCATGTATATAACAGACTCCTTACTTTTATATTCTATGCTCCTAGTAACAAGGCCTCAGGAACTGAGCAATTTAGTAACTGCACTGTCAGCTTATTTTGTTGCTTTCTGTACATTGTACACATACCTCTCCTCCAGCATTCTAATTAGAATCCTACCCTTAAGTTGTCTTAATGCAAAATTGCATCACTTCACATTTCTCTGCACTGAATTTCATTTGCCACTTGTTTACCATTTTGTCAATATATGTCCATTTGAAATTCCGCATTATCCTCACAATGATTCGAAATTGTGATTCTTTCACAAACTTCAAACTTATGCCTTTTACTTCAAGGTTTTGATTATGGTAAGTCGAAAGAAACCAAAGTCTTCAGCTGACTGGGAACTTAACTATAAATCTTCCCCCATATAAAAATCATCTCCTAACCATTAATCTGTCTTTCCTGTCAATTTTGAACTGTCTCTTTTATTCCATGAGCTCTAACTTTCCTTAACAAGTCTGTTCTGTGGTACATTATCAAGTAAATTTTGGAAGCCTGAGTAGACCACATCAATAGCATTGCCCCCATCATGAGTTACCGCATGAGAAAGTTCCAGGAAGTGACATGATTTACAGTCACCACGTTTATGCTGGATTTCTTTATTTAACTTGCATTTACCCAAGTGACTATTAATTTTGTCTTCAATTATTGGTTTTGAACAAATTATCCATCAACAGGGTTAAACTGTAGTTTATTAGTTGTTGAGCTTATTTTTACATTTTCAATAAAAATAAGTGTAACAATTCAATTCTCCAGTCCTCTGCCATGACTCCTGAGTTTAAGCAAGATTGGAAAATTATGGCAAGTGTATCCAAAATTACTATTTTTTTTCCTCAGCATCCTTGGTACATCTCTTGGAATCTTTGTGGATTAACAACTTTAAATATACCAAGCCTAGCAAGTACTACTATCTCATTTGAAGGGTTGACAAAAATGTATGAATTACTTTCTCTTTCACTGTGACTTAACTATCCTCTTCCTTGGTAGAGAAATTATTCATGTATTATTTTAACTGTGCCTCTGCCTTTATGTATAAATCCCCTTTTAGTTCTCAATTGGCTCACTCCTTGATGCTTGGATTTTCTTTTTTATGATAGTTACTTGATTCTGTTCAAACTCTTTCTGTTACTTGCTTTTTAAATGTTCTTCTGATCCTTCTCTATTTGACCTGATTCTTGGCTGTACGGATTTTACCATTTGTAAAAAGCAATTTCTCTTAACTTCTCTCAACTGAGTTAAAAATCACAACACCCGGTTATAGTCCAACAGGTTTATTTGGAAGCACTAGCTTTCAGAGCGATGCTCCTTCATTAGGTGATTGTGTGATTTTTAACTTTTTACATCCCAGTCCCATACTGACGTCTTCAAATCATGTCTCTCAACTGAGGAGCTCTGAATTTTTTGTCCTACCTTTCCCCTTCATGGAAATAAACCTTATTTTTTATGGCAACCCATTATTCAGTAAGCTCTTCTTGCCAAGCTTTGGTTTCAGTTTATCTGGATCAGATCCATTCTTCCACTAGACAGCTGCTTACCCTGTTTCATAGCCAACCTAAACCTTATGATACATTGATCACTTGTTATCTAAATGATCCCTTACTGATAGCTGATCCACTTGGCTCGTCTCGTTCCCAAGGGCCAAGTGTAGTAGAGCTTTGTTTCTCATTGGACTGAGAATATCCTGCTATTGCAAAGTTTCTTCTGCACAATCTAGGAATTCTTCCACACTGTGCTCTTTAATTAAATGACTCTTGGCTAAAATAATTTTCCGAAGTTCTTCATTCTGTTATTCTTGCACTTATCTGTAATTCCTTGAACGTGTGTTCCTACATAGTCCTGCTGATCTTTGAGCCAAACCTTTGGATATTATATTTCTAACCTAGCAAACTGCACTTGTAACTCGCAATCTTATTTACCTGAATCCATGTATACTCATCCTGAATGGTAACCCAGTTATAGACTCTACTACCTGTTCACTATCTTTAAGCCCACCTTTTTAAAACAAAAATTACCATTCCTGCTCTACTGTATTCCTGCTCCTTGGTTGTCTTCTCCTAATATCTCCTGACATCCAAACTCCTGCCAAGTTAGTTTAAATCATCCCCAGCATCACCAACAAGTCATTACAAAATTTTGCAGGGTGATATACTTGTGTATTTTTAAATGTTCTTTTGAAATAAGTACCTGTAATAACAGGAAGATTATGACTGTGCTATATGATTAATTAAGGCATTTTGCATAGTAGAATGAAAAACGTTCAGAACTAAGGAAAACATTTTATCAAGTTATTTGTAGAAATAAAATGTCTGTTTTAGGAAGAGTTTTCAGATCACTGACAGTTAAATTATTTAAGTATTATTTCTCCGCCCCCTCCCCCCCCCAATTCAACCATGGATATGCACGGACGAGTTAATTTCTCCAGCTTACACAGTTCCTCAAGGTACAACACATTAAATAATTCTTTGCCCAGATAAGTTTGGAATTGCCTTCATGTTTCCCTAAGTGAAGGTACATTCAATTGTCTTGGGAGACTGCTACTAAAAGAATGAACACATGTTGCATTCATTAGATTTGCTTTGGCCTTTGCAGTTTATTCTGAAGGTAAAACCCTCTTGCACTGAAAAAGTAGTGGAGCATTTACAATTCCAAGAGTATTGTCCCTGAGGATTGCTGACGTAGCAGAGGTTTGCTGTGTTTAGCCAGGGCAAAACAGTCTGAAGTACTTGAGGCTTGTGATTGAAATTTTCAGGTAGTAAGTGCAGTTTTTTGTGTTTTTTTTTAACAACTTTCTTGTAGTTGGGGCCTCACTACTTCTCAAAGTGAGCAGGATGCAATCTGCTGCTCTCCTCCCTCTGCCCTGCTCTTCAGTGTTTGGCGTGCTCATACGGGCTGAAGGAACAGGCGGGTGTCTTGTGGAGTTTTTATTTGTGCCAACACAGAAGTGCTTTGTCACCAGCCATCTGGACTGGGAGGATATCCTTAGAATTTGAAGTATGTTGGAACTGTGCTTACTGTGAAATCATTGGAAAGGAAGAGAAAAACAGACCAAACTGAATTTTTTTCTAAAGAAAGCCAGGCATGGAAGATGATTCTCCCAATGTGCCCTCAGTTTACGATGCCTCAACATTGCTCAACTTCTCCACTGGTAATTCATCAACCATTTAACAAGCTCACATTCTTGTTTTGCCTTCTGCAATAGATCTGAAATTTTAGTTACTGACATGTTTTGTCTTCAGTCTAACATTACACATTGTGTGCAATTTAGAAAGGAAAAGTAGAAAGTACTGAACTTGTTATAAAACGTTAATTAGAAGCTATGGAAAGAAATAATAAAATTAAGTTGAAATTGAGATGAATTTAAAGAGAATATCCATTTTTATCCAGTGTTCTCCCTCGCATTTTTTAACGTTTCTTTTAAGCTTTTGCTCTCACCTTTCCCTATCTTCAAAATTGTTTGATAAACACAACCTGTACTGGTTTTAAGTTTGGCTTTTGTTGCATGTCAGTCATGTTATTGTAAATGTGAGCTCTCTGTTTTATCTTAACTGCAGCTAAATTTGTGTTTTAAGTCTGGTAAGGGCTTTGTGGTAATCACAGTTCAAGGGCTTGTATGTGTCATGGACCAGATCATAAGCCAATAGGATTTAGGGTGCCTTAAAATTCAGGTTTTTAAAACTTTTTTTTATAATTGGATTTTAAACTAATTCATAGCAGAAAGCAATTTTGTTTTTAGTTGGGAATCCTGCATTCTTTCACCAAACATCATCACCATCTGTAGAAACGGTACAAAACTCTTTAAAACTGAAATGCCATTGTGTTAGAAGGCTGCCATATAATGAAACTGGCAATGGTATGCATTTATTTTCCTTTTAACTGCTGAATTTAATTTGAAGGTAGAGTTTGTTTGTCTGCCTTCGGTTGCTTTTCAAAAAGTTGGAGAAAAATCATTGCCTGTCTCGAATATTAGTGTTGTTATAAGGTAGAAAGTTATACATGTTCTGGTTCATAAATAACATAACACTACTCTGACTTTGAGGAGCCAACAATAAGCTGTGCAGTTACACTGGAAATTCATTATTCCTTAACTAGATCTTTTATATATCGCTTGAGGAATTCGGCATTGTAATTTAGTCAAAGCAATCAATGGCCTGACTTTTTAACTTGGAATTTATTGTCATTGATTCTATTTAATTCTCAAGTCTAGCAAAGCAGTCTTAAAAAATAAACATTGTAAATGCTGGAAATACATAAGTAATTTTTCTTTTTGCTTTTCGTAACCTTGCAAGGAATAGTTTTTAAGAATGGGATCCGAAACACTTACCTCCCGTTAAAAATGGTCTAGATATTTTAACTTGGATTGACATGTGCAAGAGCGTCAGGGTACATAGAATATAGATTATAATCTTGAAATTAGCATTGTGATGCTGTTAGAAGTTTCTCACAGTCTCAGCATAGGGCTTGATTCTACAGCGATTTTAATGTTCTTGCCTGCAATGTTGAATAATTCTGCAAGGGAACGTGTGTTTTTAAAATAAATTTCATGTCTTCGCTTTGCGACAAGATACTTCACCATGAATTGAAGATTTACTATCTCGTTGGAAGGACACACTGCAATCTAAAGTCATACATCACTGTGAAGCCACATTTTATGTTTAGATATAGAGAGAAGGCCTTGAAGTCTCACATTGCACCTTAACCAAGAGTAGATACTTTCTGATCATTCTACCCCATCCCACCCCAAACCACTCCAAAATGACAAACCTCTAGTTCAGGTGGAACTTGAACTCCCTTAACTGAGCATATTATCACTCAGCTAACCTCAGCAACAGGTGCTGCACTGAATAGTGATACTGATGTAATTAACCTAGTCAAGATTGAGTAGAGATAATATATTCTGCAGCTGTCTTATAAAATTTGAAAGTTAACCTATTTACAATGTCAGCAACTTGTAGGATGGCAACATATTCCAAGGTGCTTCGCATATACTGTGTCATAAATGTGTTTTCAATCTATGAATATAGATTTTATGGAGTATATGATACAGAGAATTTAATTAATTAGCCTGAACTAATTGGAAATGATTTGTGAACCAATCAGCATTCTTTTTTTCATGCAGCAAAAAAGTGCTCATTTGTTGTACTGCTGAGTGCGAGATGGAATGCGTCAATAGCATGTCTCTTTTTTTCAGAAACAAGCTGGTTCTGAAATACCAGGTGACTAAGTCACATCTTCCCAGAGAGCTGGGTTCCAATCCATGGAAGAGTGGCATCAATACTAGGGAAGGAGGGAGCTGTTCTGACAGGGCGAGTTCCACTTCTATCATGCTAGGATCAGCATCCCTACTGTGGCTATGGATGGGGTGGATTCAGTTGCCTGTAAAGTTATGGAAATGGTTAAAGGGTTGGGGTGGGGTGGCGTTGGGGTGGAGAAGATGATGAGGAGGAGAAAAGGAGGATGAAACAAGCATTGTTAAAGTTTCCAGGACAAATAATAGGAAAGAGTTTGGAAAGGCTCAGGAATTTAACTTCAGGCACAGCAGAGAAGGACACTACTATAATAAGGGTGATGGTCAACGCAGGACTGAAGGTGTTCTACTTAATTGTATGTGGTAAATTAACTTGTAGTGCTGGAAGGCTGCAGAAAATGAAGAAGGCTTCAGAAATCTGAAGTGCAAAGGGGACTTCCAAGTTCAGGAGTGTTTAAGGTTAACATCAAAGTTCAATTGGCAGTTAGGAAGGCCACTGCAATGTCAGTATTCATTTTGAAAGGGGTAGAATATAAGAACAAAGTTGTGCTGCTGAAGATGTATAAGGCTCTGGTCACACTGCATTTGGAATATTGTGAGCAGTTTTCATAAGTTCATAAGACATAGGAGCAGAATTAGGCCATTCGGCCCATCGAGTCTGCTCTACCATTCGATCATGGCTGAAATGCTCCTCAGTCTCATGTTCCTGTCTTCTCTCCATACCTCTTCAATCCACTACCAATTAAAGATCTGTCTAGCTCCTCAAATTTATTCACTGCCTCAGCATCCACTGCACTTTGGGGTTGCACAGATTCACAATGCTTTGGAAGAAGTAATTTCTCCTCAAAACTGTTTTAAATTTGCTACCCCTTATCTTAAGATCACTCTTCCTAGAATGCCCTGCAAGAAGTAGTATCCACTCCATGTCTATTTTAACCACACTTTCTATTATCTTGAATACCTCCATTTGATCTCCCCTCATTCTTCTGAATTCCAGAGAGTATAGGCCTAAACTGTTCAATCTGTCTTCATACGATAAACCTTTCATCTCTGGGACCAATCTAGTAAACCTCTTCTCAACTGCCTGTAATGCCACAACATCTTCCCTCAAATTGGGGACCAAAACAATGCACAATACTCCAGGTGCCAGTTCACCTGACCTGCACATCTTTGGACTGTGGGAGGAAAACTGAACACCTGGAGGGAACCCAAGCAGACACGGCGAGAATGTACGGACACCACACAGACAGTAGCCAGAGGCTGGAATTGAACCCAGGTCCTTGACACTGAGGCAACAATGCTAACCACTGCACCACCATGCCACCCCCTAATCACTGAGCCATTACATATTGGTTAGAATCAGAGCCATAGTGGACTTGGTTTTACTTCCAACCAATTTGAAATGGGTAATGAAAATTATTTTTTCATTATTTCTATTGTTTCATTATTATTAATGACCACAGCCTTCTGACTGTTGCTAACAAGGTTACTTGTTCAGACACTGACTGTGAGACCTCTTCACTGACAGCAACCCTTTCTAAATTGTGTATACTTCTGTGTGAAAAATTGACCTTCATGTTGAATTTCAACAAATAATTGTTTTTTGTTTTGAAACCTTGAATCCATCTGAGCAACAGATGTTGAAAACGGGGAAAGCACAATTCCAGGAGGATGACTGTTATAAAACGCTAAGACTGAATTCTCATGAAAATGTAAAATTTTAATTAAGTGCACCGCTCTTTGTTTTTTGAAATGTTACAAATTGGTGAGACTATATCTCCAATCCTATGTATGGTTTTCACCTTCTTATTTAGGGAGGGACGTGAACGCATTGGAAGCCTGTTCAGAGGAGGCTTACTCGATTGATGGCTGCAATGTGTGGCTTTACTGATGAGGATAGGTTGCACAGGCTGGGCTTTCTTTTCACTAAGTTTAAAAGACTGGTGACTTGATTGAAGTATGTAGATGATGAGTGATATCAACAAGGTGCTCATAGAAATGATGTTTCCTCTTGTGGGTGAGTGCAGCACTAGGGAGAGACTGTATTAACATTAAAGGCACCTTTTAAGGACAGTCTCAAGAAAAAAAACTTCTCAAGTTGTGGGACTTTGGAACTCTGTGCCTCAGGTGTTGGAGGTTAGGTCGTTGTAGATTCTGGTTGGGCGAGAGAATTATCAGGAGTACATGGGAATGTGGAATGCAAAACACACCAGTCATGATCTTGCAGAATAGTACAGGATACTTGAGGAACCGAAGGCATAATTACACCTCTAAGTTCATACATTAGTTAAAATTTAGACATTGTTTTTCATAGCTTAAATTGCATTAGATACAATTTAAATTGAGATGTGTAGAGTTTAAACGTTTATCCAGTCTGGCCCAGCAGATATTATGAAATCCAGTCAGTATCTTGTTGCATAAGCACATAAAAAATTGCTGGAACTGAAAAGACCCCAGTTGATACCCTTTCTGTCGTCCTAGTAATTGCATGATACATTGATAGCGTTGTCAATTGATCATACATAATTAATCTCTATTATAGATATAGAATTTATAAGTGGGTCATACAGTGGTGAAGATTCTTGGAAAATAAACACAGGCTTTATCGAATTATTCATGCGTTGCACCTCTGGGATAGCTTGCTAAAAGTAATCATTTTAAAAAATTTTTAGTTGTGAACCTTTCCTCTGAAACAAATTTGTTTTCTGTAAATTATTGCTTTCTGATACTGACATGATTAGCATGTCCCTTTTTATGGATCACCAAGTGTCAGGTCAGAAGTATCAGTTTATTGGTTTCCTATTATATTAAAACACTACAAGAGAGTATTGGAGCCATCAATGCATAGGTTTGAGTCAATGTTGCTCCTGTTATTAATTGCTGTCATTTCACACAACACTACTGCAGTGTTTTGTGTTTTTGCAACTGAATGTGAAATAAAGTAATGAGAATTGATAAGTATCTTACTACTAATTAAAACCAGAAGAGCAAAATCAACAAATTAGTTTGCTTAGTGGTTCAGTGTACTTTGTACAGTGGACCAGATTATTTTGTGCAGTTATAGATCTGATGTTAAAAGAGGGGAAAGATAGAATATCCTGAGACAGTGTCCTGAACTTTGTAGTCATTCATGAAGCAATTGCATTTGTTGTTAACCTCTACAAATGCTACTAATAAATATTCTGTATTCATAATGCAGCAGCTTGGTTTGAACACTTTTTATTGAATTCCCATTAAGATGGCTGCCTGCAGTGTGTATGCCTCATAGATAGCCTTCATTTGTACAAAAGAATTGCTTTCACTTTGAGTGAGCCATGTATCAAAAAGCACAAACTGTTCTCTGCATTGTTCGTTATTCTTGGCAGTCTCTGCATATTCATTGCACATACTGCTGTTACTTGTGTGTGTTCTTACGGGATATTAATCTGGGTGATGTGACTTCTCCATAGTGTCATTGCTCTGTCATTTGTTGCTGCAGTGATACTTGTTATTTCCCTTTTTGTGGGCATTCTGGGCCTGTGGATTGATCCATGGACAGTGTAGTTGATGAGGTCACATTTTTCCTGAGCAGCTACCTTTACTTAAGGAATAGCTTCTCCAGTAATGCAAATGTGCCTGCAGTTGTGACAGTATATCTAGTTGTTCACTTCCGCTGTATATGATCAAGGGGCTAGCTGCTGGATGCAAGTTGCTACTTCAGCTGACTTTTGAGAGCATTGAATGTTTGTACTCTGGCTCTTCACTTCTAAGGCTGACAATAAGTTTGGCAGTCTTGTCAAATTAAATTTGGCTTTCTACCACTTCAAATTGATGTTATCACTCGTATTAGCATTTCTGACACCAGTTACTTTTGAGATGATTTTTCATGCTTTCAGTAGGTCTTGTTTCTCCACTCAAGGACTGCCTCATATTTACATCTCTTGGGCACTGCACTGCTGCTATGGTTCTCAACTTTTCTGAATCTGGGCAAAGTTTGTTTTTTGCTGTCAATGCATGACTTACGAACTTTGCGTATCTTAAATTGTAATTTTTTTCCTGTTCAGCTTCAGGTTTGCCTGGCCGGCTCTGATTAGCAGTCATATTGATTGTGGTCAGCAATGGCATCTTCCATTTTGTATCTGCTTCTATAAACAAGCAGTTCCTCCATCTGGGAGGATTACTGTCTATCTTATGTTGATTGCATTAATGCTCTCAATTTTACAGATTGTTTTGCTGTGATCATTCGCTGTACCATAGATGATGTCACTTTATTGATTACCTTCTCCTTTTCTAGCTCTTCTGCCTTGTCTTTCAGATTGTCCTTGAGGATGACCAGAATTTTCCTTAACAGTATCAGACCAATTCAGCAACTGTTATCCGCATTGAGATAGTCTCCTGGAGGATATCCTGACCCTGTGAAAATGTTCTCTTACTGTGATTGACTGCATACCAGATTCTATGGTTTAGGATGCAAATTGCGCATTGAGGGTTGCTAGTCCACACTTGAGACTTGCTTTGTCTGAGAGGAGTGGCTTTTGCTTGCCGTCTTAATCTGGACCCCCAAATCTTCCTTCATGTTATTCTCCTGGGCTCGCCGATTAATTTGTCCCCTCAGCAAAAGTATATTCCCAACATAAAGCTTCAACCTAATTTTTGATGACTTCATTTTTGGATCGACATATTGAGCCCCTTCATACAGGTCTGTGAAGGTCTTTATGTTCCATGTCTCACCGGTGCCTGAGTGACATTTCATGTTGACCTGATGTTCTCCTGCAGTGATTCCAACAGTCACGCACCACATATCATTAACTGACCTAATGGAACCAACCTACTGTATGATTTGGAATGATTCACCAGAATCTTCATCTGATAGCTTCCCACTTGCCATTTGTTCTTATGCTACTTTTAGCCATACATTTGTGTGTGAAATGATTTGGCTTTGTGCAAAGAGAACATTGCCTTCCTAATGCTGGGCATCACTTTTTTTCTCTTTTGTATGATGGCCACTGCAGTATTTGCATCCTGCTCTTGGTCTAAGATTGTCTTGCTCTTTAGGCCAAGGTTATCTGCCATTTTAATGCACGACCCGGTCTGTTTTTCTTTAGCTAAACTATAGCTGCTACTTTACAACCTCAGTACTTCAACACGTGACTTACGTCCCTGACGGTACGATTTCCCCTCTCCGTTGATGTACTGACTGCTTGCATTTAATACAACTCCTGTTTAATCGCCTTTTAGTTGTGCAAACTCAGAGGACCCTGTCAGCTGAGTTAATGAGATCACATTTTAATCAATGTACTCTCTTTCTTTTGCCTTGGGTCCTAATATTAAGCTAGCTTCATACTGTTCTAAGTTACATTAATTTGTGGTTCAAGTATGCCATCAAGCCTTCCAAAATTTCAGCAGTCTTTTTCGGAATGCACTTTGAAACATTCTCTTCCCAGCAATAATAAGAATGTAGGGTCAAGTTGCTGCTGCTTCAATAGATGTGTTGCTGTTTTATGATTTTCCCATTGCTAATAGAAAAAGTTTGTTTTGCTTCATATTACCTTTCATTTCAAACTGGAAGTAGGAGAGAGAAAACTGCAGCTGCCTAGTGTTTTATCTGTGGCCTTTTCGTTCTTTTATGTGTTCTTTTTGGTTGCTTGTTCCAACTTTAACGAATCTAAACATTTGTTTCTCTCTGTCAGTAGCTGTGCTATTTTTACTGCTCTCCAATACTCAGTCTTAGCTTCACTTCTGACACCATCTCCTGTGTTCACAAGGCAGTCGTCTGGTCTGAACAATGAGAAAAATCACACAACACCAGGTTATACTCCCAACAGGTTTATTTGGATACACTAGCTTCAGTAGCAATCGATGATGTCTTGAGGCTAGATGTGGAAGCTCTTATTCCTTTCTCTGTCACAGTTAAAAGCCGGGCTTCTCTTCCTGCTGATAGAATTGACTGAAAGACCTTCTGTTTTATTGAATTTGCCTTGGGAGCAGTTACTGTTTAATGGTTAAATAATCTATTATTCTGTTAGGTTTTCCAATAAGTTGTTACATTTCTTTTTGTTGCATTTTAACTACAGTGTGTTTTGCTTCAAGATTGGTAGTTTAACCAATCAAATTATTTCTGGAGCACAATGCCTGGCACTTGTCTTTAGAGTAAGAAAAAGTTAGGTTCTAGACTAGCATCTTTTATATTTTTGAAGGGGTTTGCTCTGGTTGATAACATGAGCCAACAGAATGTTGTCATTTGTGACTTCCTTTCTGATTGCCTATTCAACTAACATTTCTTTCAAATAGCTTAATTTAAGGTGGATATTAGATACATTCCAATAGTTTGTTATGAAGGTGTACTGTACCTTTTAAGAGAGTTAAAGCTTGCAGAACCACTTGACACAGTGCCAAGTGTAAATATTTCTGAACCCTGTCAAGTTTAACAATATCTTTCCAGTAGCAAAGATTCCAGAATTGGGTGCAGTGTTCCTAAAGTGCTCTCATCAATGTCCTGTACAGCCACACATGACATCCCCTTCCTATACTCAATGCACTGACCAAAGAAGGCAAGCGTGCCAAACGCCTTTTGCTTCCACTTATAAACATCCGACTCCTCTTTAAGCAGTCTTTACTGACAACAAATACATTTCTTCTCAGTTGTCACTGTGCCACAAAAAATCTTTGCAATTCATTCATTAGCACCATACGAGTTTACAAACGTAGCCAAGCTATTTTGATCAACACACCTGTGCTTATGTGGACAGATTTTTTATCTTTAAAAAGTTGGTGTCTTTATTTTTGATGAGTCATCTTGGGCACCATAGGTGAAAGGGATTCAGTTTCTTAACATGATATGAATATGCCATTCACGTTTTACAGCAGTGTTGTTTTGTTGAAAATATTAAGCTGAGATTGATAATTCTCTATGATGCTTCGGAATTCACAGGGTAGAACATGGAAAAGCATATGACCACCAATAGTATTGATTAGTGGATTGTTACCTGGGGTTAGTTGGAAAGGTATTACAGTATTAGGCTCCAACAGGAGAGCCATATTTCATGTAAGCTGTTGTAAGATAGCTCATGATTGTTCACGTAGCACCATGTGCATGTGCCATCAAAACAAAAATTAGCAAATGGGAGTTATTGGTAAGTTTTATTTCAGCAGCTGTATTTTAACTTATAGGCTTGTAAGGTTTAAGTACTGGCCAGGAGGCCTCAATATGACCTTGGCACCTACTTTATGATCAAAATCTACAAGGAGCAAAGCAATAAACAACTTTTGGAATGATCATGATGAACAATTATCACTCTTAACAGAAGGAGGTGGAACATGGGGATAATTCTATGATATGATACCTCTTTGACACAGCAGTATGTTTTTCTAAGACCAAGTGCAATATTTTGGCCCTTGACAGACACAAAATGTCTTCCATAGTTGGGCATCAAGATACTGATGCCAACGTCATCCATTGGCTTCTTTGGACACTTATTACTTTGGTTAGTTTTTATTTAGTTTCGTAACTAAACAGATAATGACAAGAGGATAAGAAGCTTATGATCAAACTTTATTTTGGCATGTGCACCTACTCATATATTGCTATTGATGCACAGTGAACTTACCTTTTCTATTATGATAATGTACATCGGGAGTGCAGTCCTTCCCTTACTGAGCAACTCATATGCATTTAAAAACCTGAACATTAATTTGTTAAAATAAAAGGTTACAAATCCATGCCATTTGAAAATCGGATTTGACTCTTCATCCCTACTGAACTGCAATTTCACATTGAAAATAAGACGCAGCATACGTAAACTTCTGGAAAACATCCATGCTTTGGATTATAATCGACCGCTTCATCCGGATATGAAAGGAATGTACTTTGCCAGGCTAGGTTTTATTTACACAGCTGTACACCAGTCACAGATTATGGTCAACTCTCTATTTTCACAAAATCACTGTTCAAAAATATACAAGTGTAGGGAAAAGAATTTGTTTATGTAATCACGTTTCATTTTTTTCCCAAAGCGTTGAACATATTTCAGTTAATCTTCAGCTATAGTTTTATTACAGAAAGATCTCTTCATCCTGATGGTCTCTGGGAACACGTCCAGGCAATTCACTGTTTTAAGTTTGCCTTTGTTTCCAATAATTATATCCAATTGCCGTGACTGAAACACTCAAAACCAGTTTCCATCACATCACGTACACGTAACATTTTAGTGTTTTATGTATTAAAAGTGGAGTTATTTTTCATTTTAAAACGTTATAAAACAGTGCCACATAAGAGTAACTATCAGAGAAAATCACATCATTTTTTTATGATCTGAACAAAATGCAGTATAGAAATGTTACATTTAAAACAAAAATTGACATTTCATCTGATCTAGAATGGTTGTTATGCATGAAAAGGCCCACCTGTCCACTTTTTGTGAATGATTCATATACACTGATCTGGTATATCAATAACATTTTTGATGAACTTCTCATTTATAATCTGTGTATGCTGCATTATTATTTCTTCTCAACTTTAATAACTAATAATCTCACTCTTTTGTAAACTCAAAATCTGATTAAATTGGCTTCTTTTAAATTCATTTGGACTGGGAGAAAGGTATCCAAAGTGACAGAATCCTTTGTAAATTAACTTTGCTGCAATCATCCAAGAGAGCTAGTGTGTAATAGTGAAAAGGTTTATTTACTCATTCTCCTGTCAATATTCAGCTCATCCCTCCTCACCCTGGAGCCTGACGACTTTGGTATCCCATTTGGAGTTGTAATAACTTGGGGGGACCTCACCTGGGATCTGATTATTAGTGGGTACACTCTGGCAAAAAACAGCTGTATTCTTGCCACCAGTGTAATATTGACAGGAGAATGAGTAAACACAACTTTTGACTATTATTCACCCTAAAGCCCTGGCTCAAAAGCATATTAGCTAATAACTTATGGTCTGTAAATACTGTATTCAACATTGTGTTTTCTATTACACTGTAATAATGGAAGCATCTAAAAAACTGCAGGAAATTTAAGTGAATGTTTATACATTTACATGCTACTGGGAAAATACACATATCTAAAAGCACAATGGAACATGAAGTTTTCAGACAGACTTACATCAACAAGTAAATCTCATTTTTGATCACTTCCAACATCAATACCATCGTCAGTTAAGTGACATATTACAATATATGAATTAACAGCCTTTTCAAAATAAATTTGCCAGAATGATATAGTTGGGTACATGGGAAAGATGACCAAATGTTTGATTAAGGACAGAGAAATAGAAAGGTGGAGTCTTCAGGAAAGAATTTAGGACTTAAACAGTAGTTAACAGCAGGCCTGTAAATCAGAAATATGTAGAAGGTTGAAATTGGAGAAGAGTTGTGGTCTCAGAAGGTTGTAGGATTTGAGAAAGCTAAAGAGAGATAGGGGAAAGGTTTTGGCAGAATTAGAAAAGAAGGATGATAGAGTTAATAAATTGTAGCATTTCCAGATCAGAAACCAGTTTAGATCAGTGAACAAATGCCATGAGGATTAGGTGTGCTCAGTATATAGAACATCTTTGGAATGCTGATGCACTGAATTGAAAAAGGAAAGAAATCGTATAGTAGGTTCCTTCCTCGAATGTTCTCAGCAATTACAATTAGGACTTGGGGGTTTTAATAGTTTGATTAGAGTATCCTATGGGAAGCTGTGGCAATGGAAAGACAAGTTCTGACAAGCAGAGTTGGAGTTTGCACAGCCTCAGTAGGAGGTGAAATGTAGAAGTGATAAAGTTGGCACAACCCACAAGATTTATCTCCTCCTTGGATAATAAGCTGGTATGTATCTATTGATTGCCTAGGCTTGAGGATAGTCTTCAAACTGAACTTCCTTTCTTATGAGGACAAATATGGACTGGAATTTTTCTATTTGCAAGTAATTGATAGCGATCATAGAAGATTTGTGATTGTGATAACACAAAACCAAAATTCAATCAACACAATTTTCAACATAATTTAGATCCACATTCCAAATTATACCCAAGATAGAAACTTGACTGTGGTTTGCGTAGCTTCTTAAACCATAATGTGTGTCAGCTCAGGAGCAAATTTACAGTGCGATTTAGGCACAATTGGCAATGGTAAGCTTTGCTGTTATCTGCAATCTCTGTTCCAGATTTCAAGTTGGAAAAGTGGCAAAACTGTCTACATCCACTGGCGTTATTCAACTACAACAGACAGCAATTTCTGATGCTCATAAACTTGCAATTAAACATGACAACAATAATAATTACACCATTGTAATTTTCAGTAATAAACAAATAATGTTATACTTGCAGAAAGTCAAATATATCAAAATAGTTTTTCAAAAAAAGACATTAAATTAGTTTTTAAAGTATAAAACAGTTCAGCTGCTACCATCTTTATATTGTAACATCTTACTTATTGTCTGCAAAATTTATTGAAAGAAAAGATAATCACTTCAATTAACAAAGCTGTAGCCAGAGAAACAATAGCTAACCTCCTGGACAGGCAGAACACACATGACAGGGACTGCAACAAGGACTGCATACCCAAACTACTAGACCTGTGTTTGATGACACACTTCACATTCAGCAACCAAATATATGAACAGATCAATGAAATATCTATGAGCTCACCCACCTCTGGGTCATAGCAGAAGCAGTGATGCAAAGACTGGAACAAACACCCCTACCACAACTTGAACCCAAACTCTGAGTCAAATATATAAATTACACTTTTGTTATCATTAAGAGAACAGAATTTGAGAACACATACTGGATTATCAAAACCAAACTTTCTGGGATCAGATGTACAAAAGAGGAGGAAACCTAGAGGAGGGGTGGCATGGTGGCTCAGTGGTTTGCACTGCTGCCTCACAGCACCAGGGACCCAGGTTCAATTTCAGCCTCTGGCGACTGCCTGTGTGGAGTTTGCACATTCTCCCCGTGTCTGCGTGGGTTTCCTCCCACAGTCCAAGGATGTGCAGGTCAGGTGAATTGGCCATGCTAAATTGCCCATAATGATAGGTGCATTAGTCAGAGGGAAATGGGTCTGGGTGTGTTACTCTTCAGAGGGTGGATGTGGACTGGTTGGGCTGAAGGGCCTGTTTCCACATTATAGGGAATCTAATCTACAATCAGCTCCCATTCCTGGCTGTGATGGTACAAAGAACACAGAACAGTGAATGCACCAAAAATGTGTGCAGGAAAGCCACACACACAGACTAGGTCCTGAATTGCAACAGCAACCACCCCGACACACCCAAGTGAAGCTGCATTAGAATCCTGTTCAAAAGGGCTGCAACACACTGTAGGACTCCTGCCCTATGAAGGAAAGAAGAACATACTTAAGTATTCACCAAGAACTGATACCAACGCAACTTCATCTGCAGATGCCTAACGAGACAAACCATGCAATAAGGACATGCTACCTTGCATAAAAAAGACATCTTTGAATTGACAGCCAGACTTCTCCGCCCCACTGGGATTCATGACAGCCCATAAACGAACAGCCACGCTCAAACAACAACTCACCAGAACATGTGCAAGAACATATATCCAACATGTGCAAGAATAATATAATTTACAGGATTCTATGCAAAGGCTGCACGAAACACTATATTGGGCAAACAGGCAGACAACTAGCAATCTGCATCCAGGAATATCAACCAGCCATCGAAGGCCATGACCATCTGTCCCTAGTAGCTGTACACACAAATTTGACTGGGACAACACAACGATCATAGGACAAGCTAAACATAGGACTGCCAGAGAATTTCTAGAAACATGGCAATCAGCCATGGACTCCATCAACAAGCGCACAGACTTAGACCCAATGTACCAGCCGCTATGATGAGCAACTGGAACCAGCAGAAACCGAACCAAATAAATTGCAGGCGAGAGAGTACAGCAGCGCTTCACAGGAGGCTCCAAAGCACTGAAGATGTTACCTCGGCAGGGGACAAAACATCTGCAAATCAACTTCCCAGCTCGCCGAACACACCCACAACCGTGACAACCAGCACCCGAGCTACAAATCTTTACACAAACCTTCAATTCCAAATAGAGTCTAACTAGGGTTTTATATAACTGCAGGATAATGTCTGCATCCTTGTACTTCAGTCCCCTAGATACAAAGTCCAGCATTTCATTAGCTTTCTTAATTATTTTCTGCACGTATTTGTGACATTAGAAAAACCTATGCACCAAGTCTCTTTGAACATCCACTGTGTTTAACTTCATGACATCTGGAAAGAGCCCTGAACTACCCTTTTTCAGTCCAAAATGGATAACCTCACATTTGCTTAAGTTACAGGAGAAAAACAGCTGTTTAATGGCTCTTGCCCCTCTTGACCTAATTAACTATAACTTTCAGGAAATGTTAGGAAACCTTGTTTTTCTAAAGCAGTAGTCCAGTTTTGGTGCTAACCTTCTGATGTCGTGAGCCCGTACTCTCCCACAATTTCCTCCTACCACATTCAATTTGATCTAACTTTCCTCATTTTTTTTTAGATTAGATTAGATTACTTACAGTGTGGAAACAGGCCCTTCGGCCCAACAAGTCCACACCGCCCCGCCGAAGCGTAACCCACCCATACCCCTACATCTACATTTACATTTACCCCTTACCTAACACTATGGGCAATTTAGCATGGCCAATTCACCTGGCCTGCACATCTTTGGACTGTGGGAGGAAACCGGAGCACCCGGAGGAAACCCACGCAGACACGGGGAGAACGTGCAAACTCCACACAGTCAGTCGCCTGAGGTGGGAATTGAACCCGGGTCTCAGGCGCTGTGAGGCAGCAGTGCTAACCACTGTGCCACCGTGCCGCCCACAAGTCCTTGACACCCTGAAAGGTAGCTGTCTTCATTGCCTATAAAATACTTTGGGGTAACTTGATGTTATGAAAAATGCCAATTATTTATTGTAGATGTTAACATTATTTAAAGGGATTTAAAAGGGACTTGAGGGGCAACATTTTCACGCACAGTTGGTTCGTATGTGGAATGAACTGGAACCGTGTACAGCATTCTAGTTTACAAGGAATGCTTGATCCCTGCCTGCCCCAAGTTAACCACAATGTAATTGTTCATTGGCTGGTCCTTGCTGCTTGGTGGGTGTTACATTTACCCTGTCAAACTTTTAAAGTCTGCCCAACAATGCTGCCTTGATGTATTGCCCACTTGTCCTATTTTAATCTCAGCATTTGGCTTAGCACCATCTGTTTGTCCAGTTATCAAGCAGCTCATTCCACATATCCCAACCCCTACCAGCAAGATAGGAAATGTTCCATTCAATCACAGTTTGGTCTGCATCGGTGCTTGCAGGTTTCGATTATGCAAAAGCAAAATCCTGCAGATGCCTTTTATCTGAATTAAAAACACAAAATGCTGAAAGAATTCAGCTGTGGCAGCACCTCGGGGGTATACATAGCTGACCTTTTTCCAAGACTGGGAGAAGTTATGGATATGTTTTTAAGCAAATACAAATGTGGGGGGAAGGTGGGGTAGCATTGAGAAAGAAAGGTTTGCGATTGGCTGGATACAAGTAAGAACGTGCTTTCTGTGCATAATGAGGGAAAAAAAATCTTAATTCAAAGGTGATATTAGGATGAATGATGAAGAACTTCAATAAAGTGGTAGGTTGAATAAGGTGGTAAGAGAGAGATGGGGAGAGCCTTCCAAAGCTTTAAGCCTAAAAATATCCTGAAGGTAAGGAAATTGATGCTTGGGGTGTATGTGTGGCTGGGGAATGGAAAGAGTTGCAAACTTGCAGATTTCTTAATATCTTAAATCATGGAAGGCTAGAAGGGTTTGGAATTTTGTATTTAGAAATGTTTTAAAATATAAAGCACAGAGGGCTCTTCTTAATCTTCACTAAGTAAAACTTTGCGAAGAATGTGTTTACTATGCAGACACAGCATAGTAAATAAGCTTTATTTAAATAAGCTTCTGGTAATACCCTGTATGTCTTCAAAAGGTGCTTGAGGTATGTCATTGGTTTGTCCTGAAGTAGCTGTTTGTGAAGCAAGAAAAAGCTTAGAATGCTATATAGTACACATTTTAGCCTTTTGGAATGTTGGATGACATTCATATATTGGCCCTTTGCCTTAATACTTGAAACTAAATTGTCCAGGATTTGGAATTTAAATTTCTGAAATGTCTATCTTTTAACATTCTGAACCTCTGCAGGCTAAATAGACTTTAAGGTATTTGGAACTGGAACCTATTTTTATAAAAGCTATTTATAATAAATATGAAATTACTATCAGTTTTGCTGCAGTAAAATCTTTTTTTCAAAAATAACTTATTTTAGCACTCGTAGCTCTTCATCTTGTTTTAATTCTAGTATTTTCATAGAACCATTTTGCTTTAAAATGCATTTTAGTGGATAGTTGGCTAATTTTACTCCAGTTCTAAATTGGCATACCACTGTTTTGCTTTTTGTGGAAATTTTCTTTATAGAACTGCCAGTCTGGGTTCAAGTGTTTTAACTTAGCTGCTCGGAGGGGGAATGTAGGAATTTAATTCAGTGCAGTAAATATCCTTAACTGGAACCTGCTTTTCCTTCTTTTGCTTTTGAAGATCTATTGAAAACCTAAAAACCATTTTCTGAAATATTCCCTCTATGTTAATACACGTCGTTCTGCTATTAGACGACAGTTGTGTTCTTGTGTCACCTGACGATAGAAAATTGCGCTGTATAAGATTGCTAATAGAAAATCGCTATATACGTTCATTAGAAAGTTCACGTTATCCAAACAACATCCACAATTCATCAATCACATTATAGCCAATTCATGCTGACAAAACGTGCATTGTAACAAAACAACTTGTATATTATATTGAACATTTTTGTACAGAACATATCCCAAAGTGTCTGTATCAAGCAGGAGTTTAGAAACATAAATATGAAAATGGGCTTAATTGAGACAAATGCAAAATAATACATACACAGAATATTTATTTCTGAAGTATACAGCAAGGAATGCATGAAAAATGAGCGCTTCCTAGAGTTAGCTAACCAGATTAATTACTGATATGCAAATTAAATAGAAGTTCTGGATAGACTAACAGAACCCTACAAATAAATTTTCAGGAATAGTTTGTGTTCATCCCACAATTGCTTAGAGACTAGGATGTAATCTGTTGAACATCATGGATGAGGTACCTCGAGGTAGTGAACAATTTATTGGGATGTCCGTTTTCCAAAGCAAATTATCCAAAGAGTTGATGCATACTAGACTGGGAAAAAAAGAAGTATGTTTCAGTTAGATAAACTGTAAGGAAGCCCAAGTAAGGAACAGACTGACAAATCATCACTGGAAAATCCTTAAGTATGTGAAGGCAATGGTGTGATATCACTGAACTAGTTATCTAGAATACTAGGCTAATATTCTGGTGAAATTGGTTTGAATCTCATCATGGCAAGCTCTGACTTTGACTACAACTGTTCAAAGCTTATCAAAATTTTTTTTCATTAAATTGGTTGTCAAAAGGAAGCAAATAATGAACTCACTGCAACCCTCACTTCATGCTCACCCACCTTTGGTGTGCATTCCCACATTGATTCTAGGTCTTGAGTGAATGTTATCAGTGCCACTACTCTGCTGGGACTGATGACCCAAACCTGCTGACCTTTGGCTGGTGGGACTTTGATCATTGGGAAACTCACTTGCATAAAAAGCTTAGCAATGACTAATTGTTTGCATGAAGGACATTAGATTTGGCCAGGCCTCCTGTACAGAGTATCCCTGCTGCTTCTCCACCCAGTGTGTGCAATGGCCTGCCAGTGTCCTGGATCAGAATCTCCCAGTTCTTGACCTCTTCCAGATTGTCTGTCTTTAGTTACAAACATTTCAAAGCTTCAATTGGCTCATTTTGTAGCCTCTTCTCTAATGTTGAGCCTAACTTATTAACTTCTCAGTGTAAAATAGATATTAATTTCTGAAATCTTTTTGTGCCTTACATTTTGTATTATTGGGAAAAAAAATTCTTGAAGGTTTTTGTCCTACATTCATCAGGTCACTTTTCAAGAAATGCTAACATAAAAGGCAAGCAACTGTATGTGAGGAGACTGCTGATTGCTTCTATCAGTGATGATTGGTTAACCACCGCCATAGAATATGCACTCGTTCAGAGTCTAACATTGAACTGCTGAGCTTTGTTTTAAATTCTTAACCAAGCAAGTTGCCTCTGTATGGTGAAGAAATGAACCAGAGAATGGTTGTCAGCTGTTTTTGATTTGAAGTGAGAGCAGTTTGCAAATTATTTCTGAAAGCAATACCAAATAACTATTTGCAGCTCACTTCTGTAAATTTTCATCAGACATTTAGCTCAGTTTTGTTTTTCTGTCTGTTTAGATGATAGCATATCTGGTGCAAGCACATCAGATGTCCAAGACCGCCTTTCATCCCTTGAATTGAGGGTCCAACAGCAGGAGGATGAGATCACAGTGCTGAAAGCAGCATTGGCTGATGTACTCAGACGCTTAGCCCTATCTGAAGATCAGACTGCCTCCATGAGGAAAACGGCACCTGGGAAAGGTGAGATATATTGTAGTAAATACTCGCGCATAAATATTTATTGATTTGTTTACTTGACATGCTGTAGTTGTGTTTAAAGAATATCCAACAAAAATTTTGATAATATATAAACTTAGCAATGTTAGAAATAAGTTAACTCTTTTAAAGGACTGCACATTACTTTTTCTTCGTATGATGTCTTGGGTTCTTTAAGATGTTTGCAGCATAAATTTGGTTGCATATATCTGTGACTTGAAGACTCTATCAACAAATTGTTATTAATTTGACACCGATGTTTGAATCCTCAAACAATTTCATAGTTCAGCCTTTAATCAAAGGTTTCTCTCGGATTAAAGTGTGAAAACGCTAGGTTTTTTCCACTGTAAAGACTTCAGCTTAAGCTCTTCTGAAGTGACTGCAGTACTTACATATTCTTTAAATTTGCTGACCTTGTTCTGAAGAACAAGGGGATAGAAGCACTACTCTAAAACAGAAACAGAAAAGACTAGAATTGTGCAGATCAGTAAGGATCAAAAAACTTTATACTCAAACTGGCCTACTTTGTTTCAGTTATATTGATTGATTGTATTTTCTTTTTGGAAACTTGTAACTCCTAAGTGAGATATCATTGCTTATGTGGAATTCTTCTTTGTGATTGTAATAATAATTTCTATTTTTTTTGTTCATTCTTGGGATGTATACTTGTAAGTCTGCTTAGATATTCATAATTGCTCTTGAGGTTGATGGAGCATAACCTTCTTGAACACCTATCGTTCATTTGGATTATAGTGTATTGTGACTTTTACATAAATAACTAGTGCTATATAATTTCAAAGGACAGGAGTCCACAATATTACTGCAGATATACAGATATGCACAGACTAAATCAGAGAAGGATAACAGTGAACTGCGTAGATTTTTGGGATAGTTGAATTGTTTCATCATTATTAATACTAGTTTGTTCAAGATTGATTTAATTAGTTGAATTTAAATTGCAAAGTACAGGTAGTGAAAATTAGACTCATGTCTCTGTATCAGGAGTCCATAGGTATGAGCAAGAGTAGAGCCTGTTGTGTTATTCAACAAGATCATGGCTGTTGTGAGACATACCCCTGAATATCTTTGATCAACAGAAATAATTTTAGATTCACGTTAATTTTTGATGTAGAATCAATCACTATTTGCTCGATGGAGGTCCAAATTTCTACCACCACTTAATGTGAAAAGATGTTTGTTAATGCTCTAATTTTTGAAATATTCTTCTGAGCCCTCAACCCTTTCATGAATGGAAAAAGGGAGGAGCTATCTGTTCACCTTAATGCCTTAAAACCTGAATAAAATCGCCCTCCCCATCTAAGTTCTAGGAACCAAAGTTCTAGTTTGTTTAATATCTCCACATAGTATAATCTTTGGGTTACTAGTCCAGTAACATAACCTCTATGCTGTTTTTCTTTGTCTACCAAAAGGCTAATTAAAATTTGAAGCATTCCTGTTAGAACATACTGAATGATAGTTGATGTGTATTAATTTGGTTGAAACCTCTGCCTTCAATGTTGATTTAATTTACTGCATGGGCTTTGTATCTGGAATTGTTTGAGCCAGAAAATATAAGAGGAGAAAATGTAAGAAGCAAATGTGGAGATTGTGGAAAAAGAGGGGGAAAAGAAATATAATTTCGGCCTAGCACAAGCATTGTCCGGCAAGGAAGAATTTATTTATTCTGATGATGGTCATTTCACTGCTTAGAGAATAGCCATTGTAGGTAGAAAATGAGCTTGTTTGTAGAACTTACTTTGAAGACTTTGTTTAATTTTCAAGTATTTGCCATTGCAATACCCATAAATGAATCACAAAACGCCAACAGTGGGCAAAAGGCCATGTAACTCTGGACACTCCAGTTTTTCCTTGAGATAGAAACTGCAGTATAATGAATAGGAACTTAAGTATATTCAGGAAATCTTGGACTTAGCAGGCTTGGCTAGCATCTCTTGCTCATCTTAGAGGGTGTATTCTGCAACCCAAGACTACAACCAAGGAATCCAGCATAGAGTGTGAATCAGACTTGATGTTTTTCTTCTGTAAGGAGTAGCAATGTTTTTAAAAATGTATTGATTTGAGGGGTGTGTTGACCTAGTTGCTGTGAAGCAATGGCAATATATTTCCAAATCAGAATGGATAGGTTGGTAACACCCTATATTTGATGCCTTTGTCCTTCTAAACGATAGAATTATCATGGATTTGGAATGTGCTGTCTAAGATGCCTTGGCGACTTGCTGGTGTTCATTTTGTAGGTGTTAGGCTGTGGTTAGCACTGTTGCCTCCGTGCTAGGGATCCAGGTTCAATTTCAACCTCGGGTGACTGTCTATGTGGAGTTTACACATTCTCCATCTCTGCGTGGGTTTCCTCCCACAGTTCAAAGTTGTGCCAGTTAGGTGGATTGGCCATGGGAAATGTCGGATTATGGGGGCAGGGTTGGGATTTGGGGGTTTTGGGTGGGGTGCACTTCGGAGGGTGGGGCAGAGTTGATGGGCCAAATGGCCTGTTTCCGCACTTTAGGGTTCTATGATCCATGATTGAATGTTGGTGATCGAGACTGTGAATGTTTGAGGATATAGCACCACTCAAATGGGCTGCTTTGTCTTCAATCTTGTCAAATTTCAAGTGTCATGAATTGTTTCCTGTGTTCCTAAGGACAATGTACAAAAATCAGGTTTAGCAACTTCTCCGGTATTTTTGCTGTTGGAAATCATTTTAGTAATATTGAAAAGATCAATATGTTGCTCAAAATGAAAAGCTTCTCTTAAGTTTATCTTTGAGAGGGAAGGGGAGAAAATGTTTTGTTACTTCTAATTACAATTAAATTAAATTACCTATGGCTGTGCCAGAGAATATCATGTGTCGTTTAGAATATACTCCATTATTTTTAAAGTATTGTGCAATATTATGAATCCATCTCCACTCTCAGGTACATTACTATTACATTCTAAAGACTATTTACTGCTGGATTACACCACTGGAAACTACTCATACAGGCAATTGAAGCCACCTTTAAGACTTCAAGATTGAACTCCTCCATTCTTTTTGCTGTGTCCAATCTTAGCCTCTTCACTAAAACAAGCAAAAAGGGCTACAATTGAGAACCTTTTGTGGTCAGTCGCTAAATAAGCAGATCATGTCCAAATATAATACTGGGATCTAACTGCTTGTTTAACTTGACCCGTTATGATTTTCTTGCAAGAAATTTTAAGAAGTCAGACTAGAAGAGGTCCAAAATGTAAGGACACTTTTTTTAAAAAAAACTCTCAACTACTTTTCTTTTTGTTATGACAACTATTCATTCAGGTCTTTGTAATGACTTCCTGCTGTCTGCCAGATTTTTTTGCCTGGAGACCATCAAGACTTTGCAGGTCTAGTTGAGATATTAGAATCTCCTAGGCCTCTAGTTGCTGTGATTAAGGTGATTGACTGAGCACTTCAAACCTTGTTTGTATTCCCAACTTGCCTGGAATGGCCAGGAATCTCTCTGGATCAGCATCTGCAAGTGGCCAGAGGAAGCTTTCTGGGAGATAAATTGCATTACCAAAAGTGCTGGGAGCAGATTGTAGACAGCTTTGTCAAAAGTGTGTTTTGTTTTTCTGCCCTGTTTGGCCTGTACCATTTTTAATGCTGGCACTAACTACATCTGTGGTGCGTGCACTCTTGGTGCTTGCAGTGCTGACCATCACAGTCCAATAGAAAAAGAAACAAAAGATTCACAAGGCTGTTGCCAGGGTTGGAGGATGTGAGCTATAGGGAGAGGTTGAATAGGCTGGGGCTGTTTTCCCTGGAGCATCGGAGGCTGCGGGGTGACCTTATAGAGGTTTATAAAATCATGAGGGGCATGGATAGGATAAATAGACAAAGTCTTTTCCCTGAGGTGGAAGAGTCCAGAACTAGAGGGCGTGGGTTTAGGGTGAGAGGGGAAAGATATAAAAGAGATCTAAGCGACAACTTTTTCACAGAGGGTGGAATGTGTATGGAATGAGCTGCCAGAGGAAGTGGTGGAGGCTGGTACAATTGCAACGTTTAAAAGGCATATGGATGGGTATATGAATAGGAAGGGTTTAGAGGGATATGTGCCGGGTGCTGGCAGGTGGGCCAAGATTGGGTTGGGATATCTGGTCGGCATGGACGAGTTGGACTGAAGGGCCTGTTTCCGTGCTGTACATCTCTTTAATTCTATAACTCCGTAACTGCAGATGCTGGAAATCAGAAATAAAACCAAATTGCTGGAAAAACTCAGCAGGTCAAGTAGCACCTGTGGAGGGAAAATGGATTTAAACTTTCGGGTCCAGTCACCACCCTCCAGTTCTTCAGGCAGTTCTGAAGAAGGTTCACTGGACCTGAAACATAAACTCGCTTCTCTTCTCAGATGCTGCCAGACCTGCTGAGTTTTTCCGGCAATTTGTTTTTGTTTCTGATAGTCCAGTAGGAAGTTCTCTCGTTACTCGATGCTAGTTGTATGTGAGTGCTTTACTCTTGAATGAAATGTGCAAATTGTATTGCTGTAGTTCTAATTTGTTACTGCAGCTCTGGTGAAGGGCTCTTACATGATCCAGGGACAATCTGAGCTGGAGCTGGGGAGTTTTCAGAAATGGATGGGATTGTCTTTTATGTAAATCAGGGCAGGGTGACCATTCACAAAATGAAGTGCTCTTTTCACCTTAATTTCTTGAGGCAGAGTGATACTTTGTGTATATTTGGAGGCTGAAAGCTGCTTGCACAAAAGTGACAGGTGATTCAGCTTCCACTTGAACAGTCATTGAATTTTGTTGACTTCAAGTCTTAAATCAATGTCAGATTTGTAAGACAGCAGGTTTATTTTAATAACATAAATTTGGGCTGGAGCCACTTCTACTAAAGTGACAAGATATTCATATTTTACCCCAGATATTGCTAATTTTCCAGTGTTTTCAGTTTGCAGTTTGGATGCCTGCACCTAGTGAATGAAAGTTTTTCTTTTTAAAAAAAACTGCTGATTTGGTTATGTTTTTAATCCAGTAGGCAAGCTGTCAGTATACTGTGTAGTTACTTACTGTAATCTGACTTTCTCATTAAGTTCATGTGGTTTAATTTTCATTTTACTTTCGTTGTTGCCCTTTTCATTATTAGTCTCCACTGTTTTTGAAACTGTAGTCCTTGAGTCCATTAGATGTGTTTTTTTGATACCTGTTGACATCAGGCCGAGTGTTCACATCAGCTAACCCCCGAGAATGTGTCAATATTTGCAAGTGTTCCGAGACCCGCTTGTGCCATGCCACTAGCTGATGCCTCCCAAAGTAATTCTTGTCCATGGGACACTTGTCCAGAGTTAAACTATGGCTAATGTTTTTTAATGCACATGTGACATGACATTCCAACTCAATGTTCTGACCAATGAATGCAAGCATGCCAAACGGCGGCGGCATCACCCTATCTACCTGCATCTCAACTTTCAAGGAACTATGCACCTGCATCCCAAAGTCTCTCTGTTTGGCAACACTCCCCAGCCCCCTAACTGTATAAGTCCTGCCCTGATTTGCCTCCCCATAATGCAACACCCCCACATTTATCTAAATTAATCTCCATCTGCCACTCCTTGGCCCACTGGCCCATCTGATCAAGGTGCCGTTGTACTCTGACATCTTATTTGTCCACTATACCACCTATTCTGGTGTCATCTGTAAACTTACTGATCATACCTCTTATGTTCACATCAAAATTATTTATATCATGAAAAAAAGCAAAGTACCCAGCACTGATTCTTGTGGACACAACTGGTTGCAGGCCTCCAGTCCAAAAAACAGCCTTCACTAAAACTCTCTCTATTGCCTACCTTCAACCCAATTTTGTATCCAATTTGCTAGCTCCCCGTGTGATCTAACCTTATTAACCAGTCTACTATGCAGCACCTTGTCGAGCATTTTGCTGATGTCTATGTAGGCAATGTCTACATCTCTGCCTTCACCAGTCTTCTTTGTCACCTCTTCAAAAAAAACACCCAAGTTAGTGAGACATGATTTCCCATGCACAGCCATGCTGACCACCCCAATCACTCCTTGCCTTTTCAAATGCATGTAGATTCTGTCCCTCAAAATACTGTCTAACAACTTTGAAATTGATAAAAGGCCATAGTTCCCTGGCTTTTCAATAGACAATAGACAATAGACAATAGATGCAGGAGTAGGCCATTCAGCCCTTCAAGCCTGCACCGCCATTCAATATGATCATGGCTGATCATTCCTAATCAGTATCCTGTTCCAGCCTTATCTCCATACCCCTTGACTCCACTATCTTTAAGAGCTCTATCCAATTCTTTCTTAAATGAATCCAGAGACTGGGCCTCCACTGCCCTCTGGGGCAGAGCATTCCACACAGCCACCACTCTCTGGGTGAAGTAGTTTCTCCTCATCTCTGTCCTAAATGGTCTACCCCGTATTTTTAAGTTGTGTCCTCTGGTTCGGCACTCCCCCATCAACGGAAATATGTTCCCTCCTGCCGGAGTGTCCAGTCCTTTCATAATCCTATACGTTTCAATCAGATCCCCTCTCAGTCTTCTAAACTCAAGGGTATACAAGCCCAGTCGCTTCAGTCTTTCCGTGTAAGGCAATCCTGCCATTCCAGGAATTGACCTCGTGAACCTACGCTGCACTCCCTCAATAGCCAGAATGTCTTTCCTCAAATTTGGAGACCAGAACTGTACACAGTACTCCAGGTGTGGTCTCACCAGGGCCCTGTACAGCTGCAGAAGCACCTCTTTGCTTCTATACTCAATTCCTCTTGTTATGAAGGCCAGCATGCTATTAGCCTTCTTCACGACCTGCTGTACCTGCATGGTTGCCTTCATTGACTGGTGGACAAGAACACCCAGATCTCTCTGAACAGCCCCTTTACCTAATTTGATACCATTGAGGTAGTAATCTGCCTTCCTGTTTTTGCCACCAAAGTGGATAACCAGACATTTATCCACATTAAACTGCATCTGCCATGCATCTGCCCACTCACCTAACTTGTCCAGGTCACCCTGTAATCTCCTAACATCCTCATCACATTTCACCCTACCACCCAGCTTTGTGTCATCAGTAAATTTGCAAATGTTATTGCTGATACCATCTTCTATATCATTTACATATATTGTAAAAAGCTGCGGTCCCAGCACGGATCCCTGCGGTACCCCACTGGTCACTGCCTGCCATTCCGAAATGGAGCCGTTAATCACTACCCTTTGTTTCCTATTAGCCAACCAATTCTCTATCCAATCTAGTACTTTGCCCTCAATCCCGTGCGCCCTAATTTTACTCACTAACCTCTTGTGTGGGACTTTATCAAAAGCTTTCTGAAAGTCCAGGTACACTACATCCACTGGATCTCCCTCGTCCATCTTCCGAGTTACATCCTCAAAAAATTCAAGAAGATTAGTCAAGCATGATTTCCTTTTCATAAATCCATGCTGACTCTGTCCTATCCTGTTACGATTATCCAGATGTGCCGTAATTTCATCCTTTATAATAGACTCCAGCATCTTTCCCACCACTGAGGTCAGACTAACTGGTCTATAATTTCCTGCTTTCTCCCGCCCACCCTTCTTAAAAAGTGGCACAACATTAGCCGCCCTCCAATCCTCAGGAACCGACCCCGATTCTATTGAACTCTGGAAAATAATCACCAGCGCATCCACGATTTCCCGAGCCACCACCTTCAGTACCCTGGGATGCAGGCCATCAGGTCCTGGAGACTTATCAACCTTCAGACCTCACAGTCTCTCCAACACCAAATCCTGGCAAATATAAACTCCCTTAAGTTCAGGTCTTTCAGCCACTGTTACCTCAGGGAGATTGCTTGTGTCTTCCCCAGTGAACACAGATCTGAAGTACCCATTTAATTCCTCTGCCATTTCTTCGTTCCCAGTAATATATTCCCCTGCTTCTGTCTTCAAGGGCCCAATTTTTGTCCTAACCATTTTTTTGCCTTGGACATACCTATCCTCCTTTATATTCTTGGCCAGTTTACCTTCGTACCTCATTTTTTCTCTGCGTATTTCCTTCTTGCTAATCCTCTGTTGTTTTTTAAAAGCTTCCCAGTCCTCAGTTTTCCCACTTATCTTCGCTAAGTTATACTTTTTCTCTTTTAACCTTATATGTTTCTTTACTTCCCTCGTCAGCCACGGCCGCCCATGTCTCCTCCTGGGATCTTTCTTCCTTTTAGGAATGAACTGATCCTGCAACTTCTGCATTATACACAGAAATATCCGCCATCGTTCCTCCACGGTCTTCCCTGTTAAGGTATTGAACCATTGAACTTTGGCCAGTTGCTCCCTCATAGCTCCATATTTCCCTTTATTCAAATGAAATATTGTCACTTCAGATTGTACCCACTCCCTCTCAAATTGCAGATTGAAGCTTATTGTATTATGGTCACTACTTCCCAATGGCTCCTTCACTTCGAGGTCACTGACCAATTCTGGTTCGTTACACAATACCAGATCCAGAATCGCCTTATCCCTGGTCGGCTCCAGCACCAGCTGCTCTAAAAATCCATCTCTGAGGCACTCCACAAAGTCTCTTTCTTGAGACCCGATACCATCCTGATTCTCCCAGTCTACCTGCATGTTAAAATCCCCCATAACAACTGTAGTAACATCTTTGCGACAAGCCAATTTCAGCTCCTGATTCAACTTACATCCGACATCCAGACTACTGTTTGGGGGCCTGTAGATGACTCCCATGAGGGTCTTTTTACCCTTAGTGTTTCGAAGCTCTATCCACACTGACTCTACATCCCCTGACTCTAGGTCCCCCCGCGCAAGGGACTGAATATCCTCCCTTACCAACAAGGCCACCCCACCCCCTCTGCCCGTCAGTCTGTCCTTACGATAACACGTGTAGCCTTGAATATTCATTTCCCAGGCCCTGTCCCCATGAAGCCACGTCTCAGTTATCCCCACAATATCGTATCTGCCAATTTCCAAAAGAGCCTCAAGCTCATCCACCTTGTGTCTAATGCTTCGTGCATTCATATATAGAATTTTTAATTTGTTACTGCTCTCACCCTTCCCCTCAACCCTTATTTCACTCAACTTTACAGCATGATGCCTTTTCCAGTTTTCTGCCTCCTTGATACAGTTGTCTTTCTTGACTTCTCTTGTTCTAACTACCCCTTCAATTTCCTTTTTAAACATCCAGCTTCATTACAGCCTTTCTTAAATAACAGCACTACATTAGTCAACTCCCAATCTTCTGGTACCTCACCAGTGGCTGTCGATGATGTAAGTAATCTCAGCAGGGGGCCCAGCAATCTCTTTCCTAGCTACCCACAATGTTTTGGGAAGCATCTGATCAAGTCCTGGGGATTTATCCACTTTTTATGTATTTTAATACTTCCAGCACCACTACTTCAGTATTATGAACTCTTTCAAAGACATCAATATTTATTTCCCCAAGTTCCTTAGCTTTCAAGTCCTCCACAGTAAATATTGCCAAATATTTGTGTACTATCTTGCCAATCTCCTGGTGATCCACAATTAGATGGCCATGCTATACTCCCTAGTTACTTTTTTTGGTCTGTTGACTCCCCTCTTCAGTAGATTCTTACTGCTCTTTATACTCCTTCAAGGATTGCTTCAAACTCCTGTCTGATGCTGTCAAAATTGGCAGTACTCCAATTTAGAACTTTAACTTTCGATCAAGTCTATCTATTTCCATAACTATTTTATGATCACTAGACCCAATGTGCTCCCCCACTGACACCTCAGTCACTTGTCCTATCTGTCTTTCTAAGAGAAGATCAAGTATTGTTCGTTCTCTAGTAGGTGCATCCACATATTGAATAAGAAAGTTTTCTCATACACAATAACTAATCCCTTCCCATCCAAGCCCCTTACACTATGACTATCCCAGTTTATATTTGGAAAGTTAAAATTCCGACATTTACAACCATATTTTTCTTATGGATATCTGAGATCTCCTTACAAACTTGCTTCTCAATTTCCTGCTGACTATTGCAGGAGCCTATATTACAATCTCAATAAGGTGATCATTTCTTTCTTTAAGTTCCACCCATATAACTTCACTGGATGATCTCCTAGGAATATCCTCCCTAAGTAGAAGTGTAATGTTATCTCTAATCAGAAACACCACTCGCCCTCCTCTTTGTCCCCTTTTCTATCCTTCCTGTAGCATCCATACCATGGTACATTAAACTGCAAGTCTTGTCCATCCCTAAGCCACGTTTCTGTAATAGCTGTGTTGTCCCTTCCCATGTTCCCAACCATGCCTGAAGTTCATCTGCCTTACCTGCTTCTTGCATTGAAGTAAGTGTAGTTGAATTTATTTGTCTTATCTCGTTATTTGCCAATCTGTCTTGACTGTTAGACTTGCTCCCCTTATCTACTTATGTACTTCTACCATCGTCTGGCTTTTCTCTTTTCTCATGTTTAATTTGGTGTCTTCCAACATTTCCCTGGCTGCCTCATCCCAAGCAGCACGAGCAAATTTCGCCACAAGGATATTGATCCACTTCCAATTTGGGTGGAACCTGTCACTCTTACACAGGTCATTTGTGGAGGAATCCCTGTGGTCCAAAAATGTGTCAGAGTCATAGAGATGTACAGCACAGAAAGTCCTTGTCCTTTACACCAGCCCCTCAGCCATGCATTCATCTGCTCTATCTTCTTTTCCTACTCCCACTAGCCAGCGGCATTTGTAATGGTCCAGATATTTCTACCCTCGAGGGTCTACTTTTTGACCTCCTGCCCAGTTTCCTACATTCCTCCCTGCAGAACCTCATCCTTTTCCCTGCCTATGTTGTTGGTACCAATGTGCTGAAGACCTCCAGCTGGCCACTCCTCTTTCAGAATATTTTGCACCCGCTCCCACACAACCTTGACCGTGGCACCAGGGAGGCAGCATACTATCCTGATATCTCTCTGGTTGCAGAAACATCTGTCTGTGCCCCTGACTAGAGAGTCCCCTGTTAGTATCGATCGCTTGGAGCTTGACATACTCCTCATTACATACGAACCAGTCACGGTGTCAGAAACCATGCTATCAGTCCTGGCGCATCAAATTTCAGAAGTTGGCTCTTGGTTCATGTAAACAAAGCTCCTACATGAATTTACAGTTTCTACAATTGATTTATTTTTTTAATAGTTGTATCAAATTTGTAGCACATTTGTCTTTAGGCAGTCGGGTTTACTAAGTTATTGCAAGATTGGATTACAGGATCTTTGCTGAAAAAATATCAGAATGCAATTCCCTTATCTCAGGTTAGGAATGGCATTCACGTTCGATTCTAAACATCATGAAGTCTAAGCTTGACCAGCTCCTTAACATAGCTCCAATTATTGCACAATTATTCCCTTGTGCAATTCATGAATTTCCCTGGAATAGTTCAATCAGTTTCAGAACTGAGTCACTGAATTAAAAAGATCTAATTTTCATTCTGTCTCCTCCCCCCTCCCCTCTCTTTCACTCTCCCCACCTCATCACTGACCTGTCGTAATCGAACCAGGGATATGCAGGAAAATACAAATGGGATGGATAATTGAAGCAAAAATTCAAGTGTCACCATGTTTCATTCAGAGAGTCTCAATAATTTTATTTCTTTGATGCTCCTGGATCTTTGGTACTGACTCTGTCAAGTTCTGCTGTTGAAATCTTTTACAGAAATTGCTCAGTGTGACACAACATTTTGATGATCTAGGTTAATATTTCCCCCTTTGGGACTTCCTCCTCAAACTAGGGAATTTAACAATTAGATAATGTAAAAACCAGTATAATCTTCTCATTGTTTGCACCCCATGCACTTGTTTTGTTTTTTTCTGAGCATTCTCTTTACAGATTATGAAACTTGTTAATGAAAAGCATTTTTTATAATCCGAATTAAAAGCAATGTTCTGTCAAAGCTGTGTAAGGCCAAGCAACTTTCAGAACTATATCATGCATGGCATGGGAAATGTACAACCATAATCCCATTAAGGTGCACATATGCTGTGTTTATATAGTAATCTTAAATACAGTTATTTATAAAAGTCTTTTAAATCTATCATGAATGAGGTGATAATGTCTATTTTAAAAAAAATTACTTGAGGTTTCTTGTGTCTTGTTCATTCCAGCAGTTGATGGGATTATTATTATTAAAGGATTTCCGCCCATGTAGTCGAAATAGTTTTGTATGGGGCATGAGCAAATTCTGATCAAATATGCATACATAAAGGAAGCAAGTGCACTTACTTAACGAACTTACCCTAAAACTGAAACAATACTGGAAAGAACGAAAATATTTTTCTAAAATGTTTTGTATTGGGGGAAGGAATGCATTTTTAAAAATCTAAGTTGGATCACTTGAATAATAATTCAGCATCAACTTAACTCTGCGCAAGGCAGGGCAGGTGACTGGGGTAACTGAGGTGTCAGTGGGGGGAGCACTTTGGGGCCAGCGACCATAATTCTATTCATTTTAAAATAGTGAAGTTCTAAATTGGAGAAAGACCAATTTTGACGGTAAAAGGCAAGACGTTTTGAAAGCAGATTGGAGGCAGATGTTCGCAGGTAAAGGAGCGGCTGGAAACTGGGAAGCCTTCAGAAATGAGATAACAAGAATCCAGAGAAAGTATATTCCTGTCAGGGTGAAAGGGAAGGCTGGTAGGTATAGGGAATGCTGGATGACTAAAGAAATTGAGGGTTTGATTAAGAAAAAGAAGGAAGTATATGTCAGGTATTGACAGGACAGATCGAGTGAATCCTTAGAAGAGTTTAAAGAAAGTAGGAGTATACTTAAGAGGGAAATCAGGAGGGCAAAACAGGGACATGAGATAGCTTTGGCAAATAGAATGAAGGAGAATTCAATGGGTTTTTAACAAATATATTAAGGACAAAAGGGTAACTAGGGAGAGAATAGGGCCCCTCAAAGATCAGCAAGGCGGCCTTTGTGTGGAGCCACAGAAAATGGGGGAGATACTAAATGAATATTTTGCATCAGTATTTACTGTGGAAAAGGATATGGAAGATATAGACTGTAGGGAAACAGATGGTGACATCTTGCAAAATGTCCAGATTACAGAGGAGGAAGTGCTGGATGTCTTGAAACGGTTAAAGGTGGATAAATCCCCAGGAACTGATCAGGTGTACCAGAGAACTCTGTGGGAAGCTAGAGAAGTGATTGCTGGGCCTCGTGCTGAGATATTTGTATCATCGATGGTCACAGGTGAGGTGCCGGAAGACTGGAGGTTGGCAAACGTGGTGCCACTGTTTAAGAAGGGCGGTTAAAAAGAAGTCAGGGAACTATAGACTGGTGAGCCTGACCTCAGTGGTGGGCAAGTTGTTGGAGGGAATCCTGAGGGACAGGGTGTACATGTATTTGGAAAGGCAAGGATTGATTCGGGATAGTCAACATGGCTTTGTGCGTGGAAAATCATGTCTCACAAACTTGATTGAGTTTTTTTGAAGAAATAACAAAAAAGATTGATGAGGGCAGAGCAGTAGATGTAATCTATATGGACTTCAGGAAGGCGTTTGACAAGGTTCCCCATGGGAGACTGATTAGCATGGTTAGATCTCACGGAATACAGGGAGAACTAGCCATTTTGATACAGAACTGGCTCAAAGGTAGAAGACAGAGGGTGGTGGTGGAGGGTTGTTTTTCAGACTGGAGGCCTGTGAACAGTGGAGTGCCACAAGGATCGGTGCTAGGCCCTTTACTTTTTGTCATTTACATAAATGATTTGGATGTGAGCATAAGAGGTACAGTTAATAAGTTTGCAGATGACACCAAAATTGGAGGTGTAGTGGATAACGAAGAGGGTTACCTCAGGCTACAACAGGATCTGGGCCAGATGGGCCAATGGGCTGAGAAGTGGCAGATGGAGTTTAATTCAGATAAATGCGAGGTGCTGCATTTTGGGAAAGCAAATTTTAGCAGGACTTATACACTTAATGGTAAGGTCCTAGGGAGTGTTGCTGAACAAAGAGACCTTGGTGTGCAGGTTCATAGCTCCTTGCAAGTGGAGTCGCAGGTAGATAGGATAGTGAAGGCGGCGATTAGTATGCTTTTCTTTATTGGTCAGAGTATTGAGCACAGGATTTGGGAGGTCATGTTGCGGCTGTACAGGACATTGGTTAGGCCACTGTTGGAATATTGCGTGCAATTCTTGTCTCCTTCCTATCGGAAAGATGTGAAACTTGAAGGGGTTCAGATGTTGCCAGGGTTGGAGGATCTGAGCTACGGAGAGAGGCTGAACAGGCTGGGGCTGTTTTCCTGGAGCGTCGGAGGCTGAGGGGTGTCCTGATGGAGGTTTACAAAATCATGAGGGGCATGGATAGGGTAAATTGACAAAGTCTTTTCCCTGGGGTCGGGGAGTCTAGAACTAGAGGGCATCGGTTTAGGGTGAAAGGGGAAAGATATAAAAGAGTCCCAAGAGGCAACTTTTTCACACAGAGGGTGGTACGTGTATGGAATGAGATGCTAGAGGATGTGGTGGAGGCTGGTACAATTGCAACATTTAAGAGGCATTTGGATGGTTATATGAATAGGAAGGGTTTAGAGGGATATGGGCCGGGTGCTGGCAGGTGGGACTAGATTGGATTGGGATATCTGGTCTGCATGGATGGGTTGGACTGAAGGGTGTGTTTCCATGCTGTACATCTCTATGACTCTAAGTAGCAAATTATTGAAAGTTGGAGTAAAGGCAATGGCCACAAGGCCAATTAGGTTTGTTTCAATGTTTATCTTCCCAAGAACCAACTTCTCTAATTCCGAACTTCATGTTTCTTCCCCCATTTAATATACCCTGTTTCCAGGCAATAGTTTAATTCTTTTTTAAAACTATTTCTATTAAATTTGTTTTGGAGATTCAACATTATTCCCACTTTTATTTGTGCAAATATAATTTTCTAATCTCCCTTCTTTGTGAGCTTAACCTTACATCCGCAGAATTGATTGCTTTTGTTTGCAAGTAGTTAAGTATTTACCAGACCATGATCTTTCATAACCACGAACATTTGTTTGATTATTCTTTAAGCTTCTCAGTATTACGAAGATGTCCTGATTTATCCAGACCTCCTCCATAACAGAAACCCCTTCTTCTTGTTAATATTATGATCTGAGATGATATTCCTGGATAAATAAGATCCCAGAAAGAAACCTAGCTTGATAAATTATGTTAATTTTTTTTCCTGGTGATTAGTCACTGAAGCATTTTTACACAAGGCTGCATTCGTTCCTTAATAACAGAAAATATTTTTAAACACAGAGCTATAGTTCGAGCAATTACAAAGACCTTAACGAAAGCAGCAGCAGAGAGTTTCAATCTGTTCCCAATGTTAGGCTTTTACAGATATCCAATCCCTGACCACTTTCACTCCTATCTCAATTCTTAAGTTTTTTTACAGTCATACAGCACGGAAACAGACCCTTAAGTCCAACTTGTCTGTGTTGACAAGACATCCCAATCTGACCTAGATCCATTTGCCAGTACTTGGCCCATATTACTGTAAACCCTTTCTATTCATTTACCTACCCAAACATTGTAATTGGATGTAGGTTTGCTCGCTGAGCTGTCAAGGTTCATTTCCAGATGTTTGTTACCCTACTAGGTAACATTATCAGTGGGCATCATGCTGAAAATTCCTTCTTTCTATTTATATATTTGGATTTCTTTGGATGTTATTTCCTGTGGTGAAGTCACTTCCTGTTCCTTTTCTCAGAGGGTGGTAGATGGGGTCTAACTCGATGTAGTTGTTGATAGAGTTCCGGTAGGAATGCCATGCTTCTAGGAATTCTCGTGTGTGTCTTTGTTTGGACACACAGATTGGACCAACAGGCAGAAAACTAGCCACCAGGATACATGAAACCAACTAGTCACAAAAAGACATGACCTTCTCTCACTAGTATCCTCACGTACAGATGAGGAAGGACACCGCTTTGACTGCGACAACACAAACAATGACACGCACGAGAATTCCTAGAAGCATGGCATTCCAACTAGAATTCAATCAACAAACCCATCGAGTTAGACCCCATCTACCACCCCTGAGAAAAGGAACAGGAAGTGACTTCACCACAGGGAATGACACCAACCCAAAGAAATCCAAACATATAAACAGAAAGCAGGAGTTTTCACCATTGCTTCACCTGAGACCCACTGAAGATGTTACCTAATAGGGTAATGAAACGTCTGGATATGAACCTTCCAGCTCAGTGAACAAACCTACATCCAAAACCTCCAACCTGAACTACAAATCTTCTCGAAACACGTTGAGACTTTGTAATCCCCCCCCCAACGCCTTAGCTATTCACCCTAACCATGCCCTTCCCGTTGCTTTTCCTTGGACTACAGGGACTGTGACTGTTTCACAATTTCTTTCCAAATCTGCTCCCTTAAAGCTTTCACAATCCTGATAACCTAAATCATTTCACTGTGTTCTCCCAACTTAGAAAACCCAGAAACTGAAACACTTCAGCCAAAGGTAACTGGTTCCCCTAGATTAAAAACCTGATTCTTATTCTAGAAGAAATTGTCCCCCCTGAACTGAATTCCTATATTCTCCTGAATGAATACCTTGAATCTTCTGTGCCAAAGTCAAAGCTAAACTGATTTTCTTGTCTGTTGTAAACTCCTGAGTTAATACTGCAGGGTCTCTGTCAGGCACTTACTTGACTGCAATCACGCGCGTTCTTTTTGGCATTGATTAGCTTGTGTCACTCTTCCTAATGATGTTTTGATTTGCTCCAAAGAAAAGCCTGCACAAAACTGAATCCCATCCGTCTTCCATTATTTTAAGAATCAAATCCAGAAATGCAAAATATATATTGAGCATCTTTCATCACAGCATTTTAAATTATATTGTATATTTTCAATTGCTTTTCTATCCACCTTGTATTCTAGTACAGGGAATAGGCTAACTCACTTGGCTGGATGGCTGGTTTGCCATGCAAAGAGATGGCAACAGCATAGTTTCAATTCCTGCACCAGCTGAGATTACCATGAAGGACTCTGCTTCTCAACTTCTCCCCTTGCCTGAGTTAACCCAACAGTTAACCCGCCAGCAGTTCTCTAAAGAGAAAGCAGTCGAATGGGACTATAGCTGCTTTACTTATTGTAGCACTCAAAACTATAGTTAAATCTCTTATCAATGTGTCATCTAAAATTTGTTCAAGCTCATCATTACCTTTTCGCTGTTTGCATCTTTCACAAGGATTTATAACCTCACCTGTTTGAGCATGCAAAAATGTTCGTTCTTTCTGCTCTTCTCAGTTTGAAATGTCACCCGTTCTACTGTTTAGTTCCTTTCCCTAATTTTATTTTCAGTCCAGTATAGTTTTCTCATTGGCAATTTTCCCAATGATCATTCTTTTTAAGAAGGAAATACTTAAGGCAAAAAATGTAGATAGTATGTGATCGTTTCTGTTACTAAGTTAACCTTCCCGCGGTTATCTTTCTTAAAATGGCCATCCAACACGCTAGAACATCTCTGTTGCTTTCCTGCCAAACTAACCCATGTGCTAATCACAAGGTATTTTGACACATTGCTATTTATTCATTTTGGCACAATAATCTAATGTACCTACTGCGAGTTCCCAATGTAAATTCATGCCGACTAATGTGATGCTGTTAACTTTTTAAAAAAAAGATTTTAAATCGACAGTCTTTGTTAACAACATTTGCCCTTTTTCTTTTAATGTGCAGTCTGGACATTTTCGTTTGCTGTAAAGCGATACCAATACCTTTTGTTAAACCAGTCATTTTGCTGCATTATAATGTTAACATATAGACCTTCGGCACTGAGAAATAAGCGAATATTATGGTCGCTAGATACGTAAGATTCCTGGCCTCTTTACTAGACTCCAAGGGTAATAGTAAAATGTTATGTCTTGAGACCATTTTTCACCCAGACTTGTTGAAATTTCTAACCCAGATGCCTAGTACATTATTCATTACAATTTATAGTTTGGCAAGTAAAGTTAGAATTTAACTCAAAAATGAATTTTGTTTTTAAAAAAAAAATATTGGACCCCACTATTATTACACTTGGGCTTTCATGTCTCATTCTCTTCTTACTTTATTCTAGGGATGATCAGGTTTTGCTGAAAATGAGCAATCATAAGCTGCTGAAAATCATAAACAAAGTCAATGTAAAGGGAAACTAGAATTTTGAAGGAGTTTATACCAATTGTATTTTTTTAATCAAGATCTTCTACATCCAAAACAATGAGTTTAATCTGAACTAGATGACTGGGTATGACACTCGTGGCCCCATGAAATGCTTTCTAAGACTTTGTTTAAACAATGGATTGAAATACATTGCTTTTATGATGTCTACATGCAATTAGTTTCTTGACCCCATTATAGCCTTCTATCCTTCATCAAAGCCTTACAACATTTGTTTTATTTCCTCACCCTAGGCTGTTCTCCCTAATCAGGTTCACTCTCCCAAAAACATTTCACTTTCAATTTTCAAAGCTAATTTGCAGAATTTCCATTAATTTCTATCTCTCCAATGACTATGTGACCAAAGCTGATCTTCAGACAAGTTAAGGACTGTATGAATTGGCTTTTCTAATTCCTTATCAAGCTAGTAAAATAATTTATTTGCTGAAATAGGTGTTATTCTATTTCAAGCACCAATGGAGTAATGTACATGTTTAAGCATCTTTAAATGAGTAGATGAAATGAAAAGCCTAATCCATTTTGTATTGTGGTTGCTAGTTTTCAGAATCTACCAGTTCCTCAATGCTGAGGCCTAAACTGACTGTAATCTCTTCTAATATAGATAACCCTGTCATCAGCTAAGAATTAATATTCTACTTAATTGTTCCTCGGAAAATAGAACCTTAAGCAATTTCCAGGAAAACACAATTTGCAGCACGAACCTATGCCTTTATTAATTTTGAACTGCTTTTGTATATCTCAATCAGTAAGTCATCTAGCACTCTGTTGTTGAAACTTGAATTTTCCCCAAATCCAGGCAAAAAAAAGCACCTAGAAAAAATGTTGCAAGACTTCTGATAATGTGCACATATTGGCCAGCAATAACTCATTGTTTTGATTTATCCCCAACTTTTGCAAAATTTTAGCAGACCTTTCTGATTTACCCTGCATTGTCTTTTTAGTTTTGTCCTTCTCTCATTATTTAACTTATCCCCCTTTCCTTTTCACTTGCCTCCTCCTTCCCTTTCTCTCTCTTCCCCCCCACCTCCCCTCCCCCTCCCTCCGCCCCTCTCCTATGATAAGAGCATCTGATACATGGGAATGCTACCACCTGCAAATTCTCCTCCATGCTACACACCATCTTGACTTGGTTGTACATCGCCGCCTCTACATTAACATGGGGTTAAAATCTGGAATCGTCTTCCAAACAGCACTGTGGGTGTACCCACACTTCAGGAATTGTAATGGTTCGTGCAGGCAGTTCACCACATCTTGATCTGAAATTGAACATGTTCAGTAAATATTCACCTAGCCAGTGATGCCCACATCCCATAAACAAGTATCAAAAACAACTTTCCAAACATTGTCTGTACCTAAGAAGTCCATTAAACCTATTGAGTCTGGGTTCGACCCCTATTGTCTGAGCTGTTGCTTAATCATCATATGGCAATGCATTGACCTCTTAATATTTATCATTGATTGTTAAAACAAAGATAACCCTTAGATATTACAGTTCAGCTCTAACAATTCTCAGGATGTTGATGGAATCCAGAACAGAGTTCACTCATGTTTTACTTCCATGAACTTTGACAACTTGGCTTCTATCATGGTCACCATTTACTAAAATTTATTTTACTTCCATCTTTGTATGTGACTACTATCTTTTGAATAATATAGAGCTCTTTGCTTGTTTGTTTGGTATTTCCCTGGTGATTTGCAGTAAGGACATAGTGTGGTTGGTTTGTATGGAAAAAGAAACTCCAGGAACAATTTTTTTTTCAGTTAATCTGTTATTTCGCTTAGCTGGAATTACCTTTTGAAACTTTGGTAGCATTTAATGTGACATCTTTCTTCCATATTTTGTTTTCTGCATTGGGGATGTTTGCTGGAAGCATGAAGGATTTTTTTTAACATAGCAGCAGTAAATGATGGGAATGTTCAGCAGCGCTGGCAGCATTTGTGGAGAAAAACAGTTAAAGTGGTGAAGTTAGGAACAATCTTAATATCATGAAACATAACTGCAATATTCTAACTGTATGTTTGCATCACCAGTGTGTAATAATGGGAGCCAAGTTCAATAGCTCCCTTAAAGCAAGTGCATGCATTCTGGCCTTCAATTAACCTATATCTGTTGATTGTGACGAATGAGTACACCAGTATATTGCTGCCTATTCATTTTATTGATTATAGTGCTAACTGCTGTTGGTATTCCTGGACACATCAGCAGGGGACCAGTATTGTAAGTGACTTGCATTATTCAAAATTAGCCTATAAACACTTGAAGGAGAGACCAAGCTTAAATTAGAAGAGTATCTTCATTAGCATCTCCATGCAATCAATTAGCAGGACTGTGAATGTCTTTTCAAGTAATATGCTAGCATGCACATCCTAAAAGTAAACATCTGAGGCTCCCTTTTTTCCAAGAATTATAATTAACTTTGAAATAGTACCCTAAAAATGGGAGGGGAATTTCTATTTTCTCTTTAAAACAATATAAGCCTTATTCTTTGCAGCAAGCACTTGCATGCTATGATAAGAAATGGGCTTTCAGTTGGCTGGAAATACAAAAGTGAAAGGCATTAGAATAATTTTTGAACACATATTTACACTTCTAACATAAGAAATGAGGAAAACAACATGATAGATAGTTTAAGCTTTTTTTAAGCTGGGAGTAGTGTATAGTTGGATTAGGAAAGAAAGACTTGCAGTGATATAGTAGCTTCATGACATCAGGATGTCACAAATGCTTTACAGTTAACAAAGGTTTTGGTTTTGAAGTGTCATCATGTACAATGTAGGAAAAATTAGGAAAAAAAATAGTTAAAGTTAACAAACAAAATGCGGGAGGAAAGTGGTTAATGGTGGCAGTGTAGATCTTTAAAAGAAACCTGTTTTTGCTTTGTATTGCTTAGGGCTAATGTTTTAGCTACATTGCCATGACATGAGTTGCAGCATGTCAGTACATGAGCTCGTATCTTACTCTTTGGTGAGGACTGGGAGAATGTGGTATCAGAGTTTGGTTACTCACCTGTTATACTTCAGTGCTTCAGTATTGGAGCCACACTCCATTCTTTTGCAGAACCTGTATTATCCATGGCTAAAAACATGGAAATTGTACATTTCTTCATTTTTACATTACACAATAAATTAAATTGTGTTTTTATTAATCAAATATCATTGCACATTTATTGCCAGTGTTCTTTTTAGCTTCGTTTCCATCTTACAAATATCCTTTTGCAAGCTTCTTTGATCTTAAGAATTCACTATGCTTGTTTGGGTATCCCCTGAAGGTTTCAAATCTTCTCTATAATCTATATGTAAATTATTGAAGTGGACAATGAACAGAGGTGTTCAGTAGCACCATCACCAATTCAAGTTCCTTTCATATTTGAGTAATCTCGTCTGTGATACTATTACCATGTGCTAAATTTTGCTTAGCAACTTGACCTATGTATATTCCTTTCCAGTCTCTTTGGGCAGAATTTTCTTAGGGCCTGAAAATGTTTTTTATGATGAGATTTGTGATAGAATCACAGGGTAAGTCTAGGGTGGACTTATGTAGACATTGAGAGTAATCCATTGCACTGCCTTTGTATTTGCTGAGTGGTAAGGTGAGTTTCTCATTAGTCAGTGGCAAGTAGCAGTGTTATAACCTTTTTAATGCTGCAGCTTGCCTCAGTTGGATACGACTTCTATCTTATTACATTCCAAGCAAGCAAAGTGTCGAGAACACTCGATACAGAAGTCTGGTCAGGAATAGCAACTTCAGCTCACTGCTGGTTGCGTGGAAACTCCATGTTGCTCAAAATCAAATAGCATGTCTGGGATGATCTGTGGGTACCAGCCCCAATCACTCCTCATCCAAGGACATTGGCATCCAACATTTGCCCCATCTTCATGATCATCATGACACCCCTCCAATCCACTTGTAGTCCATTTTGGAAGCAAAGACTTGCATTACATGGCACACCAGAATCTCACATTGCAAGACTCCTGCAAGGGCATCTTTGAGTGCAGTGACTGGTTTTCGGCTTACAGATTGAATCAGGCTGTATCTCAGGACTGCTGACTTATCACCTACCCGCATGTTCACAGCATCCATGCCTTGCAAGTGACCATGTGGGGAAAAATGGATGTGACTGGTTCTCAGTCCATTCAAGGAAGGTGGGTAGGCATGACAGCCCACAGGTTGGTCATCTGCTTGGGCTGCTCATCTGCTTGGGCTGCTTAATTGTCAGTGGATCCGTCTATCAACATTCCTGGGAGGGAGCAACAGTTGGGGACAGTGCACATGGTCTGAGAAATTGCATATCATCAGTCAGGGAGCTGAAAACATAAGAACTGGAGCAGAAGTAAGCTGTCTGGCGCTTCGAGCCTGCTCTGCCAGTCAATAAGATCATGGCTGATCTTTTTGTGGACACAGATCCACTTAGCCACGCTCTCACTTGTATCCCTTAATTCCTTTATTGTTCAAAAAGAAAATCTCTCTTAGCTTTGAAAACGTTTACTGAAGTAGCATCAACTACTTCACTGGGCAAGGAATTCCATAGATTTGCAACCCTCTGGGTGAAGAAGTTCCTTCTCAATTCAGTCCTAAATCTGCTTCCTCTAATCTTGAGGCTTTGCCTTCTTGTCATGGTTTCACCTGTCAGTGGAAGCATCCTTTCTAATTCTACCTTATCTGTACCTTTCATAATTTTGTTTCTATAAGATCCCCACCTCATTCTTCTGAATTCCAATGAATATAATCCTGTCTACTCAGTCTCTCCTCATAAGCCAACCCCCCTCAACTATGGAATCAACCTAGTGAACCTTCTCTGCACCCATTCCAGTGCCAGTCCATCCTTTCTCAAATAAGGGGACCAAAACTGCATGCAGTACTCCAGGAGTGGCCTCACCAGCACCCTATACAGCTTCAACATAACCTCCCTGCTTTTAAACGCAATCCCTTTAGCAATGAAGGATAAAATGCCATTTGCCACCTTAATTACTTGTTGTACCTGCAGACCAACCTTCTATGATTCATGCACAAGGGCACCCAGGTCCCTCTGCACAGCAGCATGCTGCAACTTTTTAACCATTCAAATAATAATCCTTTTTACTGTTACTCCTACCAAAATGGATGACTTCGCATTTATTAACATTGTATTCCATCTGCTCGACCTTTGCCCTCTCATTCAAAGTATCTATATTCCTCTGCAAAGTTTCCCAGTCCTCTGCATATTTTGCTCTGCCACTCGTCTTCGTGTCATCTGCAAACCTTGACATGCTACACATGGTCCCCAACTCCAAATCATCTGTATAAATTGTGAATAATTGTGGTTCCAACACTGAGCCCTGAGGCACACCACTAGTCTCTGCCAGCCAGAATAGCACTCATTTATCCCAGCTCTTTGCTTCCCGTTGGTCAACCAATCCTCTATCCTTGCTGCTACTTTATCTGTAATGCCATGCGACCTCATCTTATGCAGCAGCCTCTGTGTGGCATCTTGTCAAAGGCCTTTTGGAAATCTAGGTCCACCACATCGACTGGATCCTTGTTGTCCACTGTGCTTGTAATGATTAGATTAAATTAGATTACTTCGGCCCAAAAAGTCCACACCGACCCTCCGAAGAGCAACCCACCAGACCCATTCCCCTACATTTACCCCCTTCACCTAACACTATGGGCAGTTTAGCATGGCCAGTTCACCTAACCTGCATGTTTTTGGACTGTGGGAGGAAACCGGAGCACCTAGAGGAAACCCACGCAGACACTGGGAGAATGTGCAAACTCCACACACAGTTGCCTGAGGTGGGAACCCAGATCTCTGGCACTGTGAGGCAGCTGTGCTAACCACTGTGCCACCGTGCTGCCCACGCTTCATAGAATTTCAAATTCCAAAACACAGCAGTCAGGGGTTTTGTCAGCTCATCTTTGGGGACTGCTTGTTGAAATCGGTCAGATGTCTGAGGTGAATACAGTCTGTTCTTCTGTAATGTGGTAGTTACATTCTCGTGGGACTTAGAGTTATAGGAAATCGTGCAATAGAAATAATGGAGTCTATGGGAAAAACAGGTTGAGGGGCGGACTACCAAAAGTATCAGAAAAAATTGAAACACAAATAATAATCCTGATACAAATGATAGCACAGTCAATTTAAATGTTGATATCATATACTTTAATGAAATAATACAATAAATTTAGCACATTACCCTGAAAAATTGGAAAGTAACTTGGAGGGATTTCTGAGTTTGCTGAGTTACAGTACTGTATTAAGACAGGGGCTGTGGGTCATCAGCATTATCACTTCCAGCTGCAGGTTTGGTCACCAACTGAGATTTATTTCACCTGGATAGTTCCTGTTTACATTCCTGCAACTTGGTCCTTCCATATTTGTGGGAAACACAACAAGATTTGCAAAAAACAGGGTTGAAAATTACTGAGTACAGTACTGTACGTTTCAGGAAGCACTCTAGTTTAAAAAAAATTGTTCACCAATTATGTTACATCCAAATTGCGTTGACGAAATGTGCATTATAGGAGAATGACCTGTACAGTTCTGGGAGCCTTTGGTTTGTTGTGGGGAGAAAGGAGGCCTGTAGAGACAGTGGGGTGATAACTGCCAAAAGGGGTGAGTAGTCTCAACTGAGGGGGGAAAGCAGACACATTTGGAGAGATAGAGACAATGACGGTGATGAGTAAGATTTCAAGGTAAATGAAGGTATGCAGATCAGCATTAAGGAGTTGATGAGTTATATGACATTAACCACCACCATGGCCTCCATAGTGAGAACATACAGGAGAAAGATGGACATCACTAAGATATAATGTTCAGGAGTCAAGAGAGTGTTGGAAACAAAGTTTAATGCTGTGGGTTTCCACGTGGGTTTGGGTTAGAAATAGGTTGTCAGGGTAGAGAGAGATAAAAGATAATATGGCATTCTCTGGGGGAGGTGGAGCCTGGTACTAATGGTGCCAGCAACAAGCTGTGTTCCCTGCCACCACATGCCATTCTTTAGATATGAAATGCAACTGACTTGGGCAACTATCAAGGTGGGTGAAGTCAGTGTCATTTGGGAGAACACCCAGGATCAACGTCTGTTGGATAGCAGGACTTCAAATGGGGCAAATACATAAAGCTCGTCCTTCCAGACTCTAGCTGTATATAGTTTACAATCATTTCCTCACCCATTTGCATGTAGAGCAAACCTGTTTAGATGTCAAATGCTGGTCAGAAGCAAAGTGCAACATTCCAATAGTGCTTGCAAATTAAACATTGTCACTGCTGCAGAAGTTAGCAGTGATAATTTAAAAGATTAATTACTGGCCAAGTGGGTCCCATCACTTATAAAACTTCCAAGGTGCTGCAGGACAACAGTGACACCACTACATCATTTGTCATTTATGTGTCACGAAAGACTGAAAGCAGTGACAACTTGCATGATTGTGGCTCTGGAATAGGGACGGGTTGAGTTGGAGTGTATTAGACATTCCCTTTTTGATGTAATGTGTTGGTTGCTCAGTTGATGAGGCACATTCAACTCGTGGCTCAGATGCTGGAGCTGCTGAAGATGCAGTTCCTCTGCTTGGGTTGGTCTGGGCACCCTCTAGTATAAATCAGAGAGAGTGTAGGCATCATCCTGGAGAGATGTGCTCTGCACACTTGGAGCAGAGAATGGGGTGATGTGTTGGACGTTGAGGAACTGCGGGCAGAATTTCAAAGAGAAGGACAGGACACTGGGAAGAAGAGTTTTGCTGCATTGGCTCCAACCAGTCAGCCAGGATCAGATTGATACCCGATTTCAGTAGATGTAAGCTGAATGCAGAAAACCATCGTGGAATGTAAAATATGATTTGGTCGTATTGCCAGCATTTTGCTTGTGAACTTCAGCCTCTGTCGGTTTTGTTGGTGTTTGCTTTTGCTGGCAGTCAATAAAAGCTTTTGTCTGGAGCTTACTGATTGTTTGCCTGGATGTGATGGCCTCCTACTGGGCAGTAACAAGCTGTGGGTGTCTGTTGGGCTTTGGGGGCAGAGTAGCAGTGACTTAAGATGTTTAAACGGGATGTAGTTAAGGGCAGGTAAAGTGTGTGGCATGGCTGTTTAACAGCAACTAGGGTGAGAGGATGGATTGCATGTATGAGGAAATGTCAGCCATGCCCAGCTGTGAGCAGTGATCAGTGTGTCTTTGTGGCTGCTATGCCATTACATTGCTCATGAGTGGTATCGCCAGGCTATACCATTGCAGTGCTGGGGAAGGACGTTGCCAGATTGCCTTTTAAAGATGGTGCAGACTCCAGGGATGGCAGTCTTATGTGGATATCCAGTGAATGGTAGGTCATTCCAGGAACAGTGTACGGTAAGATGGCGAGAGAATCAAACAAGCAGGACACCATGGTGTGGTGTAGATCGTTAATGATGCGGGTTTGATATAATTTGGTTAGAAATCTCACTAAATCTTGGGGTGAAAAACCTTTCAAAAAGCTGTGTAACTTACATTTAGCTAAAAATCATAAGATTCAGTCCTTTATTTCCTGACAACTTACTTTCCTAGCTATCTTGGTGTCATCTGCAAATCTAGCTGCCATATTCTTCCTGTTCATCTAAGTCATTAATCTAGTTAATAGTTGAGGCTCTAAAATCTATTCCTTTTGGAACACCACTAATTGCAGCTTGCCAGCCTGAAAATGATCTATTTATCCCTCCTTTTTGCTTGCTTTATCAATGCTAATATGTTAGCCACTACACCATGAACTATTATTTGTATAGCCATCTCTGAAGTGGCACCTTATTCAAATTTCTAAGACATTGGATAATTTTATCACAGATAACAACCCACCCACATTGCATTTTTACCATGAGATTATTAATTAAGTCTATCTTTATGCATAATATTAGACCTAGAATAACTTTATCCCTAGTTATTCTACAATTTACAGTTCTGGGAAACTGATGAAAGCATTCAACAGGTTCCTATTCCAGACTACCTCTTTCAATTTGGTTGGTCCAGCCTAGATAACGATTACGTTATCCCATAATTATGACATTGCTTTTGTTACATTCTCAAATTGTCTTGGTCAGTTTTCTCTCCAGTGATATAACTAGAACTTGAAGGTACAAAAGCTAATTCCACCAGCCTTTTCTGATCCTTGCCATATTTAGTCTCTAAACATACTGGTTATACTACTTGATACACCAAACAAGATTCCTTTTCACCAATATCCTTGCCTTATATTTTACTATTAAGGTCATACCTGTTCATTTTCGCACTGTATCTTTTTTAAAAAATGTTGTATGTCCTGAAATGTTTACTTCCTTGCTTTGAGTCCATTGTAAATCTGCCTCCAAATTATGATGAGAGTGCAATCATTTTATCTCTATCTGTACCACTTGTTCACCTATCTTATTCCAAATCATTTGAGCCTTCACACACAGATCCAATGATGTCATCTTTATATTGCTATTATTAAATGGACTCTACCTTCCAGTGCAACTATTGCCATTAAATTCTCTTCCTTCTTGTCCACTGTTCCCATCGTTATGCGAACTAATACCCTGTTATTGTGTCTAACGTTCTCTTTACATTTTTAAGTCTCCCTTTGTTTGAATCTCACCTCATCTTTATACTTAGAAACCTATCTAATTCAAACTATATTAGTGCCTTAGGCACTTGGGCTTGCAAAAGTGTTGAAATTTGATTCTATTTTTGTGAAGTAAACAGGATCCCTACTGTTCTACTGGACACTCATGCATTGTAGTCAAAGCTGTTTTATAATTGGTTTTAGTATATTCTAAGTAGTTCCATTTTCAGTTTAAAAATCTGTCATAATATTCTGAGATCAGAACATTTAATATTTGTTGCATTATATGACTTCTTCATGTAGCTAAATATATGTGATAAACCACCAAATGATTTAACTCTTCCGTAGAATATTCCTACTTAGTCATTATTTTTTCATAGTGATTTGTTGTGATGTGGAAGAGCTCTGAAAAACAGTACAACAAATTGAAATAGTTGAAGTGATTTTAACCCTACTTGCCCCATTTCATCTCAGTTTAAAATCTCCTGGAATTTAGCCAGTGACATTGTACTGTCTTCTGCAGGTTTCAGTTTTAGCCTGATAGTCTGAGTAGATACATCTAGTACCATAAGATCTATCTTTAAAATATTTGACATTACATCATTGTTGCAATAAAACTGAAATGCTGAGATTCTGGAATAACAAAAGTATTGGACATACTCAACAGCTGAGAAATGTGTTGCTGGAAAAGCGCAGCCGGTCAGGCAGCATCCCAGGAGCAGGAGAATCGATGTTTTGGAGAGGGGGTGGGGGTGGAGAGGTCGGGAAGAAGATTGCAGGTCAAGAAGGCGGTACTGAGTCTGAGGGTTGGGACTGAGATATGGTGGGGGGAGGGGAAATGAGGAAGCTGGAGAAATCTGCTTTCATCCCTTATGGTTGGAGGGTTCCTAGGCGGAAGATGAGGCCACCTTATCTTAGTCCCAAACCTCAGACTCAGCACCGCCTTCTTGACCTGCAATCTTCTTCCCGACCTCTCTGGCCTATCACCCTCACCTTAACCTCCTTCCACCTATCGCATTCCCAATGCCCCTCCCCCAAGTCCCTCCTCCCTCCCTTTTATCTTAGCCTACTTGGCACACCCTCCTCATTCCTGAAGAAGGGATTATGCCCGAAACGTCGATTCTCCTGTTCCTTGGATGCTGCCTGACCTGCTGCGCTTTTCCAGCAACACATTTTTCAGCTCTGATCTCCAGCATCTGCAGTCCTCACTTTCTCCGACATACTCAACAGGTCAGGATGTGTCTAAAGAAAAGGGAGCAGAGTTGTAGTAATAACTCAATGAATTTTCATCAGATTGTCTCCACAAATACTGCCTGACCTGCTGGGAATTTGGGGGATGTTCTGTTTTCATTTCATTGTGTGGGATGCTACCTTGCAGTGTAATGGTTAGCATAATCACAATAATTTTCACTATATGCAAGTGCAAACTCTTTCAACAAAGGCACTAAGGCTGTCACTCTTGGAATAAATAATATTAGATGTGATTTTGTAAGGTTGTAAAATTATCATCTTGCCTTTTTTTATTTCAGGGCAGCCAACTTTGCGTGAAGCCTATTCCCTGTCTTGTATAACAAATGGGAGCCCAATGACCAGGAAACCAATGCATAGCTCAGCTCTGTCTGTTGCCAGAAAGGAAACGCTGTCTTCTGCTGCTAAGAGGTAGACACTTGTATTTTTTTTAAGATGTATGTAACAAAGTTGTAAAGAGAAGCCTTCATAGAAATCTGATGTTTAAGGTATAGGGCTCCAAACTGTTGAAGATTAAGATCGTTGGATAGTTTTTATATGCAGTATTAATGGGTTTTAAATTTGAACTAAACCATGTGCATGATATACTGATTCATTCGTGTTGATGAAATGATGTGGAGGATGTGTGCTAGATAATATTAACCATGTCAACTAAAACGTAAGCTGCTTTTCATTGATTGGGGTGCATTTTGAGTTCCAGTGCTGAACTTATTTACAAGGAACATTCATTTATTGCTCTCATTTTTTGACACAGGCTCACAAATTCTGCCAAAACTTGTCCACCTCAAAGATCTGACATAAATCACCAGCATTGATTTTAGTAATTACCAAGTAGACTGTTTTGATCTTTTGCACAATGGTGTCGAAAAGATAGAAAGAAGAGGCTTGCATTGATAATGTTTAGTTGTGCTTACAGGAATGATATATGATCATAAATATATAGCAGTTTAATTTTATAAGTTTCCTTTTATGTTAGTGTCAGTGGGGGAGTTATTCAGGGACAGTGATCATAATTCTATTAGTTTCAAAATAATGATGGAAAAGGATAGACCAGATCTAAAAGTTGAACTTCTAAATTGGAGGAAGGTCCATTTTGATGATATTAGGTAAGAACTTTCAAAAGTTGACTGAGGGCAGATAGTCGCAGGTAACGAGGTGGCGAGAAAGTCAGAAGCCTTCAAAAATGAGATAACAAGAATTCAACAACAGTATGTTCTGGTTCGGGCATGGCTGGTAGGTGTAGGGAATGCTGGATGACTGGAGGAATTGAGGTTTTGGTCAAGAAAAAGAAGGAAGCATATGTCAGGTATTGACAGCAGGGATCGATTGAATCCCTAGAAAAGTACAAAGGCAGTAGAAAAATACTTAGAGGGAAATCAGGAGGGCAGAAACCTGAAATAGCTTTGGGGAGTAAGGTTAAGGAGAATCCAGCAGGATTCTACAAATTCATTGAGGATAAAAGAGTAACTGGGAGCGAATAGGCTCCTCAAAGATCAGCAAGGCAGCCTACGTATGGAACCACGGGAGATGAAGGAGATATTGAGTATTTTTCATCAGTGTTTACTGTAAAGAAAGATACGGAGAGAACTTGGGGAAATAAATTTTAACATATTAAAAAATGTCCATATTACAGAGGAGGAGGTGCTGGAAGCCCTAAAATGCATAAAGATGGATAAATCCCTGGGACCTGATCAGGTACACCCTGGCTTGTGGGAAGCTAGGGAAGTGATTGCTGGGCCCCTTGCTGAAATATTTGTTTCATTGATAGACACAGGTGACATGCTGGAAGATTGGAAGTTGGCTGATGTGGTGCCACTATTTAAGAAAGGTGCTAAGGAAAAGCCAGGGAACTATAGACCAGTGAGCCTGACATGGTGGTGGCAAGTTGTTGGAGGATGAAGGTAGAGCAGTGGATATGATCTATATGGACTTCAGAAAGGCGTTCAAAAAGGTTCCTCATGGTAGACTGGTTAGCAAGGTTAGATCACATGAAATAGGAGGCGGGTAAGGTGTTTGCATACCGAACTGGCTTGACGGTAGACAACAGAGGGTGGTTGAGGAGGATTGCTTTTCAGACTGGAGGCCTGTGACCAATAGTGTGCCACAAGGATCAGTGGTGGGTCCACCGCTTTTTGTCAATTATATAATTGATTTAGATGTGAGCATAGGAGGCATGGTTAATAAGTTTGCAGATGGCACCAAAATTAGTGGACAGCAAAGAAGGTTAACTCAGAATGCAACAGGACCTCAATCAGATGGGCCAGTGGACCGAGGAATAGCAGATGGAGCTTAATTTTGATAAATGTGAGGTGCTGCATTTTGGGAAGTCAAATCAGGGCAGGATGTAAGCATTTAATGTTAAGGTCCCAGGGAGAGTTGCTGAACAGAGACACTTGGAGTTCAGGTTCATGGTTCCTTGAAAGTATAATTGCAGGTCAACAGGATAGTGAAGAAGACATTTGGTATGTTTGCCTTTATTGATCAGTGCATTGAATATAGGAGTTGGGGGGGGTCATGTTGCGGCTGTACAGGACATTGGTTAAACCACTTTTAGAACACTGTGCAATTCTGGTCTCCCTCCTATTCTGAAGGATATTGTGAAATTTGAAATGGATCAGAGAAGATTTACAAAGATGTTGCCAGGGTTGCAGGATTTGAGCTGTGGGGGTGGTGAAGGGGGGCTATTTTTCCTGGAGTGTCAGAGGCTGAAAGGTGACCTCAGCGGTTTATAAAATCAGACGGTCATGGATAGGAGAAATAGACAAAGACTTTTCCCTGCGGTGGGAGAGTCCAGAACTAGAGGGCATGGGTTTAGGGTGAGAGGGAAAAGATATAAAAGGATCCTGAGGGTGGTGTGTGTATGGAATGAGCTGCTAGAGGAAGTGGTGGAGGCTGATACAATTACAACGTTTAAAAGACATCTGGATGGGTATATGAATAGGAAGAGTTTAAAAGGATATAGGGCGAATGGTGGCAAATGGGACGAGATTAATTTAGGATATCTGGTCAGCGTGGATGAACTGGACCAAAGGTCTGCTTCCATGCTGGTCAGCTCTGTGACTCAGACTCTGACCAAAATTATGTTTAAATGCATGCAAACTTTTCCATATGATTTTGATTGTGGTAGAGTTTAACATTTTATCCCTTTCTAGGGCACTTGGATTTCCATTAGGAAACATCTGGTGGATGTAATTTTTGTAGCTCAGGTTGTAGGTTTGCTCGCTGAGCTTGTTTCGTCATCATGCTAGGTAACATCATCAGTGAACCTTCGTTGAAGTGCTGGTGTTCTGTTCCTCTTTCTATTTATGTGTCTCAGTCATAGAGATGTACAGCATGGAAACACACCCTTCGGTCCAACCCGTCCATGCCGACCAGATATCCCAACCCAATCTAGTCCCATCTGCCAGCACCCGCATATCCCTCTAAACCCTTCCTATTCATATAGCCATCCAAATGCCTCTTAAATGTTGCAATTGTACCAGCCTCCACCACATCTTCTAGCAGCTCATTCCAAAAACGTACCACCCTTTGCGTGAAAAAGTTGCCTCTTAGTTCTCTTTTATATCTTTCCCCTTTCACCCTAAACCTATGCCCTCTAGTTCTGGACTCCCCGACCCCAGGGAAAAGACTTTGTCTATTTATCCTATCCATGCCCCTCGTAATTTTGTAAACCTCTATAAGGTCACCCCTCAGCCTCTGACGCTCCAGGGAAAACAGCCCCAGCCTGTTCAGCCTCTCTCTGTAGCTCAGATCCTCCAACCCTGGCAACATCCTTGTAAATCTTTTCTGAACCCTTTCAAGTTTCACAGCATCTTTCCAATAGGAAGGAGACCAGAATTGCACGCAATATTCCAACAGTGGCCTAACCAATGTCCTGTACAGCTGCAACATGACCTCCCGACTCCTGTACTCCATACTGTGACCAATAGAGGAAAGCATACTAAATGCTGCCTTCACTATCCTATCTACCTGCGACTGCACCTTCAAGAACCCTCTTTGCTGTCCACTATCCCTCCAATTTTGGTGTCATCTGCAAACATACTAACTGTACCTCTTATGCTCGCATCCAAATCATTTATGTAAATGACAAAATGTAGAGGGTCCAGCACCGATCCTTGTGGCACTCCACTGGTCACAGGACTCCAGTCTGAAAAACAACCCTCCACCACCTCCCTCTGTCTTCTATCTTTGAGCCAGTTCTGTATCCAAATGGTTAGATCTCCTGTTAGTTCTCCCTGTATTCAGTGAGATCTAACCTTGCTAATCAGTCTCCCACGGGGAACCTTGTCGAACGCCTTACTGATGGATCACATATAAATCACATCTACTGCTTTGCCCTCATCAATCTTCTTTGTTACTTCTTCAACAAAACTCCATCAAGTTTGTGAGACATGATTTCCCACACACAAAGCCATGATGATTATCCCAAATCAGTCCTTGCCTTTCCAAATACATGTATGTCCTGTCCCTCAGGATTCCCTCCAACAACTTGCCCACCACTGAGGTCAGGCTCACCGGTCTATCTCTTCCATATCCTTTTCCACAGTAAATACTGATGCAAAATATTCATTTAGTATCTCCCCCATTTTCTGTGGCTCCACACAAAGGCCACCTTGCTGATTTTTGAGGGGCCCTATTCTCTCCCTAGTTACTTTTTTGTCCTTTAATATATTTGTAAAAACCCTTTGGATTCTCCTTCATTCTATTTGCCAAAGCTATCTCATGTCCCTGTTTTGCCCTCCTGATTTCCTTCTTAAATATACTCCTACTTCCTTTATACTCTTCTAAGGATTCACTCGATCTGTCCTGTCAATACCTGACATATACTTCCTTCTTTTTCTTAACCAAACCCTCAATTTCTTTAGTCATCCAGCATTCCCTATATCTACCAGCCTTCCCTTTCACCCTGACAGGAATATACTTTCTCTGGATTCTTGTTATCTCATTTCTGAAGGCTTCCCATTTTCCTGCCGTCCCTTTACCTGCAAACATCTGCCTCCAATCAGCTTTCAAAAGTTCTTGCCTTTTACCGTCAAAATTGGTCTTTCTCCAATTTAGACCTTCAACTTTTAGATCTGGTCTATCCTTTTCCATCACTATTTTAAAACGAATAGAATTATGGTCGCTGGCCCCAAAGTGCTCCCCCATTGACACCTCAGTCACCTGCCCTGCCTTAAGTCAAGTTTTGCACCTTCTCTAGTAGGTACATGTACATACTGAATCAGAAAATCTTCTTGTGCACCCTTAAGAAATTCCTCTCCATCTAAACCTTCAACACTATGGCAGTCCCAGTCGATGTTTGGAAAGTTAAAATCCCCAACCGTAACTACTCTATTATTCTTACAGATAGCTGAGATCTCCTTACAAGTTTGTTTCTCAATTTCCCTCTGACTATTGGGGGGTCTATAATACAATCCCAATAAGTGATCATCCCTTTCTTATTTGTCAGTTCTACCCAAATAACTTCCTTGGATGTGTTTCCGGGAATATCCTCCCTCAGCACAGCTGTAATGCTATCCCTTATCAAAAAATGCCATTTTCCCCCTCCTCTCTTGCCTCCGTTTCTATCCTTCCTGTAGCATTTGTATCCTGGAACATTAAGCTTCCAGTCCTGTCCGTCCCGGAGCCATGTTTCTGTAATTGCTATGATATCCCAGTTCCATGTTCCTAACCATGCCCTGAGTTCATCTGCCTTCCCTGTTAGGCCCCTTGCATTGAAATAAATGCAGTTTAATTTATTAGTCCTACCTTGTCCCTGACTGTTTGACTCACTTCTGTTCTCAGCTGTACCCGTCTCAGATCGATCTCTTTCCTCACTATCTCCCTGGGTCTCACCACCCCACCTTACTAGTTTAAATCCTCCCAAGCAATTCTAGCAAATTTCCCTGCTCTGTCTGTTGTGCTAGGTGATACCACTTCCGGTTCTTTTTTAAGAGGTTGGTTAATGGGATCCAAATCGACGTGTTTGACGATGGAGTTCCAGTTTGAATGTCAGGCCTCTAGGAATTCCTGTCTGGGTGTTTGTTTAGCCTGTCCCAGTTGAACTGGTGTCCCTCGTCGTCTGTGTATAAGGATACTAGTGATAGTTGGTCAAATCTTTTGGTGGCTAATTGGTGCTTGTGTGTCCTGGTGGCTAGATCCCTGCTAGTCTGTCTGATGCAACAAATATTACATCGGACAGACTGGCAGGAAACTGGCCACCGGGATACACTAGCACCAACTAGCCACCAAAGGATACGATCAATGTTAGAACAAACCTGCCCAAATCACAGACTCGAGCCCTCAAACTGTTAGGACACAGCAGTAAACCCTTCTGCTAATTAAACCAAGCGCACAGAAAAGCTCACCTCGCCTCATAATCTGTTAGAGTATGAGGTAACGGAACTACTCAAATTCCACTTTTAAATAAAAAATATTGATTTTATTCTTTAACTCTGAGGTGAACATTAAACAATAAATATTTACAACTCTAAGCCTTCTTTTTCTTTAAAGGTTTGTTATCTACCTCCCACTCTATAACAATATGCTGATCCAATAAAGCCCCTATTAAATTTACAGCAACTCAAGTTTCAAAACCAGACAGTGGCTGTCGGCTCTGGTGCCACTCTTCCTCGTTTGTCGATTGCCTCGGGGTTGTCTTCGGTCTTCTGTTGCAAGGATGTTGTATATGAGAAAGTTACCTTCAATGGAGAATGTTTTCGGGCAGTCTAACTGACAATGGCAGGTGGTGCTCTTTCTGGCTATTTGTCCAAAATGCTTGCATTTTATACTCCAAACATCAATTGTCTCCTTGGTTTGATAATGTCAAAACAGTAAAATTCTAATTTAATTGGGTTTTAGTCTCTTGGGGCATAATTTAAACTGATTAAGTTCAAACTGCTGTGAAAACAGCTGGTATCTAGGTTGTAGCCAAAATGTTACACCTTTCAGTTTTCCAGCACACTCTGTGACATGACCTGTGCTTGCCAGTTTTCAGCTTTCACTTAAAGGTACAGTACACATCTTCAACTTTATAACACCAACTATCAGTAGTATTCATATACACAGATGATGAGGGACACCAGTTTCACAGGATAATATGTCGATCCTGGGATAGGCTAAACAAAGACACACACGGGAATTCCTAGAGGCCTGGCATTTGAACCGGAACTCCATCAACAAACATGACTATTTGGACCCCATTTACCAAACTCTCAGAAAAAGAACCAGAAATGAAATCACCCACCTTAACAGAGCAAGACGTACAAATAGAAAGTGGGACAGAACCCCAGTGCTTCAATGGAGGCTCACTGATGATGTTGCCCAGCATGATGACAAAACGTCTGAACAAATCTTCCAGCTCACGAGCAAACTTACAACCTGAAGTTCAGGTGGAATTTAATGGGGCCTGTAAGATGGGAAAATGTGCTCAGCAGGGGGGCTTAATTAATCAGATACTGAAATCTCAGTTTCCAGGCAGAGGTTGAGGTGTAGAAATTAAGCCAGCAATATTGCAGTAGTGAGTTGGATGATACGTCTGGTGGCAGGTTCCTATTTTTTATATGTTTGCAATCCATGGCTATTCATTTGCACAAAACATCACTGTGATCCAAGCTGATGTGTTACGGATTAGACCACACTTCCTCAAAATATATTAAGAAAGTAGCCTGGACCCCAACATTTTCTTACTTCTGAAGGCATTGTGTTCTTCATGGAGCTTGAAGCAATACTGACTTTATTCTTACACTGTTGTTACAATACAGACAAAATAAGGATAAAAAGTTTAACTTCAGCTCTATCAAAATACTTCGCAACAAGATTTAAATATGTAACTGTTCCACCATAGTAACATCCATAAACACACCCATGGCAGAGGCAAATTCAGTAAAATAGATGGCTTCATATGTAATGTTTTTCAAGTCCAGGAGGAAAGAACATAGAGAAAATTGAGAGTGAGGGAGAACTTGAGTTTTGCTGTAGCAGGGAGAGATGTGTTGCAGTTTCCAAACCCTTCAACTGCTGAAAGTTAAACTAAAATCCTGCTACCTAGGTACAGATTTGTCAGCCATACTAATAAGGGCCTTTATATAGCCATAATGATTCTGTTTAATGAATCTGGTATCCAGCGAACACATGAATGTGAATAAATTTATGCTCTCGATGGTCGAGGGCTATTACTTTGCTTCGTTGAGCTGTATTATTATTATTATTATTATTGTCATTTTTTGTTTATTTATTTATGTAATCAGTGGGTTTTTGTATTGGCTTGAATTGTTTGTTTTGTATTTGTTGTAAGATCCAAAAGTCTCTCTTCAATAAAATTATATATTTTTTAAAAACTAAAATCCTGGTTATCTTGGAGCTTAATCCCACACCTTCATGCTGCTTCTGTTGTTCCAACTTTATATAAAAAAAACTAAAGCCCATGCCTCACAAGCTGTTCACAAAAAAATCAGGACAAAATATACCTCTGAAAGCCATTGTGCGCGGATACAGTGGCTTTAAGAAGTTATTTTGTCCTTTTTGTTTGAAGAGAGGTTTTAAGGCAGAGGTATGAGCAGCCTACGAAAACCAGTAGAGTAAACAGCTTGTGAAGCCTTGGTATTTTATTAAAAGTTGAGCAATTGAAGCTGCCTGAATGGGTGGGGTTGAGCTCTCGCACAACCAGGATATTTCCAACAGCAGTTGCTGTTGGTATCTTGAAATGGAAGCTATTTGTCCCCTCTCCATTGCAGTCAAAGCTAGCGGTTCTTTCCCAAGGCTGCTGGATTGCATGGAGGCAAGTCTGTTTTCTGAAGTTGCTTTTTGCCAAGGATGTGCTTGTGGGATGTTACTATATTGCGACAGCTAATTAATAATAGTTACTGTATGTATTATCCTGTTAGGTATTCCAGTAGAGTTGTTATTCCAAGTTTTTTCTTTTCATATTTTACTATAGTGTTTGAATAAATTGTGTTTTGGCTTAATATCGAGTAGTTTGACGAATCAAATTGCATCTGGAACACAGCACCTGACATTTACATTCAAAGTAAGAAAATGTTAGGGTCTAGACTACCTTCATAAGGTTTTAAGGGTGTCTGGTCTGGTTCATAACAATACTGTCATCACAGATGATAATACTAGACAAGCCAGAATGAAACCTCGGTAACAGATTACATATTTAATTTTTGTAGTTGGTTAACATGGTGGTTAATCACTGAAACATATTTGAATTAGGCTGCAGATGTTCTTTAACAACAGGAAATTAGTTTGTTAAACAATTTGCAGATGACGCAGCTGGGTTGGAGAGTGTGGAGGAAGCAAGGATTTTTCTGTGTGATTTAGACATGTTGAGTGAGTAGGCAAACACATGGCAGATGTAATATAATGTGAATAAACGTGAAGTTATCCAATTTGGGAACAAAACCGGAAGGCAGATTATTATCTGAATGACTCTAAATTGAGAGAGGGGAATGCACAATGAGACTTTGGTGCCCTTGTACACCAGGCACTGTAGATAAGCATGCAAATGCACAGGTGGTGAAGATGACAAATGCTATGTTGACCTTCACAGTGAGACGATGAGAGTCAGGAGCAGGGATGTCTTGCTGCAATTATATAGGACCTGAGACCACACCTGGGATGCTGTGCGCAGAGGAACGATGCGCATGCTATGCGGGGAGTGCAGCAAAGGATTATCAGACTGTTTCTTGGAATGGCAAGACTGACATGAGGAGAAGTTGAATCAGTTAGGATTACATTTACTGGAGTTTAGAAGAATGAGGGGGGAGATCTCGTAGAAACTTAAAATTCTAACGGGGCGATAGAGGGAGATGTAGGAAAGGTGTTTCCAGTGATGAAGTTGAGATTCAATCTTTGATATGCCAGTCACTTCATAAAATAATCTCTTGTCTCCCTGCTGCTGGTATGTGTTGGTGGTGAAGGGAGCTAATGTTAAAGGTAATGGATGGATTGATGATCAAGCAGGCTGCTTTGTCCTGGATTGTGACAAGCTTCTGAAGTGTGGTTGAAGCTGAAGTAAAAAGTATCCATTATGCTTCTGATTTGTGCCTTGTGGATAATGAACAGGCATTAAGGATTGGAAGATGAGTTACTCGCCAATGAATTCTAGCTTCTGATTTATTCCTATCGCCACAGTATTTATATGCTGGTCTAGTTCAGTTTGTTGTGAATGGTAATCCCCAAGATGGAGGATTCAGTGATGGTGATGCCATTAAATGTCATAATTGTCTTGTTGGAGATGCACTATGCCTAGTACTTTGTGGTGTGAAAATTGTTTGTAAATTATTAGTCTAAGCTTGAATGTTGTCTAGATTTTGTAGTATGTGGATGGCTTTATTATTGGAGATGTTGTAAATGCTGCTGAACATCATGTAATCTTCAGTGAACCTCCCCACTTTTGACCTTTAATGGAGGGAAAGGCATTATTAAATCAGTTGAAAATGATGAGGCCTAGGACTCTGCAGAATTCCTACAGTGATGTTGAGGTGATAATCCAGCCTGTTCAATAGAACATATTCCTTGTCACCCCTCACCAGAACTAGCCAACCCAGTTCTGTTGACATCTTAGATTTACCTGATCTTGGGGCTCAATGGTTCTGCTTTCTCCTGCACCTTCAGCAGTACCAGCAATGGCCATCGAACATGGTGTGAAATAGACCTGTTAGCATCCAATTGACCAAGCATTGTAACATATGAATTAGGGATAGGCCACTTGTTTCCTAGATCCTGTTTCACCATTCAATAGGTAATGTCTGGTTTGATGACTCCATAATTTGCCTGCACCCATTTCAACATCACCAATACAGACACCCTGGCCTAATTCCCCAACATAAAACCATAAGACTATAAGTCATAGGAGCAGAAATTAGGTTGTTCAGCCCTGAGTCTACTCTGCCATTCAATCATGGCTGATAAGTTTCTCATTCCCATTCTCCCGTTTTCTCTTGAAACCCTTGATCCCCTTGATACTCTATCTCAGTCTTAAATATGTTCAGTGACCTGGCCTCCACAGCCTGCTGTGGCAATGGATTCCATAGATGCACCACTCTCTGACTGTACAAGTTTCTCCTTGTCTCTGTTTCAAAAGGTCTTCTCTTTTTACTATGAGGCTGTGCCCTCAGCACTTAGTCTCTCCTACTAATGGAAACATCTTCCCAAAATCTATTTTGTCCAGGTCATTCAGGATTGTCTCCCTGCTGCCAGTATGAGTTGGTGGTGAAGTGAGTTAATGCTAAAGGTAATGGATGGATTGATGATCAAGCAGGCTGCTTTGTCCTGGATTGTGACAAGCTTCCGAAGTGTGGTTGAAGCTGAAGTAAAGAGTATCCATTACGCTTCTGATTTGTGTTCTAATCTAATTCTGATCTAATGTTCCAATTAGATACCACCCCCCTTCCCCCCCACCCCCCCCCCCCCTTACTTCTAAACTCCATTGAGTATGAACCCAGGCCCACAAATGTTCCTCATATGTTAAGCTTTTCATTCCTGGGACCATTCTCGTGAACTACTTTTTCTGAGGATGAACCTCTGCTGTGTCTCCTGATTTACTCCCAGAAACTCCTGTCATTGCTGTTCCCACTGTCTTTCCTGCTAAGCCCCTCTCCCAGTCAATTATAAAAACAATAATAGCTTTCCTAATTATTTGTGGTACTTACACATAAGCCTATTGCAATTCATGTACTGGAACATCTGGATTCCTTGCCATCTCTCATCAGTCAGATTGTGGTTCTTCTATATTCTTTCTCTCAAAATGGAAAATTTCAAGCTTTCCCATGTTGGACTGCCAGAATCTTTGCAAACTGATTTGACACCTCATTTTCAATGTAAACTGAAAAACTTCAAATTACTGTACCTTTTATCCTCATAATGTGTGCTTCTCAATCGTTTCCTTTTCACATGGAAGGATTTGAAAAAGCTAGAAGCAATTCCAGCAGAAAGTCCTGTTAATTACAATTTCCACATACACAGACAAAATTTGAAATCCGCAGCCCTCAATGAAAATTTAATACTCTGTATCACTGTTACATTTCAGGAATTAGAAATCCATTGGTAATACTGGACTTTAATAAAGCCTTTGACAAAGGTTCCATATGGTAGACTGATTAGTAAAGTTAGATCACATGGGATTCAGGGAGAGCTTGTCAATGGGAAACAAAATTGACTTGCAAGTAGGAAATGGAGCTTGGTGGTGGGGGGTTGTTCTTCTGACTGCAGTCCTATGGTGTTCTGCAGGGATTGGCTCTTGGTCCACTGTCATTTTATATAAATTATTTTGATGAGAATTTAGCAGGCATGGTTACTAAGTTTGCAGATGACACCAAAACTAATGTTCTTGTTGATAGCAAAGAAGGTCATCTATGATTACAAAGGGATCTTGATCAGTTGAGCTAGTGGACTGAGGAGTGACAGATGGAGTTAATTTGGATAAATGCGAGGTATTGCATTTTGCTAAAGTGAACAAGGGCAGAACTTTTATAGTTAATAGTAGGGCTCTAGGTAGTGTTAGGCAAAAGTGGGGACATTAGATGCTGGAAACCAGAGTTTAGATCAGAGTGGTGCTGGAAAAGCACAGCAGGTCAGGCAGCATCCGAGGAGCAGGAAAATCGACGTTTCGGGCAAAAGCCCTTCATAAGGAATGGGGAGTGTTGCTCAACAGATACACCTAAGGGTTCAGGTACCTAGTTCTTTGAAAGTTGTGCAGCAGGTCGACAGGGTGGTTAAAAAGGCAATTAGCACGCTTGCCTTCATTGCTCAGACAGTTGAGTGCAGGAGTTGGGGTGTCACATTGAGGTTTTGCAGGTCATTGGTGAGGCCTCTTCTGGAGTACTGTGTACATTTCTGGTCACCCTGCTATAGGAAGGATATTATTTAATGGAGAGGATTTATAAAGTACTTACCAGTATGTTGCTGGGACTGGAGGGTTTGAGTTGTAGGGTAGGGTGGGACTTTAAAAAAAGCTTTAAAAATAATCCTAAAGGAATCCCGTTGGAATGTTGAATTCAACCAAATTCCCTCCATTTGTTAATGATAAGAATCGCATTGCCATGTTTAATGTAAAGTTCCCAAAATGTTGTTTATTTTGCAGGATTTTCAGCATTTGGTGGTTTATTTAACTTCAACGAACAGAAACCAAAACAAACACCATTCATTGGAGACTCTTGGGAAACAAATGTTTGCTTTCTTAAGATGTTCATTGAAAATCAAACTAATTTGTAACCTTAGCGCAAGCACATGGATAAATTGGTAGATGAAATAAAACGAAAAAAACGTTCTTTTGATTGGCATTCTTAAACTCCCTTTCATCCATTTGCTCAAATTTTCATTTTGCATGCTTTCATCAAAAGTGTCTGAACGTGTAAAAGGTTTTTAGATTATTTTAAAGTGTATAGCGTCGTTTTACATTGGTTTTGCAACTTAGAACATGACTGTACATTGATTTTGCATAACTTCAACTTTTGAGAAAGTTCCATATGTTTTGATCTCTTAAGCAAAAAAAACCTAATTGTTTTAAAACACCAAATTCCAATTATTTATTTCCAGAATTTTTTAGAAGCTTCTAATTGCATGACATTGTGCATATGCACATATAATTTTACAATCACAGCATTACTTTTCTTTTATTCACAGTTATGGTCTGAAAGAACAAAAAAAGTAAGTTGCCTTTTATATCCTATTTATTTGGGCAAAGTTGGCTTACGTAATTCTATAATGGATGAACTGTCGAGTAGTAATGGGTTATTAATAAATAAAAAGGTAAAAACTGAAATAATGAAATAGAATTGTGTCTGCATCATTGATTATTTTAGATTTCTAAGTTTTCAAAGAATGTACTTAAATCTGAGTACAGAATATAATCTGCAGTTTGAATTGCTACCTTTTTTAAAGGGGAAAAACAGCATTATGATTTACTATAAATTTTATAACTCTTGCCTAGAGCTTGAATAATATGAAGTTAATATAAGTTAACTGTTGAACTCTGTTTAGGTTGAAAAGTGATACTTTGGCAACAAAGTGTTAAAATGACTAGTCTAACTGGTTTTATAAACCATAATTACATTGTCGTAGACCAGTGCATATATGTTACTTTTAGAACTGACAATAAATTTACATGTAATATGCTGAAAGTTAGAAATTTTGTTTAGGAATTTATTTTTCCCTTCAAAGAATCTCTCCATACTGTGCATCCTGATTGAGGATCTACTTTCCTCCGACTGCCTCTAGTGCTGCTGTATTGCGACTAGGTCATTTAAAAATGCTGGGACTAAGTGAGCACTGCAGATGCTGGAGATCAGAGTCGAATAGCATGATGCTGGAAAAGCACAGCAGGTCAGGCAGCATCTGAGGAGCAGGAGAATTGATGTTTCAAGCATAAGCCTTTCACGAGGAGCTTATGCTCGAAATGTTGATTCTTCTCCTCCTCCTCAGATGCTGCCTGACCGGCTGTACTTTTCCAGCACCACACTCTTTGATTTAAAAATGCTGCTCAGAGTAACTAATGCTTTGATTTGCTCATTCCATTATATCACAAGTCCACGAAACAGTCAGGACCTTGAGATGGGTGAGATCAGAAACTAACTGGCAACCCAAATTTTTCAACTAAGAGGTATTGAAGAACTGTTTCTGTATTCTGAATGCTTTACGAAGCATTCATTTTATAAAGCAAACTGAAAATCAAACTAATTTATAACCTTGGCCAGGCACATGGATAAATTGGTAGATGAGATAAAACAAAAAATCAAGTGAAGGTTAAGTTTGGAAATACATTATTGTCCAGAAAATTTATTGTAAGAATAAACCAATTTGCATTATATTTCAGGAATAAAAATGCAACATTGGGTTGGTCTGGCACTTTTTTTGTCGGTGTCTAATAAACTTGAACCTTGATGCATCCCGATGTTGGTGACATTTTAAGTTTTTAATCTCCTGTGCTCTGACAAAAAGATTCATTTCAGGTTTATAAAACTTAAAATTCTTGCTTTGAAGCTCCTGTTTTGGCATACTTCTTTCTTCTGGCCCAGAATGTATCTCCCAGGAGTGTAATTTCAAACTCCCCATTACCTCCCCTTTCCCCAAGTATTCCCAGCCCACTGGCCAATATTTTGGATCAAAATGGTGACCAAAACAGCTGAAGCTTTGAAGTTTTCTTTTAAGTTCCAGCTTTGTTGGAACTCCCACATCCTTCCCTTGTCATTTTATTAAAAACAGTTTCTCAGCAGGAAGCTGAAGATTTGAATTTCATGCAATGTTAGCTAGAAAATGAAAAACAAGTTTATCTTCAAGACTTGTTTTCTTTTAATATATTAAGCGTTTAATTTCTTCTAGCTGGGCAATGTATAATGCAAAACATAAAAATCTACCATATGGCTATCTTCTGTATTTCAGAAAAAAAAATTGAAAGTGAGAAAATTTGCGATTTGGTGCTTGCCAAGATATTATTTTGCATTTCTTGCTATTATTTCATTTTCATCAAATAATCATTCATCTGAAGAAGGTATTTTTAAAAATTGAAGTAAAATATTCATCTGACTTCCTTGCATCCTGCAATAACATGTTTAAATAATTTTGCTTTTATGCTGACCAATCAATATGATTTTTCTTCGTACTTTTGTCATCTGATGCATTTTTCCAGCAATCCGGAGAAAAATGAAAAACACCAGGATAAAGAGACTGATGACGAAACTCAATCTAATCATCAAACTTCTCAATCCTCACAATCTCCCCAATCGCAAAGGCACACTCAAGAGAACAAGAACCCTGCTTCAGCAAAAAGGTTTTCAGGATACAGTAATACAAAGTGCATTAGGGTTGTAACGATATTAGCATCCACATTATTAGTAGAATAAAATCTTACAGAAGTTCAACTTCACTAAATTGTATTAAAGAAAATCCATTTTAATGTGTAAGAAAGGCCTTTGCACAGAGATGAGGTTGCAGTATTCATTGCGTTACTTTCCTCAGCTTTTTGTTATTATGGTTAGAACCCTGTTAACTCAGCAGGGTTTTAATTTTTCATTCCTTCTGTTATATATTATGGGTAATAGAATTTGAAGGCTATTTTACTTATTCTAAACTAGGAGCATGAATTTAGGAACCCAACCGAAGCTGGCAAAAATTTGATTGCTAATCTTAATTATGGAGTTGGAGTTATTTTGCACTCTTTTCACTTGACATTATATTGAATATGAATTCAGTTGGATGAAAAAGGTTGGATTCAGTTGGCACTTGTAAACTCACTCACAGTGGTTGAAATATTAGGAGCACGTGGATTTCCCCGCATCTCTCACCGCATTCTATGTGTTAGAGTTCTTAAATGTCTGGCAAAAGCTCTACTGCATGCAGCTATCTACACAAGGTATGGCTCAGGCAGTATTTGATACAATTCCCACCAGGTTAGAACTATGCATGTTCATGCAGTGGAATCTGACTGGAACCTAAACTAAGCTTTTGGTCACAAATGAGAAAACCCTGATGAGGTACAAGGTGTGTCTGAAAAGTACACATCATAATTAAATGAGGAAAAAAGTAAGGAAGATATTGCTGGCTTAGTTCCTACTCATTTAAATTTAAAAGTAATTCTATTGCATCTTAATATTTCACATAAGGATCGAAGGCCTCAACCTTAAAAGAATTACAGGCCATCTGCACAGTTTTGCTTGATGGTGCCTGCTTTCTCATCAAATCTTGGGGAAACTTTAAAGTTGGTGTTTGGATTAATAGATTTGAGAATTTCAGCATTTGGAAAATGGAACGATTTGAAATTCCACAACACTGAGTGGGATTCAGAGAGAGATCAGGGTTTTGCGGAAAAATTCAGAATAACAAACTGTGTCAAACAGTGATAAAACATGGGGCAATGCCTAAATTCTCTATGCTGACTTTATGAATTCAGCTTTGCCATCTATGATGGAATGCTGGGAAGGCCATCACATGTAGCATTCAACGTCTTCCTTAGAGTAGCTCTGGAGTAGCTTGGTCAAGGCTCCAGGAGTAAGACTTGCTTTCTCATCAATGATTTGGCAAGTTGTAGGAACTGAGAAGAGAATATTAATCAAGATGACTTATGCGGGAGGTTTTTCCTATTTTCAAATGAATTCATTAATAAAACAGGTGCATTCAAATTTATATTCACAGTTACATTTTTAACAAAACATAGATTTACAATGTCCAAAGTTGGGAATTTAATTAAAGGGAGAAGAAAGACAATATTAGCTTCATCTGTCAACTTTAAAGCTGAGTGAGTTGAACCTTGTTTTCCTGGTTGACCATCGATATAGGCTGTACTATGTGTTTGAGAACAAAGAGCTGAGAATCTCTTAATAGTGCATATTTACATCAACATATAAGGCTAGTGCTTAATCTCTATCCTGGTTGACAGTGGATTTAAAATTAGCGTTCTTTTTGTTGAATGGTTATTTAATGTAACACATTTATTGTGCCTGATTATCGTTACAACCCTACGTTCTTAAATTCTTTACTGTACCAAACTTCTAAGAACTGAATTTTGTCTGGTCTTGATCATCTCTTAACAATATATCTTCTTCAACTATTCTTCGGTTTGAAGAAATGTGTGCTCTGTAATTTTGAATTACAAATGTTAATTGGTTGCAAAAATCTGATAGTTAAATTGTAATTTTGAAAGTAAATTAGTCTCCATTACACTATTTGAAAACTAGGTTAATTTAATAAATATCAAAGGTTCCGTGCTGTATGACTTTGAGTCTAGGTAAGATATGAATGAAGTTATAAAGTTGAAACTATTGATTAAACTTGTGAAGTCTTCACTTTTTAAAATTATACTCAGATAAATTTTGAATTATATTTTATCTGCTATTTTAACAGCAATAATTTAACTATAAATCATGGAGAGGAAATTTATACTATACTAATATTGTTTATGTAAATTGCCATGCATAATTAATGTTTAAAAATCATACTTTCTAGAATTCTTTTAATATTGAATTCTGTTTTTGTTTGTCTCAAATATTTTCGCTACTGGTTTATGGATGCTGCTGAGAATTATTAACTGTAAAGGTAAAATTAGTTGTCATCCCCAGATAGATTGGTTAGGTCATCCAGTATATAAATAACTGTTCATGCCTACCTTCTTGCAAGAAAAGATTCTGCCAAACTAATGAAAATTCTTAAACTAAAAGACTCCAAAATGTCAAGTGTCTGTGTAAGGCTAGGTTTAAAATTGTTTCAATGTCAAGGCCGTGACCTTGCAGTATTGTAATGAAAGTAGTAATATTAATTTAGTGACCAGTGACATAGAATTTCCTAGTTTGACAATCGTACTCATTAGCAAGTAATTGTTGATATCTATTACTTTAGTGCATATTAAGATTTAATTTTTAATGATATAAAATAAATCATGGTTGTGAAATTGTTAAGAGTTGATCTAAACTATTGGCAGCTTTTAAGTTCTTGTTGGACGTTAACGCACTACCAGGGCCTTGTTTGCATACAGTGTGCATGAAATCCTGAATTTACTTCTGCTGGGCTTCTATTCTAAAACAGACAATGCATGTTGCTACATTTTAAAAACTGGTAGTTTGCTGCTCTTTTTGTTTGCCTTTGAAACATATGCTTATAAATTGTGGAGCATAGTCCAGGTTATGTATATTATGCATCTTTTGTATTTTTTAACCTCTTCAACTTTGCATGACTCTACATTTTTACAGTATTATTATTACCCTAACAGAAACTACATGGAGAGGGATGAAACTTATTTTTCTGTACTTCAGTGTTCAGTTAAGTTAGTAATAAGCTATTAAAATGGTTAAGTACAAAGTAAAGCCATAACAGAGGAAGTGCAGTGAATCTATAAATTTTTTTTTTTAGATTAAATTACCTACAGTGTGGAAACAGGCCCTTCAGCCCACCAAGACCACACCGACCCTCCGAAGAGTAACCCATCCAGATCCATTTCCCTCTAACTAATGTACCTTACACTATGAGCAGTTTAGAATGGCCAATTCACCTGACTGGTACATCTTTGGATTGTGGGAGGAAACGGAGTACCCGGAGGAAATCCGTGCAGACACTGGGAGAATGTGCAAACTCCACACAGACAGTCACCCAGCAGTGCTGACTGACCACTGAGCCACCGTGCCACCCTGTCATTCTACAAATTGGGGCTGCTCACCTTTTGTATTAGAAAGCTAATGCCATCTTTTATATGGAAATAACTGAGAAACACAGAAAAAAGATTAAAAATAGGAATAAAACAAATAAAGGTTATTGTACAAGAGAAATGAAACTGATATCAAGGGGAAAATCCTAATTTAGATGTCTCTCTTCATTCAAAAAGATTATTTTTTGGTACATAAACTTCATCTACTGTGATATGTTTTGCTCTGAATAAAGCCAATACAAAAAAGCCATTAAATTGCAAAAGACAGCTTTAATTTTAAATAGATTTACTTTTTGCAAGACTTGTTATATATTCATTAGTTTATTTGATGTAACTAGTGACATAAGTAATCCCAAAACTCTCTTGATCTAAATTGCTTTAAGAACCTGTAAATTAAAGAGAATTTGCACATCCAGAAATTACTTTCAACAGCATAATCAAATATAAACCTTTAAAAAAACACCTTATAACAATGCTAGTTAGAAACAATCAAATGTTTGTTTGCACATTCTCTTTGGTGAAAATCCAGAATAAACAAGTTTACTTAAAAAAAAATTGAGGTATGACTCACTTGTTTGCTCTTTGTGTTGTAATATAAATTCATCAGATTTATAGTTTAATTTAAACTGTTTTTAAAAGCTAAGTATGAACCCAGTTGGATTTTTTCTCGCATTCTCCTCCATTTGAAGTAATAAAATTATTCTAGCTTTTCAGAATTTCCCATTCCTCATTATATTGATAAATAAACTGTTAAATTTTAAAGTGATAGAAATCAGTCAGCATTAGCTTTGTACTGTAGTGTTCAGAAGCGTTACCTACAGTACTGTTTAACAAAATACCACATAGTAGACAAACAGAATATTGCACACTCAAATTGAAGATGCTTACACACACAAATTGTCTCTATCACCTAAAAATGATGCTTAAAAATTTGTCACCTATAGGTATTATATAAAATAAATAAAAATTGTAGTTTCCTCCTTGCTGTGGTTAATATGTCCTGCAGCATTACTGTTGTGACTTGCACTGCTTTTTGGCGCTTTACTTACAATGACATGCTAGATTAATCTAACTTTTCCCTTTGTCTAGCCTTGAAGATTTGCTTCCACTGTTTCCCACCTGGTTCTTGGTGTTTCACTTACTTACTTGAAATATCATGTAAGCTTGCTTCATGCATTCTGATAATCTTCTGTTTCTTACAGTTTAAAACGTGGTTCAACAATTGAAAAGTCACATAGCAGCAGCTGGGAAGGTTCTGATGAGCATCGTAACAAAATGTTGAAAGCTCATTCAACATCTAAGTTACTATCAAAACATAAAAGTTCAGATAAGTAAGCACTAGTAACATTTAATGGTTGAATTTTATTTATTAATAATGAATCTTTGAAATACAAGAGTTTATATTTCTGGCATATTGTGGAGTGAAATGTAGCATGTTTATAGAACTGCCAAATTTAAAAATGTTGGGTGAGGAAAGCCAGTCACCCAGGACCTCTTTAGAGAAGAATCTGATTACTTTGTTAATATTTTTGCAACTTTAACTATGTATGTGAACAGTAACTAGATGCTAGATCTATAATATTTCTGTTGATTTTATTGTGATACTGGCAGATGGAGATTTTTACTTCAACTTTTACTAGTAGTTCTAGGAAACCATCAAGATCCTTTCAGCCATTTTTGTTTCTGTGCATGAACATTTTATTTCTACTGCATGCAAACAAGTGTTGGTCAAGATAGGGTCCTGAGAGTAGGCTTCTGCACACTTGTTTTCCCATCAGTTGTTTTGGTAAGCAGTTGGACATATTTACACTATGTATGAGATATACCACTTTTTTGTTATATTGTGCGTAACACATTTCCTTGCATTTTGACGTCTTACATCATTCCATATATGGTAGCTTCACTCAAAAGCAATATTATTTGAAAACAATATATGGATCTCTTCAGATTGTGTGCAATATTTGTTCCATACTTGCTTGGTTCTAACATTTTACTTGAAAAGCGAAAGGAATGTTTTGAATTGCTGACCACCCAATGATGACTTCAACTTGATAAGAGCCTTTATGTCTTCCCATCCCCATATACTTGTAAATTTATGCTTGATACTGTATGCAAAGGATACTGCTCTATATAAATAGATTGCAATTCCTGACAATATTTTTGGAGGCTAATTTAAAGTGTTTCAAGTTTAGTTTCTATAAAATAATTGCATTTCAATTTCCCAAATATCCTTTGTGACTTCAAAGCTTACAACATAATATGGGCAGCATTAAATGTACAAGGATAAAAGGGAAGGCCATTTGATATGATTCTATTTCCCTTCTATTGAAAAAAAACTACAATAACCCATTGCACCATCTGACTACTTCTTAAATGATTTATTGAGCAATTTCTTCCTCTGACTTATCCAGAAAACATTTCCATTTTGTGGCACATCATTGCAAGGAAATACTGCATTCTTACCCTGTCCGTGACAATGCTGCAGTTAATTCTGCAGTTGTGCTTTAACTTGAAATGATGACCTTGATTAACTTCTTTCTATTTTGCATGTTCATGAGGTTCGCATTTATAAAGTTCTTGACTGCATTTTTCTAATCCTATCTAATAACTGAAGTTTTTGACATTAGTAATCATTGTGCTGTTTGTGTGGATGTCGTTTGCTTATGTCAAAGTTAAGCTTCTTGGACTAGATTTTTAGCCAAAAGGTTGATTTTTGAGTAATATTTTCGAAAGCTTGCAACTTGCCCACTCTCATCATCTCACTAGCACAGGGTTGCCAGGTTAGAAACTATGCGTGCTTATCCCATATTCCCAAAAGTAATACCAACGTGTTATCTTACTTAATTTTTATTTTAAAATAATCTCTGTTGAGATGGGCATTAAAAAGAGTGACCTAAATTTCTCAAATGCATCCGAAACAAAGCCTGAATTATGATTTTAATCAGTTTTTTTGCATGAGTGACCAGAATGGTACATAGCAGATCATACCCTGAGCATGGATTATTAAAAAACTCAAATCGCCCTCCTGGTCTTCAGAACCAAATAAGATGTCATTAAATGCTGCTTAAATCATTTCACCGTATGAATCATCAACATAATCTTTATGACATCGTCAGCCAATAATCATCATCTGTATCATCAGTACCATTGGATAGTCCATATTTACTGAAAGATTTAACAGCAATTTCCACTTTCCTTTCATCCCAGACCTCTGCAACCTATTCACATCAGTGTAGTCATTTTCAGAGCCCTTGCATAGCCTCCATAGCCTCAATGCCTTCTGTCTTTCAATCATCCCATCATTCCACTTTTTTCCTCTCACTATCCATGAAGAGCTTATTTAGAAATACACCCACTGGTTGAGTAAAGCTAGGTAGACTACTTTGAATCACTGCAGTATCTCTGTTTTGCCATCTTAGTTCAGCGACATTGACCATATGTGATCTGAGTAAGTGTTAGATGAGGAGACTGTGATTTTCTTTCTTTACGTTGTTCTCCTGGGTGGCAACTCCAAACCTTCCTCAGCCATATTTTCAAGACACCTTGCTTCCATCCATCTTTTATCATGAATGTGAATGGTTCCTTTTTGGAATTTGTTGTTTTGGGAGAGTTTTTCTCTTTGATATCACCATTGTTTCAGTTTTGTTCCATCAAATTTATGCGACAGCTCAATGGTGATTTTACTCTCTTCATGGCCAGTTGTCCTCACTAGTATTAATGCTTTCTCTCCCAAACTTCTCTGTGTTTGATTAGCTGACATGTCATATTCAAAGAAGCATTGTATTGCTCCCAGTACAAACTTATCTAATTCAATTCTTCTCTGGATGTTTGAATTTGAGCCAGTGATATGTAATACTCCTGACATCAAATTCTGAAGGAAGTTACTGTGAAATCTTGGCCTTCTGTTACAGTGCAAAATGTTTGTCCTTATAAAATGATACACCATCCAGGGATGGCTTTGAAATCTGCTTTTGCTAATTTTCTGACTTGTTTCAGGACAAACATTTGGATAGATCTGGAGTCTATCATTAACATATTTTGCAATTTCATTTTCTAACTGTGACCAAGTGCCTGATTCTCCTAAGTTTGTTCGCTTATTCTAGAGCATCAGCTTAAGCTTATTTGATATTTTACTCCAATCCCTAATGCCCATTGATGTCTTAACTTCTCTAGATGCTGTACAATTGTATATATTCTCTGCAATGACAATTACTTATAAGTTTAACTGAGCTATACCTTTCTCCTGTACATTGGGGAGACAGGCCGGCTACTTGTGGAACGTTTCAGAGATAACCTCTGGGACACCCGCACCAACCAACCCAATCGCCCCGCGGCTGAACACTTTAACTCCCCCTCCCACTCTGCCAAGGACATGCAGGTCCTTGGCCGCCTCCATCGCCAGACCATGGCAACACGACGCCTGGAGGAAGAACACCTCACCTTCCGCCTAGGAACCCTCCAACCATAAGGGATGAATGCAGATTTCTCCAGCTTCCTCATTTCTCCTCCTCTTCTCCCCCCCCCACCTTATCTCAGTCCCAGCCCTTGGACTCAGCACCGCCCTCTTGACCTGCAATTTTCTTCCCGACCTCTCCGCCTCCGGCCTATCACCCTCACCTTAACCTCCTTCCACCTATCGCATTCCCAACGCTCCTCCCCAAGTCCTTCCTCCCTACCTTTTATCTTAGCCTGCTTGGCACACCCTCCTCATTTCTGAAGAAGGGCTTATGCCTGAAACGTCGATTCTCCTGCTCCTTGGATGCTGCCTGATCTGCTGCGCTTTTCCAGCAACACATTTTTCAGCTCTGATCTCCAGCATCTGCAGTCCTCACTTTCTCCTAACCTTTCTCATACCTTGTTGCCATTTAGTGGATTGTATTGGCAGGAATGTAATGCCCACCAGTGAGGTGGTAGCCTTGACACTCTGTGCTTAAATGTGCAGGCATGAACTGAGCAATTATCTTTGGTGTACTATTTTATAATTCTGTGGTTGAATGTGCTTGCATCTGGGCAACATTAATTTTTGTGGAATGTGAGTAGTAAATAGGAAGAGTTTGGATTTTTGACCAAACATTGGAGATAGTCTTTTAAGTTAGATTGACAAGTACATTTGGTGCATTATGCTTATTCTGATTTGTATAAGGCCTGGTTGTTTGAATTTCACTTAAATACTTTATTCCTTTTGTTTGCCAGATTTAAGGAACCACCTATCAGTCAAGGTAAAAACAAAAATTTTCAATTATCTATGCTTGCAAAACTTTAATTGTCAACTCTTGAATAATCCATAACACATTTAATTTGCTTATCCATATTAAAAGTTGTTGAAATTGAAACTGTTAGTTCAATTCATAATTACAAAATAGTTCATAGTTTTGTGTTAAAATATGAGGATCTGAATCTTGCAAAGAGACTATAAAGCAGAAGCAATCATTTAAGGTTTAATGCTTTTCTATGATTTGAATTCACTAACTTTCAATTTTTAAAAAATCTTTGTACTTTGATTATATTTATGAAATAGCTTTTGTGCTGTGCAAATGAATAAAATGACACTTCTATTGATAAGTTAATGTATTTTGGAATATCCCAGAATGAGCAATATGTTTAAAGGTGAACAGTGTTCTGTGGGGTGAGATTGCGATAAAATCGGATTATTGGAAAGTTTTTGCAGCAAAATTATTTGATCAATTAGGAAGGAATTATTGTTAATGATGCCTTGAGCCGGATGATACATATCTTGAAACGTTGAAGCAGATTTATGAGTCTGTGACTGTTGTTAGAGAAGAATCAGTAAGCACTTATGATGTTGCGCAAGACTGAATACAAAAAAGAAATCAGTAACAACAGGTCCATTTGATATTGGTAACAAAAAAAAAATAATTGCATAGCATTTTTACTAAAAACAGCCCTTAATATGTAGATGGGAATCATCCTAACCACAGAAACGTTTTTGCACATATTTGAAGTAGGTAGTAAGACCATCTCGGGTATGATTTTCACTTTTTTTTTTAACAGTAATCTTTGTGGAGGTTTCACATGAAAGACCGATGCTTAAGTTAAGTTAGTGGAACCAGAAGCAGTAAATAGGATTGGCTATAAATTGGAAGCAATATTTTCATGAGCTGTGTAACGTCAGATCTACAGGAGTAAGTGGCTGGACTCCTTTTGTTTCTAATCTACAGTACACAAAAATCTAACGATTTAACTCTGAAAGAAAATAGCAGCAGTATTATTGAATCTAGATTAGTGATGCAATTAGATTAACAGTAAATTAAATACTTTCATGAATAGGAGCAAAGTACTGCAGGTAGGCTGTAAATTATGCTATAGTATGCAGTTAATCAGATTGAATAGTTCACAGGTCGGCGCAACATCGAGGGCCGAAGGGCCTGTTCTGCGCTGTGTTCTTCTATATTCTATGAATCAAAACAGGTTTAGAAACTAATATGGGCAGCAATAATTAACACTGTCTATATCCAGACATTGTACTGAAATTGTTTTTAAAATCCAAAAAATAGAGTGACAGAAGATATACCAAGAATCATAAACGAAACAGAAATTTTGCTGAAGTTTCACAATGTGATGATTGATTAAATCGCACAAAAAGTAAAGTTGCATTTGATCGTCACTTTTTAAAAAAATTATTTCTAGTGTCAGGATATAACTGACCAGGCCAGCATTTATTGCCCATCCCTAATTGCCCCCAGAGGGCAGTTAAGAGCCAGTCCCACATTGCTGTGGGTCTGTAGTCACACATAGGCCAGATTAAGTACGATGGAAGATGTCCCTCCCTAAAGAGCATTAATGACCCCGGTGGGTTTTTTACAACAATCAACAATGCATACATAGTCACAATTAAGACAGCTTCCTCTTTGAGATTTTATTGAATTCAAATTTCACTATCGTGGTGCGATTCAAGCCCATGTACTCAGAACATTAACCTGGGATTCTGGATTACTACATCACTGCTCCCCAGGCACTAATTGAAAAGATGTGGAAAAGAGCAACCAGAATAATTTCAAATTTAAAACTGACAAGCTATCAGAAGATATCAGAAATGTCTGCTTTCTATTTCACAATATACAAGACTAAAATGAGACCTCATCGGATGTGTAAAGTATTAAATTGTTTAAATAAGGTAAGCAAAGAAAGTTAAGATCCAACTATAAAAATTGATATTGTGCAACATCAATTCAGCAGGTATCCGGAAGGATATCTTTGCTCTAAAGGTAAATTTTGGGAGAAATGTCAGTTGTGCAGTAAAGTCAAATATTGGGTAGTTCAAGGAACTGTTGGATGTTGTCATGGGGAGAGTATTAGATGATGAATATAATGGGATAACTAGACTTTTACGATTTTTTTTTTCCTGTGTTCACTTAATTTATTACTTAGTATGTTTTCTGTCCTTCCACTCATCACTTTATTTATTTTTAATTTAGTTTGAGTTTTCAGTTAATGGTTGGTAGTGATTTTGCATATATTGATTTGTTTTAAGTTGTTTTATCTCTGTCTTATGGTCAGCCCAAAGTTCACGACGTGGAGCCTACAGCCAAGGTAAGTACCAACCAAACATCCTAAAAGCTGCTTTCTCACTTTAGCTTCTGCAGTCTGTTTTTCTGTACTGACTTGCTGGGACCCAGAATTGTAAAGCATTAACTGTATAGGAATTAAGCTATTAGTTCATGAACTTCGCACATGCATGCATGTATGTATGTACTTGCCTTAATGTTAGAGCTGGGTAAATTACCTTATTATACCATTCAAGTGGTTTTCAATAAAAAAAAATCAGTACTCCCAAGTATAAATCCAGTGATGTTTCTCTTGAGGAACAGATCATAAAAGTTGGTCTTTTGTACTCCAGAACGTTGTCTTGTATGCGCTATCTATTATGCTATTGTGATGAGGCATTTAAGCATATTTTGTTGTCTTCAGGATTTGTATTGAAGGTAATGTTTTGAGATTGAAATACTCCAGCTCAGTGTCTAGTTCCATGTTGTCTAAATTTAGCTGAGATTTCCCTGCTTCCACTCAGTGTGTTTTGACATTGAGTTTTCTCTTGTTGAATAACATCAGTTAAAAATGCAGCAGTTAACTTTGCTCAACGTAATAGTAACTGTAAACCTTTCTTCAAAAATGAAGTAAGTTTGCTTCATTTTAGAGGCAAAGATGAATAATTCAAGGACACAAATATGTTTCAAGAGGTACAAATAAAAATAAAATTGCCACATGGTTTTGCCTGAGGATCCCCATATCTTGGGTGAGGGGAGAGATTGAGAAGGGGAGTTCTTCATGGTAACTTCAGCTGTTGTGGAAGTGGAATCCAATCTTCGGCGTTGCAAACTAGCTGTCCAGCCAACTTCTACAAGACAATAGTTCAACCTTTTGAAACCTTCATCAGTAAATCTGGAATTTTTCATTCTGTTAGATGGGATGTCAGAGTATAAATATATACCAGACCAGCAGTGTGTCAAATACTTTTGATTTCCTAAGCGTCAATAACTACCTTGATTCTAGAATTTTTCTTATTTGTTCTTGGAATGTGGACATCCTACTATGACAGTAGACACCATATAAATGTACCTATCAGAAATACAAGGGCAAATAAGAGTGCACAACCTAAACATTGTCAATTGAGAAAAAGCATTGAAGAAACTTGAACTAAAATACCAACAAATCCAGGTCCAGATAGTCTAATGTCCTAGAGTTCTTTTGTAAAATCTTTACGAGTGCATGTACTATCTCTGCAGACGTTTCTTTAAGAACTGTAGGACATAGACTATCTGGACCTGGATTTGTTGGTATTTTAGTTCAAGTTTCTTCAATGCTTTTTCTCAATTGACAATGTTTAGGTTGTGCACTCTTATTTGCCCTTGTATTTCTGATAGGTACATTTATATGGTGTCTACCGTCATAGTACAAGGCATTTTTTTTCATTGTCTCTTCTATTTCCTTAATTATCACTGAAACAACCAATGGCACACACTCAGATGACAAGTAACATGAGTTCAACTGGGACAACACTACTATTATAGGACAAGCCAAACAGAGAGCAGCCAGGAAATTCCTAGAAGCATGGTACTCACCCACAGATTCAATCAATAAGCACATCGACCAGGACCCAATATACCGACCACTGCAACGGACAGCTGGAACTGACAACCGGAAGCAGCAGAGACAAACCACTATAAATGCCGGAGGAAACATCACAGAAGCGCTTCACAGGAGGCTCCCAAGCAATGAGGATGTCACCTAGACAGGGGACGAAACGTCTGCAACACAAATTCCCAGCTCGGCGAACAGAACCACAACAACGAGCACCCGAGCTACAAATCTTCCCACAAACTTTGAATTTATTAATCCAAACCTGAATGCTGTACAGGTCTAGCTGCATGTGGACACAGACTGCTTCCGTATGGGATGAGTTGCAAATGTTATATACACTGCAACTATAAGACCTGGGAGTGGGATAGGCCATTTTGCCCTTTGAACCTGCTGCACCATGCAATAAAATTAGATTACTTACAGTGTGGAAACAGGCCCTTCGGCCCAACAAGTCCACACCGACCCGCCGAAGCACACCCACCCATACCCATTCCCCTACATTTACCCCTACATCTAACACTACATGCAATTTAGTGTGGACAATTCACCTAACCTACACATTTTTGGACTATGGGAGGAATAACCTACACATTTTTGGACTATGGGAGGAAACCGGAGCACCCGGAGGAAACCCACGCAGACCATGGAGGATCTGACTATAATCTCAGTTCCACCATCCTGTTGTAATTTTCATAACCATTGACTCCTTGTCTATGAAAAATCTTTCTAACTCGGCCTTGGATATATCTGAAGACCTAGTCTGCACTACTTTCTGGGGAAGAGAATTCCACATTCTGATGATCCTCCGAGAAAAATAACCTCATTTCTGTCTTACATAGAAAGTTCCCCAACAAGAGGGAACATCCTCTGGGTAGCCACCTCTTCCATTCAACTCAAGATCTTATTTTAAATTATTCAGGTTTGTTTTAATAGGTAACCTTTTATTCTTCCAAATTCCTAATCACACCTATAATCTTGTTTTATAAGATAAACCTTTCATCCTAAAATTACTCACGTGAACCTCCTACAACCATCAAACATTCCTACTTCTGACCTTACAATAGAGGACAGATCATCAATGAAGAAGCTGAAGAGTGTTCCGTCTAGCATGTTACTCTGAGGAACTCTTGCATTGATGTCCTGAGCTCAGCTGGTTGGCATCCCCAAATCATAGCTATACCCCCTTGTCTTAGTCTTCCCAACCAGCAGAAATAGCTTCTTTTTAACTGCCTATGCCTAATGTAATCATCCAGCCTACTGGTGTGCTTTCCATCACCTATTAGCCTCCAAAACCGCTCTCCACCTTTGATATCACAATTTTGGCAGCACACTATATTCTCGACAAATGTCCTGCTGCTCTGTTTCCTTTTGGATATCCTGGAACCTTCCCTCACCACCCTTGCTTTATTGTGCCATTCTTTTTTTCACCCATTTCAGTCATTCTATCCTCTCATCACTTTCTCATATAGCTCTGCCTTCTCTGCGGTTCTTTATGTCGCGTAACTCTCCTCTCTCCCTGAAGCTCTTCATCCTCCTCCAGTGCATATTAGCCATTCTGATTTGCCTGTTTCAAGATAATTTATATTACATTTATTTTCAGCCTTTCTTGCTGCAGGAGTTTACACTTAATATAGAGAAATATGTGGTAGGCTACTAATTCCAGGAAAATACTACCTTTTACCATTTGGGCATAATTTTTACACCGAAACCGTTGCAGATATGTGTCAAACCCACAGGTTCAGAGATACAGACATGGGTGGGTGGAGGGAAGCACAGATAGGTGATGTGGGCACAGAGAAAAGAATAGAAATGCCTGAGCAAGATAATGGAGTGAACAAAGTGAGATAAATTGATAAAGGAGACTACATCAGTGAGAAACTAACATTTGAGTACATAGTCAAGCGAAGGGAAAATATTTCTATATGTTACTAATGTATGGTATAGAATCGTTAATATAGTAATACACTGCAAATACACTTAAAAAGCACATAATCAAAATTGATACCAAGCCACAGATGGAAATGATCAGGACAAATTACCGAATCCAACTCTGATTACTCAATTCTTTCCTCCACATCAGTGTTCCTATTTCTTGGGATAGACCGACCACCAATATTCACTACAAATCCACTGACACCCTCACACTGCAATTCCTGTAAAGACTCCGTTCCATTCTCCCAGTTATTCAGTCTCAATCATATCTATTCTGATAATGTGTTGTGCCTCTGGATTAAACTCGCAAAGTTTGCACGGTCAATATAGATTAGAAGGGAAAAAAATTGGAAAGCCTAGGTTAGGGAAGGCCAAAATTTTGAATGACTCTTCCTGGCATTTGGGGCATCCCTCCATCAGCTATACATCTGTATTTACCTTCCAGCATGTTTACCTATCCTTTTGCAAAGGCTCTACCTCCCAATGGCAATGGTGCCATTTGGCCAGTTTTTAGTGGAAGTTGTTGAGAGAATATGCAGGTGAATCTTGGATCTTTATGGTTTCTCACTCTGTAGGGCTAACTGGTTTGTTGCTTTGGTTACCACACTTAAATTCTGCTCAGTTACTATCGGCTGTATTAATTCAGGTAAAATTGATAGGTTCCAAAGAATAGACAAACAAAAACTGCAACTGTAGAAGACATACACTAGGAGACTGAAGAAATAGGATATCAGGGATATCTAAACATGCACAAACCATTAAGGGAGAGAATGAAATAAGAGACCTAATGCACAAATATCCAAGACAGTGACAAATCACACCAAGGTCAGCAAGTAATCAACAATGGTGTTTGCCAAGAAGAAACGCACAAGTGCTTGGAAGCTTTGTTAAAACAATAGAATGGCTGTTTCACAGAGGTCAGGAACTTTCTGAGAGCAACACCATGGGGGAATTATGATCCGTGTATTGGTTAACTTAACTTCTGTAACTCCCACGACTTGCTGTCAGAGATCACGATGCTCTCTACCTTTCATAATCCTCAGTTTGCATTTAATGTTAAAAGTTATCTTTGTGAAAATTGCAGCTTTTAGATAACTAATGTCTAATAAAGTTGTTTGGAATCTTTACTTAAGCCATGGGTAGACATTTGTCCTCCATTCGGGAACATATTTTACTGTTTTCACGAAGACCACTAAATCAACATCTTTCAGCTGATCTTAATACAGTTTGATATTATTCAAGGCATCAGTCTACTGAACAAGTGTATCACTGATTTGTTTAGACATTTAAAACTACTTAATCTAGTCAAAATTAAAGACACAGAATTTCCCATAACAGGGCGTTGCCAGATCTATCCAGCAGGATGTTATTTTTCAGTTAAAGTAACTCCCTGTTTCCTTTAATCTGAAATCAAGTTTTTGTTTCGTTGATTTCAGAGAGAATGCTGTGCTTTGAGCCATATTGTTGTACTCTTAGTGACCCAACAAGCTTTTCAAGGATTAAAGCTGAATTTCTTTCATCAAACCGAGATGCATGCACATTTAATAAAGCAAATAATTAAGGAGAGTAATTGTCAGTGGGTACCTGCTATCACTTGTGTCTCCAGTGGGGAAAGCAACTTTGATTGCAGCAGGACGTTTTGGTCCCTGTCAACCATACATTTATTTTTCTGTTTTCTTTTTATAATGGTGGCATTATGCATTGGCATTAAATGAGTCACACCAGATTAGCCAGGCTGTATTTCTAGTTCTTTACCCATGGTTACAGATCAGTTGAACTGGAGTGGAGACATCCTGTTCTGAGGGCATAGCATTGATGGTGGAGCTCTGTACAACTTTAAGAAGTTGCCACCCCGAAAGTCATTGAGTAGCCATTTGGTTTTCGAGGCGCTATATGTGCAGTTCTGTGATGTTTTCCTGCTGCAAATCATAAACCTTTAATTTAATCTGTCTTCGTACTAGGAAGCCTAGATATCTGCTTTCCTCTACAACTATGATGGCTAATCCCAAACATCACCCCCTCCAACTCATTAACTGACTGTCTTGTTTTAGACTTCTTCCATTAGTCTGCTTCTGTAATCTCTTAGCCCACACATCCAGCTTCTAGCAACGACATTTGATGTCATTGACGTTAAGTGCAGACAGGAATAATTGTTCCATAAGTGTTTGTGTATATCTGTATTTGTTAGCCTGACTACTGGTAAAACAAAAGGGAGTCGTAAGTTATAATCTCATTCCAACATTTAAATTTGAACTTAATTAATAAATCTAGCTATATTTGACTTAAAAGTCTTTCTGACATAGCAACACGATTTAAAATGTATGAATGGAAAAATAACAGATACCGATAGAAACTGCTAACAAATAAGCAAAAATATGTATTATGTTCATTTTGATATATTGCAGCTTCATTTTGATACTAATTTTAAATATTTGAAGGGCATCAGTTTTACACTTAAGCCATAGAATCATAGAGATATATAGTATGGAAACAGACCCTTCAGTCCAACTTGTCAATGTTGACGAGATTTCCTAACCGAATGTAGTCTCACTTAGAGTCATAGAGTCATAAAGTCATAGAGATATACAGCATGGAAACAGACTGTTCGGTCCAACCCATCCATGCCGACCAGGTGTCCCACCTGCCAGCACCTGGCCCATATCCCTCTAAATACTTCCTATTCATATACCCAACCAGATGCCTTTTAAATGCTGTTATTGTGCCAGCCTCCACCACTTCCTCTGTCAGCTCATTCCACGCACACATTACCCTCTGCGTTGCTCCTTATGTCCCTTTTAAATTTTTCCTCACTCACCGTAAACCTATGACCTCTAGTCCTGGACTCGCCCACCCAGGCAAAAGGCCTTGTCTATTTATCCTATCCATGCCCCTCATGATTTTACAAACCTCTATAAGGTACCCCTCAGCCTCCAACGCTTCAGGGAAAACAGCCCCAGCCTATTCAGCCTCCCCTATAGCTCACATCCTCCAACCCTGGCAACATCCTTGTCAGTCTTTTCAGAACCCTTTTGAGTTTCACAACATCTTTTTGATATGAAGGAGACCGGAATTGCACGCAATATTCCAACTGTGGCCTAACCAATGCCCTGTACAGCCGCAACATGACCTCCCAACTCCTGTACTCAATACTCTGACCAATAAAGGAAAGCATTGCCAAACACCACCTTCACTATCCTATCAACCTGTGTCTCTACTTTCAAGGAGCTATGAGCCTGCACTCCAAGGTCTCTTTGTTCAGCAACACTCCCCAGGACCTTACCGTTAAGTGTATAAGTCCTGCTCTGATTTGCCTTTCCAAAATGCAGCACCTCACATTTTATCAAAATTAAACTCCATCTGCCACTCCCACTCCTCAGCCCACTGGCCCATTTGATCAAGGTCTTGTTGTAATCTGAGGCAACCTTCTTTGCTGTCCACTACACCTCCAATTTTGGTGTCATCTGCAAACTTACTAACTATGCTTCCTGTGTTCACATCCAAATCATTTATATAAATAACGAAAAGCAGTGGACCCAGCACCGATCCTTGTGGCACTCCATTGGTCACAGGCCTCCAGTCTGAAAACCAACCCCCCACCACCACCTACCTATCGAAGACTTCTATCTTTGAGCCAGTTCTGTATCTAAATGACTACTTCTCTCTATATTCCATGAGAGCTAACCTTGCTACCCAGTCTACCACGAGGAACCTTGTCGAACGCCTTACTGAAGTCCATATAGATCACAAGAGAAAATACTGGGAAGTCTCAGCAGGTCTGGCAGCATCTGTAAGGAGAGAAAAGAGCTGACATTTCGAGTCTAACTGACTCTTTGTCAAAGCTTTGACAAAGGGTCAGTTAGACTCAAAACGTCAGCTCTTTTCTCTCCTTACAGATGCTGCCAGACCTGCTGACATTTTCCAGCATTTTCTCTTTTGGTTTCAGATTCCAGCATCCGCAGTAATTTGCTTTTATCCATATAGATCACATTCACTGCTCTGCCCTCATCAATCCTTTTCGTTACTTGTTCAAAAACCTCAATCAAGTTCACGAGACAAGATTTCCCATGCACAAAGCGGAGTGGACTTGTTTGGTTTCCTCTTTTTGTTTGACCTTGATCGGGTTTTTGTGTGAAGCGTATGTCTGCCAAAACAGTGGTGTTTCATTGCTGTGACTGTGAATAATGAACGTGTACAGTTTTGTTTTGTAATGCTTTAAAAGCGAATAATTGCAAAGTGGAAGAATAGGTTAAGAAGTTTTAAAAGTCCAAACAAATCAGTGATTAGATTAGATTCCCTACAGTGTGAAAACAGGCCATTCAGCCCAACCAGTCTACACTGACCCTCTGAAGAGTATCCCACCCAGACCCATTTCCCTCCCACTAATGCACCTGACATTATGGGCAATTTAGCATGGCCAATTCACCTGATTTGCACATCTTTGGACTGTGGGAGGAAACCCACGCAGACATGCAGAGAATGTGCAAACTCCACACAGTCGCCCGAGGCTGGAATCGAACCTGGGACCCAGGTGCTGTGAGGCAGCAGTGCTAACCACTGAGCCACCGTGCCACGCCCAACAAGTGGTACACTTGTTCAGTAGATTGATACCTTGAATAATTTCAGACTGAATCTGACGGTCTTTCTGTGTTAAGATGAGTTTAAAGATGTTGATATGCATTGATTTCATTGAGTAAGTAACTGATGGGTTAAATCTTATAAACACTGTCCCATAGTCATGTGAATGGCCAAAAACAGGCAGAGCTCAAGCTTCCATAAAGAATGGAAAGGGAAAGTGAATGAAGTTACTGACTGAGCGTCATGCTTTGTTTGCATCTCTTTTACATGCAATCGTAATCATAGAATCATAGAAGCTCCACAGTGCAGGTAGAGGCCATTTGACCCATTGAGTCTGCATCAACCCTCTGAAGAGCATCCTATCCCATTCAATCCCCTATACCCTACACTTACCATAGTTAACCCAGCTAACCTGTACATCCCTGGATACTATGGACAATTTAGCATGGCCAATCCACCTAAGCTGCACATATTTGAACTTGGAGCATTTGATGGAGGTATTTGCAAACACCATGCAGACAGTCAACCAAGGCTGGAATGCAACCCAGGTCCCTGGCATTGTGAGGTAGCAGTACTAACCACTGTGATTTTTAGATTAGATTCCCTACGGTGTGGAAACAGGCCATTTGGCTTAACAAGTCCACACCGATCTCCAAAGAGTAACCCACCCAGACTCATTTCCATGTGTTTTACCCCGACTAATGCACCTAATAGTATGGACAGCTAATTCACCTGACCTGCACATCTTTGGCTTGTGGGAGGAAACCAGAGCACCCGGAGGAAACCTCTTCAGACGCGGGGACAATATGCAAACTCCACACAGACAGTCACTCAAGGCTGGAATCGAACTTCAGTCCCTGGCGCTGTGAGGCAACAGTACTAACCACTGAGCCACCCTGCCGCTCTTGGCACCTGTGTCTGCTAGGTTTATAAGCCTACCAACATCCACAGCCAGAGGATCATTAGCTGTCATTTCCGCCACCTCCAGTGGAATGCCACTATGAGCTGCACCTTACCCTCCTCTCCCTTGTCAGCCTTCTGCAAAGACAGTTTCCTCTAGGACAATCTGGACCGATCTCCTTCAATCCCAACGCAGACACGCATGCACACACAGACAATGGGGGACATACCGCCCCACAGCAGCTTCCACTGTAGTTGCAGGACGTGGAACACCTGCCTGTTTATTTCCACTAGGTAAAAACAATGACTGTAGATGCTGGAAACCAGATTCTGGATTAATTGTGAAGGGCTTTTGCCCGAAACGTCGATTTTACTTCTCCTTGGATGCTGCCTGAAGTGCTGTGCTCTTCCAGCACCACTAATCCAGAATGCCTGTTTATTTCCTCCCAGTTCAGAATCCAAGAATCCAGACAAACACCTTGAGGTGAAGCAGTGCTTTACCTGCACTTCACTCAACCTAAATCTACTGCATTTGCTGCTCACAATGTGGTCTCCTCTACATTGGGGAAATGCAGTGTGGATTGGGTAACAGTTTTACAGAACACCTGCATTCTGGCTGCAAAAAGACCCTGAAGCTTCCAGTTGCTTACCATTTCAGTACACCATCCTGAGGCCAACATCTCCTCTGCCTCAGGCTTGCTACAGTGAACCAGGGAAGCTCAGCACGAGTTCAAAGAACAGCACGAGTTAATTGATTTTAGGACTCAAGGCACATTCCCCCAAGTCCTTAACCAACCCCACACATCAGGCCTTGTTATGCCATGGTTGCTATTATACACTACCTATTGTTAGCCACTAATAGTCCCATTAGCAACCATTCATTCTCCTAGGCTGACTGTTATCCACTCCTTTGTCTGTTCAACTGTTCTGTTCTTCTCTCTCTTCAGGCACTTATCTCCACCTAATGTTTACTCCTAATCCTCCGTGTTCTCTTCTCCTACGTTTCCCCCGCCCTCCCCGGCCATCTTTGGCATTAATCAAAACTACGTTTCCTAGGTATTCTGAAGAAGGGTAACTGATTTCTTCTGCCACACATGCTGAGGTTTCCAGCAATTTGTTTTTGTTTCCTCGGAATCTTGCATGTTTCAATGGGGCCATGACAATGTTACCAGAACTTTTCATTTTCAATCTGCAACTGATTTAGTCCTTTTCGGTGCATTTGCTTGGTGGCCTAAAGAAAAATAGGTTAGCTGGTTATCACTACTCATCATCTGACCTGTTACCCAAAGAAGGTCAAAGCACTTTGTTTTCAGCTCTGTGGTTAGGAGACACATGATTAATCCTCAGCTCTGTTTTATAATGACTTTGGAATTTGTGGGGCTCAATCATGTTGGCCATCTTATTTGCTGTTTTAAGACATTGAAGAGCTGTTGTTCCGTCTTTTAAAATATCTACTAATAGTTTCATCTCAATAAATGAAATTTTCGATGTAAAGCATGACTTTATAACACTCAACACCTGTACAAGCTTTAATACTCTGAGCGTGCATTTAATGCTCAGTCAACTGACCTGTCCCTTATTGCAGGCTGATGTCTAAAGAAGCATCCCTTCACCATCACCCCAAATGCCCTATCCCCATTGCCTCAAGTCGCTTGTCTCTTAACAGCACAGCCGGGATTGAGGACTACAGTATCAATCCTGTTGATTCTTTTGTACACCATTATCATCTGGAGATGAGAATCAAAGGAATGTTTGTAGCCCAAGTATTAATATGATACTTTCTGAATTAAACCGAAGTATTCTAAGTATACAAAATAAGTATGTAATTGATTTCCTCAATTTTGAGTGATGTTCGTGCTCATTAACTTAATGGAAATCTTTATTGGAAAATGTAAGTCCCCCACCATTCTGTTTCTAATGCCCATTTTTACCATGTAGCACTCCAAAATTCTGAATATCTTTTAAGATGTAAACAAAAGCAAAATGCTGTGGATCCAGGCGTTTTAAAGTAAAAACAGGAAATACTATAGTCACTTGGTAACAGAACTGAAATATTGATGGAAAGGGAGACATTATAGAAGCTCTTCACCGTGCACTTGTCTGTACAAAGGCACGGATGACAACTTAAGTGGAAAACTTCAACAACTTGTATCTCTTTTCAGCAATGTTTAAAATTCAAGAAAGACCCAAGAGGCCTAGTAGCATGTGTGAAGGGAAAAGAAAGTGTTAATGTTTTGTTTTATGATTTTTCATCAACTTGGAAGTATGTTTGAAATGTATCAGCTTTATATGGGTGAAGTGGGATGGACTGGGAAAAAGAAAACAAAGTTTGTGATAGGACTGGATATGGGAGATATTAAGTGACTAGAGACTTGAGGCAATGCTCGAGTAAGTCACAATGGGGATAGGGCATTTGGGGTGATGGTTAAGGGATGCTTCTTTAGAAATCCTGATAAGAAAAGGGAGGGAAGATATGTTTAGTGATGTTGGCAGAAGTAATAAAGGATGATCCTTTGATTGTGGAGGCTGGTCGCAGATAAGATGAGAATGAGTCACCCTTTCTTAGAAAGATGGGAAGGGACGAAAGCAGATGTACAGGAAATATGTTTGAGAACTCTGATAACTCATGTTGCAGGAGAGAGAAGTAGATTTCCTGGTTTAGGAAATAAAAGATGTATCAAAAATACAGATTGTAAAAGCCTCATTGGAACAGATGTGATGGAGGAATTGGGTAAATGTAATTGTATACTTTAGAAGGTATTACATTTGAGGATGTTTAGTTGAGGTAGCTGTGGGAGTCAGTGAGTTCACAATTAAATATTTTATTGACAATTATTCAATGGGAAATGGAGCAAACAAGGAAGAAAAGAAAGCCCTTAAGATGTGTCTCAAGCTCATTGCAGCATGTTTATGGATTTATTTTAACATCTACAAGTTCTTGCTACAAAAAGAAATACAATATGATTTGAGAAAGCCAATTTTATATCTGCTAATTCTGCTGCAATTTGAACACATTTATAGTCCATTGGATTTATATATAAAAAAATTTAAACTTGTGTTTACTGCAGTTATAATGCTCTATTCCTGATGAAGGGCTTTTGCCCGAAACGTCGATTTTCCTGCTCCTTGGATGCTGCCTGACCTGCTGTGCTTTTCCAGCACCACTCTAATCTAGACTCTGGTTTCCAGCATCTGCAGTCCTTGTTTTTACCTGCTTTATAGAATTGTTCAACTCTGACTTGGTAAAATGTACCCTGGTAAAAGGTAATGTACTTGGTAAAATGATAGCACTTGTTTTCACAAGGACAGCAATGCATAAGAACTAGGAGTAGGAGTGGACCAACTGGCCCCCCAAGCTGCTGTGCCATTCAATAGGACTTTTCATAGACTCATCTCCACTTGCCCACCTACTCACTATAATCCTTAATTCCTTTACTGTTCAAAAATCTTTGCCTTTAAAATCATTCAACAAGGTAGCCTCAACTGCTAGATTTCAAATTCCCTTTATATGGCATGAGGTTGGATTCCATGCTCAAGCAGTGCTTTATTATACCAGTTGATGTAATATTAGCTCTATCAGATCTCAGTAATACCTGGTTTGTAGACTATCGTTTTACACTTCTTATTTGTTCATCATGGCATTCACAGGAGGCTGCCATTATATGGACAGAACATAAAAGTTTCCCCACAAAGTTTTAAAACAAAAAGGACCTATAGAAGTTTTCAAAGCAGACTTCAAACAAAAATCAGAAATAGAGCTTCAGCCCTTTTACTTTCGGCAACATGATAGGGCATTTGGCCCACTGGCTCTCTGTGGTTGGCATGGACTGGTTGGGTCTGTGTCCGTGATATACAACTCTGTGCCATTCTCCTGCACACTTTCCCTTTTCAGAGAACAGCCCAACTCCCCCCTCAGTGCCCTCCTCCACCCAGTCAGGCTGCACATCCGTTACACATATTAAATCTCAGTAAAGGGTCATCCTATATCCACTTTAAAGTTCAGTAGACTTGGCAGCATCTGTGTAGAGAAATCAACTAACGTTTCCAGTGGCCCTCCTTCAGAACTCAAAATATTTTTTTTTCTCTTAAACCACTCAAACTGTTCTCTAGCCCCGACTTTTGGAAGTTCTGAAGCAGCAGCACCTGTTTGCTCTAACTGAAGCTACATATATACTGCCTGACCTGACTGAGTCTGTCTTTGTTCCCTATACAATGGGACACTGTATTGTATGGCAAAAGCCCATTTATTTTTCTTTCTTCTACCTTCATTTTGAATGTACTGTCTATTCACCTCAAGGAGAAAGTAAGGACTGCAGATGCTGGAGATCAGAGCTGAAAATGTGTTGCTGGAAAAGCGCAGCAGGTCAGGCAGCATCCAAGGAGCAGGCGAGTCGACGTTTCGGGCATGAGCCCTTCAGGAATCACCTCAAGGGCCTTTTAAAAACAAATCTAATTTAAATGCATGTAAACAAGTCTCCAGAAGTCACAGCACCATTCGCAGAACTCAAAAAAGATACTAATGTCATGGCTTTCCCATCTTGGCACACAATATAGAAACGCAACTCAAACTTAAAGCCGAAGATATTTTCTGTTCTTTAGAACCCAAGTTTCCAACTTATGATAAATCAAACCTTTTTCACAGCTTCTGCTTTCTGAACCGAGTGCTGAACTGTGGCAGTTTTATTCTGTGCACTTTAACTTAGACACAGGTACTATAGATAAGAAATCCACATAAATGCCTGTAGATCTCAAAGTAATGTTTGGAGAGATTTGGTGCTACAGACTATTTTATGGATAACTCTATGCTTAAAGTGTAGCTTTTATGTGGTTTCTCATGACACCTTATTTGTGAATGGAGCAAAGAAGGAAGCCAACTACATTTGCACCATATTGCAATAACCTGGTAATATGAATATGCTTCAATTTTCTTAATCTGTATTCACTGAATTTAAGAAATTAGCAAGTTGAGCGGTCAAGTTCAGTTTTAATGATACCTTACATGTCCAAATAAGCTTTTTCAGCATGAGGTATCCTCTATGTCTAGTGCTAGTTAACTCACCACCTGACTCTCCAAAGACTGTCCACCATCTACACAGCACAAGTCAGGAGTGTGGTGGAACAGTCCCTACTTGCCTGGATGAGTGCAGATCCAACAACACTCGAACTTGACTTCAGGACAAAGCAACCCGCTTGATTGGCACCATCCACAAGCATCCAGTTTTTCTACTACTGATAGACAGTAGTAGCAGTGTGTACCATCAACAGAAATTCACCAATGATCCTTACTCAGCACTTTCCAAACCATGATCACTATCATTCAGCAAGACCAGGGCAACAAATATGTGGGAACACCAGTATCTGCAAGTTCCCCTCCAAGCCACTCACCATCTTGACTTGGAAACATATCTCAGTTCCTACAGTGTTGCTGAGTCAGAATCCTGGAATTCCTAACAGCATTGTGGGTCTTACCTACAGCATGTGGATTGCAGCAGTTCAAGAAGGCAGCTCACTGTCACCTTCTGAAGGGCATTAATGGGTGGCCAATTGATGCGAGCCTGGTGAGCAATGCCCACATCCCACGAGTGAATAAACAAGTTAACATTTCCATCAGTTTCCAAGAGAACAGTATTTTTCATGGAATAAGTACTAACCACCTATCCCGTGCTTATTCCTGATACACCATTAATATGTTTGTGATCTTTGAAAATACCATTATACATAAGAATTTCTTTCACACCTAAATATATCCATACTGAAGAAGTTTAACACCGTCCTTTACTTCTATGTGCTATTTGGGTGTAGAACATAGGAGTAGGCCATTCAAACTGTTGGGCCTTCTGCATTCAAAATGATCATAGCTGGTCAAACACTTTAATGCCTTTTGCCCACACTATCTCCAAAATTATTTTATGTAATTGGGATTCAAAACTTATCGACCTTTAGCTTTCTTCAAAGGCTGAGTTTCCACATTCCAACTTGCCCTGATCATATTGAATTTTTTAAACGTACTACGACCTGAATATCAATGTACGCCAACATTTAAATGCTGGTTATGACAAGTTGTCAAAGAGCTTGCAATAACAAATCTTAACATTTTAAATAATTTGCTAATGCATTAAATGTTGCACCAGTAATGTCAGTGTTTTTCCAGTTATTCTAGATCATTCTTATTTCTAATCATTCTTCATGTTTCGAACTTCATCTATAGTGGAATTAGTTTGATATCTAGTTGCATACAAGGTAATGGGTACATTTACTCATGGCAGTCTTTGAAATCTGTGGAACTAAGTTTGTTATGCTATTTCTTTTGTAATATCTCAAGTCAGTCTAACTCGTACTTTGGTGAATTTTGAAGGAATACTATTAAAGCAGTAATCAAAATAGTTTTAATAAAATTGTACTAATTTAATATGAAATGCTGTAAAATGACTTGTGAAGTATGCATGCATATTCCTGCACGCCTTTTGCATACTTAAGACTTATTTATTAAACTTAAATACCTTTGTTACAATAATGAAATTAAATATTCATTTGCACTTCATCTGATTTGGAAAGTATCACTGTATGTAATCATCCAGATGATGTGAATACCTGAACTTTCTCATTAAACTAAATTTCATTGATCTAACTTTTTCATAATTTTCAGCATCCTTTTAACTTGTCGAATTTTTTAAAAAATCAGCAATATAAATTTCATTATTCAGGTTTTGACGTTTGTTACTCATTAAAGGAATGCTTTAGATTTGTATTCATCAGATTAAATTAATATTGGCATTTTTAAAAGTTTGTCTATGCAACACTATATGACATCCCAACTTTCAATTCATTTTCTGTACCACCTCCTTTTCATTTATTCTCTAGTCAATCTATGCTCAGAGGCTGCACTTTACAAATGTTCCAGATATATTAAACCAATGGTTTCCTACTTGGGAAGTAAAATATGGGCTGTAGTAGAGGCATTTCTTTTGTATTTCGGATGGCATTTTCCTCATTTCACATCCTAATTGCATGGTGCTTGCCTAGTTTAATGTTGACATAAATAACAAAGTAGTTTGGCTGTTTACCTGCAGAAATAGAAAACTTGTTGGGTCATGACAGATTAAGGAATAGATTTTCATCATCTGAATTTAATTGATAAGATATAGAACAAATTTCCTCTTTTCTCAGACTGGTGTTGCATTCAATTCTGGTTGAATTGTAATTTTTTTTTGACATTCAGCTGATAGAAGATTAAAGCTATTTTCTTTGGACACCTATCATAAATCTGTTTCCTAATCATTGGCTCAGCCTGAACAAAGCTTTTGGCAGCCTCAACATCCTGTTTAGCCATGAGATAAATTTCCTCTTCATTTTAAAGGCTGCCTATTTCCATCCTAGTACGATTGCCCATCTTTGTATTGAAACTTGGACTCCGTTCTACTCTCACCCATCAGCTCTCTGTTTTGCTCGCATTGCTTGCATTGCACCAGCACATCGATTTTATTTTGTGTAAATTCTCATCCTCATGTTCAGATCTTATCCCTTCCCATCTTTGCAACAACTCCAACATGACAACCATTTAAGAGCTCTGCCTTTCTCCAGTTGTGATCTCTTACATATCTCTGCCCCACCCCACCCCACCCTGGCTTTGACAGCCATTCTTCCAGCCATCTGGGCTCAAAGATTTAGATTTTCCTCCTTGACCTATCCCTGCTTTCAACTGATCTGTATGTGGTGCATATCTAATTTGGGCTTTTATGCTGTTTTACTCAACTTGTCCATTTCAGACCAGTAAGTCAGAAATTTCTGGCTCTGATGTTTTCATAGCCCTTTACGTTCATTAAATCAATGGTGATATTACACATCATTTTGCCATTTAAATGTAAGAATAGTACTCCTGAAGTTACCGAGAGGCTTACAACATTATCCTTTCCTCTTTTGAAAATTAAAGAAACCAGATCACATTCTGTGGCAAAGCCAGAAATCAATCTGTAGAAGGTTATTCTATGTAGAAGGTTGATATTTCTCAGTTAAGTGTTGATAGCTCAAAGTAATTTGCTCCATTTTTAAAAAAAAACAGATTTTGATCACAACAAATGGCCAACTTAGGTGGTTTGTATGTAGTGTAACATTGTTAAATGGTTTCAAATGTCATGATCCAAGATTTAGCTATTTGCATTGTGACACATTTAAGTGCCTAACTGCTTCTTTATCTTTATGATTTGGAGATGCTGCTGTTGGACTGGGGTGTACAAAGTTAAAAATCACACAACACCAGATTATAGTCCAACAGGTTTAATTGGAAGTACTAGCTTTCGGAGCGCCGCTCCTTCATCAAGTGGTTGTGGAGTACACAGTTGTAAGACACGGAATTTATAGCAAAAGTTTACAGTGTGATGTAACTGAAATTACACATTGAAAAGTACGTTGACTGTTTGTTAAGTCTCTCATCTGTTAGAATGACCATGATCGTTTTACTTCTTTCATATTTAAATCACAAACTTTTTTAAAAGGTTACATTCTCAAGGTTAACTGTAACAATTGGTGTCAGCCAGATAAAATGTTGAGATTAGATTAGATTACTTAGTGTGGAAACAGGCCCTTCGGCCCAACAAGTCCACCCCGACCCTCCGATGTTGATGGTGTTAGCCCCCCGTGCTCCCTATCTGTGCCATAATGTTTAGACTGATTCTAATCTAAAAAGTGAGTTAACAGAGTCTTACATGAATTCATGCAGTTTTTGAGCAAGGTATCGTGGTCATTCTGACAGATGAGACACTCAGCAAACAATCGAGGCATTTTTCAATGTATAATTTCAGTTACATCACACTGTAAACTTTTGCTATAAATTCTGTGTCTTACAATTGTGTACTTCACAACCACCTGATGAAGGAGCAGCGCTCTGAAAGCTAGTGCTTCTAGTTAGACCTGTTGGACTATAACCTGATGTTGTGTGATTTTTATCTTTACAAATAGTCAAGTAATTTGCATTGCTTGTAGCACAAAATACTATCCTATCCTATTATAAAACAATTAAATCATTTTAAAGCTAACAAGATATTTTTTATTTTGAACAGAGGGAGATATGATCAAGATGTTCATGCGTGGACGTCCTATCACAATGTACATTCCTTCGGATGTATCAAATTATGATGAAATGAAGTCAGAACTGCCTTCTGAGAAGCTAAAGTTGGAGTGGGTGTATCCTTGACTTTTTTTGGAAATATGTTTGCAATCACACGAATATAGAAGACAATTAATGGGCCCTTAATCACTTTGCATTGTATATATTTGTATACCAGTCAGAAATTTAGATATATGTTTTGGTGTAAAGTGGAATCTCACATTGATACATCTTGGTGGGGGTACCTTAATTTGCTCAGGAGTGAAATGACCTGTTCAGGACTGTCCTGTTCTTTTGTTTACTATTGTCTCTGCATGACTCATAGACTGCCCATCTCCATTTTTCAAGCATTTTCACTCCATCTTTATCTCCGCTTCCACTTGCTTAGTTTTCCATAACCATTGTGGCACAAGAGCATTCAATATATTAAAATCAAATTCTGCCCTCTATGTTATTGCAGTTAGCTAAAGTGCATTGAAAACTTTCATAAAAGAGTCCTTACCATCTTCAACTGCCTCATCAATGACCTTTCATAATAAGTTTAGAAGTGGGGGTGTTTGCTAATGATTGCACAATGTTCAGTGCCACTCACAACTCTCTGCATACTGAAGCAGGTGTTCAAATGCAACAAGGCCTGAACAATATCCAGGCTTGGACTTACAAATGGCACGTAACATTTGCACCACACAAACGCCAGGCAATGATCACCTCCGAAAAGAGACCATTTAACCTCCGACCCTTGACACTCAATGGTGTTACCATAATTGAAATCCCCACTATCACCATCCTAGGGATCACAGTTAACCAGGAACTGGTCCCACTATATGAATATAGTGGCTACAAGAGCATATCAGAAGTTAGAAATATTGCAACAAGTAATTCCCCTCCTGACTCCCCAAAGCCTGTCTACTGTCTAAAAGGCACAAGTCAGGCATGTGAAGGAATACTCCCCAGTAGCCAAATAGGTACAGCTCCAACAATCAAAAAAAAGCTCGACATCATCCAGGAAAAAGTAGACTGCTTAGATTGGCACCACATCAATAAGCATTCGTTCCCTCCAGCATTGATACTCAGTAGCAACAGTGTGTACTATCTACATAATGTGCTGCTGAAATTCATCAAAGATCTTTAGACACTGCCTTGCAAACCCACAACCACTTCCGTCTAGAAGGACAACAGCAACAGATACATGGGAACCCCACAACCTGAAAGTTCCCAATCCAAGTCACTCACCATCCTGACTTGGAAATATATCATGGTTCCTTCAGTGTCCTGGGTCGAGATGCTAGAATTCCTTCCTTTAGAGCATTGCAGGTCTATGTATAGCACACGACTGCAGCAGTTCAAGAAGGCAGCTTGCTACCACCTTCAAGGGCAACTTCAAGCAATAAACGCTAGCCAGCAATGCCCATATCAAATGAATGAGTTTTTTTGTGTTAAAAAGGGACAACTGAAAAGGCTTAATGTCAGATTGGTAGGGACAAGGACTGAGGCAAATGACAAGTTTGTCCTTTGAACTAGAATTGGTAGATTAAAGGTGATGAGGTTAGAGGAATAAATGGTACAGGAGAGATATGAAGGAAGTCAGTGAAAGGATTTGTAGATAATCTTTGATAATCCTGTAGAGTCATAAGGGTGTTTGACACTTGTTCAGAAACATCTTTCTTAACTCAAAAAAAAACCCATTGCCAGTCTTGTAGAATATAACTACTCATATTAAGTAACAATGCTATTTGTTAAAATAAAATTCTTTGAGGAAAATAAGGTTTTAAAAACCACACTTCAGCAGTTAGTAAAATTCTTGTAGTGGCCAAAGCTTTTAAAAAGATACTTGAATTTCCATTGACTGAAAAGATTTCACAAGAATTCACTAAGACTTCTGTAATAAACTAAAACTACCATCTCTCATTTTAATAAGTAATTTATGCTCTAAACAACAGAAAAGATGCTCCGTTCAACTTTTAAATAACCGACAATTCATCTCCATGGTTATACTCTCTTCTGACCCTTAATTGGACTTTTTTTAAAAAAGTCCAAACATAACCTGAGTTCCTGATGCCTTACTTCCTTTCTCTTTTGCCAGCTGATAATTTCTAATCCCTGAATTAGTTTTCACTGAGGGTCATCCCAGACATCCCTTCCTCTCTCCAAAACTAGGTGAATCTATGAACTCTGCAATAGCTTCACTATCCTGCACTCTCCATCTGCGCACAAGCATTTTGCATGGTGAACATTAAAGACAAATGGCCTCTCTGTCTCCTTCTATTGAGGTTATCCACTTCAAACATCTTGCATTATCTTTCCAGTACATCCATTTTGAATCTCATCCTCCATAGTAATCAATCGACCCAGACTTGTTATCAAGCAAGATTCAGAATGAATCACAAGACCCACTTCGCTATTCCATTTTACACCACAAGAACTTTTCCCAGCACACAGCGATCTTGCAAACTTCATGTTCATTAGACAGTTCGTAAACTGAGAGAATTTTTTTCAAGGACACATGCTAAATGAATGCACCTCTAACTACCTTGCAGAAGTTATCAATCAACCTTCATTCCTTAGCAAAAGTTTGTTTGTAGTAGCAAGTAGGAGTCCTAGCAGGCTCCAGTTCTGCCCTTTAAGCAGTTTCCTTAGTTCTGACAATGATTAGTTCCAATATTGAACTGATTTAACGGTTGATACCGGGGACCTCTAACCTTAGTGAGGTAAAAACCAGTTTTTCTTATGAAACAAGCAGTTGTATGGATTTATAAATACTAGTAGTTATCATGCAGAGAATTACTTGTTTAGAATGTAATTCTTTTCTTTTAGTTCAGACTTAATTCTTGCAGCTCTTTTTCTTCCTAAACAAAATGAGGTGAACCCTCTAATGCCAATGAAGATAATTTCAGTATTTGTCTTCACTGTAGGTACTTTCAAGCTATTTAGTTTCAGGAATGTGGGATATAGGTAAAGTAGTATTACTTCTGCAAGCATAATTGCTTATGCAAGGTGAATGAACTAACCTACACCAGTGTATAATTGTTTCAGCAAAGAGCTGAGTTAGCTAAAATGTGCATACAAGAATGGAACGTGCCTGCAAACAATGGAAGATGTTACAGACAAATAGATAAGTTGAAGAAGAATATCAAGATCTTCCAAGCTCAGCAAATTTCCCTCATGTCAGCACTGAGGCGAACCAAGTCACTGATAGGGGGGAGGATCACCTGGCTTGGAGTAGGGGTAGAAGTAAACAAGGGCAGAGCGCACCTGGGCAGGGACAGAACACAATAAGGAATATTGATAGGTTTGAAGGCCAATAAGATAAACAGGCCACTACCGAGAATTAAACTGTATAAATTGTGGAGTGATTTCTGGATCGGCGTGGCTACTTGCTAGTCATCCCTTCTTGCAAGAATGTTTCAATAAAATTCGCTGCTTCAGAATTTGACTCTGACTGAAATTTATTATATTGTGAGCTCTGTTTCTCACAAGGAAGCAGCTACTTGTATTGTTTTATGTTTGTATCAGAGTGGCCTCTTCTAGGCTGTACAACTCCATTGCTTACTAGTTAGACTTGTTCGGTCATTAAGCACAAAGTTCATGGTGCATTAAATATATTTCTTTTGAATACAGCCTTAACTAACCGAAAATAGATATGGCTATCGAGGAAGGGACTGTCGTTCCAATATCTACCTCCTCCCAACTGGAGAAATTATCTATTTTATAGCATCTGTTGTGGTGCTGTACAATGTTGAGGAGAGGACTCAAAGGCATTATCTAGGGCACACAGATTGTGTTAAATGGTAAGCTTACTTTCCCTTATGCAGGTAGTTCTGGGATAACGTGCATTTTGGCAACACGATTGGCTATAACATCACTGAAGAATTAGGGAACGTTATTTTGGCGAATGCTTATCTCCGTTGGCAATAGCGCGATTCCTGTGGAGATTGGTTTATGTGCTTCATTCTGTGCATGCACCGACATGTGAGCCAAAATCTTTGCGCCGTTTTGTGCATGCACCGGTGTTCTTATGGTTCGGCACTAGTGTCTGCGCGTGCATTACGTTGGTGCCAGTCTTTGTGCCATTCTGCATATGTGCCGATGTCTCTGTGATGTTCTGGGCATGCACAATATCAGTTGCCGGCAGAGCAGTTTATAGTACCTGTGAAAGGTACTATAAGAGAGCAACTTTCTTGGATTTTTTAAAAAATTTACCGTGTTAAATTTACTTTTGTTTTGTTAATATGATTTCAACCTTCATTCAGGCTGTGCTATACTTTGCATTAGACTTGAGTGATTTTTGAGCAATATTTTTTGCCGGTCTATACCTCACTTTTCCCATAGAACATTATTTCTATTAAGCAAAGTTTTGCTGGAACTGTGGCATAACTGCGGCGTTATGGGAGAACTACCTATAATTGTAACCAGAAGTTGCTGTGTTTACAAAAGTAATCTGTGTATAAGAGTATCATTTCTGTTAAGGCAGAAAGAATGAGCATGACACAGGTTTTGCAGTAAGAATAATGGTGTAGACATCAGCAATTGCTGTATTAAAATGTCAATAGGAGAACAACTGCCATCAGTATACAGGTTATTGAGCTATAACGCGACAGTTGTGTTTCCCCGCAAATTCGCGCTATAGAAAATTGCACGGTAGAAGATCGCTAATACAAAATCATTACAGTGGAACCTTGATTATCCAAAGAAGATCTCAAGGTCCCGATCGAAACATTCCATTAAAAAGGTGTTACCAAGACTGATCACGTCTTTTGCTTACAATGATTAAAAGTGAATTTGGCTTACGGGAATGCTGCCGAGAATAGTCGTGGACCGTCCTGAAACCCAGGCACTGAATCCAAATGACTGACGACCCTGTCTCTCCCCCGACACTTTTTCCCTGGAGTTCTACACAGGTGTGTGCCCTACACCCCAATTCCCCAGATAACCTCTCCAACGTTGTCCCGTACAGGGCAGAAGGGGGACTTGTCCAAATGTTAGGTGTACGGCTGTGTGTGTGTGTGTTATTTTGAGATTCCGCCCCCCCCCCCACAAAAGAAAAAGGCAGCAGCAGTCTTGCTGTTGGTGTCCAATTCGGCTGCCCTCTCCATTGCAGGGGTGGGGGGGTGTTGCCTAGTCTCCTAAATGGGGAGCGGACATAGCAAGTGCTCACTCTGTCAATCCCATTGACGGGAAGCAGTGGCGGGGAGAGGCTACAGCAATGCTGCTGGTCCCTTATAAGCGTGTGTCTGCTCAGAAACAAACCCTGAGATGGAGAGAGGAAGTAAGTCAGGCAGAGCGAGGAAAAAGCCAATTTCAGAAAACTCCAAGTCCCAGAGGACAGGCATTGAATCAGTTAACCGAGTGATCAATTATCCGAATGAAATACTGCCCATCATGTTCAGACAATAGAGGTTCCTCTTTATACCCATTCAGTAGAAAGCTTGTGTTGTTCAAACAATGTCCACAATTCATCAATCACGTTATAGCCAATTCACGCTGACAAAACATGCGTTACAGCAGAACAACCTATATATACTGTTAAATACAAACATCAGGATGTTGCTGTCTGACTTAATCTGTTCCTCCATGTTATTTATTACACTGTTACCTTGAAAGACTGTATTCAGACATGACATTCTGGTACTTAATGTATTCATTTAACATGGCAGGGAACAGGCTTGTTCATTCAAATGTGTGTGAATGTCTAATTGTGACAAGTCATAATTTCTTATGAACAACCTCTTTGGCACTGAATTTTTAATTTTATAAGTTTTGGAGTCTGAAATACTGTTTTGACTGTCTAATAACTGTAAATCATATTGTCATTGTCCAAGGAACCTCTGCAGACAATTATAACGATAGTAACTAACAGACACTATATGTTCACTGCTGACCACAAAATTGAAATATCCAGTTATCGCATGTTTTTATAATAGTTTTAGTTTTAGTTCTTTTTTTATTTTTTGCCTGCCCTTCCTAAATATCAAATGCCCTTGAGTATTCAAATTCTAACCTTGGTCACACTTCAGCCATGGCAACTACTTCATGGCAACTACATCATACCTATTTACTTAAGTTTCTGTCACCAATTTGTGTATTACCTCTCTGGCTCCAACCCATTGACAAACTATCTTTAACCCACAAGAAAATACCCATGACAGTCTCAGTCTTGCTAAGGTGTAACCATCCTCACAAAGATTCATCTGACCAGAAATCTAAAGCCCTCCCTCCTGTGTCATTGATCTACCCACATGTTAATTTGTGCAACCATATTATTTCTATACTTGCATGTGGGACTGCAAGCAATGAGATTACTGTCTTAGAATTTTTGGTTTTCAGTCTTGTTCCTAGCTCCCTAAACTCCACTTTCAGGACTTTATCCCTTAATTTAAGTCATTGATATCAAAGTGGACCCTGATCACTTGACTCTTTACAATCCCTGTCCTGAAAATTGCTGGAGTTCTGGTTTCTTCAACTGATCATATTAAAACAGATGAAGAGAAATTAATTTTCTCAGTGTCATGGATCTATGGAATTCATTACATGACAATATGGTGGATGCCAGGACATGGAGTAAATTTAAGAAGGAGACAAATCTTTAATTATCGATGGGTTGAACGGTAATGAAGAGCAGGCTAGAAAGTGGAGTTGAGGCCGTGATGGGATCAGCCATAACCGGGTGTGGACTTGTTGGGCTGAAGGGCCTGTTTCCACACTGTAAATAATCTAATCTAATCTAATCTAACCCTTTTAAATGGTGGAGAAGGCTCAAGGGCCTGTATCGCCTGTTCCTGCTCCTAGTTTTTGTATTCTTGTGCAGAAAATGCATTAGTCAATATAAGAAGGGATAATGGACGCCTTCTCACAGATGAGTCATTTTATGCACATGTTCATGTAGGTCACATGAACCATTAATGATTCCCCATGCCTCCCAGGAGGGATGTTTCACACAGTTGAGCTCCCCTAACAATCTTAGCCTGCCTTCAGACTATTCTCTATAAATTAGTTGTTAGGAACTCAGATCACTCAACCTTATTCACCAATCCATTTTTTCTCATGTGCATTTAATATAGTTATTTAAAATAAGTAAAATTTCTGGGGTTCTTAATAATCTAGACATTTATATGCATTTTTTTTAAAGTAGTGAACTAACCTAGCTTTATGCGCACATCCTTAAGGTAGATACTCACTGACCAATCAACTTGGGACTTTGCTGTGATATGCTTTTTTTTCCATTCTCCCCCACAATGATCAATATATTTGTTAAGAGCTTAGATGGGAAGGAATTTGTGTTCAAGAAAATTGCCTTGGTAAATATGTAGAAGTACCTATTAGAGAAGGAGCAAAACTTGGACATCTCTTGGGAAATAAGGTAGGGCAAGTGACTGAAGTGTTTGTGGAGGAGCATTTTGGGAGCAGTGATCATAATTCTATTAGTTTTAAAATAGTTATGGATAAGGATAGACTTGCATAAAAGTTAAAGTTCTAAATTGGAGTAAGGCCAATGTCAATGGTATGAGACAGGAACTTTCAAACAATGACTGGCGTAGACTGTTTGCAGTAATGACTGTCAAGTGGGAGACTTTCAAAAGTGAGATAACATATGTTCCTATTAGCGTGAAGGCAAAGGCTTATAGGATCATGGAACAATTGGCGAATATAGACATTGAGGCTCTGGTCGATGATAAGAAGGAGGCCTATGTCAGGTACAGACAGCTGGGATCAGGTTAATTCCCAGAAGAGTGTAAGGGGAGTATGGACATTCTTGAGAGGGAAATCAGGAGGGCAAAAAGAGGGATATGAGAGTATAATCCAAGAGATTCTGCAAATACAAGAAGAGCAACTTGGGAGAGAACAGGACCTCTTAAAAATCAATGAGAGTTGAACCACAGGAGATGGGAAAGATACTAAACAGATATTTTGTGTCAGTATTAACTGTGGTGAAAGACATGGAGGCTAGGGAACTTGGAGGAAATAAATGTTGAAAACAAATGTCTTGAAAACCTTCCATATTACAGAAGTGGAAGTTCTGGCGGTCTTTAAAAAACATAAGGTTGGATAAATCTCCAAGACCTGATCGAATGTATCCCAGGACATTGCAGGAAGCTAGGGAAGAAATTGCAGGGCCCCGAGCAGAAATCTACAGCCACACATGAGGTGCCAGAGGCCTGGAGTGTGGTTAATGTGCCCTTTTTTTAAAAAAGGCTGTAAGGAGAAGCCTGGGAACTCTGTGACTCTGCCATCGATGATAGATAAGTTGTTGGATAGGGGATTCTGAAAGATAGGATTTGTGTGTATTTGGAGAGGCAAAGGCTGATTAGGAACAGTCAGCGTGGCTTTGTGTGTGAGAAATTTATCTCTCAAACTTGATTATTGAGTTTTTTGAGGATGTGACCAGAAAGATAGATGAAGGCAGAGTGGTCGACGTTGTTAACATTGACTTAAGTAAAGCCTTTAATGAGGTTCCAAGTGGTAGACAGGTTAGCCCATTAGATACAAAATTGGCTTGATGGTAGGAGACAGAGGGTGGTGGTGGAGAATTGTTTTTGGACTGGAAGCCTATGACCACCGATTTTCCACAAAGATCCATACTGGGTCCACTTTGTCATTTATTTCAATGATTTTGATGAGAATTTAGGAACTATAATTAGTAAGTTTGCAGATGACACCAAAATTGAAGGTGTAGTCAACAGTGAAGATTATCCAAGATTACAAAGCAATCTTGGATCAATTGGGCCAACAGGCTGAGGAGTGTCAGGCGGAGTTTAATTTAGATAAATGCAAGATGTTGCATTTTGGTAAGATAAACAGGGGTCAGACTCCTACAGTTAACGGAGGACCTTGGAAGTGTTGTCAGACAGCCTGAGGGTTCAGGTATATTGTTCTTTGAAAGTTGTGTCACAGACTGGGTGATTAGGAAGGCATTTTAGCACACTTTCCTTCAATATTCAGACCATTGAGTATCAGAGTTGGGATGTCACGTTGTTGTTGTACAGGATGTTGGTGAGGCCATTTTTGGAGTATTGTATACAGTTCTGGTCACCTTGCTATAGGAAGGATAGCATTAAATTGGAGAGGGTTTCAGAACGATTTACAAGGATGTTGCTGGGACTGGAAGATTTGAGTTATAAGGAGAGGCTGGGACTTTTTTCACTGGAATGTATGAAATTGAGGGCTGACATGATACAGATTTTATAAAATCATGAGGGCAGAGATAAGGTGAATAGCAGATGTCTTTTCACTAGGATGGAGGAGTTCAAACCTAAAAGGCATATTTTTGAGGTCTTGTTTAAATCCAGCCAGCCAACTTTTTATATTTTCCAATTAGAAATCAGCACAACTTGCACAGGTTTCGGCTGACCCTCAATACCAGATGTATATGGACCTGAAATTATTTCACAAGATTCTTGCATCAAAAGAGGTCACGAATCAGTGACGGTAGAGTTTAAACCTGCCCACTCAGACCTCTGCTGGAGTATTGTGTTACATTTGAGATTTCATTTTTCTAATATGTTCATTGCCTTGGAGGAATGATGAAAGAGTTTTCATGAAAACAGGCTAGGAATGAGGGACTTGGATTGTGAGAGACCTGAAAAAGCCCGTTCAGTTGTGAAGGGATGTCACTGGACCTGAAATTGTAATTGATTTTTCTCCACAGATGCTGCCAAACCTGCTGAGATTTTTCAGCAGATTCTGTTTTTGTTTCTGGAAAAGCTGAGGTTGTTTTCCTTTTTGTGTAGGAGGTTCAGAGAATATTGATGTTGAAAATCATACACTGCTTTGATAGCTAATAAGGAGGAAATGTTTCTAGTGGCTCATTGGTTGGTAATCAAATGCCAGATGTCTCAAAAGGAAACTTCAAGGAGCTGTCAGCTCTGGTATGTGGGAAGAACAGAAGTAAGCTACTTAATCTTTTGAGTCTGTTCTGCCATGCAAAAGTAGTCAAATTAATTTTTGCTGGGATCAGCTGAATACTGCTGCTTGGTAAAAACAATGACTGCAGATGCTGGAAACCAGAATCTAGATCAGAGTGGTGCTGGAAAGCACAGCAGTTCAGGCAGCATCTGAGGAGCAGGAAAATCGACGTTTCGGGCAAAAGCCCTTCTTCAGGAATAGAGGCAGAGTGCCTGCGGGGTGGAGAGATAAATGAAAGGAGGGTGGGGGTGGGGAGAAAGTAGCATAGAGTATGATAGGTGAGTGGGGGTGGGGATGGAGATGATAGGTCAGAGAGGAGGGTGGGGGAAGTTAGCAGCAAAAAGTACAATGGGTGAATGGGGGTGGGATGAAGGTGATAGGTCAGAGAGGAGGGTGGAGTGAATAGGTGGAAAGGAAGATAGGCAGGTAGGACAAGTCATGGGGACAGTGCTGAGCTGGACGTTTGGAACTGGGGTGAGGTAGGGGAAGGAGAAATGAGGAAACTGTTGAAGTCCACATTGATGCCCTGAGGTTGAGGTGTTCCGAGGTGGTGAGGGAGCAGCGGTGAAGGAGGCCCAGGATCTGCATGTCCTCGGCTGAGTGGGAGGGGAAGTTGAAATGTTGGGCCACAGGGCGGTGTGGAATACTGCTGCTCATCCTGGTGTACAAGAAATCCCAACAAAAATTTAATAAGCTTGTCATAGTCCAATTCTCACTAAATTACTGTGTCAGGATTACAATGTGACATTGCACAAACTTTGTGATACTTGGAACTAAAATTGTGTTGCAGCACGAGTAACACACATCTCGGCATCATACTTATGGCTGTGCAAGTTTTCCCATCCTGACCCTATTTAGTACTGTTGAATGTGTAACCAGCGACAATGTGTTGGAAACATGTAGGGTAATATCAGGCTTGTGGATTATAGATACACAACAACGTACATGCTTTACAAATCAACTAAGTTGAAAAGTATTCAAAACAGTAAAATAGTAAAGATCTGTTCAGCATAGAATCCCTAGTGTAGGAAGAGGTCATTCAGCCCATTGGATCTGCACCAATCCTCCAAACAGCATTCGCCCCAGACCCAACTCCCAATCCTATCTCCAGAAGTCTGCTTTACCATGGCTCATTTTCCTAGTCTGCATATCCCTGGACATTGTGGGGCAATTTAATCTTGCCACTCCACCTAACCTGAGCATGTTCGGACTGTGGAAGAAAACCCACACAGACAAGGGGGAGAACATGCAAACTCCACATGGACAGTTGCCCGAGGCTGGAATTGAATGTGGGATCCTGATGCTGTGAGGCAGCAGTACTAACTGCTGAGTCACTGTCCCACCTAGTATTTTTTGTATGTGGCCTCAGCAAGTCTCTGGCGTGGAACCTCTAAGTAGAACGAACTGAAATGATAGTTGTCTGTGATGAAGAGAGTGAAAGCTTAAGCTGCTATTTCAAAGATACGACCAAATGATGATGAAGTAACAGGGATTGGCTGAACTTTTCTAATCTTAAATTAGAGTTCTGTTACTGGAAATTTGCCTCAAAGGAATTTAAAAAGTAGAAAAACAGTTGTAAGTGGCAGAAAACTCCAGCTAGAATTGCTAACTGTTGAATCACTATGATATTGATTTGCAAGAAAATTAGTGTTCCCCAAGGGATCAGAAAGCTGTGGATTAAATTTGATGTCAAATGAAAAAGAACTTTCCTTCAGGATTTTATTCTATTGACTTTGATGCATTTAGAAGTGTAATTCTTGGACACTCATATTTCAGCTAGAGCCGAGATTGACAGTTGTGTTCACTGAACAAAAACTATCCCACAACAAATGATTGCATACTAAATGAAAACTATTTTTGCAGAATGTGTTAAGGTATTTAATGCTGTTTTGACTAATTTATTGCAGCCTTGCAGTTCATCCAGACAAAATCAAGATTGCAACAGGACAGATAGCTGGTGTAGATAAAGACGGAAGAGTAAGTACTGTTATTGCTTTAAAAAGTATTCAGCTAGGAATATATTGCTGTTCCTTCAGTATTGCTGGGTCAAAATCTTGGGATTTCCTCCCTAAGGGCATTGCGAGTCAACCTACGTCCCTTGGACTGCAGCAGTTCGAGAAGCGAGCTAACCACCATTTGTTCAAGGGCAGCTAGGGATGAGCATTAAATGCTTACCAACCAGCAATGCTCATGTTCCATGAGAGAATAGAAAAGGATAGTTAAGGAGGCATATGCCTTTATCAGTTGTAGCATAGATTATAAAATCAGGGAGATCGTGTTGGAGCTGAACAGAACTCTGTTTTTGTAGTACAGTATGTAGTTCAGGATATCAAACTAAAGGGAGGATCTGATTGCGCTGGACGGGGCTTCAAAGGAGATTCAACAGAATGTTGCCTCGGATGGAGTATTTCAGTTACGAAGAAACAGGGGATAAGCTTGGATGGTTTTCTTTGGAGTATGGAAGGTTGAGGGAAGACCTGACGGGGTGGATAAGATTATAAGGAGCATAGAAAGCAGCTTTTTTCTCTAGCTGAAGGTCAGTAACTAGGGAGCATAGTTTTCAAGTATGAGGCAAGAGATTGAGAGGGGATTTGAGGAAAAGTCATTCTCAGTTAGAAGAGGATGGTGGAAGTATGGAATACCCTGCTAGGGAGGATTGTTGAGGCTGGAAACTTTAGCTTTAAAAAGTACTTGAATGAGCACTTAAAGTGCTCATACATTCAAGGCTATAGATCTAGAGTGGGAAAGTGAGACTAGTGTTCTAGAACAGTTCTCTTTTGGTGGTACGGAGTCAATGAACTGAAGGGTCTTTTCTGTTCTCTACGATTCTATAATTTTCATAATATGTCTCATCTTAAAGTTTATTCTCTATTATCTGGCACGAAATATGATGCTCTGCTGGAAAATTAAGCTGTTACATTTTAATTTTGCATGTGTGGTTGGTTGAACTATACTCTGGATACAGAAATGAAAGCCAGTGCAGTCCAACAGTAAAGTGAAATTAAACTCTAACTGTAAGGGTCTCTTAGACTGAATTAAATTTATTTCAGAAAGGTGGAAGCTACGGAAAGTATCCAGTGAGCCAGTACCATTCACAAAAGCTTTGTCCATGAATGTTTTAAACAATTGTGAGAGGGGTCAATTGCAGTGAAAGTAATACAGATTATTTCTTTTGGTCAGGAAATCTCTGAAAACCTTGCTGCAGAAGACAACTTCTCTTTCCCTTTTATTCAGTTTCTATATACTAATATCTTGTAGGGAAGAGAAAGGATTGGAGTAAGCCGTAGGGGGTGCCCACTCTAATTATTTAATTTCCTTCCTCATAACTAGCTGAGCAGTATAGACTGTTTTCTGTACCTATTATTTATTTGTCCCTATCACTCCTGTGTTGTCTTTTGGTCTGTTGTAAGCATTCTACCTGCTCCGAATTGCTGATTTCTGATCTTACATCAATCCCCATCTCCAATTAGATCTTTACCCATACTTTTGATAATTGGCTCTGATCTCTTTCTTTCTGACCTCAAATCATTCATTTGTTACAAACTCCATCTTAGGTTAAGCATTGTTGCCCATATGCTGTCTGACTTGCCCATTATCCGTGTCCTCCTTAACCTCATCCTTGCTCTATCAATTCCCTCCATGTTGTCTGACTTCAACTCTGCAATCTCTTACAGACTCTTATGTGTAAATTAGTTTGGACTTATTTATGACAATGTTCAGGTACTGATCTGACATGCAGGTGTGGTCTTTGGGTGCATCTCAATCAGTCAACTAAGTAACTCAGTAACGTTTCTAATATTTCCCATTTAATCATGCATATCAGTCTCTTAAGTTGCATTTTGTGCTAATTTGTTTCAGCCTTCATTCCTATCCATTTTACTACTATTCCTCACAACATCCTCTCCTGTACATCTGTTGTTCTTGGATGAAACTTAGTTGAGAGTCCCAACATATTGATCCCTTGCAATGGGTATACAAATGCCAAACTTGACTATAATCTTATGAACTTCTTGGAAACCTAGAAAATAGAAGCAGGAGTAAGCCATTCAACCCTTCAAGCATGTTCCACCATTCAATATGATCTTGGCTGATCATCCAACTCAGTCTGTTCTCACTTTCTCCTCCTACCCTTTGATCCCTTAAGCTTTAAGAACCACATCTATCTTGTTCTTGAAAACGTTCAACGTCTTTGCTTCAACCGCTTTGTAGTAGAGAATTCCATAGGCTCATTGCTCTCTGGGTGAAGAAATTTCTCCTCCCTTCAGTCTTAAATGGCTTACCCCATATAATTGTCATAAACATATACAGCATGTAAACAGACCTTTCGGTACGACCTGTCTGTGCCAACCAGATATTCTAAGTTAATCTAGTTCCATTTGCCAGCATTTAGCCCATGTCTCTCTCAAACTCTTCCTATTCATTTACCCATCTAGATGCCTTTTAAATGTTGCAATTTTACCAGCCTGCACAACTTCATCTGGCAGCTCGTGCCATGCATGTACTACCCTCTGCGTGAAAAATTATCCCTTGGATCACTTTTAAATATTTCGTCTCTCACCTTTAAACCTATGACTTCTAGTTTTGGACTCGCCCACTTTGCGGAAAAGATCTTGGCTATTCATTCGACCCATGCTCCTCATGATTTATAAACCTCCCATAAGGCTACCCCTCAGCCTCCAATGTACCAGGGAAGATAGCCCCAACTTGTTCAGCCTCTCTCTATAGCTCAAACCCAGGCAACATCCTTGTCAATCTTTTCTGAACCCTTTCAAGTTTCACAACATCCTTTCTATAGCAGGGAGACCAGAGTTGCACACAATATTCCAAAAATCGCCTATCCAATGTCCTGTCTAGCCACAACATGATATCCCAACCCCTATACTCAATGCACTGACCAAATGCCGCCTTCATTATCCTATCTACCTGGGACTTAGCTTTCAAGAAGCAATGAACCTGCACTCCAAGGTCTCTTTATTCAGCAACACTCCCTCGGACCTTACCATTAAGTGTATATGTCCTGCTAAGATTTGCCTTTCCAAAATGTAGCACCTCATATTTATTTAAATTAAACTCCACCTATCACTCATTGGCCCATCTGATCAAGGTCCTGTTGTACTCTGAGGTAACCTTTGCTGTCCACTAAGTCTCCAATTTTGGTGTCATCTGCAAACTTCTTTAGACTGTGACTTCATGTAGGATTGCACGAGAGCAATTGGGAATTTGAGTTACCTAACTCAAAGAATTTTTGAAGTTTGTCACAATGCTTCTAAGCTGCCAATTGACTCAATACAAGTAAGGGATTAAACTGAAATTATCTTGGTCTGTGATTTAGCTAAATAAATTATTCAGAGAGCAAAATATTATTATTTTTCATAGTGTTCTACATTTTCAAGGAATCATTTGTATCTCATGCAGTCATTTTAATTATGCACCTTAAAGAACAAAGCACAGTACAGGAACAGGCCCTTTGGCTCACCAAGACTGTGCTTACCCATGCTTTTCTAAACTAAAAATATTATGCCGGGACATGGTCAACATCCCTTGATTTCCTGCCGACTCGTGCATCTTTCAAAATGCCCTTAAACATTGCTATTGTATCCATCTCTGGCAATGCACTCCAGGCACTGAATACTGTCTTTTTTTTAAGAATATTGTCCCTCGCATCTCCTCTAAACGTACTCCCTTTTCCCTTAAACCTATGTCCCCTAGTAATTGACATTTGTACCCTGGGGAAAAAGGATTCCGACTGTCCATTCTATTCAAGTCTTTCATAATTTTGTAAATGCCTGTCAGATTGCCCCTCATCCTTCAACATTCAAGTGAAAACAAACCAACTTTGTCCAGTCTCTGCTCATTACTGATACTCTCTAAACCAGTCAACATCCTAGTAAACTGTTTATGAACCCTATCTAAAGTCTCCACATCCAGGTAGTGTGGTGGCCAGCACTGCACACGATATTCCAAAAGTGGCCTGACTAACATTTTATATAGCTGCAGCATAACTTGCCAATTTTTTTACTCTATGCCATAAGAATGCCATATGCCTTCTTGGCCACCTTATTCACTTGTGTGACCACTTTATCCACTTAGTAGTTCTACTTTGACTGTGGAAAATACGTTTGTAAAATAAGCAATTGTTCATTTCAATACTTAAGCCTTTTTTTCTATTCAGCCCCTACAGCCTCATGTGCGAGTGTGGGATTCAGTTAGCCTAGCAACCCTACAAATAGTTGGTCTTGGAACTTTTGAACGAGGTGTTGGTTCATTGGCCTTCTCAAAAGCAGTAAGTATGGAAGCATTAATGTACTTCAATTTATTGCAGCATATTTTACAGCAGCATGTTTTATATTTGCATTCGTGTCAATTGCTTCTGAGGATGAACTACTTTTGCTTTGAGTATTCACCGAATGGAAAGATAATTTAATAGTACTGTCTAATCGTGCTCATAAGTCAAGAGTTGGCTAATTTATAAATGCTGAAACAGTCACTTTTGAAAATAAATAATTTACTTTTCTTGATACCTTTGTTCAAAGATATTAGTTACTTTAATTGATGCTATGCAGCACAGTAAATTTGAAATTGAATATTTTAACCAATGATTCATTCTTCACAATGTTTGTTCAGTATATCCAGATTTGATGTAGAGGAAAAGTTGCTCTAAGTCAAAATCAACTTGGAACTATTATTTATGCTGGCAAGTCTGATTGGAAAATGCTTCTGCACATGTATTGATAGAAATTACTGTTGCTTTTGCCTTCTTCCATCTGAAATACTTTGATGTAACCATAAAGGACATCAGCAAAAAAGACAAAAATAGTCCAGTGGACATTAAATTGTACAGACCAGAATGATCCAGGCTTTCAGCTCTAACTCTCTACTGTAAAAATTGATCTCACCTTGGACATGGCCAAACAAAATTGAATGCAAGGTCAAGGAAATATAAAATCAGCTCAGGTCATTCTTTCTAGCAGTGATCCAGTAACAAAAACATAAATTGCTGGAAAAATTTAGCAGGCCTGGCAGCATCTATGGAGAGAAAGCAGAGTTAATATTTCTGGTCCAGTGATCCTCCTTCAGAACATTTTGCTGAGGACTATTAAGTGTTTCCTGCAATTTGTTTTGCTTTCTGATTTCAACATCTACAGTTTTTAGTTGTTTACTGATCCAGTATCTTCTGATTGATATTCTTACAGGTAATGTCAAGCATCCCAACAATAAGATTTAAATTAAATAGCATGATGTAACCTAATTCAGAAGCAGTATGAAGTTGTCACCCCAGCAGTGTATTTTACTGGCATGGATACAAGTTGATTTAATTTCATCCCTGATGTGGAACTGTCCTGATGTGGAAGTATTCTACAAACCATATCAGACCAGAAACAGTTTGCACACAAACAGTTTGGAAGAGCACAGCCAGAGAATGTGTATATAGCTATAGTGGGAATTTGATGCAGAGTGAAAGAGATGCTTTGAGCTTTTGTTTTTCCTTCTTTATGGTTCATAACATGTAAGGTCTTTTATTTTATGGTTTATAGTTTGTAAGTATTATGTCCTATAGTCAGGAGGTCCAGGAAATAAGACCATAGAGTAGTAATATTGTATTATTAGAGTGATATTATTTGATATTAAGAATTTTCCAAAAGGTTTAATTTAAAGGAGTAGTCCTAGCAGGAGAGTACAAAGCCATGACATACTCCTCTTACTCTGTGCAAAACTGGGAAGATTTCCAGTACCCAGGGCAAGAAGGTTTGCAAAAGTTGCTGCCAACTGCAGCTCTTGGAAGTGTGAGTTTCAGAGCTGGATCAGTACTTGGGGACACTGTGATGCATCCATGAGTCTGAAATGGATGTGGATAACATGCACAGGGAAGTGGTCACTCTAAGAATAAGGCTCCACAGGCAGGAGAGGAATGGGTGTCAATGGAGTAGAACAACAGGACTAGGCAGACAGTGTCGGCATCTCTGGTAACCTTTCACCTATAAAACAGGTGTACCGCTTTGGATCCTGTTGAGGGGAATGGCCTTTCAGCAGGTAGGGCTAGGGAGGGAGGTGTGTAAAGCAGCAACAGTCAAATTTGTCCAAACTCTGAAGTTTCTCTCCATTTAGATAATTTCCTTTATTTTTCTGACCAAAATTATAACCTCTCACTTATCCAAATTAAACTCCATCTGCCACCTTTCGGTCCCTTCAACTTATCTATTTATATCCATTTTTAAATTTCTTGTGCCATTACTACAACTAACTTATCCACTTATTTTAGTTTCATCTGAAAATTTGGCTATTGTACCTTCTATCCTTACATCCAAATCATTTACATTGTAAATAATTGGGGAACAAGGACTGAACGCTGTGGCACCCCACAAGTTACATCTCGCCATTTCCTTTAAGACCCATGCATGTGGCTATCGGGCCCGGAGGCTTGTCTACCTTCAATTCCAATCCAAATGTACTAAGATTTAAATTTCCACGCAGCTTGTCTCATAACAAATTGTTTTAAGATTCTGTCATAGTAAAACATCACAAGAGACATCAAAGAAATTAGTTCAAACAAAAATTGACTTCAGACAACATAGGAAGCTGAGAGTGTGGAAGCTTAGTTAAAGCACAGAAGCCTGGTTCTACATCTGTAAACAAATCTGGAGTGTATGTCTTGAATCTAACACAAAGCAGCATTAATAATATGTTTGACTTTGAAATTTGCACACAAAAATGTCAACTTCTGACCAGTACTGAATATATTTGTGTTTTCACTTTGTCTGTGTATCTTTTACTATTAAACTTTATAAGGCTGACATTACATGTGTTCAAGTGCTTTAATTTTGTTTTTAAAACATTAGGACTCAGGTACTCATTTGTGTGTAGTCGATGACTCCAATGAACACATGCTTACTGTGTGGGAATGGCAGAAAAAGTCCAAAATCGCTGAAATAAAGGTATGTGTGTGAGCTGCACAGAAGTAAACCTATTTGGTCATTCTCATTTTGTAGTATATATCATGAAGTTGCTGATTTAAATGAGTGAAATATTCTCATTGTTGCAGTTCAACACCCATGAAACTTTAGTAAACTTGACCTGATTTTGCATTTACAGTGGAATATTAAAATTGGCAGTACCCATTGTGGTAAATGTGGACTTGATCTAGTTCATACTTGCTAATCAATAAAAGTCTAGGTTGCTGGATTAGAATAATACTGTTGTATTCAAGTTTTGAGAAATGTAGCCATGCTGCTTTTCCTCTAATTTAAGAAGCAGACAAATTCTGCAACTTGTAAGTGAATTTCATAAATCCCACTAGGACATAGGTATTCACAAACTAACTTGAGCAACTCCGTCAAATAGCAAGCAAAAGAAGAATAAACTGAATGGTTCTCCATTAGTGCTGCAAGATTCTGAGATGTTGTCAGGCAAATTTCTGACCTCAATAGCAGCAGGAGTTGTTCATGAGCTCATTGAGCCCGTCCCCACCATTCTAGATCATGGATATTCATTTCTCAAATGCTTTTTGCTACTGTCTCTCACCATCCCCATACCACTTCTTATCAGTAGTCTGCAGAAACTTATTGATTTCAGTCATGAACCTGTGTAATGATTGAGCTTCTACAGCCCTCTGGGGTAGAGAATTCAAAAGATTCATCACACTCTGAATGAAGAAATTCCTCTTCATCTCAGCCTAAAGTACATTGCCCCTTATCCTGAGATTATGTCCCCAGGTTCTGGAGTCAGCAGCCAGGGGAAACATCCTGTCTCTGCAAGGTTTTTTTAAAAAAAATTAAAATTTCACTTGGATAAAATAGGTTATTCTTTTTGAATTGGGGCAAGAAATAACCTCATTGGTAGCCAGAAATTCAGTTCATGTAAAGAAAACTGTTCCATTTCCTAGAATTTTCTTCAGTTTAGTATTTTAAAAAAAAAGTCAAATAATATGCTGTAAAGAATGCTAATTATTTCATTGTAGAAACATTGTATAATGGAAAAGTTAAAAATTCAAGTCTGAAGTTTTGTCAGGCTAATGTAGTTTGCATCATGTATCAGTGAGAGAGAATTAAAGTTTCCCGTACAGGAATCTTGATTTTCATGTGACTAAGAAAAGAGTTTTATGTTTATTTGCCAGTTCATATGATTAATGCAATACGTTTTGTCTCACAGAGTACCAATGAGTCAGTACTTGCTGCTGATTTTCACCCTACAGACCCCAACACAATAGTAACTTGTGGTAAATCACATGTCTTTTTCTGGACATGGAATGGAAACTCACTTGCTAGAAAACAGGGAATCTTTGGGGTAAGTTTTGACAGACACCAACGAAGCACTTCAAGAATACTGTGTTCCATACTATCTTGTGTCCAAGTTAAAAAACAAGTAATTTTGCGAGTGAAAACTAAATTGTGTTAATCCCCAACAGAGGGTATAGGGCATAACTCTTCACAAGCTGATATAAATTCAAAATTTCAGGGCTTGGGAACTGGAAATTGATGTAGTCAAGATTTGCAAGAGCAGAGCAAAGCGGAAGGCAAGTCCTGTTTGTAGCCAAGAATCCTTGTTACTTATTGTACACGGCTGATTCATTTCTAAGAATTTGACATAATTTGCTTACAATTTTTAAAAATGAACTGAAGAAACCTTATTCCTTCTGCTAAATAAACAACTGTTAAGAAGTGTTAATTCTTGAATCAGCTATCTTTCGAGTTTGGTTGTAATTTTTCTACCACAGAAGAAAGAAACTTTCCTGTCAGTAGATCTCTAACCTTGAATGTTAGAAAGACTAATTAGAAAAAAATGTAAAATATGAATAGTTCCTCCTTTACACTTCGAGTTATTTTCACAAACTGAAAATGCTGTAGTGATCTTGGCATTTTCAGCTGTAGTTTAACTATTTTCTTGTCAGACTGGTATGAACATTCTGTTGCAGGTTGAGCCTGTCTTTGGTTTGAAAACAATGTTCTTGAAACATCCCTTCTGGGCTCCAAAGTCATAGATATTAAAAACTAATGTCCTTGTACTCATCAAGACAGTACTGGCAGAAATGCAGTTAAAGAGAAAATTAATGTATTAAAGGTTTAACCATCTATAATTCATTTGTCTTGATACTCCTACATCCTTCAAGTTGCTCAAACACTCCCATGCCTCCACTTTTGATGCCTTTGTCTCTAGTTTAATTGCTGTCTGTCTCCCACTCTGGTTGTCTCCTTTAGCCCAAGCAGTGCAGTATGGTTGCTAGCTGGGCAATGTTGCCTTTTTTTATTCTACCACAACTACTCAACACTATTGTCCTGAACAGAGAAGGTAGCTCATCCTGCAAATTTTCTTCATGAGCAATTGCTTCCTAAAACCTCATTCATTCTCCCATCTACACACTGAGATTAATGAATTTACTTGTAATTAATATCAAAATAATCTGTTCATTTGTCTCTGCATTCTCCCTTTGCCATCATCAACCTATTTTTGTAGTCTTGGATTGAGGGCTTTCTCTAGCTTTCTTTCTATCTGCTGTCATATTCTCTCTGAGCTGATCTTGCTTCTTAGAACTACTTTGACACTCTTCCCTCTGCACTACTGTAATTCAGATTTACCTTCCTGCTAGCTGTGATGCAAAATGTTTCCCTCAACTCAGTGTTAGTAATATCCTCAAACCTCAACATCTACCCTTCTACACTATTGTTTCCATCTCCAATCTATGCCCTTCAAAGTTCTTAGATATGTTTTGCCTCGCATTCTTTCCAGAAGCTCTGTTTGAATTGCTCCAGACCGATACCAGCCCTCTGATTGCATTGAAATAGCCCTGACCAAAGTCACATATGACAATTTCTGCAACTGCAGCCATGAGATGTTATATCCTCATTGGCATCTTTTCTCTTTGATCCAAGAAAGGTTATAGAGTATTACAACATGGAAAGAGACCCTGAGACTTCCAGAAACCCACCATCCTCTGGATGAAAAAAAAATTTTTAATCCCATTCTCTTTAAACTGTTGTCTTTCATTTTCCAGCTCAGTGGTATTGTCCTCATTTGGTTTCACTCTTGCTAAACAAAACTGGAACACTATCTGAAAAGTGAGTTCTCTTCCTGCCACTCCTCCATTATCTCTCTTGACCCTTTGATTTTATACCTCTTCCTCATTTGCATTCTGTCACTTGGTTACATTATCTAAAGAAGTGCAGTCAGCTGTACCATATTAAGCATGTGTCTTAATCTGTCCACTCACTGCTTCTATGCTGTCAATCTGCTTGTCCAGTATGCAATCCTGGATGAACCATAATTTCACCAGCAAAGTCTTGAAAAGACTTTTGAAACCATTGCCTTCAACCTATACCACTAATTTCATTCTCTCGCTATTCTAGTGATTCAATTTGTACCTCTCTCGGATGTGCCCAAAGCCAGTCCAAATCCCCCTCAACCCAGTTTTCCTTGCTCTTGATATTTTGAAGCATTGTGCAGTAATACTTAAGATACTTTGTTTTAACTCATCTTGACCTCAGTCCTCCCAATGCAAAGTTGAATTGTCAAACAAATGAGCAAGAATAGGAAACTGTGATATAATAAAGAAGCACAGAGTTGCAGAAATTCATCTACTATCATTTTGGTCCCAGCAAAACTGTTTGGAAGAGGCTTCAAACAGATGCTAAGGTTCTATGATCAGATGAGGGAAGTTAATTTTCTATATTTTACCTAAACTAACTTTATCATTGGAGAATAAAATATAGCATTTGGTAATAAACTAAAACACGTCTAGAATGCAAGTTATTTACATTGTGGAAACTAAGTTCAGATCAAAAATCCTATCTCTAGAACCTTTCAATATTTGTCTTTCAGAAATATGAAAAACCAAAATTTGTACAGTGTTTAGCATTTTTGGAGAATGGCAATGTGCTAACTGGAGATTCTGGAGGTATAATGCTAATTTGGAATAGAACTACTGTGGAGACTGCACAGGGAAAAGGAACCAAAGGTAAATGCAGTTTTCTTTTAACACAACTGATTCAGTTTAATACAGGTTTACCTGTAATGTAATAACTATTACTCGTTACATTTACTTTTTACCATGCTATGTCTCATGCTTAAGCAAATTACTTTCAAAAGAATATTTGCAGTAGGTATGTGTAAAATAATGTGTTAATAATCCAGAAGTCTAAATTAATCCAGCAAGATGAATTCAAATCTTACAATGCCATCTGAAGAGTACAACTTCAGTTAATTTAATAGAAAATATGGAATAAAAGGTACTTATCAGTACTAGAGACCATAAAATTACCAGATTTGTCATTAAAATACATCTCCTCTAGGAACAAAATGTTCCTAGGAACATTTCCTAGGACGTTCCTAGGAATGTCCTCTAGGAACAAAATGCCCATTGTTACCCAGTGTCCTCAGACACAACAATGTTGGTTCACTGTAAATTCCTGTGTGAAATAGTCTCTCAAGTGGCTTTGTTGTACAAAACTGTTGGAAGAAATACAAGATTTTTTTAAAAGTTAAAAGACAAATAGATCTCCTGATATTGATCTGGAGTACCCGAATAACGTATGACTGAGTTGTAAGTCTCTCTGAACTAAAATTTGAGCATTTTTACCAACATTCGGTGGGGGGGGGGGGAGATCTTATATAGACTAGTCTACTAGCAGCTTGACACAGTCATATTAATCAAATATATCTTTCAACCAAAATCCCAGACTCCATGGCTGTCTCCTGTGTTGTAACCATTTTATGATTTTATGACAGAACCTAAAAAGCACTAATCTCTCGTTTACTCCTAATGCCAAGTTCTAATGAGGGAAGGAATAAAAGAGTAGGGCAGATAAGTCAATGGCTGATGGGATGGTGCAATGTGCAGGGATTCAGATTCTTGGATTATTGGGATCTCTGCTAGGGTAAAAAGACCTATTCAAAAGGGATGGGTTTCACCCTTGGAAAGGGACCAAGATCCTGGCGGGGAGATTTACTAGTTCTGTTTCAGGACTCTGTAAATTATTAGCGGGTGGAGGTTGAGGGGTTCCAAAGTAGTAGCGAAAATGGAAAGACAGGTGAAGATAGTTCTGAATCTTAAAAGAGCAAATTGATTGGACAAGAGAAAGTCAGAGAATGAGGTAACTTTGAAGAATTAAACTGCATTTATTTTAGTGCAAAGGTTCTTGCAAGTAAAGCTGATTAACTCAGCATATTTTGGAATTTGGGAATGGGCCATCATAGCTATCACAGAAAACTGGCTGAGAGAAGGGCAGCTCAATGGTCTGGGTTTTAGATGCTATAGGAAGGATAGAAAGAGAGGAGGGGAGTGGCATTTTTGGTTAAGGAATACATTACTACTGTGATTAGAGAGGATATTTCTGAAGGATCATCCAGTAAAAATATATATGTTGACATTAGAAATAAAAAGGGACGATCGCCTTGATAGGATTGTATTAATGGCCTCCCAGTAGTCAGAAGGAAATTGAGGTGCAAATATTTAGAGAGATCTCAGATCTGTGCAGGAATAATAGATTTGAAATAGGGGATTTAGTTTTTCAAGGATTAACACTATGACAGTCCCAGTCAAAGGTTTGGATGGTGAGGAATTTGTTGAATATGTTCAAGAAAAATTCCTTTATCGATATGTAAATCTTGTTACTAGAGAAGAAGCAAAACTTGACCACCTTTGGGGAAATAAGGCAGGGCAAGTGACTGAAATGTTAGTAGGGAAACACTTTGGGGCTAGTGCTCATAATTCTATTAGTTTGAAAATAGTTAAGGAAAAGGATAAGCCTTCTGTAAAAGTTAAAGTTCTTAATTGAAGTAAGGCAAATTTTAAATGGTATGAGACAAGAACGTCCAAAAGTTGATTGGAGTTGACAGTTTGCAGGTAAAGGGATGACTGACAAGTGGGAGGCCTTCAAAAGTCTAACTAGTTCAGAGGCATTCTGTTCCTGCTAGAGTGAAAAATAAGTTTAAGGAGCAATGGATAAATAAAGGTATTGAGGTTCTAGGCTAGAATAAAAAGGAATCATATTAAATATGGACAATTGGAATCAAATTAATCTCTTCGACAGTATGAAGAGTGTAGGGGGCATTCTTAAGAGGGGAAATCAGGAGGGCAAAGAGGGGATATGCGGTAGCATTGGCAGGTAAGGTTAAAGATTATACAAAGAAATTCTAGAAGTACATTAAGAGCAAAAGAGCAACTAGAGAGAGAGCGAGAAGGGCCTCTTAAAGATCAATTAGGTCGTCTCTGTGTTGAACCTCAGGAAATGGGAGAAATAGTAAACAAATGTTTTGCCAGTTTTTACTATGGAGAAAGGTATGGAGGCTAGAGAACTTCAGAAATAAATAATTGAAGTTTTTGAAATTACAGAAGAGGAAATGCTGGAGTTCTTAGAAAACATAAAAGTTGGTAAATCTCCAGGACCTGATCAAGTGTAGCCCAAGACATTGTGGGAAATGAGGGTGAAAATTGCAGAGCCCATAGCAGAAATATTTGTATCATCCATAATCACGAGTGAGATGCTGGAGGACTGGTGAGTGGCTAACATTGTGCCTTTATTTGAGAGGCTGAAATAAAAACCCAAGAAACTATAGACCTGTGAGTCTGACATTGGTGATGGTTAAGTTGTTGGAAGTGATCCTGAAAGATAGGATCTATATGCATTTGGAAAGGTAAGGATTGATTCGGGATAATCAATATGATTTTGTGTAAAGGAAATCGGTCTCTCAAACTTAAGTTTTTTGAGGAAGTAACCAAAAGGATTGATGAGGGCAGAGTCGTGGACTTTGTTTACTTGGGCTTTAGTAAAGTCTTTGATATGGTTCTGCAGGGTAGACAGACTAATGGGATTCAAGGTCAGCTTGCCATTTGGATAGAAAATTGGCATTATGGTAGGAGATAGAGGGCAGTGGTGGAGGGTTGTTTTTCAGACTAGAAGCCTGTGATCAGTGGTACTGGGTCCACTTCCAGTTGTCATTTAAATAAGTGATTTGGTTGAGAATATAGGAGGCATGGTTACTAAGTTTGCAGATGTCACCAAAATTGGTGCAGTGGACAGTGAAGGATGCTATCTAAGATTTCAAAGAGATCTTGATCAATTGGGTCAGTGGGCTGAGGAGTGGCAGATGGCATTTAATTTGGATAATGTGAGATATTCCATTTTTGTAAATCAAATAAGGGCAGGACCTATCAGATAATTGTAGGGTCCATGGCTAATGTTATAGAGATCTCAGGGTTCAGGTACATAATTCTTGGAAATTTGCGTCAGGGCGGTTAAGGAGGCATTTAGCATGCTTGCCTTCATTGCTCAGACTATATGAATTGGAATACTGGATTAGTGGTGCTGGAAGAGCACAGCAGTTCAGGCAGCATCCAAGGAGCAGCGAAATCGACGTTTCGGGCAAAAGCCCTTCATCAGGAATAAAGAAATGTCATGTTGAGGTTGTACAGTATGTTGGTGAGGCCTTCTTCTGAAGTGACTGTATGCACTTCTGGTCACCCTGTTATTGGAAGGATATTAGTAAACTGGAGGGGTTTCAGAAAAGATTTACCAGGATTTTGCCAGGAATGGAAGGGTTTGAGTTATAAAAATAAGCTAGATGGGCTGGGACTTCCACTGGACCATAGAAAGTTGAGGGGTGACCTTTGAAAGTTCCATAAAATCATGAGGTGCATGGATAAGGTAAAGAGCAAAGGTCTTTTCCCTAAGCTGTGGAGTTCGAAATTAGGAGGCATATTATTAAGGTGAGAAGAGAAAGATTCTAAAAAGATCACGAGGGATAGTGTTTTTATAGAGTCGTTAGTGTGTGAAATGAACTGTCAGAGGAAGTGGCGGATGCAAGTACAGTTACAACATTTAAAAGACATCGGATAAATACATCCGATAAATACATAGGAAAGATTTGGAAGGATTATGGGCCAAACATAGGCAGGTGGCTAATGGAATTGTGAGGGTGAGCACTTTACTGCAGATAAATTTATGGGAATACATTTTGATAGGGAAAATGCAAAGCGAATGCATACTAAATGTAACTGTTTTAATGGGGGTGCAAGAACAGAACTCTAGAAATGTTCATCACAAATCTTTCAATTTGTGAGCATAAAACGAGAAAATAGGAAATGTTTATATCAAAAAAGGTTTGCCTCAATTGGAATGTTGTGTTCAATTCTGGACACCATCTTTTGGGAAACGTGAAGAGAGCAGAGCAGGGAGACACTGGAATGTCTCCATGGATAAGGTAGTAGCATGGAACTAGAACTGCTGGTGTTTTCCTTAGAGTAGAAAAGGCTAATATGTAGGTGTTTAAGATCAAGAAAGATTTAGATAAATTAAATAATTAACATGCTTCTGATGACTGAAGGGTTGGTGACCAGACTGGCCAAAGAATCAGAAGCAACTTGATTTTTTTTTAACCCAGCATGTGTTGAGATTTTTGAACATGTTGCACTTGAGGAATAGACTCCAGATTCAATTGTACACATCAAGGAGAAGCAATTCCAAAATTTAGGGAAAAGGCAAACCGGAATAGTCTGTGAAAGAAACACTGCAAACTCAGTGGGCCAAATGGCTTATTCCTGTGACTGCATTATTCCTTCACTGTATCTAAAACATTTCATTGCACAGAATATTTAAAATTAATGATGTAATGTAGCATTATCTTTCAAATTCTGTTATCATCTTGGGTACAAATTTGATCCATGTAGTATAATCCAATTGTACTTTTTCTTAAACATAGTACAATGAACATTATTGAGACAGAAACATAATAACAAAGCAATGGTGAATTTAGCAACTGTTGTTTGCATTGCTTAAAAAACATGTATAACATTATATATTTGATTCTTTTCATTATTTAGGGGTATATCAGATCAGCAGGCAAATTAAAGCACATGATGGCAGTGTATTCACTCTCTGCCAAATGAGAAATGGAATGCTGCTTACAGGAGGTGGAAAGGATCGCAAAATCATCCTTTGGGATCATGACCTCGTTGCTGAAAGAGAAATTGAGGTAAAACTATGCTGTACCTTTTAAGATTGTAGAAATATTTGATTCCAGAACACTTAATCCTACGCAGTCTCTGAGAAAGCTGTGATACAATATATTCTTTTTGTCTGAAGGTATTTTCTAAAATGTTGAATCTGATCATGATGTGGGAATGCATTTAGAGAGAATCTTTAAGGGAATCTGTGTTGTACCATGTTATGACACTTCTGTAAATAATATGCAGAAGAAAGCATTAAAAGTAGTTTAAAAATGGCATCTGTAATTTTTTTTCTGCTTTGGTCTAGGTCCCTGATCAGTTTGGAGCCATTCGAGCAGTAGCAGAGGGAAAGGGGGACCAGTTTCTGATCGGTACATCGCGCAATTTCATTTTAAGAGGAACGTTCAATGATGGCTTTCAGATAGAAGTACAGGTGAGTGATATCTTAAAATGTGAGACTTCACCTGAATAACTCGGCATTGTTTTTCTGTGAAGAAGCATTTTGGGGGAACGCTTAACTGTAAAGATGTGTCACATTTATGGTAATCATAAAAATAGATTGTTCAATTCTTTTCATCTGCAGCTAAGTTTATATTTTATTTAGAATAATTTGCATTTTTAGTTATTGCATTAAAAAAATTAGTTTGAATTCCATTAAAGGGACAACAAAGTTAATTCAAAAGTTAGAACAGAATTTATCTTCTCATATACTTATGCATAGTACCTTAGTTTCGTTTGCGCTTTTGTATAGTATCATGAATTTCTATTGTTCAAACTAATTTTTTTCAAAGGGATGGAATAACTTCCCTATCTTTCTATCTGGTGTAACAGGAAAGCGTTTGTAAATAATTCTGACTAGATATTGAGTTGTTTGTTTCTAAAGTTTACTATTTTAATCATGGCAGGGTCATACTGATGAACTTTGGGGTCTTGCTACACACCCTTTCAAGGATCTTTTCCTTACTTGTGCCCAGGATCGACAGGTTTGCTTGTGGAACTCTGTGGACCACACACTTGAGTGGAACAAGCTCTTGGATGTAATTATTTTCTGCATTTTTATTTTGGAAAGACATGAGATTTTGTATATTGACCTCTTTTTGGCATAGTTACAGATTCAGTGAATTTTAAGTGGTATGGCAATTTAAAAGAAAATTAAGCCACTTAACCTCTCCTCTTTATTTTTCATCATAAGTAATGTCATACATTTCCTTTGATTTGTTGATAATAGTTCTAGGAGGAGAGGGCAAGAAAGATCAGTGAAACAAACATGAGCATTCTCCCAGCCCAATTCCTTCCTTTTGTCATTCAGTGAGTTATAAACTAAAGCATAGCATGTGCATTCAATGTAGTGAGAATTCTACTTGGCACAACAATGAACTCCCGATCTCAACTGTATTTTGCTTTCATGTGAGTTTTTTTTGAGTTAGTGTGAGCATGGACTGTGATTCTTAGAGATATGCTGCGAAGTATGATTCAGTTTAAAAAAAAATTTTAGTTACCATATTATGTGATTGACTGCATAAGCTTCCCTAGTTTTGATTATAGTTTAGATATATCTGGTGAAGCATCTAGGTACTGTAGCCAAGAAGTATAATTGGAAGAAAATACTTTATTTGAAAGAAAGTATGATATTTTCTTTGGTCCTTCTTTAGGAACCAGGTCATTGTGCTGAATTCCATCCCAGCGGTGTAGTGGTTGCAATTGGAACACACTCGGGCAGGTAAATCCGATCATGTGTGTTGAATACTTCAGTCTGTGTGCATGCATAGCTTTATGGTCTAATAGAGAGTTTTGTATTGCCAAACCTTTATTTTCATACTGAACTTGGGCTGGACAGTGAGAGATGCATTATAGCATTCTGGTGTCGCAACTCTCCAGTTGATGTTTTTCATTAACACAAAAGCTTAAATAAGATGAGGAATACTAAAGTTGGAGGATCAAGTTTATGATTTTTCAGTGAACTATGTAGTTAATGCAATGTAGCTTAAGTTATTTACCTGGCTCATACTTGTTTTATTGCAGATTCTAGAATGGGAGTAAATAAACTCAATTGTTTATATTGAGAGAATAAAATGTGTAACTTGAAATAAGCTTTATCGATAGGATGTATTTCTAATTTGTGGTCAATAAAATAAAATTAATAAAGTTGTGTAAGGGTGTGATGGGTTAATGCTGAGAACTGCATTAAGCACAGTCTAATATACTGATGTCAGATGGCCTCTGGCAAGAGAATGGCTTTGCATCTCAATGGAGTAAATCTTAATATTGAGATCGCTTAAGAGAAAGTGAGGACTGCAGATGCTGGAGATCAGAGCTTAAAAATGTGTTGCTGGAAAAGCGCAGCAGGTCAGACAGCATCCTCTTAGTCATAGTTACAATGGTCTTATACCAATGTAACTTGTACTGTCATGTGGTAGACTATATCTTGTTTAAGACAAGCTGCTTTTTAAACTACCCTGAGATTTTCCTCTCCCATGGTGAACTAGGTAGTTCTTGTATATCTCTACCAGGAAAGAGATCAGTTGTAACAATTCTACCCGATGGATCTTACACCATGGTGAACTGTGGTGAGGATTCATGTTATAATAGTTTAACATATTAGAAATACAATTTGATAGCAACTAATTGTCTAGATTTCAAACTTCATGTCTACAATGTCACTATTATAAATTTTGTAAAGTTTCAGACAGGACACTTTTGGCATGTTACGTCAAATCTTCAGTTTTTGATCCTCAACAAATTTGCCAGCAGAAAGGTAAAGGTACCATTTTAACAGGCATACTGCTGCTACCCTCGCTGGACAGTCATTTGTATGCAGGCAGGTTGATCAGTCTGCAGAAACATCAGAATTAGGGAGGGTCCTAGAGGACTGGAAAATCGCTAACATTGACACCCCTGTTTAAAAAGGGAGTAAAGCAAAATACGGACAATTACAGACCAATTAACCTAACCTTGGTGGGTAAAATCCTGGAATCCATTGTGAAAGATGAGATTTCTGAATACTTGGAAGTGTATTGTAAACAGGGCAAAATCAGCATCGTTTCATCAAGGGGAGATCATGCCCGACAAATCTGCTACAATTCTTTGAGGAAGTAACAAGCAGGGTTGACGAAGGAGAGCCAGTGGATGTTTTTTAACTGGACTTCAAGAACGTCTTTAACAAAGTGCCGCATAGGAGGCTGCTGAGTAAGGTAAGGGCCCATGGTGTTAGAGGCAAGGTGCTAGCTTGGATAGAAGCTTGGCTGTTTGGCAGAAAGCAGAGAGTGGGGATAAAGTGGTCCTTCTCAGGATGGCAGTCGGTGAAAAGTGGTGTCCCACAAGGCTGAGTGTTGGGACGACAACTTTTTACTTTATACATTAATGATCCAGATGAAGGAACTGAGGGCATTCTGGCTAAGTTTGCACATGATACAAAGATCGGTAGAGAGACAGGTGAGGAGGCTGCAGAAGAATTTGGACAGATTAGGAGTGTGAGCAAAGAAGTGGCAGATGGAGTACAACATAGCAAAGTGTGAGGTCATGCACTTTGGTAGGAAGAATAGAGGTATGGACTATTTTCTAATTAGTTTCTAAATGGGGAGAAAATTCAGAAATCTGAAGTGAAAAAAAGACTTAGGAGTTATAGTCCAGGATTCTCTCAAGGTAAATTTGCAGATTGAGTCAGTAATTCGGAAGGCAAATACTTGAATATAAAAGTAGGGATGTACTTCTGAGGCTCTAGGTGGCTCTGGTCAGACCACATTTGGAGTATTGTGCGCAGTTTTGGGTCCCTTATCTCAGGAAGAATGTACTGGCCCTGGAGTGTGTTCAGAAGAGGTTCTTGAGAATGGTCCCTGGAATGAAAAGTTTAACATATGAGGAACGTTTGAGGACTCTGTTTATACTCAATGGAGTTTAGAAGAATGAGGCAGGGCTCTAATTGAAACATACAGAATACTGAATAGTCTGGGCAGAGTAGATGTTGGGAAGATGTTTCCATTGGTAGGAGAAACTAGGACATGAGAGCACAGACTTAGAATAAAGGGAAGACCCTTTGGAACAGAGATGAGGAGAAATGTCTTCAGCCAGAGAGTGAATGAATCTATGGAATTCATTGCCACAGAAGGTTGTGGATGTTAGATCATTGTGTATATTTAAGATTGAGATAGGTTCTTGATTGTAAAGAGGATCAAGGGTTAACTGGGAGACCGTGGAGAATGGGATTGAGAAACCTACCAACCATGATTGAATGGAGGAGCAGACTCAATGGCCTGAATGGCCTAATTTCTGCTCCTATGTCTTATGGTCTTGTTCATTGTTACTAAACTGCAGTGCAATCTACCGATGGTACAATAAGGAGAGAAACATTCCCTATTATTTCTTTCTCCACTAGACCCACAGTCAGCAAGAATAAAAGACATAATTGACTAAATTTAGAATTAAAATATGAAAGCCAGTACTCCTATAAACTGTTGCAGCTCAAAGGAGTAATTTTTCAAAGTTCTCATTGACTCCATTTTCAGGAAGCTGTTATCTGTACTCAGATTATTTACTTATTTTAAACCCTTCCAAAGGAAAATGGAAGAAAATGAAATCTCTCCACAGAGAAAAACAGTTTTGGACCATTTTGCATCCAATAAATTGACATATGGGAAATCGTGGCTTTTTTTTTGTCTCAGTCATATAGCCACAAAGAACTTCAAATGCAGGGTAGTGCTGCTCCATGTGTTTCATGTGGTTTGGCATTTGTGATTCTGACAAGCCATATATTAAAGAATATCCACATAGTGATGGATGATTCAGTTTGTGGTCGAGATAGAAACACTGAACAGGGCTCGTCATTTCCTGAATTTCAACAGTTCATTTTCAGAGCATTGTAAAATGACTGTGTAGTTATTTTACTGCTGTTGAGAATTCAGAGGTGGGTGAAATTTGTTGAAATATTGTACCTTAGCTAAAAACAAAGCATTGCCAATGGGTTATCTCAATAGTTCGAGCATCAAAGAGTATATCATACGAAATCTGTGCCTTGCTCTGATAAGTTGAGGTCTATGAGCAAGACTTGATACAAATGTTTCCTGTCTGTCCAAGTGTGTCATGCACTGTTCAATTTTTTTACAGCTAGATCATATTATGGATATCATGGGGAAAATATTTCATAGTTATTTCCACTTATTCAGATCTGCAGTGTACTTAAATATAAAACTATTTGTCCAGACTGTCTCATGTTGAGAAGGATTAGAATGATTAGGCAAAATATATTCTAACATTAACCTGAAGAGCAATACTTCTAACTTATCTAATGTTTTGCCACAAGTTGCTAGAAAATTAATGATATTTGTAGTCTCATTCTCATTTAATGCTACATTTTGGCTCTTTTGGTTACATTTTATAAGATTTCCAAAAAGATGCAGGTGAAGTGCATCAAGATAGAAATAAGAGTTTTGCTGAAAAAAAGAGAAACACTTGTGAAGCTTTTTGTCTTGCACTCATTAAGAGAGATGCAAGAAAGCAAAATTTCAAACAGTGAATTAAAGCATGAAAAAAGGGTGCTGATTGGTTGTTAAGTTGACTCTGGTCACGTTGTTAATATGACAAATACACCAGGGAGCTGTTCTCCCACACTTTCACGCAATCCAGACATTGAGCAATGTCTGAACATATTCCTTTTTTCTACAGAGGACAGATCCCTGCATTTAAATATCAAGTGCATAAGGAACACAATATGTGCCCGACTCATAATCTTTAATTGCTTTTCTTGTAATTCTTAGCATGGTCACATACTGACTGTGTTCAAAATATGTGTGCTTGCTGAACAATCGAAGTCCCTGTCCTGATGAATACAAGATGAAAAGTTTTGTGTTGTTTCAACAATGTTCAATTTCTCTATTACCAAATGATTAGGGGTAGGGTCATTGCATTCTAAAGATTCTGAACAGTGAAAAGGTTTTTGTGGTCCTGATCAATGATTATATCCTTTTACATGGAAATCTTTAAAGAGTGTTTAGAGCTGGTTTTGTCTGTTAATACGTACTTTCATGGTTAACGAAGCTGTGAGGAAGGAAGAAAAGCAAAATAAGTTATGGATAGTTATGGATAGTATTATGTGAAAGGTGGGTGCTTATAATATTGTGTAGTTAGCCTGAGGATTGAACAAATTTTACAAACAGCAATGAAGGACTACATAACTGATAAGTGAAAAAAATAGAAAATTAAAGTAAATAGTAGGAAACATAAATTTAAGAGCTTTTAAAAATATGCAAAAAGGAAGAGAGTAGACTAAGTCAAACAGTGATCCCTTAGAGGCTAAGATCAAATGAATTGTGATCAAGAATAAGGAAATGGCAGAAATAAACAACTATCTTGATTTGCCTTCACAGAATGCAGAAGGCATACTCAAACTTGTGCAGAACCTAGGGATAAACTGAGAGAGGTTCTGACGGGGTAGATACATTGTATTCTTCTCACTCGAGGGCCTCGAATTTCTCGAATATTTTAAACTGAAAGGGGTAAATCTTTTAAAACTCAGATAATGAGAAATGGTTTTCACACTGTGTCATTGATCTTTATAGTTGTCTACCCAGAGGGTCATGGATCCTTCAGTCATAGAGTATATTCAGGAGTGCTTAAATTCTTAGAAAATCAAGCGATAATGAAAATTGGTTAGGGTGTGGATTGAAATCAAATATCAACCATGATCTTATTAAATGGCAGAGCAGATTTGAGGGACCATATGACGACCTTGATAAAAGTGGAGATGCTATATAAGGTGGTTAGAGTTGTAGTCTAACAATCTTGGCAATGTTAGCACAACTGTGAAGAAGCAGAGAAAAGTTAGTAGCATTTACCCTTGTGGAGTGCAGAAGATCATTATTAATCTTCTGCCACTGCTGGGCATTTCTCCTGCTGCACATATTAGCACTGACCCAGGTGGTCAGCTATGACCTAGCTGCTGGCTGTGACTGGTGAGGTGACCTCTTTTGCCAATCCACAGGAAAGAAGGTGATCCTCCTGTTCACCACCTTGCCTACCAGTGTCTTCATGCTCTCATCACTGTTGTAGGCTGGCAGCTTCCCTTCTGGAAGACATCCTTTCCCAAAGTGTTGGAGCAGCAGGGTATGAAGGATAGTTTCTGCCTTACAGGTTTTTGAAGTGGTAAGCAGCTGGATTTTAAATACAATGCCAACTGTGTGAACAGTGCAAGATCCCACTAGCAGTGAATACTTCTGCCTTTGCTGTCGCATGTTTTAACTTGTGGAGTATAGGTCGATAATTAATGAGGTGAGCAGCAGAAGATTGCATGAGAAAAGTAGCCATGGCAGGGAACCTCCATAAATTCCTTGACAATGACATTTAGTCAAAATGGGAAAATTCAATTCAGTGTTTCAGTTCTTGCTGTTTAATTGAAAATTGGCAATTGAAAATGTGTAAATTTTAAATAAGTGATAGGTGAGGTTGGGGGCAGATGGGGAGAAGAACGTAAGTGTATATCTGTGCTATTGTGGAAAGCTTGCCAGCTGTTAGCTCTGTTAACAGGTATTGCTGAGCTAGCTGAACATGCCCAGCATTTTCACTTTGTATTTTTAAACTTGATTCAATGCTGCATTGAAGATGTAGTATCTGCAATATCATATCCAAGACTTGCAAAATGCATCTGCTAACCTGTTTTGCATGTCTTCTACTTAGTCAGGCCAGGACATGTCCTTGATGATGTCCTGTTGTTTTTATACGGTTAGACTGAAGCTACTTATCTAGGTGTAAAAGTATTCTTATAACTGTCCATTTAGAGGTGCCTTAGATTTTTTGAAGATGACTTTGGCATTTTCAAAAGCTACTTTCAACTTGTGCCATTCTACATTTTATATACTTTGCTCATGAGTTTAATTCTGCTGTTGTTATTTCAATGCTTGCACATGGCAGTAGGGTGGGAATCAGAAATTAAGATCTCATTAACTATTGAGAAATGTTTCAAAGGCATCCAATTTTCAGACACTGTTTTTATTGTTTTCTTGTACCATTTAATAAAGGTAAGAGCTTTGCAGTCATAGTCAAGAAAAACATTGAAATTTGTCATACTATTGCAGAACTTTGCAATTCAGTCAATGGGAGCATCATGATTTTCTAATATATGCCTTTACACAGTTGATCCATTCTAAAGTTTATCTAAAATGGTGCATCCATTTTCGAAGCATGCACCTCCATATTACATTCTTTCGCTGGTACTCAAGTAATGCATTCCGACCTCTCTAGCTATGTCAAGGGCATCTTGAAAGCCATTATACAGTGGCATTTCCCCCCCCCCCCCAAATTTAGGTCACGACAATACAGATTTCTTTCAGCAACTCTGTACCCACGACTAATTGAACCAGGGACATTCCTGTCACAATGGACGTTTCAGTACTCTACACCAGCATCTCCCACAATGATGGCATGACTGCAATAGCCTTGGTACTCAATAACAACTGCCAATCTCCGAGCACCATCCTACAACTCATCCGCTTCATCCTTGACCACAACATTTGCATCTTTGACAGCTAAGTCTTCATCCAGACGCACAGAACAGCGGTGGGACCAAATTTGTACCCCAATATGCCAACTTTTTCATGCACAAGTTTGAATAAGACTTATTTGCTGCACGGGACCTCCAACCAGCATTATACACCAGATATATTGATGACATTGTCTTCCTCTGGACCCATGGTGAGAAGTCACTGAAACAACTACACAATGATATCAACAAGTTTTCTCTCACTATCAGACTTACCATGGACTACTCTTTAGTATGTGTCACATTTTTGGGCACTCATCTCCATCAAGGATGGGCACCTCAGTACTTCACTCTACAGCAAACCCACTAATAACCTCATGATGCTACACTTCTCTGGCTTCCACCCTCAACATAGTAAAACAACCAAGCCCTACACATACACAGGATCTTTTCAGATGAGGAGGAACATGATAGACACCTGAAGGTGCTCAAGGATGCCCTTGTAAGAGCAGGGAACGATACTCAACTCCTCAGTCACCATGGGATGCAACTAATTGGGTACCCTTCATTGTCCAGTACTTCCCAGAACAGAGAAACCACACCACGTTCTTCGCAACCTGCAACACATTATCGATGAGGATAAGCACCTTGCCAAGACTTTCCCTGTGCCTTCAGTTCTTGCCTCTAAACAACCGTCAAGCCTTAACTAGACCGTTGTTTGCAGCAAACTGCCCAGCCTTCAGGACAACATCAACCACAACACTGTACAACCCTGTCATGGCAACCACTGCAAGATGTGTCAGACTGTCGACATGGATACCACTATTACACGTGGGACACCACACAATGTGTACACAGCAGGTACTCATGTGACTCAGCCAATGTTGTCTATCTCATAAGCTGCAGGCAAGGATGCCTTGAGGCATGGTACATTGGTGAGACTAGGCAAACACTAAATAAACAGATGAATGGACACCGCGCAACAATTGTCAGTCAGGGGTGTTCCTTCCCAGTCAGGGAACACTTCGGCAGTCAGGGACATTGAGCCTCGGATCTTTGGGTGACTGTCCTCCAGGGTGGACTTCAGGATACACAACAAACACAGTAGTAGAGCAGAGGCAGATAGCCCATTTTGGTACCAACGAGGATCGCCTCAAATGGGGTTCATGTCACTGTACAGGTGACCCCACTACACTATTCTCACTCTTTCTCACAGTGTCACACTCATTCTCTCTCGCCCTCTTGCTCTCTGGCCCGCCCTCTCGCTGTCATTCTCTCTCATGCCCCTCCCCCACACCACCCTGCTCGTGTCCTCCCCGCTTGCACCCCCTCTCTCTGCTCCCCCGCCCTGTTCCCCCCCCCTTTTCCCTGCTCCCCCCTCCTTCCCTGTCCCCCTCTCATGTACACCTACACACACACACACACACACACACACACACACACACACACACACACACACACACATCAGTCAGTGGGGTGAATTTGAACATTATATATGCAGATATATTCTAGTTTTCTCAAAAAGCGCACAATCTGCAGGCTGTCAATCCATGTAATATTTTATGAATTCCACTTTGGAAATAGAACCAGTCTGACCCAAGATTGGGATACAGACAGACTCTAACCCATCGCCTTTAATGCATTGTCTGAGCTGAGATGTCACTTTTTTTTATAAAACCTAAAGTTGTCTTGAGAATGTGACTTAGAAGAAGTTCTGGGATTTCTATATTAATGAACCGAAACTGCAACCCATTCTAAAAGATGAAAGACTTAACAGCAATTTAGGTTTGTTCAATATATAAAATATCAGTTGCATGACACTAATCTTTTGCTGTAAATGCTGTGTCTTAAGGTCGTGCTCCACAGCTACTTGATGAAGGAGCTCCGCTCCAAAAGCTAGTGCTTCCAAATAAACCTGTTGGACTATAACCTGGTGTTGTATGATTTTTAACTCAGTATTTTTAGATCAAATTCTCTTCACAATTAACATAAGACAAGCATCTCTCTTCACTTTTAGGCGAGGCTTCTGTCATTTATTTAGAATATTAACATAGCACAGCTATATGTGAGCAAGTATTAAGCAGAATGAAATAGTTGAAAAAAGGAAATGTTTTAAATGATTAGTGGACTGAAGAAGACTTTGTCAAGTAAATATGACGCTTATTGATGAATACTGCAATATAGTAAGGAATTGCATAATTATAGATGAGCTTGATTTATTAATATTTCTTGCACAACAGGTGGTTTGTTCTAGATGCTGAGACTAAAGACCTGGTTTCAATACACACTGATGGGAATGAACAGCTCTCAGTGATGCGATATTCTCCAGGTAATTGAATTTGTTTCACACTTGTTCCAATTACTGTAATATAACAACATTTAAAATGTTTTACTGGTATCATGAGCAAAATTTGTTTGCTAATGAAAAGCTTCTGATTATAGATACATAGAAAATAGGAGTAGAAGTAGGCCATTTGGTCCTTCAAATTCATTCCATTATTAATAATGATCACGACTAATCACTCAACTCATCCTGTTCCCACTTTGTCCCCATACCCTTTGATCCCTTTCCCCTAAGAACTATATCTTACTCCTCCTCGAAAACATTCAATGTTTTTGTCTCAACCTCTTTCTATGGCATACGATTCCACAGGCTCGCCACTGGGTGAAGAAATCTCTCCTCATCTCAGTATCCAATGACTCATTGCCATATCCTGAGACTGCAACCCTAGTTCTGGATTTCCCAGTCATCAAGAAGACCCTTCATACATTTACCCTCTCTAGTCATTAAGAACTATGGCACAGAAAAAGGCCTTTCCCCTCCTATTAGAATTTTATAGATTTCTATGATAGTCCCCCCCCACCAAGCTTCTAAACTACAATGACTATACCCTAACCGATCTAATCTCTCCTGCTGTCCCAGGAACAATCTGGTAAACCTTTGTTACACTCCCTCCATTACAAGAATATCTTTGTTTAGATATCAGAATTGCACACAATACTCAAGAAGGCCTGTACAGTTACAGCTAGACATCTCTGCTCCTGCACTCAAATCCCTCACTGAATGTCAGCGTACCATTCACCATCTGCTGCTTGCTTACTTTCAGTGTCTGAAGTACAAGATACTGAAGTCTAGTTGCATCTCCTCCTTTTCCAATCTATCACTGTTTAGATGATCTGCCTTTGTATTTTTGCTTCCAAAGTGGAGAATCTCACATTTATCCACGTTATACTTCATCTTTCATGCATTCATCCCTTTTATTCAACTTGTCCAAAACACACTGAAGCATCTCTGTATCCTCCTCACAGTTCACGTTCCAAACCAGCTTTGTGTAACCTTAGAGACTTTACTTTAATTCCCTCATCTAAATCATTTATATATAAATTGTGAATAGCTAGGGCATACACACTGATCCCTGTGGCACTCCACTTGTCACCGACTGCCACTCAGAAAAAGGCATATATTTAGTCCCACTCTTTGTTTGCTTGTCCATAACCAGCTTCCGATGTGTCAGTACCCACAATTCCAAGTGGTTTAATTTTACTTACACATCTCTTATATGGAACTTTTATATATGAGATATAAAGTAAATAGACCAAATAAAACACACCCACTAGCTTTTTTAAAATTAACTCTACTAGGTACATCCTCAAAAAATTCCAATTGATTTGGCAAGCATGATTTCCCTTTCGTAAATCCATGCTGACACTGTCTAATCCTGTCAATGTTTTCCAAGTGCTATATTATTAAGACTTTTATAATGGACTCTTGCATTTTCCCTACAAGAATGTCCAGTTCAACACCTATAATTCCCTAATTTCTCTTTTCCTCCTTTTCTGAATAGTGAGGTTAGATCAAATATCCAGCAATCCATAGGGACTGTTCTGGAGTCTATAGAATCTTGAACGATAACCACAAATAATACTGCAGTTTTGAGTGCCACTTACTTATCTACTCAGGGATGTAGATTAAAGGGCCCTGGGGATTCGTCAGCCTTTAATTCCATCAATTTCCCAACAACATGTATCTACTAATACTGAGTTCCTTCAGTTCCTATCTCTCACTAGACACTCTGTTCCCCAATATTTTTGCAATATTAATTGTGTTCTCCTCTATGAAGACAACCAAAATGATTCCGACTATAAGGGACCCACATTTATCTTCATTAATCTTTTTCTCTTCATGTGCAAACTGTATATAAAAGTTTCTGGTCCCTGTAAGCTTACTCTCGTACTCTTACTTTCTCCTCCTTGATCAATCCCTTTGTCCTCTTTTGCTGAAATCTAAATTGCTGCCAATCTTCAGGTCTGCTGTTTTCTTCAGCCAATTTGTACACTCCTTACTTAGATCTAGTACTATCTCTAATTTTCCTTTTTAGGCATGGTCAGACCACCTTTCCCACTTTATTTTTGTGCCAGTCAGGAATGAACAATTGTTGTGGTTTCTCCATACACACTTTAAATGCTTGCCTATCCACTGTCATCCTTTTAAATAATGCTCCCCAATTTATCATAACCAGCTCATGCATCATAATATCATAGTTTCGCTATTTAGACTCAGGACCCTAATCAACTACACCACTCTCCATCTTAAAGAAGAATTCTGCCATATTATGGTCACTCTCCCCCAAGGGGACTGGCACAGCTAGATTGCCAATTATTCCTTTTTCATACAACAGTACCTAATCTAGGATGGCCTGTTCACTGGTTGTTTTCTCAATGTATTGATCCAGAAAGCCATATCATATACACTCTAGGAAGTCGTGTTCCATAGAATTGTTACAGGTTTGATTCTTTCGGCATTCATGCAGAAACCGGAGTTGTTCATATGTGGCGCTATCCTGTGCCAACCGCCTAAGTGCCACATTGGAACAGGTTTGATTTGACCTATCTATATGCAGATTACAGTCGCCCATAATGTGCCTTTCTTGCTTGCGTCTCTTGTTTCTTATGTAATACCTTCTCCAATGTTACCACTTCAATTGAAGGGTCATTATACAATCCTGACTACTATATTCCTTTGATGTTTTTAAGCTCTGCCCATACAGATTCCACTTCCTCTGTTGTGTTAAAACTCATTAACCAGCAATGCTACTCTATCTCATTTTCTTCTTTGTCCTTTCTAAAATCTGTATACCCTTGGATCTTCAGTCCTCATTGCTGTTCACTCTGCTGTTATGCCTCCAAAATCCCAACTATATCATACCTATTTATATCTATCTGTGTGACTAATTTCTCCACTTTATTATGAATACACCATGCATTAAGGCCTGGTCTGTTATGGGTTCTTATACCCTTTCTCATTATTTTGCACTGTGGCCCTGTTTGATTTTTGCCTTTAATTCTCTCTCCATAACTTCTTATTTCCCGATCTGTCTTTAGTTTTTGTCATTGTTTCCCTTTTCTCTATAGCCTTGTGTAGGTTTCCACCACCACCACCACCATTGCCATTTTAGTTTAAAGTCGACCCTTCCTCCCACAGAGCCAGTTCAAATGCTTTCACCCTTGCACCATCTCTCCAGTCATTTATTCATCTGATATATCCATTCTTTCCACTCTGACCAGCACATGGCATTGGTAGGAATCCCGAGATCATTACATTGAGGTCCTACTTTTTAACTTGATTCCTGACTAACTATATTCTGCTTTTAGAACGTCATCCCATTGTTAACCTATGCCATTAGTATCTGTGTGTACCACGACCACTAGTTTTTCACACTCCTAGTCCACAATGTCCAATAGCTGCTCCAGACATCCTTGATCCTTGCATCTGGTTGGCAACATGCCAACCTAGTGCCTTGTTTGTGGCCACAGAAACATCTGTCTGTTGCCCTTATGAATGAATTCCATATTACCATAGCCACTCTTATTCATCCTTTGCTGTGCAGCAGAGTTAGGCATGCTTCCAATAATTTGGTTGTTGCTACTTTTCTCTGAGAGGAAATAATGATATCCAAAGTGTATACTTGTTTTACAAATAAGTGGCTGCCTTGTCCTCTCTCATTGTTTGGTAGTCATTCATCCCCTCCATGTTTATAGAATCTTAGTCTTTGAGATGACCACTTCTCTATACGTGCTGTCCATGACATTTTGAGCCCTACGGATGCTCCACAGTATCGTAAGCTATCCAGCTTTGAAACTTGGGCTTCCAGGAGCTGCGTCTGGAGACACTTCTGATGTATTCTGGTCCCAGGCACCGGAACTGTACCTGATTTCCGACAGAGAGCAGGAGGAGCACACCATGACCTTGAGCTCTCCTTACTGCCTGAACTGTTGTGATTTCCCACGTTTCATTCAAGTCTTTTTCCTTGGACTCATCAGGACAATTCACGAGAATATCAATTCAAAGAGAAAACTATCATTTATACTGTATGAGAAGGGGTGCTAATTCATTGGCAAATATTTGGATCGATAGAGGTATTACCATGGAAAATTTGTCAGTTAGGGACGATCAAATGTTAACTGTCAGATACCTGAGGGCAAGTCCTTGAGCACACAGTCAACCTGGCTGGAATCAGATTTAAATAACGTCTGGCAGTTTATAGGTTGCATTACATAAATTGTGTATTATTTTATATATTGTATGAAAGTTAATAGACAGGAAGAAACTGTACCTGCTTGTAAAAGGATCTAGAATGAGAAAGCACAGATTTTTAAGTGATTTGCAAAAACAGAAAAAATGTGAGAAAAAGCTTTTTCACACAACGGCGTGTTTGGGGCAAGACATATGGTGGAAGCAGATTCAGCTGAGGCATTCGAGGGGATATTAGATGATTAATTGAATACATGTAATGTGCAAGAGTACAAGGAAAAGGCAGGGAGAATGGCACCAAATAATGATATTCATTGGATGGCTTGTATGGTCAATATTTCCACAGTTCAAGCCATTCTATGCTTGCATCAGATTTTTTATTTATGTGATAATGAGAGAGTTTTGTCTTCTAAATATAAAAGTCATTACTTGTTGGAGTAATTATACTTGCAACTTTAAAGTGTTGTGTATTTGGGTTCGACTTTTGATGAAATAGAATGCCATCCAATTGCATTGAAGCCCATACAGAGACTTTAATTTTCACACTTGAAAATATCTGCAAATCGTACAAAAGAATTGTAAATTTGATGTTAGATTATGGATGGCTTGAAGTCCAGAAAATAAACATCAACTGTGAACAAGCAATTATTCCTTTCTTGGGGAAGCATACTCCCAGATCCTGCTCGAAAAAAATGTATTTTGAACTTTCATTTCTGTCAAATATCTTCTAAGTTCAGCATTTGATTGCATTTTTTTATCCCTATAATAAAATTGGAAGTTGGCTAAACCTTAGCTTAATTTATAACCTGCCTCAATCCTCTGCTGCAGTTTTACTCTAGCTCCTTGTCTTTGTGGTAAAAACAATGACTGCAGATGCTGGAAACCAGATTCTGGATTAGTGGTGCTGGAAGAGCACAGCAGTTCAGGCAGCATCCAAGGAGCTTCGAAATCGACGTTTCAGGCCAAAGCCCTTCATTTTACCTCGTTGATTTTAACTCCTTGTCTTTGTGTCGTTAGGCTTATATTCAGAATTATTTTTGAGCTATGTAAGTTATTTAGGAGAATGCCCATTCTTTGTCAGTTTCTAGGCTTTCCTGGTACACGTAGTTAAAAATCACACAACAGGATTATAGTCCAACAGGTTTAACCACCTAATGAAGAAGCAGCGCTCTGAAAGCTAGTGCTTCCAAATAAACCTGTTAGACTATAACCTGGTGTTGTGTGATTTTTAACTTTGTACACCCCAGATCAATACCGGCATCTCCAGGTCACTGGTACATGTACCATTTGTTACCAGGAAGATTTTATATTACTGTACGTGAAGTATATCAACTTCTTCCAAAAAAAAATCATTTTTGCTCTAATTATCTAGAGCTTTAAAAAGTACTGATAGATGATTTTGCTTCTTAGGTAGCTTGCCTCTCTGCTGAGTTGGTCCTTGGGGATGTTTACTTTACTGTATCATTTCATATTTTAATTTCATTAACTAATTCCAAACTTATTTTAGCAAAGAAGTTGACATAGTGACATTGTCATTAGACCAATAATCCTGAAGTCCAGGCTAATGCTCTGAAGATGGAAGTATAAATCCCACCATTACAGCTGGTGGAATTTGACTTCAATTAATAATTTGGAATATAAAGCTTGTCTCAATAATGGTGACCATAACCACTATTATGAATTTTTCTAAAAACCCATTGGTTCACTAATATTCTTTCAGGAAGTAAATCTATAATTCTTTCCTGGTTTGACCTACACTTGACTCCAGAACTACTCCAATGCAGTTGACTCGTAACTGTCCTTTGAAATGGCCATTCAGTATCTTTATATAATGAACAAATTATTTAGACCCAAATGTTCCAGATTGGCAAGATGACAAAGGAAAAGCTCTTGCCACAAACATCTCCAGTGCAGCTTTAAGGTTGGCAATAATCAAAATTGAGGCTAATGACCTGATGAAACATGAATTGAAACATTGCCTTTTGTTTCTCTCTGAACAGATGCTTCCTGACTTGTTAACTGTTTCCAATTTTATGATTTTTTTATTTCTTAAAAGAGTGCTGATCTTTGAAATTATGATTTGATCAGCCCCTTTTTTTTATTTAGAACAGGCTTAATGTTACTCTGCCCTTTTTTTAGGCTTCAGCTAATTGAATAATTAAGGTTTCAGTTTCCTGAGAGAGCACATTTGTCATAGTCACTCACGCAACCTGTGCTCAGAGAGCATTAGTGCCAGTTATGAGACAGCTTGTGCCTGAGATTGAATTATAGCAAGCTACTCATAACAGAAGTGTGTGTGTGTGTGACTTTATTAGAGGGCTGGAGATTGCTAATATAATAATTTCAGTAAATTGCATGATATGTTGTTTAAACTACTCCTGACCAAATGTTCAAGAAAGTTTTAGATATTACCAAGAAACTTGATGTGCTGAAACAGCATGGTTATTATTCGTATAGTTAACACTTTATATATTATTTACAGATGGTAATTACTTGGCAGTGGGGTCCCATGACAATTTTATTTACATCTACACAGTAGCTGAAAATGGCAGAAAATACAGCAGACAAGGAAAATGCACTGTGAGTGAGTAATTAAAAAAAACTTTAATGAGTCGAAATTAATGAGAAACGTATGGTTGATTATTATTGATATTTTCTGTGGGCTTGTTCTGTAAAGGCATATGCTTTCACAAAATAGGCTTCTTTTTTAATGTTCTCCTTAACTGTTGAGTTCCAAAACAATCATTGTAGAATATTTGCATATATATTTCTCCCCCCTAATGATTCAACTGAATCAGGAACACAAATATAGCTCGCATTTAAATGCGTTGCTCTAATTTATGTTCCTGTGTTGATCGGTTTTTCTTACAAATTATTTCCAAATTGTTGATGTTGAAAAAGCGTCAATGATCAAAAAAGCTTTGAAAAATCCAATATAGTTTTAATATTGCACCTTTAATTTTAGCCTCCAAATGATGAACTAACATAGAGTGTTGTTGAGAAAATTAAATGTACAGTTATCAAATGTAAATAACATACATTGTAATGTTTAGACAAGAACATAAACGTCCCTATGATGTGTATTTTAATCTTTTAGACATGCGTTTACTATTGGCTGCAAACACTTGGTTATGCTTACTGGTGACAGCAGTGGAAACTGTTGAGGAAAGAAAACACAACTGATCCTTTTTAGGATGCACCTTTTCAATGTTGAATAATTGATTTGTGAGGTGCTGTGAAGTTGTTTTTTAATGCAAGAGAAGTCATAAAGTAATTACAGCACAGAAGGAAGGCATTCAGCCCAATGAATCCAGGTTGATACTCTCGCCTGCAATCTTATTAGAAAACAACAAATGCTGGAGACCACAGCGGGTCAGACAGCATCCATGGAGAGACAGCAAGCTAACATTTCAAATCTAGTTTACTCTTCATCAGAGCTGATAAAGAGTCATCTAGACTTGTAACACTCGCTTGCTCTCTCTCCATGGATGCTGCCTGACCCACTATGATCTCTAGCATTTGTTTTCTGATAAGATTCCAGCATCTATGGTAATTTGCTCCTGCAGTCTTATCAGTCTAATTTCCCCATGCTTTATCCCAATAGTGCTGATGATTACAGCAAGAAGGCCCTTCATGTTTGTTCTGTCTCTCATTAAGAACTACTTTAACCTCCCATTACCCTCCCCTGTTTCCGTCAGTCCTGCAATTTTTTTTCTCTTCAGTCTCCGGGTGCTCCAGTTTCCTCCCACAGTCCAAAAATGTGCAGGTTAAGTGAATTGGCCATGCTAAATTGCCCGTAGTGTCAGGTGAAAGGGTAAATGAATGGGTCTGGGTGGGTTGCTCTTCGGAGGGTCGGTGTGGACTTGTTAGGCCGAAGGGCTTGTTTCCACACTGTTAAGTAATCTAATCTAATCTAATTGTCCAATTGCATTGTCAGTTGTATATGCCCCTTACTACAACAGTGCATTCTGGATCTTAACCATTTGTGTTTTAAAAAAGGATTTTCCACATACTTTGTCAATCACCATATATCTGTCCCTTTTTGCCAATAGTAAGTTTCTTCATTCCTGCTCTCTCAACCCCTCATGGTTTTGAACATGTCTGTCAAATTTCCACAATCATCCCCCAGGAGAACATGTCCAGCTTCTTGAATCAATCCAAGTAATTGAAGTGCCTCATTTCTGAAACCATTGTCATGAATTATTTTGCACCTTTTGTTGTGGACCATGTCAGACTCTCTCAAAACATTTCAAAAAATAGCCCCGACTCTAACTTTGCTAGCTGTTTTAAGCAGATGTAACATGGATATTCCAGGAGAGATGCAACTGATCAAACCATTTAGTTTTAAACAAGGCAGAATTTATTTACAAGATTACTGAATGAAATAAACAAAAGAGAACAGAATATAGAATAACAACCTATCCGAAAACCCAACCTAATGATGATGTTCCAAATACTTGCAACAATCCCCATAAACATCCCTGGCACAAAAGGTAAAATCAAACACAGGGTCTTACAGGAGAGATGTTAGAGAGAGAGGACTAGCATAGACCTGCTTCTTTGGGTCCAGGAGCTTCAAAGCTACCTGACTGCTTTCAGTAAATAGCCAGACTACCAAAACCAAATCAAACCATAGGAAAGCTGAACTGGGAGAACTGGCCACTCCCCTTTCATTGTACAAGTTTTATTTTAAACTTAAAAACCTTTGCCTGAGGCAGTATCTGTTAGCTACAATCAAATTGGCCCTAAAACCCTTCAAACTTAGACTTTTTAGAGTCTGTGTCTTTTATGACCTCTCTGAGGGGAGAAAAAAAAGCCAAGGACAACAAAAGCTTGTTAAAGGAGCAGCATCACACTTAATGTTGTGCCTAAATCAGTCTTTGCACAGTTTTTTTGATAGCTTTTGTACTCTATGATCCTACATATAAAACTCAGGATCCCATTTGCTTTCTCAACCTGGCTTGTCACCTTCAATGGTTCGAGCACACTTTCTCCCAGGTCCTCTACCCTGCACCCCACTTCGAATTCTGCTTTTTCTTTCATATTGTATTCTCATTTTTCCCGTTAAAATGAATCACTTCACATTTCTCCACATTAAATTTTATCAGAAATTCATCCATCTGTTCCACCACCTTGTCTGTTTTCTTGAAGTTTATCAGAAGCCTCCTCAAAGTTTACGAACTCCCAAGTTTGTGTCTTCTACAAATTGTGCCCAGTGCATCCAAATTTAGGCTGCCATGGGTTCTAACAATGATCCATGCTGCGCCCCCTGTTTTTCAGACTGGAAGAAGGTATACAATCATTCAAGTGGTCTGCTGAGTGGTGACACAACCTGAAAGATTAGCCGTGTTTCTCTTCACAGATGCTATCTGACATGCTGGGTACATCTAGCATTTTGGGTTTTATTTGATTTTCTACTGCTCTCTTGTTTTTGGCTACTCAGACAATTCTGTATCAATGTTTCTACTGTCCCATTTAGAGAGTCATAGAGATGTACAGCATGGAAACAGATCCTTCGGTCCAACCCGTCCATGCTGACCAGATATCCCAACCCAATCTAATCCCACCTGCCAGCACCTGGCCCATATCCCTCCAAATCCTTCCTATTCATATACCCATCCAAATGCCTCTTAAATGTTGCAATTGTACCAGCCTCCTCCACTTCCTCTGGCAGCTCATTCCATATTCGTACCACCCTCTATGTGAAAAAGTTGCCCCTTAGGTCTCTTTTATATCTTTTCCCCCCCCCCTCACCCTAAACCTATATCCTCTAGTTCTGGACTCCCCAACCCCAGGAAAAAGACTTTGCCTATTTACCTTATCCATGCCCCTCATAATTTTGTAAACCTCTATAAGGTCACCCCTCAGCCTCCAATGCTCCAGGGAAAACAACCCCAGCCTGTTCAGCCTCTCTGTATAGCTCAAATCCTCCAACCCTGGCAACATCCTTAAATCTTTTCTGAACCCTCTCAAGTTTCACAATATCTTTCTAATAGGAAGGAGACCAAAATTGCACGCAATATTCCAACTGTGGCCTAACCAATGTCCTATACAGCCACAACGTGACCTCCCAACTCCTGTACTCAATACTCTGACCAATAAAGGAAAGCATACCAAACGCCACCTTCACTATCTTATCTACCTATGACTCCACTTTCAAGGAGCTATGAACCTGTACTCCAAGGTCTCTTTGTTCAGCAACACTCCGTAGGACCTTACCATTAAGTGTATAAGCCGTGCTAAGATTTGCTTTCCCAAAATGCAGCACCTTGCATTTATCTGAATTAAACTCCATCTGCCACTTCTCAGCCCATTGGCCCATCTGGTCAAGATCCAGTTGTAATCTGAGGTAACCCTCTTCGTTGTCCACTGCACCTCCGATTTTGGTGTCATCTGCAAACTTACTAACTATACCTCTTATGCTTGCAACCAAATCATTTATGTAAATGACAAAAAGTAGAGGACCCAGCACTGATCCTTGTGGCACTCCACTGGTCACAGGCCTCCAGTCTGAAAAACAACCCTCCACCACCACCCTCCGTCTTCTACCTATGAGCCAGTTCTGTGTCCAGATGGCTAGTTCTTCCTGTATTCCATTTGTTCCAATGATACTAACCTTGCTCGCAAATCTGTTATGTTGCTCCTTATCAAATTCTTTTTGAAAGTCCTTGTGCACCACCCTAATCAACCATCTCTGTTAGCTCTTCAAAATCCTAAATCATATTAGATGGACATAATTTGCCCTTGACAATCTGTGCTGACTCTCCTTCATTGAACAGCTTTGGTAAAAAGTCTTTTAATTTTGTCTTGCTTTTCAAAACCTAGAAATTCTTTCTGACCACTCAAGTTCTAAGTTTATCCTTGTACTTCCTTTGTCAAGGATATAGCATATGCAATTTTCAGTCCTGGCTGTTGTTACATGTCCACTGACTCTCGCAGTTACCTCAACTATACATCCTCTCATCCCGATTCCTGTTTTTAAAAAAAAACTCTCTTCCATTCTCCCAGTTCCTCTGTCTCTGTCACAACCATTCCAATGATGCCAACTTCAACAAGGGGCCCTCCAAAATGTCCACCTTCTTCTTCAACCAAGGATTCCGCACCCCTGTGGTTGACAGGGCCCTCAGTCTTACCCATCTCCCACATCTCGGCCCTCATCCCCTTCTTCCCTTACAATAGTGGTGGTATCCCCTTGTCCTCATTTATTACCCCACCAGCATCCATGTGCAAATTATCAGTAGCCATGTTTTGTGACACTGCCAGAAGGATGCCACAATATATTCAATGCCTCCCCCACAAGTCAGCCTTTTGCAGGATACCTTGGTCCATTCCTCCTCGACTTGCAACACCCCCACAGTACCTTGCCTTTCAATCATAGAAGGTATAACACCTGCCTGTTTACTTCCTCTGTTCTCACTGTCCAAGTGAAGCAGCGCTGTACCTGCACTTCACTCAATCTAATGTTTTGTATTGGCTGCTTATGATATAATCTCTTCTACATTGGGGAGATGAAGCGCAAAACTGGGTGACTGCTTTATGGAACACCTACATTCTATCCTCAAAAATGACCCTGAGTTGCTGGTTACCTGCCATTTCAACACACCATAGTGTTCTCTGGCCAAAATTGGATTGTTCATTGCACTTCACTGTTACTAATCAAAACAATACATCGTAAAAATCACTCTCCTCCAAGTATTTCCTCCATAGGTATCTAGCTCACTAAGTATAGCTCATGCCCTAGCACCTGACCTAATACCTTTTTATAGATGTACCACAGAAAGCATCCTATCTGGATGCTATCACAGCATGGTGTGGCAACTGCTCTTCCCAAGGCGGCAAGAACTAGAGAGTTGTGGACACAGCCCAGTCCATCACACAAACCAGCTTCCCATCCATTGACTCCATCTATACTTCCTGCTGCCTCGGGAAAGCAACAAAGTTAATCAAAGACCCCTTCCACCCCAGTTACACTCTCTTCCACCCTCTTCTATGGGGCAGAAGACGTAAAAGTTTGAATATATGTACAAACAGATTCAAGAATAGCTTCTTCCCTGCTGTTATCAGATTCTTGAATGGACCTCTCAAATGTTAATTTTGATCTTGATCACTCTTTGCAGCTGTAAATCTATTCTGCTACCTTGATGTACTTTGCATGGTACAATCTGTCTGCATAGCATACAAAGCAACACTTTTTTTTCACTGTGTCGATACATGTGACAACAGCAAATCAAAATCTTCCTACTTGATCCGAGGACATTCTGATCAAAGATGTTCTCCTGAGTACATTTCATCATTATTTAGTCCTTGCTTAGAGTCTGAAAAAATATTTTAAGACCAAAATAAAAAGTCAAGTCTGACACCGAAACAAGAAATTGCCAAATATTAACTTTACACAGACTCAGCAATAGGGATTCTAAATCATGTGCTAATATAGCATTTATGAATATTTTACAAACTACATAAGTATTTGAATTCTATAATTTTGATTTTCAGATTAATGTATTATACTGTCAAACTTTGCATGTATTTTGAGCATTAACATGCATATAAACTTGGCTCGTTTATGTAATAAGTCATTCTTTGATTTTCATGATTTTTGCTTTGGAAGTGAAGATATGCTGAGTCAATACAGTTAAACTACAACCTACAGGAATGTCTCAAGTATAAAATGTTATGCAGATTCTAGCACAAGCCTTTTGTTTTCTTTATTTGCTCCATAGCAATTTTCTTTTTTGTTTTGAAATGCTTCATTCTATTGTTCCAATAACCCATGAATTATAAGGACAAATTAATGACTTGCTCAAATTGTTGTGCTTAATGGGATTAGTTTAACATGTTTTAACGTGTTACACACACGATTACAGATTTAAAATTGGCAAAGATAAATGATTTCAGAAAATATTTAGATTGAACAGTTTGTGAAAAGAGCATACTTCCTGTAAAAATGTCAGCACTTCATTGATATGTTACTTACAGTGAATAAACTCTTGCCAATATCTACCTCAATTATTTTGGCACCTATGCTCAAACAAACATGATAGGTATGGCTAGTTCGTGAAGAGTGGATTCTGCAACCAATGATTAATTGGACTTTCCTCTTTCCTCTCCTCTCTCTTTCCCCCGCCCCCCCAAGATATCCTCTCAATTAGTTGGATTTTCTTTTGTCTACAGTTGAGAGTTCCCAGATGTCCTATAAAGTTTCTTTTAAAACCATGGTACCCCATTATATTCTGGGTCCTTTATTTAATGCATGATTGATATCTACCCAGAATGTTGTCCATCTTTGTCTTGCTTTCTTCAGTAATTTTCCATTCTGTTCAGCCAGGGAAAAGATATTTATATTTTTGCTGGAGCAGTGTGCTTCAGCTGATTTTGATTCAGGGTCTGTTTTTCATGATTAGCTTGTTTGGCTTGTTTTAATGTCTGTTTTCCTTGATAGCATTTTTTGGTACCGATTTGGCTATTTCTGAAATACTATGATAAACCTGTTTTCTGAGTCCTCATCATTTTATTACAAAGATTGAGAGGTGGTAATGTCAATCATTTCCCTGAATTAATTTTAAAGGGTTTTCCCGCTACAGTTAATAGTTGTAACTTCAGATATAAACTTTTGTCATTAGAAGCATAGAATAGTTACAGTACAGAAGACGGCCACTTGGCACCCTTCAAGTATCTCTGCAATTAAATTTAGTCAGTCCCAGTCCTTTACCCTTTTTTCATGTAGCCCTGCAATTTTCTTTCCTGCCTAGAGCATATTTGCCAGCCTTTTAAAATCCAGCATTGATTCTACCACCTTCATCACTTCAAACATTTCATTCCAAGTCTTAATCACTTGCTGTGTAAAAACTTTTCCTTCTGTTTGATTCTTTGCCAATCACTAAATGTGTGCCCTCAAGTTCTCAACCATTCTGTCAATGGGAACAGCTTCTCCATCTGCTTTGTCTATATACCTCATGATGTTGAGCTCCTCTATCAAATTTCCTCTCAGTATTTTCCCTCTCCCCTTCTCCCCCCCCCCCCCCAAAACAAAGTGTGTTTTCTGCACCTTCTGTAAAGCCTTCACTTTTTTTTAAAAAGTGTGATGCCAGAATTGCGCACACTCAACTTTGGTTGAGACTGAACCAAGGCTTTGTGAAAGTTTATCGTAACTAACTTGCTTTCACATCTACTCTTTACCCATTTAAAAAAAACTTTTAACCGTTTTCACAATCTGACCTACCAACTTCCAATGAGATGTGTGCTTACTATCCCTGATCTCCTTTTTTATCCCGTGCAACTTTAGGATTATATTCATTCTTCTTGTTATCCCTAAAATATCAATTTGGTTTCCTCTTTAAATTTTATCTGCCAAATAATGTCCCTTTCTACCAAACTGTCTGTCCTTTTTGAAGTATGCTAAGTTCCATAGAGTCATGGCACAGAAGGAAGCAAGTTTGTATGTCCACTCCATGCCAGTTCTACAAGGAACAGTCCAGTCAGCCTCACTCTGCTACCTGAGCCTCAGACCGCTAAAGGTTTATTTTCCTCCAGTGCCTGTCAAATTTCCTTTAGAAATCATTGATCATCTCTGCTTCTACCATGTTCCAAGTCATTACTTCAAACTGCGTTTGTAAAAAAAAATGTTACTCACATTCTCCCCTGCATTTGTGCCCAGAGACTTCATTTGCATCCTATTGTTCCATAATTAGCAAATAGGAACAGCTTTTATTTGTTTACCTTACGTAAATCTGTATAACCTTGTAGACTTCTGTCAAATCTCCCTGCAATCATCTCTAGATTTTTGAACAGTAAAGGAATTAAGGGTTATAGTGATTGGGTGGGTAAGTGGAGTTGAGTCCATGAAAAGATCAGCCATGACCTTATTGAATGGTGGAGCAGTTCGATGGGCCAAATTGCCTGCTTCTGCTCCTGTCTCTTATGTTCTTTTGTTCCTATGCTGAATTGGTCTTCCACTTTCATCTACTTCAGGATGGCGATCATCATGAAAATATGTGAATACATCTTTGTAATTTTGTTTTCGGATCTGTTTAACAATAAATGGCTTTATGCATTATAAAATGCTGCACACCTTTTCTACTACATGTTGGGTTACTAGTAGAGGCATCCCCCATATCTGCGGGTGGTACGTTCCAAGACCTATCACAGATACCGCGGATAGTAGCAAACCCTATTATTTAAATGGGAAATTTACTTCCCCAGCAGACCCCTGGAATTATTTCTGGAATGTTCTGTGTAATATTTTCGGGCTGTGGTAAACCGTGGATAACTTAAGACCACAGAAACTAAAACCGCTGATGTGGGGGTTCCACTGTACAAGCTTTGAACTCCTTCAACTGAGGTGAATGGATTTTGCTTAGTATTATTATCTAGAATTGTCTCTTCCTACTTAGTATTGCATTGAATTCTCAACTTGGTTAGCTGTGATGGTTTCATTTTTGGGTCATCATCTTGAGCAATTTCACACAGGTCTGAAAAGCACATTATGTTGCAAATAGCACCGCAGCCTTCACCTTCTGTAGCTATCAGTCTAACAGTCAGAAACTATTTATCAGTAGACTCTTTCAGCCCAATATTTCCTACGTGTGGTATGACTTGACATGATTCTTCAGAATTATCATCTGAAATTTCTCCAACAGCTATCTTCAGCAAAACACTTGAAGTGCAAGTGGTTCACTTTCTTGGAATTGCCTTTCCCATACTGAATATGTTTCCTTTAATTTACATAGTGATCTCTACATTAGTTACATTTTGTAGTCTGGCCTTGATCTTTCTGCTGATCCTTCTGGAAATATTTCTTCCGTTTCCCCGTGGTCGCACGCTTGTGATACCAAGACTTTGTCTCAGCACAATGCAAACTTCATCCGTTCTCCCATTCATACTGTCTAGCTGATAATTGACAGACTGAGCATCTGTACATTTATAGCTTTTTAAGTAGGTTTTTCTTATGTCAGCAGATATGCTGTGATGGCATGACCTTCCGTACGTAAGACAGTCTGATCTCTAATGAGATCATCTCTGTATTGCTCAAACTTGCAAGATTGAGCTAAATATCTTAGTGCAGTTGTGCACTGATCAGTATTCTGGGTCCGCAGACTCCACTCAGTTTGAATTCTGTTGTTCAAAAATACTATTCTTAAAAAACATTTGTGGGTAATTCAAAGTGGGTTACAAGCCTTTCAAGATTTCTTCAATCTGGCTTTTCAGTTCTTCTGAGAGATCTAAGGTACAATGCAGTTTGTCACCCCCTTTCCCCAGCACTGATGAGAGTTGCTACTCCTAATTTTTCAGGTTTTTCTGTCTAACACTGTGTGGTTACCTGCTAATTTTGCCATTCAGACTGGAAGAAGATCCATTTCCAGTGCCCTTTCCTCTCCAGCTGATCAAGGAGTGAAAAAATGCACAGCCATACTTAGTCATTCAGCAGTGCAAAGTTGCAGACTGAAGTTCTAATTATTCTTTGCTGTTCCGCAAAGTAGATGGCTGTCTACAGCTATCAGAGTCCACATTTCGTGTGCTGGTTTTTGAGCTGCTTCCTTCGTGACTCTCAGTGCAACATAACTACATCAGAGGTCATGTGATTGCTTCAAGTCGCACCAAATACTGGTGACCAGAACTGAATGCAGTAATCTAGTTGGGTCCTGCTTTGTACTCAGTCTCTTTCTTTTATGGAGCCCAAAATCGCATAAACCCTCTGTCAAAACATCCTGCCTCCTTCAAAGCGTGATGCCCATGTGTTCCCAGGACCCCCTTTTCCAGAATAATTTTAAGTGGTGCACAACCTGCCAGACTTACCTTCATGCTATGTGTTGTAATGTGTATCTCTACGTATTCAGTATCTCAATATAATTCAGTCCACAGGCGTAATAAATCAGTCTTCAAAGCGTGTTCTAGATTTTCTCAAATTTATACTCTACTGTGCTAGTTTGTTCATTGTATTTATTTTATTGATTGCTGCTTGATAGTGCTTGAACACAATCATTGTGTTTTCCAAAGTTCTTAAATTTTTTATGAAAAATATATTTTTGTTTGAATATGATACTCAGAAATCTTGATTTCTCCTCTACCCAATAAATATAATTTGGTAATATACTTTTTTCAATAAGCATGATTAGTCACAAAGGTTAAATCTCTGGCTTTCTTAAAGAAGAATCTCGCCTGTTCTCAAAGCTCAAATTTCAGCCAAAGGAATTTTGTACAGCTGCCAAATTTCTCACAGACTGGAAATAAACTGCTTATGATTGTATAAAAACATTTAACTTTTGGAATTCAACTTCTAGATTGCAGGGAAATTAAACAATGTAAAATGATCTGTGAAGTCTGATTAACTGAGGAACTTTGTCATAATTTTTACTAACAGCTCATCATTTGAGCTATCTGCATATCAACTTTGAGGTAAATGGCATTTTTGTTAAAACATGCAAATATTGTGTTAGTATTCAGGCTAACAAATAATCAGTTATATTCTGTGAATAATATATTTACAATTTTTGCTGATTTTACTTTTTTAATTTGATAATCACGAAGTTACCACATAGCCTGTGATTAGCATGCAAGTCCACAGCACACAAAACATGAAGCAGAGAAACCAATGATGTCATGTATTTTGATTTGACCTTGGCAATGTGTCAAATGAAGAATGGCCTCTGTAACCCATGTGTTGAGTGTCTTCAGCACTACTGGAGAAATAGTTAGATTTGGTATCTGTGTCATTAAAATCATCTTCAACAAAGTGGCCTGAGGCTTTGCTGTCTTAGAATCTGTGTTCTCTAAATTTCAGTTGTGACTACACCTTGTTCTTCTGTAACAAAGATTATCAAAACTGAGTATTAAGATGGAGAGGAGTTCTCAGCAATAGGCGAAAGTTTGGGAGTAGAGATGGTTGTTCCAAGTCCTTGGTTTTCTTATTGTGTTTTTTTGGTCTGTCCTAACAACGCCGTATCTTGCACTTCAGGAGAGTGCAAGGTGAATTTTGTATCTGAACCTTCTCAGTTATAACTCATATTTCTACTGTGCCAGCAATTCTGAACCTTGTGTTAGTTAGTGATCATGTCCCAGCATTATAATTATTTGATATAGAGTAGCTGAAATTTAATAATGTATCTATAATGAATCAGTGCTGCAGTGAGTCAAAGAAAGCCAGCAAAAATAAGTAGATGACCAGAAGATTATTTTAATGTAAAATCTTCATTCTGCTTTCAGTAGTCTCATTGCCACCTCACAACAAGCCCATCTCTAGTCACTACTCATTCACTTATTGTGAATGTTTACTAAAGTTTTGTTGGTGAAAGTATGTAAATTGACCTGCGTATACATTTGAGTTATTTTGAAAAGCATGATGCTCTCAAAGTCTGTAAATCTTCAGATTATATTGATGCAACTGCTGGCTGGTCTGCACAGATGCTAGACCTTGAAGACTGATTAATTGTTGTGTCTTTATGAATTGTTTAAATTTGTGTGCAGAAGAATCAGTCAAGTCAATTTGGTTTTCCTTACATTAAATAGAAGCACAGTATCACTGAATTTAGTCTTCACATACCTATCTTATGTCAAGAATCACCTTGAACATCATTAATGAAATGGGTGCAGCAGTGGTATCAATTAAATATGAACCACAACAGGATTAATATTTAAAAGCTTATGTTGCAAGATCCTGATTTTTATTTTGCTTGGCAGTCCTAAACTAGTTCATATCCTTTTACTTTGTCAGGTTAGATCCTACCTGCAGTATTTAAACTAGTTTCTTTTAAGTACATTTATTGTTCCTTCGTTTCCCTTTTACAGCTAAGGAAAAATCATGTTACCCCAAAAATGTAATACAGGTGAAATTTAGCATTGATAGAGTATCCATTTACAAGCTAAGTAAGTTGTACTGTGCTAAAGCTGTTGTTTGGAAAGATTGACGTAGTTCATTCATCCTGTGTAATAGATTTGTCTTAAAGCATGTGGCAGATTTTCTCAAATGAATAGTTAGCATTTTACAGCAGTCTGTAAAAAGAACAAAGCAAGCCTATAAAAATTCTTCTGCAACTGAAGCCTTTTTTTCCCTTGAAAGAACTTATTAAGCATGTCAGGTTTTATTTAATGTTCTATTCTTTAGATGGTGTGCAGACACATTTTGAAATGAAGGTGTGATTTCTGTCCCTTGTCTTAAGCAGAAATATTTCCTATGTTCATTCTGATGTTTTGTAAAGAGATTCCCAGTGTTTGGAGAATTGCAGACATATAGTGACATGATTTTCAATAGGCAGCTAGCCCTCTTCTCATGGGCAATTTTATTTTGCGGGAAATGAGATTCAGAGGTAGACACAGTTTAAACGCGAATGGCTAATTAAAATTTTAGATAAAGTCAAATGAAAGTTGCATCCAGTTTACTATGTTCAGATTGTCTCTTATTTCAGATGGAGATTTGAGGTGGTGCATTAAAGCACTCTGAGAATGGATGCCACTAATCACCTCTTACTGAATTTGTAGGGGAAAATTGATAGCAGGGAATATTAAAATAAGGAAACAACAATTATTAAAGCTTTTTGAAAGGCTCATAATGTCCAGTCCATTGAAAAACCCCTATGACTCAGGTGAAATAAAGAGGAAAGAACAGAAAAGTAACTAGCAAAAACAAAGGGAATGCAAGTAGCATACTGGAAAGTAACATGAAAATGATCTCAATCTAGTTAAACCTGATACAGAGATGAAACAACATGAGATGAATGCAGTGAGCCACTGTGCCATTCTAATGATACCGTTACAATTGTCAGTGTTCTGACATCAGGGTGCACTGCTTGCTGATCACCCTGATGTTCTTTTCAAACCTTGCTACAAAATGTTTGATGTATAACACCACACTTCTTCTCGCAGTCATGTTTTAATAGCACTGTCTTAGCTTCTTTTGTGAAGAAGAACCACTGCAACTATTGTCTGCCAAAACCAAGTTTGTCTGTGTCACTTCTTTCACGATCTGCTCTGTCTGACATCCCTCCTTAGGGTGTCTTTCTTTTGTTCCAAGCATCTCAGACATGTGAAACTTATTGATACTAGAATTGGTGCAAAGAGTAAAAGAAAATTTGAACAATGTGGACAAAATCTACTGAGAATCTTAGTGCTAAAAAACAGAAATAATTAAAGCAGTCAGAAAACAATAATAGTTTCAGATTAAATGTATTTACTAGTGTCCTTTTAAGTCAGTTGTTTGCTTGGGGTGGGTGCTTCCTACATAGCCGACACCCAAATGGAGAAATAACTCCTCCATGCAAAGTGAGCAGTTCTATCAGAACTCCTAACCATTTGTTTGCTGCCACACTTAATTTCTAACACTAAAATGGGCAGGGAAAGTTCAAGTTCAAATGTATTATGGGCTCAGCATTTTGAAGTTGAAGTGGATATCGCTTGCATTTCTAATTGTTTTTCTCAATTTAAAAATGCTGTTGGAATACGATCTATAAATTAATTTTATTATTTCTTCCCCCCCCCTCTTCAGGGACATTCCAGTTATATTACACACCTGGACTGGTCACCAGATACAAATTTCATAATGTCTAACTCAGGGGACTATGAAATCCTATATTGTAAGTATTCTGATATTTCTTCCCAAAAGTGAAAATAATGTTTTTCAGTTATCTTATGATGTTCGTAGGTATTGTTTTTGTTCTTTGGAATAATATATTTTCTTTCAGCCTGTGATCCAACTAAACAAAATTTGGCATGTTAATGATGACAGTCTTTCTACCTCAGAATTTATAAATTGTTACTTGAGTACTTAGCCCTATTTAGTAACCCAGGCACAGAACCAATTCATTGTAAATTACCACTGAGCTATTACTGCCAAATTGTAGTAAGGTTGCTACAACTTCTGATTCTGTGGGGAATCCTAAATTTCTCAGACTGTGTGTGTACAGTCTGTACTAAACTCTGCCAACGTAGTGGCAGCTAACATATTTCAGTGGCACACGTTTTGTTTACGTTGTTACCCATCCCAAACTCCCAAGTTTCAAATGGTTGCAAATATATTTGAAAGTATTTCTAACATTTCACAAATATCACTTGTCTCCATTTACAAATATTTTAAACACAAGCAGACCAGCATTTTGTAATCACAAGTTTAAAATTAATCTGAAATGGTATGCAGTAACAGTCTACAGATTGCACAACTTTGCCTGAATGTTTGCCCCTCAGCCTCCTGAAACTGTGACAATAATTACTGCTTACAGTTATGTTGCTCCATTTTATGCAACTATAATATCCTAAAGTTTATTATGAACAGTGGCAAACATCAATCAGGAACTGGAAGTAAAGTTAAGGGATTGATTTTAAATGTATATAGTTTCAGGAAAGAATGCCATTTGGTTCATTCAGCCAATGATCTGAATCACATTTACCAAGCCTGTTCCCATATCCCTTCATTTACCTATCCAAAGTAATTTTGAGTCTTGACATAGTATCTGGCTCCACCACTAACCCTGGAAGTGAATTATTCATCCTTTCAATTCTTTGCAACTGATTCTACTTTTTTTCCTCTGCTCTAAATTGTGTATATTTAATTTTATCTAAATGGCTGTTAGGTTAGACCTCTCAACAACTGAAAACAATCTGCTTCTGTCTACCTGTGACCGTTTTTTTTAATCATTTAAAGTGCTTACAGAGTCGTACAGCATGGCAACAGACCCTTTGGTCCAACTAACTCATACCATGTTCCCAAACTAAACTGGTCCCACCTGTCTACATTTGGCTCATATCCCTCCAAACCTTTCCTATTCATGTACTATTCCAAATATCTTTTGAACATTGTAACTGTACGTGCATCCACCACTTCCTCTGGCAGTTCATTCCACACACTGACCACTATGTTTTTTAAAATAAAAATTTGCCCCTTGTGTCATATTTAAATCTTTCTCCTTAAAAATATGCTCCCTAGTTTTGAAGTCCTCCACCTTAGGAACTTTATCTACACACCTCATGATTTTTATAAACCACTGTAAGGTCACCCTTCCATCTCCTATGCTCCAGAAAAAAAAAGTCCCGGCCTATCCAGCCTCTTCTTATAACTCAAGCTCTCCATTCCCGACAACATCCTGGTAAACCTCTTCTGAATCTCCTCCACTTAATATCCTTCCTGTAACAGGGTGATTAGAACTGTACAAGCTACTCCAGAAGTGTCCTCACCAACGTCCTGCACAATCGCAACATGATGTCCCAACTCCTATACTAAAAAGGTCTTGGCAATGAAGGCAAGCATACTAAATGTTGCCATAACTACCCTGACTACTTGTGATGCAAATTTCAAAGAACTATGTACCTGAACTCCAAGGTCTCTGCTCTACAGCATTACCTTGGGGTCAAGATTAGAGTGGTGCTGGAAAAGTACCTCAGGCCAGGCAACATCCAAGGAGCAATACAATCGATGTTTCAGGCAGGACCCCTTCATCAGGGATGAGGCTGGGACCCTCCGGGGTGGAGAGATAAATGGGAGGGGGATGGGGCTGGGGAGAAGGTAGCCTAGAGTGCAATAGGTGGATGGGGAAAAGGGTGATAGGTGGCCCTACTTTTAATTGTATAAGTCCTGCCAATGTTTGTTTTAACAAAATGCCGTACTTCTCACTTATATAAATGAAACTCCAATCTGCCACTCCTCAGCCTATAGATCCAGTTGATCAAGATCTCTTTGTAGTCTTGGATAGCCTTCTTCACTGTCCACTATATCACCAATTTGGTTGTCATCCACAAGCTTGCTAACCATGCATCCTATATTCTCATCCAAAATCTTTTATACAAATGGCAAACATAAGTGGATCCAGTAACAATCCCTGTGGAACAACATTGGTCACAGGCCTCCAGTCTGAAAAACAATGCTCCATCACTGTCCTCAGTCTCCTACCATAAAGTCAATTTTGTATCCAATTGGCGAGTTCACCCTTATGTCATAGCAACTTGAAGACCGCGGTTTTTTTTCCATTAGCTAATGGTATGTGTCACAAGTTCATCATTTTGAGCAATAATTGTAGGTGCGATGTGAGGAACTTTATTTTTAATGTACTGATTAGTGAATACCTAGAACTTGCTGTCTGTTATGCTGATTGAAGTGATGGCAAAGAATGATTTGAAAAGGATAGTTAATGGACATTTGAAGGAAATCGATTTACAGCTGTACAAGCAAAGAGGAAAGGGATGAGACTGACCATATTGCTGCACAGAGGACCAATTGGATTTGATGAACTAAATGGCTTCTTTCAGTGTTGTAATGACTATGTTCGGTGCTTAACACCATACTACAAGAGGAATGTTCAGGTTTCAGTCATAGGATTATAGTCATTACAACACTGAAAGAAGCCATTTGATATTGTCAGAGCCCACTACTCCCAGGGCTGTCACAGAAGTTATAGATTTAATCAAAGTACTCAAAGTTCCGAATTTGCTTGTCAGTTTAACAAAACACACTGAACACGAAACTATTATTTATTACAAATAAATCAACTCTAACTGCAGACAAACAAAAATGAGTTATCAACATCACTGTACTAATTATCATTTGACTATTTAGTTCCCTTCTTAACCCTCTGCACAAACAAGGCACAGAAGAACAAACAAACCTAAACATTATCGGTGGAGGAAAGCATACTGAGGAGAAATGGTTCAATAGTGTCAATCCCCAGGATTCAATGAGGGTTTCCCCAAAACCTTCTGTTCTCCAATCATCTTATTCCCAGATTCTTTCACTGTTTGTAGGAAACACAGATGATTGGCACACTAATTTTGAAGTGTTTTAGTCACTAGTTAAGAGCAACAGCTTATAGAAACTAGTGGTAAAGGATATCTAGTTGTCATGCAGGCTTTGGTTATGTCATGGCGAGAAAGAGCGATCTATTCTTTCCAGGAGACTTCTCTTCCTGTATTGTGTACACAAACTGGCTCCTGGACAGGTGAACAATCACAGTTGTCATTGCATTGCTGACATCAGCATTCGCAGCTTGTCTCAATTGGATTGTGTAATAGTAGTGTGTCACTGGGCAAAGCTTACTCTGAATGTGCACGCATAGAACTGTACAGCGCAGGAACAGGCCTATCTGCCACAGTGTTGTTCCGGACATGATGCCCCCTCCCCAAAAAAAAGTGTGCCCCTTTGTATTAGACATTCTGGGGAAAAAGATTCTGATTATCAACTCTATCAATGCACCTCATTTTATAAACTTCTATCAAGTCTCCCCTCAGCCTCCGCTGCTCCAGAGAAAACAATCCACGTTTTTCTTGCCTCTCATTATCCTCATTCCCTCTAATCCAGACAATATCATGGTAAACCTCTTCGGCACCCTCTCCAAAGCCTCCACAGCCAATAGACAATAGGTGCAGGAGTAGGCCATTCTGCCCTTCGAGCCTGCACCACCATTCAAAATGATCATGGCTGATCATCCTTAATCAGTATCCTATTCCTGCCTTCTCTCCATAACCCTTGATTCCACTATCCTTGAGAGCTCTATCCAACTCTTTCTTAAATGAATCCAGAGACTGGGCCTCCACTGCCCTCTGGGGCAGAGCATTCCACACAGCCACCACTCTCTGGGTGAAGACGTTTCTCCTCATCTCTGTCCTAAATGGTCTATCCCGTATTTTTAAGCTGTGTCCTCTGGTTCGGCACTCACCCATCAGCAGAAACATGTTTCCTGCCTCCTGAGTGTCCAATCCTTTAATAATCTTATATGTCTCAATTAGATCCCCTCTCAGTGTTCTAAACTCAAGGGTATACAAGCCCAGTCGCTCCAGTCTTTCAGCGTAAGGTAGTCCCCGCCATTCCAGGAATTGACCTCGTGAACCTACACTGCACTCCCTCAATAGCCAGAATGTCTTTCCTCAAATTAGGAGACCAGAACTGCACACCGTACTCCAGGTGTGGTCTCACCATGGCTCTGGACAGTTGCAGAAGAACCTCTTTGCTTCTATACTCAATCCTCTTGTTATGAAGGCCAGCATGCTAATGGCCTTCTTCACTACCTGCTGTACCTGCATGCTTACCTTCATTGACTGGTGTACATGAACACCCAGATCTCTCTGTACTGCCCCTTTACCTAAATTGATTCCATTTAGGTAGTAATCTGCCTTCCTGTTCTCCACATTAAACTGCATCTGCCATGCATCTGACCACTCGCCTAACCTGTCTGGGTCACCCTGTAATCTCCTAACATCCTCCTCGCATTTCACCCTGCCACCCAGCTTAGTATCATCAGCAAATTTGCTAATGTTATTACTAATACCGTCTTCTATATCATTAACATATATTATAGAAAGCTGCAGTCCCAGCACTGATCCCTGCGGTACCCCACTGGTCACTGCCTGCCATTCCGAAACGGAGCCGTTTATCACTACTTTGTTTCCTATCAGCCAACCAACTTTCAATCCAAGTTAGTACTTTGCCCCCAGTACCATGCGCCCTAATTTTGCTCACTAACCTCCCATGTGGGACTTTATCAAAAGCTTTCTGAAAGTCCAGGTACACTACATCTACTGGATCTCCCTCGTCCATCTTCAGAGTTACATTCTCAAAAAATTCCAGAAGATTAGTCAAGCATGATTTCCCTTTCATAAATCCATGCTGACTCTGACCTATCCTGTTATTACTATCCAGATGTGTCGTGATTTCATCCTTTATAATAGACTCCAGCATCTTTCCCACCACTGAGGTTAGACTAACTGGTCTATAATTTCCTGCTTTCTCTCTCCCACCTTTTCTTAAAAAGTGGTACAACATTAGCCACCCTCCAATCCGCAGGAACTGATCCCGAGTCTATCGTACTCTGGAAAATCACCAACACATCCACTATTTCTCGAGCCACCTCCTTCAGTACCCTGGGATGTAGACCATCAGTCCCTGGGGACTTATCAACCTTCAGACCTAACAATCTCTCCAACACCAATTCCTGGCAAATATAAATTCCCTTAAGTTCAGGTCCTTCAGCCACTGTTACCTCAGGGAGATTGCTTGTGTCTTCCCCAGTGAACACAGATCTGAAGTACCAATTCAATTCTTCTGCCATTTCTTTGTTCCCTGTAATATATTCCCCTGTTCCTGTCTTCAAGGGCCCAATTTTAGTCTTAACCATTCTTTTGCCTTTCACATACCTAAAAAAGCTTTTACTAGTCTCCTTTATATTTTTGGCCAGTTTACCTTCGTACCTCATTTTTTCTCTGCGTATTTCCTTCTTAGTAATCCTCTGTTGTTCTTTAAAAGCTTCCCAGTCCTCTGCTTTCCCACTTAGCTTTGAAATGTTATAATTTTTCTCTTTTAACTTTATATTTTTCTTAACTTCCCTCGTCAGCCACGGTATCCCATGCCGCCTCCTAGGATCCTTGTTCCTTTTTGGAATGAACCGATCCTGCATCTTCTGCATTGTACACAAAAATATCTGCCATTGTTCCTCCACTATCATCCCTGCTAAGGTATTGCACCATTGAACTTTGGCCAGCTCCTCTCTCATAGCTCCATAGTTCCTTTTATTCAACAGAAATATTGTCACTTCCCTTTATTCAACAGAAATATTGTCACTTGTAATGTGGCAACCCCCCAAATTGAATGTAACATGCCTAACCAAACCCTTGTGAAGCTGTGACATGACATCCTGACTCTTGTACTCAATTCCCTGACCAATGAAGGCAAGCATCTTCATTGGCCACGCAAGTAGATAGGGTGGTACCTTGAGAGCTAGAGACTTGAACCCCAAGATCCCTTTGTACGATCAGTTCTGCTATAATGCAGTAGTTCAGTTCTCGTGCAATCCCATGTTGTAAGAAAACTGTGTAATATCAGTAGCATTTAAATTCTTGAGGCCAGAATTGCGTTATAAACCATGTTTTAAAAGTTCATGCTTTAGAAACATTGTCCCCAATTCATCAGTCGCGTTATATCAACGTTGTGCAAACAAAACACTCGATATAGCAGAATGACCTGTATGCCAACACTATTCAGGATCCTACCATTAACTGTATACTTTTCCTTAACATTTGATCTCCCAAAGTGCAGCACCTCACACTCACTTGGATTAAGCACCATCTGCCAGTTCTCTGCCCATATATGTAACATCTCCTGCTGTATCCTTTGACAACCTTGTATGCTATCCACACTCCACCGATCTTTGTAACATCTGCAAACTTACTAATCCACCCATCTACATTTTCGTCCAAGTCATTTGTATATATAACAAGCAGCAGAGATCCCAATACAGATCAATGTGGAAAACCCTGGTCATGAACCTCTAACGAGAAAAACACTCTTCCACCACTACCATCTGCCTTCTATGGACAAGCCAATTCTGAATCCATGTGGCCAAATCACCATGGATCCAATGCATCTTATCTTCTGAATGAATCTACCATGAGGCACTTTGTCAAAAGCCTTATTAAAATCCATGTGGACACCATCCACTGGTTTCCTCTCATTAATCATCTTTTGTCTCCTCCTCAAAAAAAAATGCAACTAAGTCTGTAAGATATGACCTGTCCTGCACAAAGCCATGCTAACTTCCTAATTAGGTTATGCTTTTCCAAATGAACATAAATCCTATCCAAGAATTCTCTCCAGTAGCTTCCAAACCACCAATATGAGACTCACTGGTCTATAGTTTCCTAGATTATCCCTACTTCCCTTCTTGAACAGAGGAACTGCATTAGCTACTTGCCAATCCGACAGGACTTCTCGAGAAGCTAGCAAAGAAACAAAGATCTTGGTCAAGACCCCAGCAATCTTGCCTCCTTCAATAATCTGGGGTAGAGATATCTGGGGACTTATCCACATTCATGTTCTTCAAGAGACCCAGCACCACTTGCTTCTTGATGTCAAAATGTTCTAACGTCTTAGCATGCTTAACACAAATCTCACTATCCTCTATATCCTTCTGGGTGAATACCAACATAAAGTATTCATTTAGAATCTTGGCCACATAGTCTGCCATGGCATCTTAAGTATTGTTTCCCCCCCCCCCGCATTGCATCACTGCTTGAACAAAGCAACTAAGGAAATTAACTCGTGTAATCCATTATTAAAAGTGCAGGAGATCCTTCACACAGTCTTTGCTTTAAAAACTGTTCCTTTCCCATTTTGGTCATCAATCCAAAATCGAGATCATTCAAAAGTTGTGGTCTTTATATTTTGGGCTTATAGAATCTTGATAAGCCTGAGTTGCTTTTATATTAGGCTGATTCTTCCTTAATGTCGTGTTAAGCTGGAAATTACCACCAAACCAACTTTCATTAAGAGATAATTTAAGTAAACTTAGAAATTTGGTCTGAAGATGACGAATCTGAATTAGCATGAGTTTTAGTGACAATGAGAAAAATGTACGGTGTGATCATAGATGATCATTTAGTATTTAGGTCAAACACTCTACTTCTTGGTTGTGAATCTATCATAGTTAGATTTAACTCCGTCTATATGATTGTCCAAGTATATTTTGAATTTATTCTGCTATTTAGAAAAAAGTAGTAAATATGCAGTTTATCAAAAATAAATGGGTGTTTCTGTAATGCCTATATCTGATCTAAATTTTAATTGTTCCTTCTTAATCTTTGCACAATAGCATCCCTTCAGAAGAAAGTTGGACAGCATTTGGCAGTCATTAAGCATAAGAGTGGAAATGGAGAGGGATCTTTGAATTTTACAATGAAGTAAACTTTGGAGAATCATTCCATTGGCATAACCGATGAGATGAAAAATAACATTGATATAAAAAGAGTTAAAGATAAAAATGCAAATTTATTCACTATGTGTTGATGAATAGTTCACTTATTCTTATCCGGTGTTTTAGTTCAGAGATATTCCAAAATGGATGCCGAGGAGTTCACATTTTCTTTCTTAATTCAAAAATGGCTACTATGGGGTGGGTGTATGAATCAAAAATAAAACTCCAAATATAAAAAAAGACTATTGAAAGTTTAATAATATTGCAAGAAAAATATGTTTTGACTAATCTAAAGGCATTATGTTTTTAGGGGATATTCAAAATGGCTGCAAGCTGATCCGAAACCGCTCTGAATGTAGAGATATGGAATGGTATACATATACGTGTGTTCTGGGCTTTCATGTTTTTGGTAGGTAGTTGCATCACTACATACTATTTGGGATTTTACTACATCTGTAATTCATATGCAATTCATACAATAATAATATAAAGTATAATAATTGCTAGTGTGTGTTTTAAGTCTGTTTAAAACACCATATAATGTTGAAGGGAGACATCAAAAATTTCATCTGAAATATGTTATTATGGAAAGTATTTGAGCAGGGGTCTTGGGATCATGGTTTAATATGTAATTCTGATAAATTTCAGCCAGGACACTGGTTTTGCAGTGCAAAATACAGAAAAATGAGCAGAATCTTATTGGTCCTGAGCAACATGAGCTATGGCGAGATTTGTGAAGGTTCAGCTGAGCATCTGGTTGCATCTTTTCTGCATTTGCTGAGTGTCAAGATAAGATTCTCGATAAGCATGGTAAATTGCCAAATAAGGCAGATTCAATCGTGTTAAATGCCTTATTAATGCTGCAACTCACCTCATTTAATATTCAGCTTCATATTTTATCCAGCATTCAAAACAAGCGTGATACCAGGAATTCTTGGCATGGAAGTCAGAGTGGGTGTCTGCTGACGTCTGGTTGCAAACCAACCTCCGTTTTGCTTAGCACCAAACAGCATTTCTGGGGGTGATCCATGATTGACGTTGTGCTAACACCTCATCCACAGATTTTGGCATCTAACAACTCCTCAACCATTATGGCACCTTTAATCCACTTACAGGCTACTTAGGAAGCATAGATTTGCATTGCAGGGTGCACCAGCAACTAGTATTGAAAAGTTGTGACAAGGACACTTTCCATGCCCAGACAAGCATCCGGCTCACTGACTGCACCATGTTGCACCTCAGGGCTATTTGCTTGCTATCCTAGTGCTCACTCACACAGTGCTACTGCACAGCCCCCTAACTGACGTAGAGCGCAGATACAATGCTGCCTTGGCTTTGACTAGGTATGTAGTGGAGCTGAAAATATACGTCCTCTGCTTAGACCTGTGTGGGGAGGGATGCTTCAGGATAGTCCAACAAGGTGTGCCTCATTAGCCTGGCATGCTATGCTGTGCACACTTGGGGCAAACAATGTAACGGTGTGGCAGATGCTGAAGAACTGGGAGAATGGGGACAGTTGTTTTCTGAGGACAAGGATGAGGACATTGGAAGGGAGGATGTTCTCTTTGTGCGTGCTAGAGTTCAGCTGTGTGGGGGACTTACAAGCTAAACAGGAATTGCCTGATAGCCAGTTCCTGTAGATGAGCATCCAATCACCATGGATTATAAAATATTTGATAGTCACGATGCCGGCATTTCATTTGCATTGCTGAGGCAACCTGCCCCCTCTATTTGTTTTGTTTGTGTTCACTTTTTGTTGCTGGCAGTAAATAAAAGTTGATGTTTGAGTTGTCAAAGTGTTTCCCTGTATGTGGTGATGACCTTATGAACAATGGCAAGATACAGGTCAGCATGGGCATTGGGGACAAAGTAGCGATTCTTTCTAATTTTCATACTGGCTGTGTGGGCCTCCTGACTTCTGAGCAACTTCCAATACCAGAAGTCAATGCCACGATTACCAGGCCAACACCAATCACACAGTATGAAGCATGCAGCTTAGAATGAATATTGGTGGCCTGGTTGGTTAAACAGCAACTACGGTGAAAGAATGGAGCTGTATATGTGAGGGAGTGTCAGACATGGCAGCTATGTGTCATGAGCAGAGTGGCATTTTGGCTACTGTGCCATGTGTTGCCAGTGAGGGTCATTTATTGTCAAGGTGCACAGTGGCCTTTCAAAGATGGCGCAAGACAATAAATACTTGCTGTTTAACAGATATCCATGACTGGTGAGTTGTTCCAGGAAATACATGTGTTAAGATGAGGATGGAATCGGACAAAAGAGACGTTATGGAGACAGGTTAGGCAATTAATGAGGTGGGTTTGATAAGATGTGGCAAGAAATCTCACTAGGCCAGTTGTCAAAAATCCCTTACAAAACAGTCTGTGATTTTTCACCTAAAAATCATTAGGTTCAGTGCATTGTACTAATAAAAGAATTGGTAGAGTACTCGTTGGATGCTGCCTGAACTGCTGTGCTCTTCCAGCACCACTAATCCAGTACTGTTCTTTAATCTTTGGTTCGTACTAGAAGGTTTAAAACGTTGTCATGCTTATTTCATTTGTCGTCTTACTTTGGAACATTAAATATGTTTGTATATTTTAGCTAGTGAATAATTCCACAATTAAAAGCTTTGATAAAAATAATTGCAAATAATATCAAATGCTGTTCAACTATTGCCACCTTCTGGCTCAAAATAACATTACCTCCTTTTGGTATTAGTAAATGTTCATCTAAGTCACTCCAATCATGGATATAAATTATTATTTGGTGTCCAAAACGGTCTTATCAAATATGAGTGTGTTAACAAATGTTATTCAGGGAGTATGTGAAAATCAGAAACTCTGCACTGTGTGCCTTATGCAGTTATGATTAATCACCTTCTTCTGAGTTGCTTCACGTAAACTGACAGTATGTTAAACTTATGAATAAATTCCTTCCTCATGTAATTTGTTTTCTTCAAAAAGTGCATTATGTTATTGTAAACTGAAGATTTGCCAAGGAATAATAGGTTAGTGCAATTTGCTGAAGACTTAAAATGTCAGACACATTATACGCGTTTGCCTATTCTGGTGAAACATTTGGGTCCCAATTGATATAGCAATTAACATGCTTTAAATTTATTACAACATTAAGACTCTTTCAAACATTATGTAAGTATGGGTGATACACCATTTTTAGTAAATGTCTCTTAATGTCTTGTGACTTCTGCATCCTGCATAAGTATAACTCAAGCCAGCTTTTGATTAGAGCTTGAATTGTGAAACAATTGCAGTGTTTGTTCGTTTGTGTTAAATGTTTGACAAAATCAGTGTTTTTTGAATTGCTTAGAACAGAATCAGTTTGAATATTACCATCTTTATTTACAAAAGTTACTTTTTGTTTTTATTATAAAATAAATGTAATGCTTTTTTAAAGCCAAAATTTCTCACTGACAAACTGTTTACCTCACATTTTTATTTGTTAATAAATAACTTGCCAATTATTGAAATGATTGAAGACAGTAATATATGATAATCCAAACAGGAAAAATATAACCCTGGATTAGTTTTCAATTCTGTCACTTCACAAGAAAAACCTGTTGATTGAACCTAGTCATACTTAACAGGGAATTTATCTATCTTCTCCTAAAACGTACTGTAAAATTAGAATAATATTGGTTACCAGAATAACTTGTACCAAATCTGCTGTTAATTTTGTTGGCATGAATGTTTTTTGGAGAGAAATACTCAATTACTGTAATGAAATGGAGATCAAATATTATCTTGGTAAATTATTGACTATTTTTGTTTTAAAATGTTTTTAATATTTTTACTTCAGTGCTATTCAGTCAATAATTTGGATTGGAAGTGGAGCAATTGCAGACAGCAAGGAGTTTTGCATGGATATTTGTAAATATTTGTGGGAAAAAGTCAAGTCACCAGGAATGTGGAGTCTTAGAAGAATATCAGAAATAGGCACAATAGTAGACTATGCGCATGCTCTGCTCTTCTATACAATTAAGGCTGAGCTGCTATCTTATATCCACTTTCCCATCTATTCTGCATATTCCTTGACTTGATGGAACATACACAAACTCTCAAGTAAAACTATTCCAAAGTTTTACAACACTCTAAAGTGAAGAAATTTTTCCTTATCTTGGTCCTAAGCAACACTGCACCTCTGTACCACAGATTTCTCAATCAAGGGAAACAACGTGTGTACCTGTCATGCCCCTTCAGAATTTTGTGTTTTGCTGAGATTACCTTTCATTGTATTAAACTTCAGAGTATGAACCCAAGTTACTCAATGTTTTAGCATAGCACAAGCTCTCATTCCTAGAAAGCAAGGTAGCGACCCTACATTACCACCTCCTGAGGCAAGTGTTTCATTTGGCCAAGGAGACCAAAGCTGTATAGAGTTCTCCAAGATGTGCTGTCAATGAAGCACTATACAACTGTAGCAAGAGTTCCTTACTCATTTCCCCAATCCCCTTGCATTGAAGACTGACATGCTGTTGGCCTTATTGTATACTGTGCATCCAAACTAACTTGCTGTGGTCCTTGAATGAGTGTGCCAGAGTCTCTATCTTTCAGTCAATAGACAATAGATGCAGGAGTAGGCCATTCAGCCCTTCGAGCCTGCACCGCCATTCAATATGATCATGGCTGATCATTCCCAATCAGTATCCTGTTCCAGCCTTATCTCCATAACCCTTGACTCCACTATCTTTCAGAGCTCTATCCAATTCTTTCTTAAATGAATCCAGAGACTGGGCCTCCACTGTCCTCTGGGGCAGAGCATTCCACACAGCCACCACTCTCTGGGTGAAGTAGTTTCTCCTCTTCTACGTCATAAATGGTCTACCCCGTATTTTTAAGTTGTGTCCTCTGGTTCGGCACTCCCCCATCAGCGGAAATATGTTTCCTCCTGCCAGAGTGTCCAATGTTTCATGCCTCTTTTTTTTTTAAAACAAACTGCTACCTGCCATTTTGTTGCCCTTTCATTAACATATCTCTTTGCAAACTTCTCATCTGCATTTTCACCTACAATGTCATTGAGTTCAGTACTCTTGGTTTCCATCTATAAGTTGCATAAATCTGAGACCACAACTCTAAACTTTACAGAACACTCGTATTTTCAGCCTGTCAACTTGTAAATAGTCCATTTAACCATACTCCTTACTTTGTCTGTTAACCACTTCTTCATGTTTGTACATTAGCCTAAACTCCATGCACACTGACCCCTTGCATTGCTACTACTGTCAGGGTGATTTTTGTGTAGGGCCAGCAACCGTTTTATGACCAGGATACACCTCAGCTCTTTGTTTGCTGTCTTAGTGTTTACATTTATTTGGATGTTCACTGCATCTCTGATTTGTAAAGTCTTTTTGCACTTTGCCTCATTCAGATCTTAAAGATTCACAGGTACTTCCCTCTTGCACAAACACAAAGCCAGGCAGTTCATCATGGTTGTCACCATTGATCAGGGAAGGGAATGGACATATTACTATATGGCACCATGATACATCAATGTCATGGCTACAGCGTGTGCCATTAACATGGCAAACACACTGCATGTGCTTCAGGCAAATGGCCATGTGTCAAAGCTAAGGGTAATAATCCTCAGTTAAGTCAAGGGGACTATCATCACTTCATTCAGTCAAGGGCAGCATCCGATCTGTCCAGGGGCTTGGACAGTAAGCCACTTGAAGTTGTCATGGTCAGGGATTTCTTATCACTACTATCCAGAGATTGGGCTATGGCCAGTCTCCCAGATCTAGTACAACCAATCTGGAGATTAATAGTAAGTCAGAAGGAGAGCTGCACAGGGAGCAGTCAGGAGTCTGGTTGCTCATAAGTTGAAGCTGTTCTTCTAAGTTGATCAGAGATTGGGTTGTCATCAGTCTAGTGGGACTGCTTATTGAAGGTTACAGTTATAAGGGACCATTCCTTCAGTGTCCCTGGGTCAGAATCTTTTTACTCCTTTTATAATAGCATTGTGTTTCTAACTATCTCAAATCAAGTGCACTTGTTCAGGAAAGCATCTCCCGTCACTTGATAGCTGATCAGACAGATGATGTAAAATAGCAAAGCATTCATAAATGTGAAATGGTATTTGCAGTTGATGGCATCTGTGCCACCTACCCACTCTAGAAGTATTTTCCTTTTTGTTTCCCTTCTACGACGTATACACTGGTTATCCACAGCAGCAAATGACCTAGTGCAAAGCTGAACTTTAAATTTAGCACCAGCAGCACGAATCCCAGAAGGTCCTGACAGTGCCAAGTTCTTCTTGCAAGTGTGGTGCCATAAAGGGGCATGGTATCTACATAATGATGTGAGCAGTGTAAAACTAATTTTAAAAAAAACTTAGAGTGCACAAAGAGAAATCCTGTGTAAAAATTGTTGAAACTTTCACCTGTCTGATATTTCATAAAATTCACCGTGCTTTTGAATTGTAGCATATTGTTTCAGATGAGCAGATTTATAAATTGTAACAGCACAGAAACAAGTTGGATGCACATTTTTATGTTTCAAGCTCGTGTCTAATTTTATTTTTAAATAAGTTATTTAAGGATCCTGCTTTAACAGTGGTTTACAGCAGAAAGTTACAACTACCACCACCCAAGGTTTATTTAATTAGACTGATGATGTTTGCACCGCAATTCAATTTATTACCTTGTAATTGCTCCTCAGGATTCATCTCCTTTTAATTGATATGTTAAAAAGCAATTACAAAACACATGAGGTTTAGACCAGTCATTCTTCAGTTAGCCATAAAGGAAGTCATTAGCAACATGTATTGATTTATTTAAGTCATACTGTTTGAACTAAGTTATTTCACATCACACTAAGGATTGGCTATGACCTATAACCATTGTAATTGTAAACAATATTTAACATTGCATATAAAAGGTATCCAGTTATATTTTTTAAAACTTTTGAATTCAACAATTTCATAAACTCAATTTCAAAAGAACAAATCTTAAAATTGTTGATATGATGTGAAGATTTGTATTGGAAAGTCATAACTGTTCTTTAAAAAAAAATTATGTTTGTAATTTTTTTCTTTTTATTCCTAAACGTGAAAACACAGTATCATATAGTACAGCTACCTTCCAAAGAAAACAGTGAATGAGGTGTTGTGTTTAGCAATTCATTGGTAGTTGCGGAAATACAAAACAAAGTTAAAGCCGACAGAACTTAGCCTTCTATCAGCTTCACCCACCCCTCAATAAGTTTAAATACTGCAATTTCTTTAGTAGAATGCATAACATGGTGATATTATTTAACATAGAATTCTCTACTTATTCTTGAGATGTTGGACTTGTAACATTTTTGTTAATAGAGACAGTGATAATTTCTGCAAGATAACCTTTGGAAAACTAATGCTATTTTGTGACTCAAGAATTCATTGGTTCCAATGTTTGCTTTCTATACATCAGATAGATCAGTACTCAATTTTTAAAAGAACAACTCTCTTTGAGCATGATGCATGTTTTTCATTCCTTGCAGGAGTATGGCCTGAAGGTTCGGATGGAACAGATATTAATGCACTTTGCAGATCTCATAGCAAAAAAGTGGTGGCTGTTGCTGACGATTTCTGCAAAGTTCATATCTTTCAGTACCCTATTTCTAAACCTAAGGTAAATTATGATTTTATTTATTCTGTATTTTTACTAAACTAAAGGCTATGGTGCCCTAGTAAAATCAGACCTTGAATCCAGTAACCAAATTCTAGTCAGTAAATTTAACTCCATATTATTGGTATTTTAACTAAGTACATAATTTTGCTTGTATGTTTTTAAAGAAGATTATAATTCGTTTTCCTTAGTGTTGGATGCATTGTCTGGTTCTTGAGGGTCAGGAACACTAGTGTAAGCCATTTCAAACTTGCAGGTTCCCTGACTCAACATCAATGTTAACTTGAAAAATAATTTTGAAGAATTGAACTTCTGACCATAATAGGTGGGAAGTAGTGCTAGTGCTGAGACTATATTATTTGCAATTTATTATTAACAATTTAGAGTTTTGAATAAAATCACAACTTCTACATTTGCAGGCATCATCTATTTGGAAGGATTAGTTAGCCCAGAAGTGGATTGGAACAAATTATGATAAATTAGTACATTTATGAAAAGGGCATTTAATTAACAAATGAATTTTAGCATAGATAAGTGTGAGATATTTCATTTTGCTCAAAAATTTAGGGGAATTGCATATTACCTTGAAATTAAGAAGCTAAATGGGCCAGAGAAGCAACAGAATCTTGGACAGAGAAAAGTAATTAACTTTATCTTTTAATTGCAAATCAAAAATACCAGAACAAAAGCGTACTGAACATTAGTTTACTTCTATAGGGATAAATTTGAAAAGTTGAGAAGTTGCACTGAGCCTACATTGAATCCTGATTCAGTCACACTTGAGAGTGTTATGTATATTTCTGGACACCATATGGAAGATATTAATAATGGTTGGATGGCTGGTTTGTGATGCAGTGTGACACCCAACAGCATAGGTTCAATTCCTGTACTGATTCAAGCTACTATGTGGGCTTCTCCTCCTTAACCTCCTCCTCTTGCCTGAGGTGTGGCAATCCTAAGGTTAAACCACCAGAGTGGTGTCTCTCTAACAAGAGAGCAGACCTATGGCTCTCTGTGGCTATGACAACTTTACTTTCCATTCTGCAGGTCATAATTGATCTGATTAAGGACTTAACTTGAATATCCTGCCTGTCTTCCACACCTTGATTCTGTCAGAGATTTTAAAAACTGTCCAACTCAACCTTGAATATATTCAAAGACCCAACCTCCACCTGCTGTCTAATGTAGAGAATCTAATCCATCTCTGGAGCCCGTATTTTAAAACTGTACTTCCTTATTCTAGATTCCCCCAAGAGGCCAAACATCCTCTTAGAATCATCAATCATCTTTATTTCAGTCAATTCTTATTCTTATAAAACCTAATGAGTACAAGGTGAAGTTTTCCTCATGAGGCACTCTGTCATCCCAGGAATGAACAAGAATCCACCCTAATTACCATTGTGCTGGCTAATATGTATGGTTATATTACTTTCTTGAAAGCCTCTATATTAGCTGTTAAATTATAGAAAATAAATATTATTTTCCTCTTGTTTATTCTGTTATCTTTACCTGCCTGAGCATTTGTAAATCCAGCTTTCATCCTTCCATTTATGAAATCTTTCTCTTGTGATGTGCTTCCAGGCTCCAAGTCATGTTTACAGTGCACACAGTAGTCATGTGACCAATGTTAGCTTCACCTACAATGATGGTCACTTGATTTCAACGGGTGGAAAAGACACCAGCATCATACAGTGGAGAGTGACCGAGAAGACCCCACTTCCTTCAAATGGAAGCAACCTTGAGCAGAATGCTCCATCTTCTCCAACAGACGGTCCAACAGAAAACTCGCCAGTGTCTTAAAGCATCAAAACAAAATAGGAGATTCTTGGCTTATTTGATGAGGAGTAGTGGCTGGGTATAGTGAATGGGGCTGTTGGATTTGTTTAATTCTGCTCTAATCTTCCATTGCAAGGATGGAATAGGCATCACTTGCAAGTGTCAAGTGACTAATGACTGGCTAAAGTTCTTCTTGGGAAGAAATTGCAACAGTTAAAGTAGATTTTAGTGAAACAATTAAATAAAGTCAGAAGTTACAGACTGTAAATACTGGAAAAAAGACACTTCTGTGGTTGGGATATGCTGAAATGAGTCTGCTTTGTAATATAAAGCATTTTTTCAAATTGAACTTAAATAATTGCATAACAAACAAGGTTAACTGTTAACTTCAGTCAAAATTAACTGTCATTTTATCAGGCCTGTTTGTGGCCAAGAATTGTGAATGAGATTGACTCTCAGAGTCATCTGGTAAACCACGACTGCCATGAGCATGGCACTGCCTTCTTGAATATTAAATATGCAATGTCTTCACATCACTAGTGTCTGGTGGTCACGTAGACATTTTTGTGATCTCTGATTTGAAGTAGGCTTGCTTACTTTTGTCAGATGAATTGAAACTATACCTCGTAAAGTGATCTCAAGTCTACACACATCTTCTGATTGTATATTTTTTAATTTAAAAATAATTTCCTGTAGTAAATGGGTATTAGGAACAGTTACATCATCCAAAATAAAATCAGTCATTAAATAATTCTAGGATTTGGTAAAATATATACTGTCTTTTTTTGGTGTTCTTTCCTCCATTGGGTTAAGTTCGACAAGTTGATACCACATTTGTATTTTATACTGTATCATGGTGCACAGTTGCTATGTATTAAATCTGGTCGTGGTCAGCCGTGGTATAACGTGGTACTTAAAGTACATTATCAGGATATCAGAGTATAGATCGGTTTCGTTTTTTTTCTGGGGAGGGTTTCCTTTTTTTTTTAGACCTGGGAAATTGTTTAAACTGTAGATTCACTTTGTACTTGCTATACAAGAGGGGGAAAACACTCACTGACAATATGCAAGGGGAAGTGTCCAAATGAACTTATTTATACTTTGATTTGCATTGATTAAGTTACATCTTATGTTTGATACGTTGATCCAATGCTTTAGGATTAATGAGAAGTTATGGTTAGTGATTCTAGATTTTGTTAAGTGTGCTTAAGTCTTAAGTGTGAAATCAAGTGTTTACCAGATCGTGCCATTCCAAAGTGGATCAGAACTGTCATTCCCTTTGAATCTGTACTCAGGATTATCTCATTACCAGGCATCCAACAATTATGTTGCTGATCTAGAGAAAGTGCCTACACGGGCTCTAAAAACATGTAGATTGAGCTCTTTTATTGTATAATAGGTGCTATCTGGGGATGCTATTGACATACAAGAGCCTTACAGCTACCAACTAACAGTATAACAGCCATTGAATCGATGCATCGGTCTGCAATAACTTATGGAATTTAAAGTGGGAAATATTTTGCTGTATTAAAAAAAACACAATGATTGTAAGGGAAATATGACTGACCAAGGGTTTTCCAATGTGTTAATGTTAGAACTGTGTTTTCATGCATTCCTGACAAATGCCATAAAAATTGATGGGAAGAAACAAATAAAAATTATCAGTGAAAATTCATCTGATGGTGATTTTTTAATGTTCTGTGGTATAATCATACTTATTTAATTGAATTGTTCCTTAAAAATACACACTGGTTAAACTGTATTTGATGTCCTGATAAGCTAGTAATTGATTTTCCCTCTAACCGTTGCAGCCCCAGTAGTAATAATTGGAAATTTCGAATGTTGAGTTAATATTGATGAAGAAATCCTGGTATATGTCCATGTAAGGATAACGTGTGACTTTGGGTGAACTCCAAGGCAGTGGTATTACTGCTGTAATAGAGATCAAAGAGGAAGAAGATGGTATTGATATGTGTTACTGCAGTGTGCACTATCAATCGTACATGCTGCAGACATGTGATGAGGAGGTTGCTGTTCAGACTAATCACAGTATCATGAACGTTGTGGATGATGCAGAGTTGCACCTTGTATGCTGACTCTGATCGAGAAGTATTTATCCCAGTTCTGAACTGTGGGTGATGGGGACATTGAAAAATCAGGAGTGAATTCACTGCAGCATGTCAGATTCTGACCTATTCTCATAGCCACTACATTGATACAGGTTGTATAGCTAAGAATAGGATAGACATGAATTATGTTCTGGAGGATATATAGTAGAATCATCCAGTTTTGATTGAAGTTGCTTGCACTGTGTTGTCTCTCATTTATTGTTCTAGGTTCTCCAAGTTGACTGAGAGAGAAAAACAGAAACTTTCTCTGAATCATTGGGAAGACAATGTTGCTCTGTCATAACCTGCTTTTAACCTTGTGCTGTAATTTCACCAATTTTGTACCATATTCTAAAACACATCTGCTACTACACTTGGCATGTGATTCTAAAATACCCAATGAGCTGAGGATGTGCTGAGCCAGGAGGCTTCAGATTTTTGCCACACTACACAATGGAAGAGTGTCATTATTGTTCAGCCATTGTACATTTTATGAAAACATGGGTTTTTGATGTTTGGTGAAGTTGAACTTTTTGAGAATGATGATTCCAAAACCTCAAGTGCTTTCTCATTTTAAAACATAACCAACTAAGAAAGAAAAATACATTTGCACAAGATAGGTTACAAAATAAGAAACAGGTAACTGACCTTTTAAGACCCAGTTTACATTAATCTGAAACTGGGTGAAATGTTCCTTAACAAAGACGTTAAAGCACGAGTAGATAAGTTAACCATTTTAACATACAATTATATGTATCCAGAAAAGGAGTAAGCCTTTTGACTCCACAATACTCTTGTGAGCCATTCTTAGAACAAGATCACTTTCCTCATCTTCCTCACTACAATTTCACTTTGCCTCCTCTCCACCCCAGTTCAACCAGCTCACAGACAAATCCAGGTAATTTTCCTAAGGCTGAATCGCAGCTCACCATTGTATACTGATAAGATTTGAGGCCACATTTAAGTGACCCTTCGACTAGAATCAAATTCATGCTGGTTTCTGATGCCTTGCAAATTTCTTGTCCACTATCTCATAATAAATATTGACACACATGCACTTTCTAGAATGAACTACGTAATTGGGTTTGAGAATTCTGACTGATTCTTTTCTTCTCCTTCCAGTCATCCCAACTTGGTGTAATGTTAAGTCTTAAATCTTCTATCAGTTTAACAAAATTTCATCCACAGATATATTACAGAAATATAAATGTAGCAGGAAAGAAAACACCATATTCACTTTTTTAAAAAAAAACATCATTTTGGGTTTAAAGATGTAATTAGTGTATGATGAAAGTTCCTGTTATATTTATTATTGTTTGGAAAAATGGATTGTAAGGTGAACAGAACTATGTATAGCTTTAAGTTTGTATTTCTAGATTGCATGGACTAAAAAGGTTTCATTTTTGAGTTCTGAGTTGTGCAAGTGACTGGAAATATATGCATTTAAATGATACTTTTTTAAAAAAAATAGAGGTGAATAGTTCAGTGCTTTAGGAAAATAAGGGTAGAAGAGAAGGAAAATACTGCAATTCTGGTCTCCTTCCTATTGGAAGGATGTTGTGAATCTTGAAATAGTTCAGAAAAGACGTACAAGAATGTTGCCGGAGTTTGAGGATTTGAGCTACATGGAGACGTTGAATAAGCTGGGGCAGTTTTCCCTGGAGCGTTGGGGGCTGAGGGGTGATCTTGAGGTTTATAAAATCATGAAGGGTATGGACAGGGTAAATAGACAAGGTCTTTTCCCAGGGTGGGGAGTCCGGAACAAGAGGGCATAGATTTAAGGTGAGAGGGGAAAAATTTAAAAGAGACCTAAGGGGCAACATTGTTACGCAAATAATGTTGTTTGTATGGAATGAGCTGCCAGAGGAAGTAGTGGAGGCTGGTACAATGACGAGATTTAAATGGCATCTGAATAGGTATATGAATAGGAAGCATTTCAAGGGATATGGGCCAAGTGCTGACGAATGGGACTAGATTAGGTTCGGATATCTGGTCGACATGGACGAGTTCCGTGCTGTGCATCTCTGACGTGGCTGTTGCCTAGCATCAAGATGTCCTATGAAGCAGGGAAGCAGAGACAGAAATAGTTCCCCTTCAGAAAGAGAGAACCAGCCAGAAGGTCAAAATGTGAAGTGTTGGCATGGAAGGTAGAATTATCTGATCAGATGTGACAGAGAGAGAAATAAATGGAAGAATGCAGTATAGTATCTTACTGTAGGGATAGATTTTCTATTTTTTAATTGGTGTACTGTTTGCAATATGATTTGCACTTTGATAAATTTTATCATCAAATGTTTAATGCTTCCTATAACTCAAATATTTAATGCTTGTTTCCTCTAACTTACATTATTCCTAGTGAAAAATCGCAGACAGAAAGGGAGTGTTTTGCAGTGATTCTTTCTGTGCTCTTTAACTTGTCAAATGAGATGGAAGGCAGCAGCCTCTAAATGCACTTCAATTGCTTTTTATGTTCCTTAGGGAGGAACTTAGCTGCCACTTGGTTTTTATCATATTGGCATAGTTGAGATTAGCAACTTGCCATTTGAAGAGTTGGGAGTAGAAACTCAATTTCCATTAGTCTGGAGCATGTATAGGGCATATAATGCACTGAATGCTGTGTCCAATTATAACTGCGACTGCTCTGTCTGATCAGATAATTCAACACAGAATGGAAGCAAGCATTTCTTATAATTTATTCAAGGTATTTTTAAAATTGTGTATTGTTTGCAACATTACATTTTATAAAATCTAGTGCAAATGTTAAATGTCTGAAATACAGTTTACAGAAAAATCTTTAGATTTACTTTTAGAACTGTTTCAAACCATGATTTTATTAATGTCCACACAGACAAGAATGTATACTAGTTCTTGTTCGAAACTGAATGTTCTCCTGAATTTGAATTAATAGTTGCAACTCCAAATCATTTTCAAACATGTTTTTCTAAATGTAAATCATTCTATAAATAGTTAATGTTTGCTTTACTTGTTTATTTGTCTCTTAAAAACTAGGAATAATTTTTGAATTTGGGTCAGATACCTTGGGGACCATCTCATTCAGACAAGAAGTTGAAACAATCAGTAGAGTGTTTTTTAAATTTTGTGTTCAAGGTCCACCTAACAGCGTTTTCAGATGAATAGCAAAAAGGGAAGTCACCTCCCTACCCCACCATCTATTTCACATTGCCCACTGACTAGTTTCATGTTTTTAATGTTGCAAAGTATTTCACAAACAACAGATTGCATTTCCAATGTGGTTATAGTTCTGCCCAATTGGATATTTTAATATATTCTGACATTAATGCTGGTTTCAATACTTGAGCCACAATATTGAAGTGATGCTGTCTACCAGCCAATAAATTAATCAAGTAAAAATCACATGTACGATAATGTGGAACCATGGTTGTTTCTTTGCTTCCCCAGCCCAAATCATAGAATCCCTACAGTGTGGAAACGGGCCATTGGGCCAAACCAGTCCACACTGACACTCCGAAGAGTATCCCACCCAGACCCATTCCCCTACCCTATTACTCTATATTTACCCCTGACTTAATGCATCTAACCTACACATCCCCTGAACATCATGGCCAATTCACCGAAGCTGCGCATCTTTGGACTGTGGGAGGAAACCTATCCAGACCCAGGGAGAATGTGCAAACTCCACACACTCTCGCCTGAGGCTGGAATTGAACCCAGGTCCCTGGTGCTCTAAGGTAACAATGTTAACCATTTAAGCCACTACGCTGCCCTGTGCTGAAGCTAACTGTATCTCTCCTACAGAGGTCAGCTAATCCATCATTGACCAGAGTTAAACATACAGTTTGTTTATATGACTCGATCGTGCACATTAGCAGAATTTACCTATCAGTCGGAGAGCTCTTGCACATCTTCATTGTGCATTATAGACCAGTAAACTTGCCTATTAGAAAAACATAATCAGAAGTCCTCTATCCACTATGACAATTAACTAAAAGTTATTCTAAGAATTGGTACCCAGCTAGCTCAGTTGGTATAGAGTGAGACCCTTCATTGTGGGTTTGAGTCCTGTGCTGGGTGCCACAGATTTCGAACTTGCTTTTACAGCTCTTGTGGCATGGTAGCAGTTTCCCTATCTCTGTGTAAGGTCGAGATTCAAGTCCCATCTGCTTCAAAGGTGTGTTGTAGTGCATCCGAGAAGGTTGATTGAAACTGTTCTAAGAAGTGAGTGCCATTTTGTCTCGTGCTAGTGTCCTTAGCTCTGGTAGAAAGTCCAGACTCCAGTCCCAGTGCTCCTGGAAGTGTATTATAACATGTTGACAAGCTGATTAAAAATAACTGTTTAGATCAGAGTGGTGCTGGAAAAGCACAGGTCAGGCAGCATCCAAGGAGCAGGAAAATCGACATTTCAGGCAAAAGCTCTTCATCAGGAATAGAGGCAGGAAGCCTCCAGGGTGGAGAGATAAATGGGGGGGGGGGGGGGGGGGGGGGGAGAGTAGCAAAGAGTACAATAGGTAAATGGGGGTGAGGATGGAGGTGATAGGTCAGAGAGGAGTGGAGCGGATAGGTGGGAAGGGAGATTGGCAGGTAGGACAGGTCACGAGGACAGTGCACCTTCCCCCACTCTCCTCTCTGACCTATCACCTCCATCCCCAACCCCATTCACCTATTGTACTCTTTGCTACTTTCTCCCCACCCCCACCCCATTTATCTCTCCACTCTGGAGGCTCCTTGCCTCTTTCCTGATGAAGGGCTCTTGTCCAAAACGTCAATTTTCCTGCTCCTTGGATGCTGCCTGACCTGCTGTGCTTTTCCAGTACCACTCTAATCTAGACTCTGGTTTCCAGCATCTGCAGTTCTCACTTTTGCCTGATTAAAAATAACTGTTCCAAGAACTGAAACTCCTGCCAAATGTTTCTGAATTTGATCGCATTGTTTCTGTTCATCAGTCATTAGTATGCACTGATCAATGCAGGAAGAGAGTAGTGGAGTTGCACTTTTTGCAATGTCAGTTTTACCATCTAAAGGGATACGGTAGAACATTATCAATTATAGACTGACTTCAGAGTTCACGTTCATGTTTTTCTGATATTATTAAAGTTCACACGTCCAACTATTCCTTGGTAGATTGAAAAATGATTTATCATGGTTAAGAAAAAGTGAGGACTGCAGATGCTGGAGATCATAGTTGAAAAGTGTGGTGCTGGAAAAGCACAGCAGGTCTGTCAGCATCTGAGGAGCAGGAGAGTCAATGTTTTGGGCATAAGCCCTTCATCAGGACTTATTGCAGTTGCCTCATTTATCAACAATAGTATTAACTTAAGAAATCTGGTGAAACAACTTCTAAGTGTACAGGGACAAAGATTCACTCATATTCTTTGAAATTGGTTGCTGTATAATTTAACATCCTAAATGTTATTGCAATGAATTTGTCAAGTATAATCTTCAATATTTTCCAATAAAGCTTTTCATCTATAAAAGTTGTTTTTCTATGAAGTGTAACAGCTGCTGTAAATTATGCATAAAAAGTGACCATCTGATGTCACCAAATCACTAGTAAATTCAGGTTATTCCATTGTAATAATTTGGTTCAGCTCCAGTTTGTGTGAATGCCATTAATTCAGAGCATGCTCGTTGTGAAAGGAATAGAATGTTCCTGTTGTATTTGAAGTGCCGTAGCAGCTTGAAGAGTATGGCATTTGAATATTTGTTTTGGCAGGAGGAGCACTTGTGATTAATGTTCAAGCCTCTCTGAAGTTAGTTCTAGGGGTCAAAGCCCTTGACTTTGCAGATTCCTATGATGCAATGCCACTTCAGGAAGTTAGTATGAGGAGGAACTAGTAAAAAGAGAACCCCCAAGGAAAGATCCAATAAGTCAGTGGAAAGGAATGATAGGAAAGTGAGCAATTCCTTCAAGTATAGCCTCTCCATGCTGGAAAAAAGTTTTAAAATCTTACCAAATTCAATCAAGGTAATGGGATGTCAGTCACCCATTTCAAAAATGTTCTGTATTAACTTCTTGTAATAGCTTTGTCCTATAGAAGTATTTTAATTGCAGGTCAAAGGCTAGGAATCCTGCAATGAGTAATCCACCTGACTTCCCAAAACCTGACCACTACCTGCTGTCCATATTACTGCATTTCCAACAGCATTCCAGAAGCTTCGTACCATCCAGGACTAAGCAGCCCGCTTGAATGGGTATTCACTGGTCCTTAGCAGTGGTGTGTGTCACCTAGATGCACCACAATAATTCACCAGGGTTATTTAGACAGTAACTTCCAAACCCATGACCACTACCATGTAAAAGGACAAGAGTGGCAGATATATGGAAATATCACTGAGCTGCTCACATTCTGACTTGAAAATAATATTACTGTTTCAGGTTTCATCAGTGAGTCCTGGGACTCCCTCCCTAACTGCATTATATGGACTACACGATCTTCACAAGGATAGCTTGGGATGGACGACAAACCCAGCCAGTAACGTTTATATCCTGTGAATTTGTAATTTAAAAACTAGTTTTGGTAAATTGCTGTACAGTTGCTAAATCCCATTTTACCTTCATTGGTATCCATTTCTGAGGCTCTTAAAACTAAAGTGTTAAGTCCCCTCACTATCCCTTATCATGTCTTGACTAAATTCATATCTAAACTCTTTTAGGTGTCTTCCTTTCTGATGGCCTGATAAACCTTCTGCATTGTGGAACATTATTCTCCATAACTTCTAAGCCCCTTACTACTGCTTGGACAGAGTTGTATTTCTGCTGTTATGGCCTCTTTTGTCCAGCTGACGCACACTCTTTCTGACACCCTGCAAAAAAGTCTGATTAAAATCTTTGTAGAACGGTGAAACTGAAATCAATTTTTTTCCAGCCACATCTGTGTGCGCACAGTAGTCCTATTTTGTTATGGATAATCACTTCATTTCTCTACACTTAACATGCTATTATTTGAGAACATCGGTTGTTATGAGCTTTCATAACTATGACAAATTCAGGACCAGAAGTTACCAATAGAAATTAACTTTTATCATTTCTTTTCTAAGGAGCCAGAGGATTCTATGACATTAGCTAAATTGAAATGAAAAGTTAGAATATTACATTCAATTCAAGATTGTGTGCGACTTAGATGTGGTTGTTTTCTGACAGCACTGCTGCTCTGATCTGTACATTGTGCTAGAGATCACAGGAGAAAACATTTCTCCCACTGCCTTTAGAATCTGAAATCTTTGAAGCTGGCAGGAAAAGATAAAGTGTGTTAAGCATGTAGAATGTTTGATTTTATGAATAGAGGCAAAGAGTACAATAACAAGGAAGACGTGACCTTTAAAAAATCACTGGTTCGGCCTCAGCTGAGGAAGTGTGTCCAATTATTGGCACTATACTTCAGGAAGGAGGTCAAGGCCATTGTGAGAATTCAGAGGAGATTTACTTGAATGTGCATAGGGAAGTGGTAGTTCATTAATGAGGGGAGACTAGAGCAGCTTGCATTATTCTTCCTCGCCCATTGTGTCTCCTCTGGCAGGCAGATCAGTAACCAGATTGTACAGATTTAGGGAATTGGCTGTAGAATCAGAAGGGAAATGAAGGGAGTACTTTGTATTCTATGGTTCACTGTGTAAACTGTCTGAAAGGGTGTAGAAGCAGATCCAGCAGCACTTCCAAATAGGAAGATGATATGTGCATAAAAATGAATAGTTTGCAAGGCTTTCGAAAATGAGCAGGAGACTGGGATTAGTTGAACAACTCTTTTGAGACCCACTGCAACCCTAACCGAGCAAATGCCTCCTTTGGTGCTCTTAGATTAGAAGAAAACTGTTTGCTCCCTCATTGTTAAAAAGCAGTATCTGGTGGGACAGAATGCAGCTGTCTTTTCAAAGTCTTGCTAAGATCTAACACTTCCACATTAATTAGAGACTACTGAAAAGCTGTGGGCTTGTTGCCCAGAAATACAAGAGTCTTCTAGTTGACAGCCGTTCATTGAAAAGTAATTTTTAAAACTTTTGAGCTCAGAGCCATATTCATAATGCCTTTGCTGTCTACACCAGCTTTCTTCATAAGCCCAATTTCATTGGGATGGTTCAAGCAATTACATTGATTCTTGAATTGTGAAATTCACCAACTTTCATGAACTGTGGAATAATCAAAATGCTTCACTGGGGAGGATAACCTATGCTGCCATTCCTGACTACTGCTGGCTTTCTGACAACTGACATTTCTAATTCATGGATTAATTTCATCTGTGAAGCCAGTGTTGCAATACTCTTTGTCTTTACCTCCACCTGTCTTCCTTTATACCTAACCACAGATATGTTAAATTTTCCCAGTACAAACCAGATCAGAAATGTGCCCATTTGTAGCTCAGTTCAAACCTGTTGATTTCTTAATTTTGTGATTGAAGTTTTGATTAAATTGATGTTGCCTTAAACTGGCAAGGGAAAGAATGTAGTTGCGTGCTTTTATTTTGTGAGACAGCTAGTCCCAGACAACGCCTATATTATTACAGTTGAAAATTGTTTTCTCACTGTTCTGGTTCGGAGTTATCTGTGAAATGCTTTGGGCTGTAAATGTTGATTGCACACCCAACACCCTAGAGCATCTGGAAAACAAGAAGCAATAAATTAGAAGTTCTACATTTTTGGGCGTGTTACATATGCATTCCTGTAGGTTGCAAATATTGCTGATCTGCAGAAATGATTATGCAAAACGAGAAGGGGCAAGTTATCCTCATCCAAGGCCATAAGTTGAACTAAAGAAAAAGCCCTGTATGAACTTCACGTTGACCTTTGTCAACTGTTGTTACAATATGGAAGAATTGGCTAAGTAACAGTGCTGATGAAAATTGTAAACAAGATACACATTTAAAGATCCAGTTAAAGTCTTGCTGTAAATTTCAGTCTCAAAATCATTCAGCAAAATTGTATAGGGGCTGAACATCAAAGACTGTGGCAAGATTAGGGGCCAAACTGCCTGAGGAGACCAGTGAAGCCAATTGCAATGTCAGGAGTAAACACTGCATCTTTTACATATTACTGGGCAGCAGGATAACTTTCACACTAAATAGTGATGAGTTGCCAATAAATGGGGTTAATAGCTTGTTAAATGCCTTATTACCAGCCCAACTTATCTCATTAATGTTCAATTTCTGAATTTACCAAACACCAATCAAGCTCACCACTTGCTCCGATGTACTTCTGTGTTGGACTGGGGAGTACCATTTCAGGTTATGTTTCACGAGCATCAGCTAAATACACCCCACATTCATGGAAATTTACATCAGACATGTGCCAATCTCTATGAACCTTCATGGTACATATGCGATCCACTTACAGCATCCATCTGCACTCAAGCTGAAACATGGGCTTCACCAGCAGCTATCACTGTAATGCTACAGCATGAGCATAGTATGCTTGGGGACATAGCCGTGTCTCACAGACTGGACAAGGCTGCATCTCCAAGTTCTCTGCTTGCTGTCATTATCACTCACTATCATTGTCACTCACTGCGAACTTACCTGGATGCCTACAGCATCCCTGCCTTGTGTTGGCTTTTTGCACTTTACCCTTCAGATGGAGATTCCAGACTCTCAATTTTTATGTCTTGCTTTGCCATTTAGCACAAAGAAAAAGCTTGTCATGATTAGAAGTAGTCCCCCATCAATTCAAGAGAGAGAGCATTTGCCCGATAAATCAAAGCACAGTAAATCAAATTTACTAGCACAGTAAATCAAAGGCAGCCCCCAATACCAGTCTAGGGACTTGGGCACAGTCAGCCAAAGGCTTGGATAGTCTGAGACATGATGCTCTCATAATGGTAGAGGAGACGAATACCACGCAGCCTACTGTCCTATTGAGAGCTATTTTCTTCCTGGAGTGAAAAAGGGTCAGGTGTTAGGGGATATGAAAGTAAGTGGCACAGTTGTTACTTTTGGTGCAGTTGTAAAATTGTCCCAAATGAGTGAGTAACAACCCAGAAGGCATGCAGGGTTCGTGGTGTTGGGAGTAGGAATGGCTAGCAGCCAGTGAGGGAAGACATTGTAGTCAATGGCCAATCTGTTAGAGCAGAGTGGAATGGGTTCAGTGGGAGAGAGTGAATGCAAGATATTGGAGAGTATATGGTGCTTATTCTAGTGGTCTGGAGAAGGTCATTGACCTTCTTTCTATGGTCTGTGGAGGATCTTTTAAGTTAACATCAACTAGTCCATATTGATAAAGTTCAGGCAAACATTTCAGTCTAATATTCTGTATTGTGTCATTGTTAACATTTAATAATCTGGGTGACTGTTATGGACACACATTTACATAATTAGATCTCAGTTTTGTTTAATACTGAAAACTAAGGCACTGATTTTACTGTAGTAATAATGGAAAAACTATCATTGTTATCAGTAGTTGTATGCTCTTCCATTGCACTGTGTTGGATCTCTCTAATCTGCACTCAATTAAGAATCACTAAATTGATCAGAATTTCTCCTGTTATTCCAAAAACTGTTCTTGCTGTAATTATCTTCCATATGCTCAGCACATGATTGGTTAGGATGCAAACGTCAACTGTTTTGCATTGGGACCATGTTTAAATCACTTCATTCTGCTGAAATGGAATTCATTTGGAATATTACATAGAAATTGATAAAGCTTTACGGAATAGAAGTGAGTCATTTGGCCTAACAGGACTGTGCTGATGGTTGTAATCTCCATGAACCACTTTTCACTTATTTGATGTATTCCCATCAATGTATCCTTCAGTTCCTTTCTCTTTTGTGTACTTCTCTGGCTTCCCCTCATCCTCGAAATGTTCTTCATTTCTTCTACAAACTTCTTTTCCAAATTTCTAGTCCATTCCTTATTGAACTGACAATTAGGATAATATAATTGAGCCCTAATGTTTGCTCTATTAAACCCCTTCATAGTATTAAAGACCTTTATCCTCAAGGGAAAAAAGCCCCAGTTTATTCAATCCTTTCCATGCAAATGCAAAGGTGTCTCATGTGACTGATAGGCAGCCCAGAGGGCAAATAGGATCAGTGGTGTTGGGAGTTGGAATGAAAAGCATCTCTCAACTCTGGGGCCAAGCAAGTTTTAAACATGAAATTTCAGATGCCAAGGGCTCAGAGGAAAAAATCCTCCAGCTGGTACGTGTGGCAAGGAGGATGCTTTCTATAACCATGATGTCCTCTTCTGGAGCACATCTCAAGCTTCTTCAGAGAGGGGAGATCCATCGGTCTCCCCACGGGGTGGGGAGCAGGATTGCTCTGCTGTTAGTAAAATGCTAGTGCCTGCAGAAAATGGCCCCTAATTAAACCTTGAATAATTCAAATCCATCCAACTTGTTGCCCATTGCTAAGTTGTTGCCATCCCTGTGCAATTATCCACTATATTACCAGTGCCACCTTCACTTCTGTACTCGTCACTTCAGGCCATTGACTGTAAAGTGAATGGGAATGCCCTGAAGATCACAAAAGAGATTCTGTAAGAATGTTTTTGTTTCTCTCCTTGTATCTTTAAGTATAATATATCTCATTTCTTACAATAACCAAGTGACTGCCTGGATCCTGTGCCTGATCATGTGACAATATAAGCTGAAAATCTCAATTTTCACAGCTGCAATTAATTTTATTTTCATACCTCAAATATCTGTAATCTCTCCAGGAAAAAATGTCTTTGGCCTGAGTGACGGTGGACTCCAAGTCGCCAAGAAATATATCAAATAATTATCAAAAAAACTACATTTTCTTCATGACCGTCTGAGCTCGAAAGTAAATTTGAAGCTTGCAATAAAAGTGTTTGAATACTATGAAGGGGTTTAATAAAGCTTAAGTTATGATAGGCCCATGTCCAGCTGTACTTTCAATCCAGCTTACTTGGCTTTAGGCCTGAATTCCAGGCTGGTTTTCAGATCAGTGCATTTGGGGGCCTTGTTAGTCGTAGCTAATTCTTCTAGGTTAGCACTTATGCGTTAAAAGTTCCACTGTCTTTCTTTTAAAAGAGAGGTGTAGTGATGCCAGTGATCTGTCCAAAATTAATCTTTCAACCATTTTGCCATAACCGACTGGTCATTTACCTCATTTCCAAACCCACTGACTCCCACAGCTACCTGGATTACACCTCTTCCCACCCGACCTCTTGCAAAAATGCCATCCCGTATTCCCAATTCCTCCGCCTCCACCGGATCTGTTCCCAGGAGGACAAGTTCCACCACAGAACACACAAGATGGCCTCCTTCTTTAGAGACCGCAATTTCCCTTCCCCAACGTGGTTAAAGATGCCCTCCAACGTATCTCGTCTACATCCTGCACCTCCGCCCTCAGACCCCACCCCTCTAACCATAACAAGGACAGAACGCCCCTGGTGCTCACCTTCCACCTACCAACCTTCGCATAAACCAAATCATCCGCCGACATTTCCGTCACTTCCAAACAGACCCCACCACCAGGGATATATTTCCCTCCCCACCCCTTTCCGCCTTCCGCAAAGACTGTTCCCTCCGTGACTACCTGGTCAGGTCCACGCCCCCCTACAACCCACCCTCCCATCCTGGCACTTTCCCCTGCCACCACAGGAACTGTAAAACCTGCGGCCACACCTCCTCCCTCACCTCTATCCAAGGCTCTAAAGGAGCCTTCCACATCCATCAAAGGTTTACTTGCACATCCACTAATATCATTTATTGTATCCGTTTCTCCTGATGCGGTCTCGTCTACGTTGGGGAGACTGGGCGCCTCCTAGCAGAGCGCTTTAGGGAACATCTCCTGGACACCCGCACCAATCAACCACACCGCCCCGTGGCCCAACATTTCAACTCCCCCTCCCACTCTGCCGAGGACATGGAGGTCCTGGGCCTCCTTCACCGCCGCTCCCTCACCACCAGACGCGTGGAGGAAGAACGCCTCATCTTCTGCCTCTGAACACTTCAACCCCAGGGCATCAATGTGGACTTCAACAGTTTTGTCATTTCCCCTTCCCCCACCTCACCCTAGTTCTAAACTTCCAGCTCAGCACTGTCTCCATGTCCGGACTTGTCCTACCTGCCTATCTCCTTTTCCACCGATCCACTCCACCCTCTCCTCCCTGACCTATCACCTTCATCCCCTCCCCCACTCACCCATTGTACTCTATGCTACTTTCTCCCCACCACCACTCTCCTCTAGCTTATCTCTCCACGCTTCAGGCTCACTGTCTTTATTCCTGATGAAGGGCTTTTGCCCAAAACATCGATTTCGAAGCTTCTCAGATGCTGCCTGAACTGCTGTGCTCTTCCAGCACCACTACTCCAGAATCTGGTTTCCAGCATCTGCAGTCGTTGTTTTTACCTCATTTACCTCATTGCTATTCCCAGACTGTGAGAGTACTTGGATGTCACTCCTCAGCAAAGACACTCATTGCACCTGAAGAACGTTAAGGTTTTTTCCTGAGACGTGACGAGGTTAATCCCCTTCCCTCCCACTATTAACCCCATTTATTTCAGAATCCAGTATTAACAGTTTGAATTGTGATTCGGATGTTTGAATAGAGCTGAAATGAGTTTTAGTTTGAGATTTCTGTTTTCTTTCAGAAGAGTACAAGCAGGAACTTTCCAGAGATGGTAAATCACCACCATCAGCAGTCAAATGGAAGGAGCAGTCCAGATGAATTTGCATGCAGGTAAACTCTGGCTATTGTATTTGTGTGTCTAAAACCATTACGTAAAATGCTAGTGCATTTCTAGCAAAGTCTGTCCCAGTAAAGCTTCCTGTTTATCAATGCATGCTTTGAATGTGATCACTTATTGTCTCCACTTCCCATTTTGTGGAAACCACACCCTTCTTTGGAAGAGCAGGCAGATGGATTTTCCCACATGTTATTTGTATTAATAAGTCCATGTGAGGATCTGCTGAGGAAATTGACATCCGAGTACCCTGTGATACAGAAAGCTAGAGCTCCAGTCCCATTGCTGACTCTGCTTTTGGGCAGCAGCATTTCATTTAGGAATGCGAAATAGAATATTTTTTCCACAATTTGAATCAAATGCCACTATCAGAACAAAGCTCCTTCTACTCTCCCCCAGTTTGGACCTGATGTTTGAAATGCCCTCTCCTACTGAACTATGGTGACATTTTGGTTTTCACTGTTTGATGTTTCTTTCAATCAGTCCATTAGTGTTGGATTTGGCGTACGTACATTCAATGGAATGGTGCTTTGCAAGGTACTTATCTTCTGACAGTCATAATACTGCCCTCTCCTTCAGATCTCCCAGTTTGTTATACAAGAGTAAGGGACAGGAACAGAAAATAGGGACGTGCCTCATGTAAAAAGTTTTAATTGTCTAACAGGGGAAAGGAAAAATTAAAAACACACATACTATAAGGTGCCTGACCACAGTACATCACAATGCAGCATTGTTGAATTGTAAGGCTGAATGTGGGTTTTTTTTAAACAGGTGAGAGTTATATTGAGTTTTTTGGAGAATTTACAGTGCAGGTCTGATCATGTTTTCTTGTACCTTCACCAAATTCACCTCGTTAATTACTTACCGTGTCTCAATGGTATTGCTCACATCTGCTTCCAGCTGAGCTGTTCTGGAACAACTTGTCCCTGAGGGGGTGGCTGCAATGCGCCCCCTTCCCTTTGCATCAACAACATCTTTAAAAAGGGTGCTGTGAACATGGGGGAGAACTGTCAGTCTGGGTGTGGCAGACAGCGCCCCCACTCCTGGAGGTCCTCTGGATTGTGTGGTGCAGAGGCAGGATTTCAGCAGAGGCTGTGACATCATGGCAGAACAGCTTGGTCTGAGCTTGCTGCCCAGGCTAGAGCACTCAAAGCTGTCTTGAGGAATACCCAGCACTTGTAGGAAGAAGCTCAACGACCTTCTGTACTCAGCCAGAATAATTTCCACCATCTTCTTTCGAAGACCACATGCTCACTCTGTCTCTGCTGCTGTACCCACCTCCCACCACAGCTCACACTCCTCCATAATCTATCCTGCTTGATCTTAGGTCAATTGCAGTAAAATAGGCCAAGCCTCACCACTGCTAACACTGCACACCTTCTTTGCTGCCGACCCAGTCGCTTAGGACATATACCTAACTGGACGGAAAGTAACAGCAGGGCAATCCACTTTCATCTCCTGTAATAGCTGTCTCCTGCTCTCATTCCTGGAGGAAGACAGCCCACAATAAGGCAGAAAGAGTCAAAAGACAGCTTGATATTCCACTACACGCCCCTGATGCAGTGCTGTATTTTGGAAAGGCAAATCAGGGCAGGACCTTTACACTTAATAGTAAGATCCTGGGGAGTGTTGCTTGAGACCTTGGAGTACAGGTTCATAGTACATTGAAAGTGAAGTCACAGGTAGATAGGATAGTGAAGAAGGCGTTTGGTATAGAGTCATAGAGATGTACAACATGGATGTAGACCCTTCGGTCCAAATCATCCATGCTGACCAGATATCCCAAACCAATTTAGTCCCATTTGCCAGCACTTAGCCTATCTCCCTCCAAATCCTTCTTATTCATATACCCATCCAGATGCCTCTTAAATATTGTAATTGTACCAGCCTCTACTACTTCTCCTGGCTGCTCATTCCATCCAAGCACCACCCTCTGCATGAAAAAATTGTCCCTTAAGTCCGTTTTAAATCTTTCCCCCCTCACCCTAAATCTATGCCCTCTACTTCTGCACTCCCCTACCCCAGGGAAAAGACCTTGTCTATTTATCCTAATCATGCCCCTCATGATTTTATAAACCTCAACAAGGTCACCCCTCAACCTCCGATGCTCCAGGGAAAACAGCCCCAGCCTATTCAACCTCTCCCTATAGCTCAAATCCTCCAACTCCTGGCAACATCCTTGTAAGTCTTTTCTGAACCCTTTTAAGTTTCACAATATCCTTCCGATAGGAAGGAGACCAGAATTGCACACAATATTCCAAAAATGGCCTAACCAATGTCCTGTACAACTGTAATATGACCTCCCACTTCTATAGTCAATGCTCTGACTAATAAACGCCTTAACTATCCTATCTACCTGCGACTCCACTTTCAAAGAACTATGAACCTGCACTCCAAGGTCTTTTTGTTCAGCAACACTCCAGAGGACCTTACCATTAAGTGTATAAGTCCTGTCCTGATTTGCCTTTCCAAATGCAGAACCTCACATTTGTCCAAATTAAACTCCATCTGCCACCCCTTGGTCCATTGGCCCATCTGGTCAATATCCCGTTGCACTCTGAGGTAATTTTCTTCATTGTCCACTACACCACCAATTTTGGTGTCATCTGCAAACTTACCAATTATGTCTCCTATGTTCACATCCAAATCATTTATATGAATGATGAAAAGCAGTGGACCCACCACCAATCCTTGTGGCACACCACTGGTCACAGACCTCCAGTCTGAAAAGTAACCGTTGACCACCACCCTCTGTCTTCGACCTTCAAGCCAGTTCTGTATCCAAATGGCTAGTTCTCCCTGTATTCCATGAGATCTAATCTTGCTAACCAGTCTCCCATGAGGAACCTTGTCGAACACCTTACTGAAGTCCATATAGATCACGTCCATCGCTCTGCCCTCATCAATCCTCTTTGTCACTTCCTCAAAAAACTTAATAAATTTAGTGAGACATGATTTCCAAAGCACAAATACATGCTGAATATCCCGCATCAGTCCTTGCCTTTCCAAATACATGTAAATCCTGTTCCTCAGGATTCCCTCCAACAACTTGCCCACTACCGATGTCAGGCTCACTGGTCTATAGTTCCCTGGCTTGTCCTTACTGCCCTTCTTAAACTGTGGCACACATTAGCCAACCTCCAGTTTTCCGGCACCTCACCTGTGACTATTGATAATATAAATATCTCAACAATAGCTAGAGACTATTTCCCAGGACAGAAATGACTAACACGAGGGGTCATAGTTTTAAGCTGGTTGGAGGAAAGTATAGAGGGGATATCAGAGGCGGGTTCTTTACACAGAGAGTTGTGAGAGCATGGAATGCATTGCCAGCAGCAGTTGTGGAAGCAAGGTCATTGGGGACATTTAAGAGACTACTGGACATACATATGGTCACAAATTTGAGGGTGCATACATGAGGATCAGTGATCGGCACAACATCGTGGGCTGAACGGCCTGTTCTGTGCTGTACTGTTCTATGTTCTAACAAGGGGCCCAGCAATCACTTCCCCAGCTTCCCACACAGTTCTAAGGTACACCTGATCAGTTCCTGGGGATTTATCCACTTTTATGTGTCTTAAGACATCCAGCACCACCTCCTTTGTCATCTGGACATTTTTCAAGATGTCACCATCTATTTCCCCACATTCTATATCTTCCATATCCTTCTCCATAGTAAACACTGATGCAAAATACTCATTTAGCATCTGCCCCATCTCCTGCAGCTCCACACAAAGGCTGCCTTGCTGATCTTTGAGGGGCCCTATTCTCTCCCTAGTTACCCTTTTGTCCTTAATGTATTTGTAAAAACCCTTTGGATTCTTTTTAACTCTATTTGCCAAAGCTATCTCAAGTCCGCTTTTGCTCTCTTAATTTCCCTCTTAAGTATACTCCTATTGCCTTCATACTCATCTAGGGATTTACTCGATATATCCTGTCTATGCCAGATTTATGCTTCCTTCTTTTTCTAAACTAAACCCTCAATTTCTTTAGTCACCCAGCATTCCCTATACCTACCAGCCTTCCCTTTCACCCTAACAGGAATATATTTTCTCTAGATTCTCTGTATCTCATTCCTGAAGGCTTCCCATTTTCCAGCCGTCCCTTTACCTGTGCACATCAGCCCCGAATCAGCTTTCAAAAGTTCTTACATAAAACAGTCAAAATTAGCCTTCCTCCAATTTAGAACTTCAACTTTTAGATCTGGTCTATCCTTTTCCATCACTATTTTAAACCTAATAGAATTATGGTCACTGGCCCCAAAGTGCTCTCCCACTGACACCTCAATCACCTGCCCTGCCTTATTTCCCAAGAGTAGGTCAAGTTTTGCCCTACTCCAGTAGGTACATCCACATACTGAATCAGAAAATATTCTTGTACACACTTAACAAATTTCTCTGTCAACCCTTAACACCATGGCAGTCCCAGTCTATGTTTGGAAAGTTAAAATCCCCTACCATAACCATCCTCCTCTTCTTACAGATAACTGAGATCTTCTTACAAATTTATTTCTCATTTTCCCACTGACTATAGACTCCCCCCAATAATACAATCCCAATAAGGTGATCATCCCTTTCTTATTTATCACCCAAATAACTTCCATGGATGTATTTCCAGGAATATCCTCCCTCAGCACAACTGTAATGCTATCCTTTATCAAAAATGCCACTCCCCCTCCTCTCTTGCCTCCCTTTCTATCCTTCCTGTAGCATTTGCATCCTGGAATATTAAGCTCCCAGTCCTGTCAAACCATGAGCTATGTTTCTGTAATTGCTATGATATCCCAGTCCCATGTTCCTAACCATGCTCTGAGTTCATCTGCCTTCCATGTTAGCCCTCTGGCATTGAAATAAATGCAGTTTCAGTAATCAGTTCTATCTTGTTCTCTGCTTAGTCCCTGCCTGCCCTTCTCTGCTTAGTCCCTGTTTGACTTTCTCCTTTCCCCATCTGTACCAGACTGATCTCTTTCCTTGCTACCTCCCTGGGTCCCCCTCCACCTTACTATTTAAATCCTCCCAAGCAGCTCTACCCAATCTCCCTGCCAGTATATTAGTTCCCTTCCAATTCAGGTGCAATCCATCCTTCTTGTACAGGTCACTTCTATCCCAGAAGAGATTCCAATGATCCAAAAATGTGAATCCTTCTCCTCTGCACCAGCTCCTCAGCCATGCTTTCATCTGCTCTATCCTCCTATTCCCATCCTTACTAGCTCATAGCACCAGACGTAATCCAGATATTACTACCCTTGAGGACCTCCTTTTTGACGTCCTGCCTAACTTTCCATATTCTCCATTCAGAATCTCAATCTTTTCTCTTCCTATGTTGTTAGTTCCAATGTGTATAATGACCTCCTTCTAGTCCCTCTCCCCTTTGAGAATGATCTGTACCATTCTGATTTCTCACTGTCTGCCAGAGAAACGTCTATCTGTGCCTCTGACTAGAGAGTTCCCTATCACAATCAATCACTTGGAACCCGACATATCCCTCATTACATTAAAGCCTGAATTGATACCAGAAACTTGGCTGTTTTTTGCTACATTGCCCTGGGAGTCCATCACCCCCTACATTTTCCAAAACAGCATACTTGTTTGAATTGGTGATAGCCACAGGAGACTCCTGCACTACTTGCCTACCCCTCTTACTTTTACTGGAGTTACTCCATCTACCTGACTGTATCTGCGGTTTTTCTCCCTTCCTATAACTTCCATCCATCACACTACTTACCTCTTGTAAATTCCTCATTGCCTCTAACTACTGCTCCAACCAATCCATTTGATCTGATAGGATTCACAACCACACTTATTGTACACATAATTGTCAGTAACATGGAAACTCTCCCTAATCTTTCACATCTGACAGGAAGAACATATCACTCTACTAAAGGCCATCCTTGCATTTTGACAATCGACAGACCCAGAAAATAGCACAGTCTTATTGCTCTAAAAAACAATGCTCCAGGCTAACTTAGTACCTGTGTTTTATATTTTAAAATTTTATCAGGAGACAGATCTCAATGAGACATATAATCAAAAAAAACCCACTCTACTCATTATTGTAGATTTACAAAAATAATGGAAAGGTTACACTTAAAACTGATTGATTTAGCTGCTCCTGCGCTATAAGCTCTGCCACGAAGGTTCCTCCAGGGGTCAGCTGTGAATTTCCCTGTTTGTTACTGTGCCTTAGATGCACTCCGGTGTCTCGAGATACTTGAACTCAAACAGGAAAGACAGTGGCTGTACAGATTCACTGCTGTGTCAGACAGCAGTGTAGGTTTCTTTCTCATTTGATTCACTGACCATGTGGTCACTGCCTTTGTCTCTTTACCTCTTTTTTAATGTGCCATTGTTTTGATCTTTTTTTAGATTAGATTAGATTACTTAGATTAGATTTTCTCCCCCAAAGTTTCAAAACAATGCAACCGCTTATAATACAATAATTACTGCTCCTGGAAATTCAAGGAAATCACCTTGAACACCTAAAATACCTTAAAAAAAAGGAGCAGCTCTGATAGCCACAATTTTTTTCTGCTCTCCATCTTGCATTATGGAGAATCTTTTGATGCTTTCCTATATTAGTATAGGAATTGGGAGGTCATGTTGCAGCTATACAGGACATTGGTAGGTCACTTTTGGAATATTGTGTGCAATTCTCCTATAGGAAGGATGTTGTGAAATTTGAAAGGCTTCATAAAAGATTTACAAGGATGTTGCCAAGGTTGGAGGATTTGAGCCAAAGAGTGAGAGAGGCTGCATAGGCTGGGGCTGTTTTCCCTGGAGTGTTGGAGGCTGAGGCCTTGTAGAATCATGAGGGGCATGGATAGGGTAAATAGACAAGGTCTTTTCCCTGGGGTGGGGGAGTCCAGAGCTAGAAGGCATAAATTGAGGGTGAGAGGGGAAAAGATGTAAAAGAGACCTAAGGGGCAATGGTTCAACGCAGAGGACCTGTACAAGAAGGATGGATTGCACCTGAATTGGAAAGGGACTAATATACTGGCAGGGAGATTGGGTAGAACTGCTTGGAAGGATTTAAACTAGTAAGGTGGGGGGGCTGGGACCCGGGGAGATAGTGAGGAAAGAGATCAGTCTGGTACAGATGGGGAAAGGAGTAAGACAAACAGTCAGGGCAGCCAGGGACAAAGCAGAGAATGAGGTAGGACTAATAAATTAAATTACATTTATTTTAATACAAGAAGCCTAACAGGGAAGACAGATGAACTCAGGGCATGGTTAGGAAAATGGGACTGGGATATCATAGCAATTACAGAAACATGGCTTAGGGTTGGGCAAGACTGGCAGCTTAATGTTCCAGGATACAAATGTTACAGGAAGGATAGAAAAGGAGGTAAGTAAGGAGGCGGAGTGGTACATGTATGGGATGAGCTGCCAGAGGAAGTAGTGGAGGCTGGTAAAATTACAATATTTAAGAGGCATCTGGATGGGTATATGAATAAGAAGGGTTTCGAGGGATATGGGCCAAGTGCTGGCAAATGGGACCAGCTTAGTCTACAATATCTGGTCAGCATGGACGAGTTGGACCAAAGGCTCTTTTTCCGTGCTGTAGATCTCTCTGACTCTATGCTGATTCTAAACACTGACTGAATGCCCAAGCCCCTGGACTGATCTCAGATGCTGCCCTTGAGTTACGGGGCCTAGACCCTTGACTTAAACGGAGACCTGCTGAGCGCTATAACAAGCTTGTTGCTTTTATGTCAATGCTGTACAACACACTGAGACAGAAACAATACAAATCTGTTCTTTGGCTGAGGAGTCAAAGTGCACAAAGGCAAAAGTAGTGCAATGCAAGGCATCCATGCTGGCTCAGAGTGAGTGGCCATTATGACAGCCAGCAAAACGCCCAGACATGCAGCTGCTCCAGTGCATAAGCTGAGTATGTGTCCCTGAGTGTACATAACCCCTGCAGCATTCCAATCAAAGTTCTCAATGCAGACTGAGGTGCACCATTAAAGTGCAGATGCATCCAGTTAGTGAATTGGCGATGTGCCTTGAGGGCTCTTTGAGGTTGGCATGTGTTAGATGCTGATGTTTTTGGTACATATAGCTGGTGCCTATAAAGCCTGAGATGTTAATATCTAAACATAGGGACCTTTTGATTTCTATGTTGCGATCTCTCAATGTCTAACTTGTTTGGTGTCCTTGATGACCTGGGAAGCTGTATATTAATGAAGCAAGTTGAGTAGTTAATAAGGAGTTTACCAAACAATAATTACCCTTGACTTGTAACTCACCGCTGCCAAGCAACACTCCAATCCATTCAATTCACCAAGCCATTTTTATCAAAGACATAAGAGTTTGTGAGATGCTCCCAATGTCAAGATAGGCCTCACGGATTTCTCACCCAATTCTGTCACCAATCTCCCAATGGCTCCGGGGCCCATGATCATTGTTGTGATGTCAGAAGCTCATTCACCAATTTATGCATAACAAGGTCCAGCATTGTGATAACTGCAGACACTCTGCATTTCTATTGTCAATTATGGGATAAAGATTGGCCAGGACACTGAGACACAGGACCCCATCTTTCAAAATAATGCCATGAGAATGCAGACAGGAGCTTTGGCAGCCTCGCCATCTGCACTGGACAGCTTTGACTTGTTTTATTGCTCAAGTCCTAGAGAGTTGAGTTGAATCCACAATACTCCTTAGGGAAGGTTGTTACAAACTGAGCCACTCTGGCCTGCCCAGAGTGTAATGGGATATAGATTTGCACTGCAGTTGCTCATCTGAAGTTATCAATAAAAATGAATCCCAATCTGCATATTGGACTTTAAAAATATTAGTAAAGATTTCAGCATCCTGTCAAAGTTGTAATGAAATGTCTCCACCCAAAATGTGTACCCAGCTCAAACGCTAACTGTCCAACTGTATATTTTGAACACTCATTGTTTTCATTACTGAATGGTGGAACTCAGCCATCCACCCTATGCTATCTCAGTACATCTAACAAGTTAAAGTGCAGATTGGCAGAAGCTTTAGATCAAGTCACCTGTAAAGCAAGGTATGTGCTTCCCATACAAAGACACAGGAAGAAAATGGCTGTTTTTCATAAAAGTACACATTTTAACAAACAAGAGATTTTGCTGGAACAGACATTACTAGAGCTAAATGGTCTGATTTTTGTACGTTATAGCTGAAGCTCAAAGTTATGATGTAAGCTGAGAAATTCACAGAACCTTATCCTGATTGATTACTGTTTCAGCCAAGGCACCTTGATTTACATCCAATTCAGCGCTGACTCTGCAATGCAATCATATTCTGCAGGGTGTGTTGGAAAGCAAACCTGTTTACCAATATGCCATATGCAGAAAAGTCAGCCGCCATCTTCAGAGTATTGAGCACAACTGCAATAAAGCTGACAATTCGAAGCAATCAAGCATCAGTCAGTCTGTGAGAAAAACAGAATGATATACTGTCTGAGCATTCAATGGTACATGGCTTCATCATAACCTAAACTGCAGCTTCCCAGGAACATCTTCTTACATTAAAGCAAGACACATTGGCAGCAGTGGTGAGTTAAACAAGACTGGAGAGATCTGCGCTGAAAATACTGTCATCATTTTTTGTGTGGAAGGTAGTGAGATTCTGTTTAGGATGTTTTGACTTTTCTCAATTGGCAGTAGCTACCCTTCCTAAACTTTCCTTTGGGAACTTCAAAGATCACAAAAACAGAAGGAAAGTCAAAGTTTTCGAAAAATGGGAGAACAGACCAATTAAACTACGTCTCCATGCTGTTTTCAGGTGTGGGATTTACAGACTTCCCTGACTGTTGGGGCTTTGCACAACAGCTTTCATTAATTCCAGCCTTTAAATCGGTAAAATGCTTCCCAACATTCCCAGGAGCATTATTAAAATTGGACACCCATACCACACAGGGGGATTTCAGGACTGAAAAGGGAAAGCTTGGTCAGATAGCTCTGTTTTAAGCAGCATCTTAAAGGAGAAGATGGAAATACAGAGAGGTTTCGGAAGGTTATTGAAGGATTTAAGGCCTTCACGGGTGGAGGCACAGCTGTCAGTGGCACAGTGATTGAAATCAAGGATGCCCAAGAGTCCAGTACTAGAGAGGTCTCGGTCATATTAAAACTGGGTCTGAGGAACAATTTTAGCTGTTCTTTAGGCCTCTTGGCTGGAGACATGCTGTCAGTGAAAAATAGACCCATCCAATTTCTACTCCCATGGAGTCTCAATGTTTTGCTTGCTTATCTTTAACTCCATGAATGACACATTTGGTTTCCTTTCATTTTTAGGCTGTTAATTGCCTGTTTTTGATGAACTGGTAAACAGTACAGTACATTGCCCACTCATTGTCAATATGAAAAACATTCCCATTAATATTAGTTCACACTTGAACAGCTGTGCTGTTTTTCAGAGGCCTTTAACTTCCCTGAGACTTGTGGTTCAGTATTGAGTCCACTCCAGCCAAGAAATACAGTGATGCCTGCCAACAGGTATTTGTTTCACTGTTAAAGGTGTGGATCAACATTGCCTCTCTCAGTTGCCAAATGTCCTGGGATTGACCTGGAATCGCTGAGTGTTAAAAATTCCTCTCCTGGACTCTGCTGTGTGCATCCCAGCCTGAAAATAAATGGGTTTTATTTCGCCATTTCTTTCAACATTTTTACAAATTTAATTATGAAAGTATTGAAGACAGCAATAAAAGTTATGAGTGGGTGGTAGTTGCAGGCAGGAGATTCTTTAATGAAAAATTCAGGAATATGCCCAAGCAGATTTGGAAACTCTAATTGGACAGTGACGCTTATAGAATTTGCTTTTTACTTAATTGTTCTTCATTGGCAACAACAAGATAATAAATTACACAAGGTATGACTATCCCACTTTCCCGGCACAATGAGAGAATTTTCAGATCAATGGAACTGAAGGATTTTCCCCCCAATGGAGTACTGTCTAGGGAAGACTTTGAGAAGAGGTGTTTCTCTTTGTCCACTCTGGGGATACTGGGTCATATCAAATCGCACTCTTCCCCCAACCCCCGCCCCTCCATCGCCACCAGTCCCCCGTCCTGGAGTTTCTGCAAGTCCATAAAACACACTAGGTGCTTGCAGGTGGTGACAGGATCACATTCTGTAGTAAATAGTGAAAGATGCTGCTTTCAGCTGTGACTAATGTTGTGTAGTTGATTAAAACAAGAGTGCATCAAAAGTAGCAACTGCTGAATCTCTTGCAACAAGTCAGCCTTTCACCTTTAGGTTATAGAATCCCTACAGAGTGGGAGCAGGCCATTCAGCCCATGGAGTCCACACCACCCCGCTGAAGAGAATCCCACCAGACGCCATTGCACTGCTTTTCCTATGGCCAATCCACCTAACCTGCACATCTGTGAGAGGAAACCAGAGCACCTGGAGGGAACCCATGGAGATACAGGGGGAACATGCAAACTTCACATAGACAATCGCCCAAGGCTGGAACCGATGCCGGATCCCTGGTGCTGTGAGGCACAGCCACCGTACTGCCCAAAGTCATTTTTATTTATTAGCTCAAAAAAAATTGGCCTACAAATATTAAAATTATAAACATTTTTGATGTACTAAACAGCAGACTGCCCTGCTGTAAACCAACACTATCCGGCACACACAATTCACTCACACAGCATCTGCAGTGGTGCAGGCACCTCAGTCTCTGCCATTGTTCAGCAGATACAAGGTATTTGTTATTGATGTGGAAGCGAGAAAAGACCGCAGGGTGGATGGATAAAACCATAGTAAGATAGTTTATTTGACTGGGGAAGTGAAAGTGATTGTTGTAGGGGAGATTGTAGATCGAAGGATAAATGCTGTCTGTACAGCTACAAACTGAAGGATCGACTACCACCTCCCTGCTGAGGAACTGTGATTCCATTGTGGTTCATATAGAAACAACGTAGAACTAGAATTGAGGTTGTGCTGAGAGAGTCTGAGGAGACACAATACAAATTCAAAAGGAGAACCTCAAAGTTAATTCTTCTTGACCTGAATCTCTCATACCTGGATGTCTTACCCAAAGAGATTAAGCGATTTAAATTTGTGCGGAAGGCAGAGGTCTAAACTCATGGAGTACTGGGACTGTAATGGGAAAAGATGGAACGGTTTAATTGGGGAGAGCTCCACTTCAGCCAGGCTGAGATCAGTGACCTGGTGAATCATGTAATGAATGTAGCAGGGCCTTCAATAAAAGAGGATCCAGGACATAACAATTCCATATACCTGAAGCAAAATGTCAAGTTTGCAGAGCAGAGTAATGATTTGTGTAAGATCAAACAGTTTGTTTCAGGAAGGGAAGAGAGTTTAACAATGGTAATTGTACATTATCAACTAAGATCATATCAGGGACAAGTACAAAAAGGTTAAAGTTAAAGGTGTCATACCTGAATGCAGCAAACCTTTATAAATAGATAACTGCATTAAAGTCACAGTTTGAGCTAATAGCCATTACTGAGATGTGGCTGCAGGCTGACCACTGTAAATATATATTCCAGGAGGTGTGGTTTTCAGAAAATAGAAAAGATTTGCAACTGAAGAAGTATCAGATTGGAGTTTATTGTAATTTATTATTATTTAGCTTAGTAAACATCAGGCTTAGGAGCAGTGCTCGTCCATGAGCAATCAAATGAATGTCTCAAATAATCTATTATGCATCATGAGTATTATCAGAAATGGAAACACAACATGCTGTGGTGGGAAACATGGGTCTCATGCTGACCTGGGCTTGTGAGCATCCTTGGTCTGAAAGTGGTTGAAGAAATGGATTACAAATATAACACCGTTACATTATAGATCCATCCCAGTTTAATGTAGCTGACTACCATGGGAGGTGATGAAGGACAGGTGGAAGAAGATTCAGCTCCTGACCTAACCAAGAAGTTAACTCCACTCTTACACCTACAGATTGACCAAGATGTACGTAAGGAGCTAGCCTATTGTCCTGAACAGATGCAAACTAAAGTAAATATTACTGTGTGAAATAGCTATCATGTTTTTGTCAGGAATGGGTCAGTGATTTGTAAAGAAAAGGTACAATTATCTGAGGAGCTGCAGAGCAGCAAATACTCTATAATGTTTGTGCTGATAAAGGGATCAATTGTCTATCTTTGCTTGATGAACCCAATGAGGAATTTGATAAAACAAGGACCTACAGACCTCAGACTCTCAGGCAGAGACTATAAATCGACCTAGCAAAATATCAGTCTTCCAAACCTGATGGGAATGTTAATGCATTCCAGAAGCATAGTGAAACTTCCAGATTGCCTAACTTTGTAATGTCCGAGATAATGGGGCTAAATGGGTATTGGTAAATGCAGTAACATACACAAATATATATGCCATAACTGAAAAACCTTGTTGGGAAATGTTGTCATATAGACGTTTGGACAAAGCACCTTAACATCTAGAAGGAATGGGATCTAACATTTGGTCCTCCTCATAGTCTCTGAAGCAAGATCCATTTGTTTCAATATAACCTGCAAGTAGGGGGAGGCAGTGGTGTAAAGGGAATATCACTGTACCAGGAATTCAATGTAGACATGGGTTCATGGTAGATCCTGAAAAAACCTAGCATTAAAAGCTAGTCTAACCACATAACCACTGTAGATTGTTGTGATCACAGGATTTTGTCAATAATTTAAGGATATCCTCCACTATCTTCTGTAGCACTACCATAGTGCTCAATGAGATAGTTTTCAAATGGATCTGCCTATTCAAAACTGAGAACTCATTCAGAGCTGTGGGCCATCATCAGCTTTTCAACCTCAATCTGCAATGACCCTGCCTGGCATTACCCCCACAGTGGCATTACCCCCACAGTAGCATTACTGTCACGCTGGGACACCTATACTTGTTCAATGAAGAACGCACATGGTCATAAGAGGCGTAATATCAGGCAGACCTAAAAATATAGTCTCAGCCTTGGGAAATAATATCACAGGAATGTTTACATACTAAAAACAGAACTAACATGCTACAGTCAGGCCTAATCAATCTCACAACCACCAGGTCAAATCGAAGCTCTGTGGTCTGACCACAAACAGTTGTGGCAGACAATTAACAACTAATGTGAGAAAGAGGCTCCAACAATATCCTCAATGATTAGGGGGGTGGGGGTGTCCAGCACATCAGGACAAAGAGCAAGACTAAGGCACTTCCACCCATTGACAGCCAGAAATGCTAACTGCATGTTCAATCTCAGCTTCCTGTTGAGGTCCCCAGCATCACAGATTTCAATCTTCAACCAATTTGATTCACTCCACGTGATATCAGCAAATGGCTGAATGTGAATGTACAGAATGCTGCAATGGCTACAGATCTGATCGCATTCTTAGATTTAGATTTTAATGTACCGTGTAGTTAGATACAAAAGTACAGGAGGACAGTGAAAAGTTTATAATGTCGCCGTGCAAGGTGCCATCCTAAATAAAAGTGCCAAAGGACAGAATTATAAGAACAGGTAGAAAGAAAGAACAAAGTTAAAAGTTAAATAATACAGTAATTCTTAGTGTTAAGTAGAAATAAAGCTAAATGTCAAACATTAGACTTTTGAAAGTGCTTAGCCACACTGGGAATGCACTTCCTACAAAGTCCAAATGACAACATCTCCCATCAAGGTTTTTTCAGTGTGGTGTACATATTTGTGGACATTGTTACATTTACCATTACCCCTTCAGCCCTATTATTTCTGAAGTTACAAAGTTAGGCGATCTGGAGGTTTCACTATGCTGCTGGAATGTATTCTCTGCAGGTTTGGAAAATTGATGTTTTGCTAGATGGAAGACCATTGTCTCTTCCTGAGAGCCTGAGTGGCTCAATCTCCTCCTCTTTGCTCACTCTCCTCCAAGGATACAATTCCTGCCACTGCTGCCGCACATGCACCCTGCCCCCAAGGACGTCGAAGGCCTCATGTTTAGCCACTGCTGCAGCCTCCAGGAATGTCCTGCCCCACCCAAAGCCTGAACTAGGTGTTGAAAGAGGAGAAAGAAAAATTAAAGAAACAAAACGAAAAGCAGATAAGCGAGTGAACCCCCGAGTCAGAATCCCTACTCAGCCGCCACCTTACCGGAGGAGTAATATTACTGAACTTGCTGTCTCCCTAGCCAAACTGTTACTGTGCAGCTACAGGAGCGGCATCTACCTAATGTGGAAAATTGTCCTGAACAGGTATGTCCTGAACACAAAAAAGCAGGACAAATCAAAGCTGGCCAGATACTGTTCAAAACGTCTATTCTTAATCATCAGTAAAGTGATGGAAGAGGTCATTGATGGTGCTGTCAAGCCACAATTAATCAACAACTGATGCTCAGTTTGGGTTGCACCAGGGCCATTCAGATCTTTATCTCATCAAGGTCTTGGCCCAAAGATGGGCAAAACAACCAAACTCAAGAAACGTGGTAAGACTGACAACTCTTGACACATTTGACTGAATATGGCATCAAGGAACTCTCATTAAACTAGAGTTGATGGGAATTAGAGGAGAAGCTCTCAGTTGGTTAGAGTCACAACAGGAAGATGGTTGTGGTTGTTGGAGGTCAGTCATCTCAGCTCCAGGACATCTCTGCAGGAGTTCCTCAGGGTGGGGTCTTAGACCCGATCATCTTCAGATGCTTCACCAATGACCTTCCCTCCTTGATATGGTCAGAAGTGGGGATGTTTGGGATGCATAGGATGGGGAAGGAACCTGCAGGGAATGGGCACACTTGAAATGTGAAACCTATTCAAGGAATAGCTACTGCAGGTCCTTGATAAGTACATACCTATCAGGCAGGGAGGTAGTTGTTGAGAGAGGGAGCCACGGTCTATTAAAGAAGTTGAATCTCTCATCTGAGAAAGAGGAAGGCTTATATGAGGATGAGACATGAAGGCTCAGTTAGGGGGCTTGAGAGTTATAAGTTAGGCAGAACAAATGTAAAGAGAGGGGAAAGAAGAGCCAGGAAGGGACATGAGAAGTTGTTGTCGGATAGGATCAAGGAATACCCTTAACCTTCTATCGGTATATCAGGAATAAAAGAATGACTAGAGTAAGATTAGGGCCAATCAAAGATAGTCATGGAAAGTTGTATTTAGAATCTGATGACATAGGGGAAACGTTTAATGAATACTTTTCATCAGTGCTCACATTGGAAAAGGGCAATGTTAGTGAGAATATGGAGATACAGGCTACTAGATTAGATGAGATTGAGGTTGACAAAGAGGATTTTTAATGGAATTTTGGAAGATCTGAAAATAAATAAGACCTCTGGGCCGGATGGGATTTGTCCTTAGATTCTCTGAGAAGTCAGGGAGGAGATTGCAGAGCTTTGATCTTTATGTCATCATTGTTGACAGGAGTAGTGCCAGAAGACTGGAGGATAGTAAATGTTGTTCCCTTGTTTAAGAAGATGAGTCGGGACAATCCTGGTAATTATAGGCCAATGAGCCTTACGTCAGTTGTGGGTAAGGTGTCAGAAAAGGTTACAAGAGACAGGATTTATAATCATCTGGAAAGGAATAATCTGATTAGAGATAGTCAACACAGTTTTGTGAAGGGTAGGTCATGCCTCACTAACCTTATGGAGTTCTTCGAGAAGGTAACAAAATAGATGGATGAAGGTAAGGTGGTTGATGTGGTGTATATGGACTTCAGTAAGGCATTTGATAAGGTTCCACATGGGAGGCTATTGCATAAAATAAGGAGTTTCAGGATTGAAGGTAATTTCACAGTTCGGATCAGAAATTGGATAGCTGAAAGAAGACAGAGGGTGGCGGTTGATGGGAAACGTTCATCCTGGAGCTCAGTTACCAGTGGTGTGCCGCAAGGATCTGTTTTGGGGCCATTGCTGTTTATCATTTTTATAAATGATCTGAATGTGGGCGTAGAAGGATGGGTTAGTAAATTTGTGGATGACACTGAGGTAGGCAGAGTTATGGATAGTGCCGAAGGATGTTATGGGTTACAGAGGGACATAGATAAGCTGCAGAGCTGGGCTGTGAAGTGGCAAATGGAGTTTAATGCAGAAAAGTGTGAGGTGGTTCACTTCGGAAGAAGTAACAGGAATGCAGAGTACTGGGCTAATGGTAAAATTCTTGGCAGTGTTGATGAACAGAGAGATCTTGGTGTCCACGTACATAGATTCCTGAAAGTTGCCACCCAGGTTGATAGGGTTGTTAAGATGGCAAATGGTGTGTTGGTTTATTGGTAGGGGGATTGAGTTTCGGAGCCACGAGATGCTACAACTGTACAAGACACTGGAAAGGCCGCACCGGGATTATTGCGTGCAGTTTGGAGGATGGGGAAGCTTTGGAAAGGGTTCAGAGGAGATTTACTAGGATTTTACCTGGTATGAAAGGAAGGTCTTACGAAGAAAGATTGAGGGAACTGAAACTGCTTTCGTTGGAGAGAAGAAGGTTGAGAGGTGATTTAATTGAGATTATTAAGATAAATCAGAGGGTTAGGTAGGGTGGAAGTAAGAGCCTTTTTCCTTGAATGGTGAAGGCTAAATGAGGGACAGAGCTTTAAATTGAGGAGTGATAAACTTAGGACAGATATCGGGGTAGATTCTTTACTCAGAGAGTAGTAGGGGCGTGGAATGGCCTACCTGCAACAGTAGCAGACTTACTGATGTTAAGGACATTTAAATGGGCATTGGACATATATATGGATAATAATGGAATGGTGTAGGCTAGATGGGCATCAGATTAATTTCACAGGTTGGCTCAACATCAAGGGCTGAAGGGCCTGTATTGCACTGTAACCTTCTATATTCTATGTTTGCTGATGATTATGCAACGTTTAACAGCATTCACAATTCCTCCATATTCAGAAAGACCCGGACAGCATCCAGGTTTGGGCTGTCAAGCAACAAACATATCCAACAAGAAAAACATCTAACCATCTCCTCATGGCATTCAATGGCATTACCATGACTGTATTCTCTACGGTCCACATTTTGGGTATTACTATTGACCAGAAACTCTATTGGACCAGCCATATGCAGACTACGGCAACAAGAGCAGGCCAGAGGCTGAGAATTCCATAATGAATAACTGCTCACTCGTCCCTAACCCTGTGCTCCATCTGCAAGGCACAAGTGAAGAATGTGATAGAATACTCTGTAGTTGTGTGGTTGAGTGTAGCTCTGACAAGACAGAAGAAGCTTTGCACCATCAGCATACCAATCCATTACCACCATGCCCTTCATCATTCATACACAGGAGCAGCAGTGTGTACCACCTTCAAATGGACTTCAGTAACTTACCAAGGCTCCCTTATCAGCATCTTCCAGAAGTATGATCTCCCCTACCTAGAAGCTCAGGGCAGCAGGTGCAGAACAAGCCCCTTCCAAGGCACACATCGTCCTGATTTGGAACTCTATTGCTGTTCCTCCATTCTCATTGAGTCACAGTCCTGGCAGATCTTTGCTAATGGCACTGATATACATGTCCCTACACCCGAAGGGGTCGAAGTGCTTCAAGAATGTAACTTACCATTACCTTCTCCAGATCAATTGGGGCTGGGCAATAGATGCTATACTAGCCAGGAATGGCTATATACGATGAACAAAAAGAATAGAACATGCAATAAATTGTATCTTGTTAACTACAAGAGACTGTTCTAGTTAGAGTAGGAAGTGGTTTTGTTCTATCAGGCCAGACCAAATAGGGCTCTGTAGGTTTCCTACATGTGTAAAGGGTAATGGCAGCAATTTTCATCCTGATCAGCAGTGTACCGTTTGCAGTGGCAGGGTTGGCATGCCTATTCAACAGGCAGCATTAGCATTTAAACAGCAATCTGAACACCTTGTTCTAATAAATCACAGCTAGACCGTTCAATTATTTTAACAAAGCATCTTTTATTGTACATAAAGAACTTAAACAAAACATGCACTGTTCACTTAAAAATATTAAACTGTATAATACACTCAGGTTTACTTTATATTTACCCCAAACATTCTTTATACAATGCTTAAATCTGCAATTTATTTACCTTGGTAGGGACCATCCATATACACATCAGGGTCCTTTGGAAACTATCTTTAATTCTATTTAGTTTCAGCCATTCTCGAAATAGTTAAAACATCCATGTACCATGTCTTGGCTGTGGACTCACTGTTTTGTTCCTTTCAAATTTTCATCTGTTTGTTGTTTCATTTTACACAAGACCTGGTAAGGACCACTATAGGTTCTTCCATTAGTTTCAAATTCTGAAATTCCTGAACTAGCCCATCCTAAAACTCCTGTTCTCTCAAACACTTAGGGATGGAATTTAGTTCCAGTTCAATCTCATGCAGTCAACAGTAACGCTAATTTATTTCTACTTTGCTTATAGTGTAGATTATTTACTTTGATTTGCTTCTCTGAGTGAGCTGCAAACTACAGCAAGCCCAAACTGCAAATACCTGTCTGAGTTAGCATCCAGTTAAACTGAAGCAGAAAACATCTCTGAGCTTCACCCATATCCATGATAATGCAGCCTGCTCTGGGATGTTCCCATGCTGACTTTTATGGTTAATTATCCCTCTCCTTTGATCTGATGAAGTAAATAGCTGTTATAATCTTTCAGGCTTGACAGAATGTTTTAAACTAATTTAGCTCTACCTTGCAAACCAAAAACATTCCTCTGGACAACCATTACTGTACAGATTGCAGACACCATGTCTCCAATTCTTTAACCAAGTAAACTATCTGCTGTTTTATAGTTCCATCTCTTCCATTCTGACTTTTTTAAACTAACATGAGTCACCTTTTTGTTCTGCCAAGTCACCTTTTGTTCTCCCATTTCTTTAGGTATTCTGGCAGTCTCCAAATTCCAGCATTTTAATTCTCTTCATGTCGTAAATATAATCTTCCTTGAACTATAAATTCTTCATGTCGTAAATATAATCTTCCCTGAACTATAAATTACCTCTAACCATGAATTAGATATTCATAAGAAAGTAATAATGGTGATAGAGGATGGACAGGTAACAGACGGATAGATGATAGATAATTCACGCAAAGATCCAATAAATATAAATTATATCTCCCATTATCTATCAATATCTAATGATTACTTTATCCCAGAATATAACAATGTGGAATACCAGAATCATACACAATATAAGAAAAGGCCAGTGATTGAATCAATGCCAATGATCTGAATTACATCCACATATTGTTATTGACAAGTTCACTGGTAAAAGTATCTCCACTTCAGTAACAATAGGGAAACTTAAGCTACAATTTGGGAAAAGTTAAGAAGTTAAAGATTGATTTACAAATGAAATAAACAAGTGCCATGTTATTATTCTGATACGATACAATAATTTGATGCATTTTAAGAAAACAGATGAATTCAATAAATCTGAAGAGTAGAGGAGGATGTAAACCCTGGATTCGTATACTCTGTTCCACACACTCTTCATGAGCTGGAATGATGTAACACATCCTCAATTAAAATGTTAAAATACCAATTGCTCAAAATTGAACATGGATTAATATTTCAATGGAACATTAATTTGTACATAAACTACATTATTTACTTCAGAATCATTCTTCAAATCGATCCTATTATAATTCATTTGTTCTCCTACTAGAAATACAATTAAGGATTAAAGTGAGTCCTCTATAATCAAATTGAATATAATTTGATGATGTTTAACTTTATTTAATGTTTGAAACATCAGCTACAATTACTTTAAATCTTCAAAGGGTAATGCACACATTGTCTTGAATTGATCTAACTGTACTTGCAAACAGCGCGCCATTTTAGCATTTGGCAACAAAAATGGATGATAGTGAATCAGCTGCCCAAATGATAAGCCCTGCCAATTTCTTTGGAAAGAAAATCAGACATGGGGCAAAGTGAGCCATTAATATTCGATCACCACTGTTGTCAAATTTAAACTTATGTCCATTTACTAAATTGCTAGCAAAATACTTTTTCACAACACGACAGGATATCTTCCCTTCCTGTTTACTTTAAGCCAAATGCATTGCAACGATCTTTCTAAATAACTAAGAAGCCTTTTTCCTGCTCCAAGTGGGTCAGGGCAGAATTTTAGACTCCTGGCCTGACCCTGCCATGACCTGAACAAGGTCAGAAATCATTACACATGCAGAATCGATTCCTCTGGGAATCCTGCCAAAGGCAAAGAGTGCACCTCGGTAGGCTGGGAAATTCTTGCAGCTGCAAACCTTTGATTGCAACACAAGGGAGGGGATCATTTAATTACCTGAAGTGTACAGCAACTTTTGTTTCCGCTGAAGGCCTTGTCCAGGAGCCAGGAGGGTGAGCGATGGGCAAACTGTGATCACACAAAAGCTGCAAATAGCTGTCCTACCTCCATCCTGTGGTTTTGAGATGTTCTAACTGGAGAGTGTCACCAAACCTCTCCCTGAGAGTGACTGGCAGAAGCAGCAGTTATAAAGGGAATGGAGTGGGTTACTGCTGCTATTTGTACACAGTAGGCAGGGAATAGCCAAAATAAACCTAGCTCAGAGAAAATGAAGGCTCAGCCAGTCTGGTTGGTGATGGGTTTCATTGGGCTGATAGCAATGCTTGGTGTCACCTCTTTTGGGTGGGGGTGACAGGAGAATGCGGTCTGTAATATTACATACTCTGGACATGGCTAAAAATCACACAACACCCGGTTATAGTCCAACAGGTTTAATTGGAAGCACTAGCTTTCAGAGTGCTGCTCCTTCATCAGGTGGTTGTGGAGTACACAATTGTAACCTGGTGTTGTGTGATTTTTAACCCCAGTTCAACACCGTCATCTCCAAATCATCCTGGACATAAACTTCCTGTGAAGATAGAGAATCCTTAGGGCTATTTAGCTGAGACCTGCTGCTTTGGCTATTGCTTATGACATGACCTACCCTCTAGAGAAGGAGTATAGAGGCATACAGCACAGGAACAGGCCAATTGGCCCACCATGTCTATGCCAATCAATAAACATCAAGCTACACTTACCTGCACTTGGTCCATAGCCTACGATGTCTTGTCATATTACGTGCTCATCCAGATGCTTCTTAAATGTTGTGCAAGTATCTCCTCCAATATTGCCTCAGGCAGCACCATCCAAATTTCTACCACCCTTGGGATGAGCAAAAGAATGTTCTCAGCTCTCCTCCTGCTCCTCACTTTAAATGTATGCTGTTTGGTCTCCAACCACTGACGACCTCTGGGGTCACACACGTCCAAGCAATGACTTTGTTCAGTATTCAACAAACAGGAAATGCTGTGCTCTAAGGTGAGCTCTGGAATATTGCTACTTAAATGATCAGGAACTCAAATTGCAGATGAAGCCATTTTAAGAACAATTGGTATTGCAAAGTGCCTGGCAGTATTCTGCAGTATCTTTGGAAATGCTTTGGCATTAATTGGGTTTTTCACAAGTATTGTAGCATCTTGATAGAGATGATGTGGAGATACCAAAGCTGGGCAGGGGTGGACAAAGTCAGAAATCACATGACACCAAGTTATAATCCAACAGGTTTCTTTGAAATCTTAAGCTTTCGGAGCATTGCTCCTTTGTTAAGCGAAGGAGACTTCACCTAATGCAGTCATTTCGCCACCTACAAACAGACCCTACCATTAGAAATACCTTTCCCTCCCCATCCCTATCAGTGTTCCAGAGAGACGATTCTCTCCACCAGCCCACACCCCACTGCCGGCACCTTCCCCTGCCACCGCAGAAAGTGCAAAACCTGCACCCACACCACTCCCCTCACCTCTGTCCAAGGCCCCAAAGGACCCTTCCACATCCAACAGAAATTTACCTGTACGTCCACCAACGTCATCTACTGTATCCGTTACACCTGATGTGGTCTCCTCTACATGGGGAAGACAGGATGCTAACTTACGGATCGTTTCAGAGAATATCTCTGGGACACCTGCACCAACCAGCCCCACTGCCCCATGGTTGAACACTTCAACTCCCCCTCCCACTCCGCCGAGGATATGCAGGTCTTGGGCCACCTCCATTGCCAAACCCTTACCATCCGACACCTGGAGGAAGAATGCCTCGTTTACCGCCCTAGAACCCTGCAACCATGTGGGATTAATGTGGATTTCACCAGTTTTCTCATTTCCTCTCCCCCCACCTTTTCCCAATCCCAAGCCTCCAATTCAGCACTACCCTCTTGATCTGTTCATTGTCTTTCCCATCTATCTACCCCACCCTCCTCTCCAACCTATCTCCTTCTCCCTCACCTTGATCTATCCATCGCATTCCCAGCTATCTTCCCCCAGCTCCACCCCCCTCCCATTTATCTCTCGGCCCCCTGGCCCACAAGCCTCATTCTTGATGAAGGGCTTATGCCTGAAACGTCGATTCTCCTGCTCCTCGGATGCTGCCTGACCGGCTGTGCTTTTCCAGCACCACACTCTCAACTCTAATCCACAGCATCTGCAGTCCTTATTTTCTTCTAGTGTGTGTGAGTGTGTGTGAGTGTGTGTGAGTGTGGGTTTGTGTGTGTGTGAGTGTGGGTTTGTGTGTGTGTGAGTGTGGGTGTGTGGGTGTGAGTGTGGGTTTGTGGGTGTGTGTGTGAGAGTGGGTTTGTGGGTGTGTGTGTGAGTGGGTGTGAGTGTGGGGATGTGTATGTGTGGGTTTGTGTGTGTGGGTGTGTGTGTGAGTGGGTGTGAGTGTGGGTTTGTGTGTGTGTGTGGGTTTGTGTGTGTGGGTGTGTGTGTGTGTGTGAGAGAGAGAGAGAGAGAGAGAGAGAGAGAGAAAGAGGTAAAGTTGCCATAGTCCTACCAGACCACAGAGACAGACAACTGGTGGTGGGTTAACCTGAGGGTCACCATGCTTGAGGTAAGGTGAGAGTTTGAGAAGCAGAGTCCTTCATGGGTAATCTCAGCTGATATAGGAATTGAACCCGTGCTGTTGGCATGACACTTGCCAATTCACCAGCCAGGATTCCTCTTCTGGGAAAAAAATATCATCACTCTGCAAGCTGTCATTCTGCCATGGTCTGGCTTGTACCTAACATCAGTCTCACATCCCCTTAATGCAACTTATAATTAGATTCTGAAAAGACTCATTAATGATTGAACAGCTTACCTGTGAGGGGAATGTTCGCAGGTATACTTAACTTTTTAAGTTAACTTTTTAATGATAAGAACTACTGTAAAGGAGGTAGGATTCATACACCTTACTGATTTTTTAAAAAATTATTAATTTGGAAGAATTTTCAAATTCAACTGTTTCCATGCTGTACATTTCAATAACTCCATGACTCTATGACCACTGAAAAATAATTGCGACAGTTGTAAATGCGTATTAGGTTCAGCACTAACTACGGTTCTTTCTGATTCTTGGAAGCTTTTAAAATGAATTTGCAGCTGACTTTGGGTGCAATGCTGTTAGATTGTTTGTTTGATTTCATTGTTAGGCAAACAATGAATCTTTTCTACCTTCAGTGTATCACTTATCAGTAAAAATGAACAATGGCTCTTTTAGGTTTTAGAGTTACCTTAATTTATATATGTATTGTGAGTAAAAAACATTTATCTTTACTGCACTGAAAGTAAATTCTGTATTGTAATTAGGTTACTGCTGACAAGGAATACAGGGTGATATAAACTTTGTAGGAATTGTGATTAAATTGATGGATTGTGATCATGGTGATTATTTGACAAGCTTTACTTTATCCATGGTTCTACAAATGACAGCCACAAATATATTTAACTTAGAATCTTCAGTGAATGCTGAATTTGTGGATTTACCAGTAGTCTTTGTTACTTTCAACATGAAATCTGATGCCACTTGTGATTTACTAATGATGTTAGTCTACATAACGTATACTACAGGTAGTCGGATTTTTGAGAATTAGCTATCTGAAGTTTATTTTCAGCACAAACGATTTGCCAGGCTATAATATTACAGACAAAAGTCTGGGTTCTATGCTTCCTGATGTTAGCGTACATTACACATAACCAGCTCCATACTGAACTATCACATGTCATGATGTTTTAAAGTTACAGGTCTGGTCTGAAATTCATGCTGCAATACAAATCATCTTCTTTTCACTTTGAAGGATGGGAGTTCCTTTCTGATAAACATCTAGAAGGAGGGATGTACAGAAACATTTCCATACATTCAGATAAAACATTGGTCCTTGGACAGTGATTACAATTTAGCAGTGTAACTTCCCTCTACAGTGTGCTAACTGTCATCATAGATAGATGTGTATCATAGCAAGATCATATTCCATTTCTCTAGAGGGTAGCTCTTACTAAGTTTCTGCCCTTGAGCTGTGAAAAATGCAAAAATTTTGGATTGTTTTAAGACAAAAAAATGACGTCAGTTCCCCATTTAAATTCATGGCAATGTGCTTAACATATCCTCCAGCTGCAGTAAAAACCCTGTTGATGTAGTTTATAGCTTTCTGCAGTGGTGCACATATGGCAATGTGTGTGCTCTCATTGGTCGCTTGGGTCTGGGGATATCCAGGTACTTTGTAAAAATTACCATTGATAGACCATCTCCATTACAAGAGAGAAATTGAGCCACTGTTTCATTCAGAGCATCCAAAGCCTGCGTCACAAAGTGATGGGCTGTTACATGAGGTACGGGCAAGACTAAGTTTCAGGCTATTGCACAAATTAAAGAGTTTCCTTTAACTTCTTCCATGTGCTGTCGCAGCTGCCCTTCAAGAGAATGCCACTATGTCCAGAACTTTATCTCCTTTCTCTTTGTGCATGATTGTCCCAAAACGGTGTTACCTTCTGATCAAAATAAACAGGGAATTGGCACTTTATTCAAGGATGTATCCTATTCCCCAAGGCCTGCACACATCAACAGGGACACAAGAGGTAGCATCCAGCAGGAGGCGCTGCAAGAGAAGATGGCACCAGCTAAGCATCAATATGAGGAAGTGAAGACTCAGTCCAGATGGCAGATGCTGTTGGACGATTGGATTCTTAATTGATGGGGCTGCCTATGAAGTTGGCATTAATCAGTGAAGGCTTTTTGAGTGTTTCTTTGAGAATTTTCAGAGAATCCTGTGCGATTTGGTGATCAGGATGACAGAGTGCAGCCTGGTATCTGCGTGCAGACAAAAATGTGTTGGAAACCTTACAGTCCACTGCGGAACAAGTGGCAAATCCTCAAAACATCTCAGCTAGAAGTTTGTTTTGTAAGGATTTGACTTTCCCACACAGGTCTCTGGTCAACTCTGAGAGACCCAGAAGCAGTGGTGTAGCAGGAAGCACGTGATCAGGGGAATGGCATTTCCATTATCCCAGTTGTACCATGGCAACAGTACTGGCCCTTTGAAAAACACTATCCAACAATTGTTACAACAAAGGTGTTGTAAATAGTACAGCCAAAGAGTCATACAACATAGAAGTAGGCCCTTCAGCCCACCATGTCAATGCTGACCAACTAAGTCCAAACTACACTAATCCCGTTTCCCTGCACTTGGTCCATAGCCTGTGGTCATCCAGATGCTTCTTAAATGTGCGAGTGTACAGACCCCACCAGCCCCTCAGGCAGCATATTCCATATTTTCAACACCCTTTGGGTTAAAAAAGTTTTCTTCCGATCCCTAAACAACCTTCCCTTCACCTTAACCTTGTGCCCTCTGATCTGAAACTGACAAAGATTTTGTAATGTTTTCTGTAAACAAACCACGCTGTACAAATAAAGACTCGATACTGAACTATTGTACCACAAAATGTATAAAATATCATGACATGTGCTCCAAGAGTGAGAGAGGGCTCCCAGCTGACAGCTGTGCTGACGAACGTTTCTCTCTTCTCGGAGCTCCAGTTTCTTTGTAGAATAGATTCTGTTGTTGGATCCCGATTCTGATTCTGAGACTGGTGATTTTCCCCACAACAGCCTCCTGTTTGTAAGGCAATTTTGGATTCGGTTTGCCAACTTGCCTTGAATCCCATGGGCTCTACCTTGTGGACCAACCTTCCATGTGGGACCTTGTCAAAGGCCTGGCTGAAGTCCATGTAAACCACATCAACTTCATTACCCCCATCAATATATTTAGTCAACTTTCCAAACAGTTCAATTAAAGTAGACAGGATCTCTGTCCAACAAATCTGTGCTGCCTAACCCCGATCAATCCCTACCTTTCCAAATGTTGATTCATCCTGTCCCTCAGAATTTTTTCCAATAATTTCTCTGTTGCTGACCTGAGACTAACTAGTCTGTAATTACCTGGCCTATTCCTGCTGCTCTTCTTGAACGAAGGAACCATATTAGCTATCCTCCAATCACCTGTCATTTCACCTATGGCCTGCAAAGCATTAAACTTATCTGCCAGTGCCCCAGAAATTTCTTCTCTTTCTCCCTGTAGCAGCCTGAGATGCATCTCATTAAACCCTGGAGAGTTATGCACCTTTTTGCTCGCTAAAACATCTGATTCACCCGCCTTATTAATCTGACCATGCTCTGGAACCTTACCATCCAAACTGAAATCCTCAGCTACAATGATTTTCTCCTTTGTGAACATTGATGAGAAATATTCATCTAAGACCCCAATCATATCCTCTGGCTCCATGCACAGATTGTCCCTTTGGTCTCTATATGCCCCACTCCCTCCCTGGTAACCCTCTTACTCTTAATATGCCCCTAATGTCATGAGACCATATGATGTAGGAACAGGAGGTGACTTTATTGAGCCTGCATGCTATTCATGGCTGATCTGACGTTCCTCACTGCCAGTTTCCTGCGTTTTCCTCACACACACTTTATTTTTTATTTACTCATGGGATATGGGCACTGCTGTCTGGGCAGCCTTTATTGCCCATCCCTAATTGCCCTTGAGAAGGGGGTGGGGGGGGTGGGGAGGGTTGGTGAGCTGCCTTCTTGAATCGCTTGTGCTGCAAGTAAACCCACAATGCCACTGGGGACAGAATTCTAGGATTTTGACCCAGCGACAGTGAAGGAATGGTGATTATATTTCCAAGTCAGGATGGTGAGTGGCTTGGAGGGGAACTTGCAGATGGTGAAGTTCCCATGTATCAGCTGTCCTTGTCCTTCGAGATGCAAGTGTTTGTGGGGTTGGAAGGTGCTGTATAAAGATGTTTGGTAAATTTCTGCTGTGCAGCGTGTAGATCATACATACTGCTGCTACTGAGCAGTGGTGGTGGAGAGGGAGGATGCTGGTGGATGTGGTGCCAGGCTTTGGGCTGGATGGTGCCAAGCTTCTTGACACAATAATGTTGGCGGGCATTCAGCTATGGGCGCTTTGAGATTTTTCTGAGGGTTGGTTGCTGTGCTTCCCACTAACTTTGGCTCCTGCTTTCAAACCTGCTCTTCCTTCCCTGAAGCCACTGACCTATTTTACTGGGCAGGGATACACATGAAACTGCACACAGAGCCCTGCTGGTGCAATAGGACTATATTGTCCTCGATTTGTTAGGCCTTTTCCTGAATTAGGCAACTTCACTGCCTGCAGATCCTGAGACTTAGGATCACAAATAGAGTTGTCACCCCACCCTACCCTCTGTTTCAACTGCTCAGTCGCAGACTTTATTTCAAATCTTCTTTTAATGTTTATCAATGATTATGTATTCAAAGGTTGCTGGAACACCAGATTAGTCAAACATGGGACATCTGTTTGAGTATTTGAACATATTATCACTAATCATTTCAAGTGACTCCATGCACGGCTAACAAAAACCACAGAAAAGAACTGCATCTGACCCTCATATGGAAGAAATAGTGAAAATCAATAACCACTAGGAGGAGCTATTGAGCCACAACAAACATGCTTCTGAGAATTTCTGAGTAAAGTTTGGAAATGGTCACGATTGTGGTTTTCCAGCAATGTTAAGCTGATTTTATTTTTCAGACCTTTCGTGAAAAGACAGCAGTTTCTCCCTCCTGATTGTTTTGCCTTTCTGGTGTTGACGTTTGACATTACATAAAAGTAGACCTGGTAATGCCTGGGCAGCTGAGGGCTGGTGTGAATGCTCACTACAATCAGAGGAGGCAGCTGACCTTGTCAAAAACTGAGGGATCAGCTTGACTAGGGGTGGAATTCCCAACAACTTCACTGGATATGAAAACTGGGAAAGATGCAAAACCACCTGCAATTTATTAATACCCCACTAATGTAATTGCACAAAGTCAAAACACATAGTCACACAGCATTTACAGCACAGGTATTTTAGACTAGTTTAATCAGTGAGTCCATGTCAGTGTTTACATCCACACAAGTCTCTTCCCACTTTCCTCAACTCATACTTGTCATTTATCCTTCCATTTCTTTCTTCCTCATATTTATTAACTTTCCCAAAATGCAATTATGCTATTCATCTGAATAATTCCTATGGTACAGAGGTTCACATTATAACCACTCTATGGGTAAAGATGATTAACTTGAATTTCTCAATTAATTAATTGGTAACTTAAATTTTTATCCCTTAGTTCTGGTCCTTCTCACAAGTGGAAACTATTCTGTCAAGCGCTATCATATTTTAAAAGCCTCTATCAGATCAGCCCTTCGTCTTACCTTTCCTGCAGACGAGAGTCTCAACCTGTTTAATCTCTCCTGATAGGTTCAATCTCTCAGCCCCAGTGTTATCCCAGTAGATTATTTTTACAAGTTCTCCACTGTCTTCACTTCTTTGTTTGTCATACAGTGAGCAGAACTGTGCACAGTGTTTCAAGCATATTCTAAGATGATGGGTTCGATTTATATGTTTTTCTGTCTGTGTTAGAACAAAGACTGGCATGATTTAAAAATGCTGGGATTTCTGCCATTCTGCCATTTCTGTTGTGTGGGATTAGGTCGAGATCGTGAGCTCATAAGGGGTAATGCTGCCCTTGCACTCTCCGTTGACTGCGTGGGCATTTTAGATCCCTTTTGTTTTCATGGAGTCAGGCTGATTTTGGCACCTTAAAAGTCATGAATAATGGAGAAAACCTGGTCTGGAGTCAGGAACGTTTTGACAGATAACTTCAAAAGTTATTGACAACTTCACAAGTCAAAACCTAATGGTGTATCATAAGTTAAATATGTTTATTATAGTGATAAATTGTATGGTGTTGGAGAGAAGTTAGTGACCATTAAATTGATCAGCATTATGAAAGCATTCAAATCCAGTAGTACACTTTATACAATAGTACACAACAAAGAGTTCTTCTGCATGAAGTAATTTTCATTTTAAAATTTTAACTTGCCATTTCTTTTGCCATGCTGCCATCTGTTGGGTTTTTGAGGGGTAAGAGCAATTAGCAATTACAGAAACATGGCTCAGGGATGGACAGGACTGGCAGTTTAATGTTCCAGGATACAAATGCTACAGGAAGGACAGAAAGTGAGGCAAGAGAGGAGGGGGAGTGGCATTTTTGATAAGGTATAGCAACTCAATATTACAATGGGATCTTGACCAGATGGGCCAATGGACTGAGAAGTGGCAGATGGAGTTTAATTTAGATAAATGTGAGATGCTACATTTTGGGAAAACAAATCTTAGCAGGATTTCTACACTTAATGGTAAAGTCCTAGGGAGTGTTGCTGAATAAAGAGACCTTGGGGTGCAGGTTCATAGCTCCTTGAAAGTGGAGTCACAGGTAGATAGGATAGTGAAGAAGGCGTTTGGTATGCTTTCCTTTATTGGTCAGAGTATTGAGTACAGGAGTCGGGAGGTCATGTTGCGGCTGTACAGGACATTGATTAGGCCACTGTTTGAATATTGCGTGCAATTCTGGTCTCCTTCCTATCGGAAAGATTTTGTGAAACTTGAAAGGGTTCAGAAAAGATTTACAAGGATGTTGCCAGGGTTGGAGGATTTGAGCTACAGGGAGAGGCTGAATAGGCTGGGGCTGTTTTCCCTGGAGCGTCGGAGGCTGAGGAGTGTCCTTATAGAGGTTTACAAAATAATGAGGGACAGGATAAATAGACAAGGTCTTTTCCCTGTAGGTAGGGGAGTCCAGAATTAGAGGTTTAGGGTGAGAGATGAAAGATATAAAAGAGATCTATAGGGCAACATTTTCACTCAGAGGTTTGTACATGTATGGAATGAGCTGCCAGAGGAAGTGGTGGAGGCTAGTACGATTGTAACATTTAAAAGGCATCCGGATGGATATATGAATAGGAAGGGTTTGGAGGGATAGCAGCTGGTGCTGGCAGGTGGGACTAGATTGGGTTGGGATATCTGGTCGGTATGAATGAGTTGGACCGAAGGGTCTGTTTCTGTGCTTTACACCTCTGTGACTCTAACTGGAAGGTGTTCCCATGTGTGAATGCGGGTCTGCTAACCGGCCTGCCTCAGCACCTGAATACTTCTGTTCTTTCCTTGCGCTTGTTTTGGGAGTTGGTAAACCTGATCTCCTGCTATTCCTGGGACAGATGTATGTGGATGAACACTGCCAGGCAGAGAACAAGATCACATTGTCAGAAATGCCTGATGCTTGCGATTCCAACTTGGAATCCAGGCCAATTTCTCTGGTTTTCAATTCCATCTCTAAAAATAAAGCACAAGCTTAGTGTGATCTCATGAACCTGCGCTGCTCTGTTTAGTGATCTGGAATCTGTACCTTCTGATCACTTTCCCTGTGACCTAATTGCAACCCTTATTCTCCTAAACAATATTACCTCATTATGCTTCCGACCAAAAAGTACCACTCGAAGTCCATCTATATTACAGTTAATTTTCCAGTTACATATCCATTCTGCAAGTTTGTTAAAGTCTTCCCATATTTTATATAATCATCCATTCAAAACTCCTGCTTCCATTCCCTCATCCAAATTATTTCACTGAGCAGCGAGGGAATGGTTCCATCACCAATCCTGTAGAATATCACTTCCCAACTTTAGTCAGTCTGAATACCTGCTGAGGGCATGCTTTTAAGCTCAATATTCACATTATATTGGTAACATTCTCCAACTGATCGCAGTAGCTGACCAATTTGTTCAGTGCCTCATTCAGGATGCATTTGGGGTTGTTTTCTGGCTTTATATTGACATTGAAGGAGCTTGGGCATATACTGTATATTACTTTGCAACCACACAAAATTAATATTTAAAGAAAGGACACGTCGCGCATACATAACATTTAATATGTTTTCGCAGTGTATTAGAGCAGAAAATGTGTTGCTGGAAAAGCGCAGCAGGTCAGGCAGCATCCAAGGAGAAAGAGAATCGACGTTTCGGGCATGAGCCCTTCTTCAGGAATGAGGAAAGTGTGTCCAGCAGGCTAAGATAAAAGGTAGGGAGGAGGGACTTGGGGGAGGGGTGTTGGAAATGCGATAGGTGGAAAGAGGTCAAGGTGAGGGTGATAGGCCGGACTGCGGGTGGGGGCGGAGAGGTCAGGAAGAAGATTGCAGGTTAGGAAGGCGGTGCTGAGTTTGAGGGATTTGACTGAGACAAGGTGCGGGGAGGGGAAATGAGGAAACTGGAGAAATCTGAGTTCATCCCTTGTGGTTGGAGGGTTCCTAAGCAGAAGATGAGGCGCTCTTCCTCCAACCGTCGTGTTGCTATGGTCTGGCGATGGAGGAGTCCAAGGACTTGCATGTCCTTGGTGGAGTGGGAGGGGGAGTTGATGTGTTGAGCCACGGGGTGGTTGGGTTGGTTGGTCCGGGTGTCCCAGAGGTGTTCTCTGAAACATTCCACAAGTAGGCGGCCTGTCTCCCCACTATAGAGGAGGCCACATCGGGTGTAGTGGATGCAGTAAATGATGTGTGCGGAGGTGCAGGTGAATTTGTGACGGATATGGAAGAATCCCTTGGGGCCTTGGAGGGAAGTCAGGGGGGAGGTATGGACGCAGGTTTTGCATTTCTTGCGGTTGCAGGGAAAGGTGCCGGGAGTGGAGGCTGGGTTGGTGGGGGGGGTAGACCTGACGAGGGAGTCATGGAGGGAGTGGTCTTTTCGGAACGCTGATAGGGGAGGGGACGGAAATATATCCCTGGTGGTGGGGTCCGTTTGGTGGAAATGACGACAGATGATACGATGTGTATGGAGGTTGGTGGGGTGGTAGGTGAGGATCAGTGGGGTTCTGTTCTGGTGGCGATTGGAGGGGCGGGGCTCAAGGGCGGAGGAGCGGGAAGTGGAGTTCAGGGTGAGGACCAGTTCAGTCAGTCGAAGGAGGGTGTCGGTGGAAGGGTACTGGTTGGGTCGGCGGGAAAGGAAGAAGCGGAGGGCTTTGAGTCCTTCGTGATGGGGGATGGAGGTGTATAGGGACTGGATGTCCATGGTGAAGATAAGGCGTTGGGGACCAGGGATGCGAAAATCATGGAGGAGGTGGAGGGCGTGGGTGGTGTCCCGAACGTAGATGGGGAGTTCTTGGACTAAGGGAGACTGGATCGTGTCGAGGTATGTAGAGATGAGTTGGGTGGGGCAGGAGCAGGCTGAGACAATGGGTCGGCCGGGGCAGTCAGGTTTGTGGATTTTGGGCAGGAGGTAGAAACGGGCAGTGTGGGGTTGAGGGACTATGAGGTTGGAGGTGGTGGATGGGAGATCCCCTGAGGTGATGAGGTAATGGATGATCTGGGAGATGATGGTTTGGTGGTAGGAGGTGGTGTCATGGTAGGAGGAGGTGTTCGCGAGCTGGCGTTTAGCGTCAGCGGTGTAAAGGTCGTGCGCCAAACTACTACAGCACCTCCCTTGTCTGCCGGTTTGATAGTGAGGTTGGAGTTGGAACTGAGGGAGTGGAGGGCTGCACGTTCCGAGGGTGAGAGGTTGGAAGGATGGAGAGGTTGAGGCGGTTAATGTCGTGGCGGCAGTGGGCTATGAAGAGATCGAGGGCGGGTAAGAGGCCAGCACGGGGTGTCCAAGTGGATGGGGTGTGTTGGAGGCGGGAGAAGGGGTCGTCAGATGGTGGGCGAGAATCCTGGTTGAAGCCGTATGCGCGGAGGCGAAGGCGGCGGAAGAATTGTTCGACGTCTCGCCGTGTGTTGAACTCGTTAATCCGAGAGCGTAGGGGAATGAAGGTGAGGCCTCTGCTGAGGACTGATCTTTCATCCTCGGAGAGGGGTAGTTCTGGAGGGATGGTGAAAACACGGCAGGGTTGGGAGCTAGGACCTGGTGTGGGGCTGGAGCTGGGAGTGGGGGCGGGGACAGAGATCGGAGTGGGGGCAGGGTTAGGCGAGCGGGTGGAGATCAGCGTGGGGGTGGGGTTACACGTGGGGGCGGGGTTACTCATGGTGACGGAGATCGGCGTGGGGGCTGGGTTAGGCGTGCGGGCGGAGATTAGCATGGGGGCGGGGTTAGGCATGGTGACGGAGATCGGCGTGGGGGCGGAGTTAGGTGTGGTGATGGAGATCGGCGTGGAGGCGGAGGCGGAGGCCGCGAATCTGTCGACGATGGTCTTCCCAGCGATTGCGGAGGCGGTTGTCTGGGCGGCAATCACGGAGGCTGTGAGGTCGGTGGGGGCAGAAGTGATGTCATGGTTCGCAGCGGCGGTTGCGAACTACTGCTTAACCTACTGCGTGTTTTTCCAGCAACACATTTTCAGCTCTGATCTCCAGCATCTGCAGTCCTCACTTTCTCCTCGAAGATTTTAACCTACTGTGAATCCTCTTGCAAGGATGCCTTTGTTGAAGAAGCTCTCTTCCTCCCTCTACAAGGATTTCAGTGAGTCCCTCTCTCACTGCCCACCCCAGGTCATCTCCTCTGCACAGAAGCTCTTCAGCCACATTCTCAAACAGACTCGCTACCACAGCCACATCTCCTTCCACAGCACCTGCCTACGGAACCGACTGATCCCGCACGGACTCCGGACTACGTTCAGACCAACAAAATTTGGACCCAACCAGGACAACCAGTACCTACAACAAATCCGAAGCCTCCAGCAACAGGCCTCCCTCCGGATCCTTCGCTCCACACTTGCAGCTATGCACCGCTACCTTCATTCCCTGCAATTAGCCCTACCCCCGCTCAGGGCAACACTCTCACAGACCTGTAAAGGACCTCTACTGTTCTTCATCCACAGAAGAATCCATACACTTAACAAACAGTTCTTTCTAGCCATATTGGAAATTAAAGACAGTAAGTGCCAAAAACTTTCATGTACTTACCCCCATACTCTGGGTTCCTCAACTGTTCCAGAATCTTCCATCGGCCTCCAAAATCACTTGGGCACCATTAACCACGCGGCCGCTGCAGCGCCCACAGCAGCAACCGCCGCCGCGAACCATGATGTCACTTCTGCCCCCACTGATCTCACAGCCTCCAAGATCGCCAGGAAGACCATCGCCGACAGATTCGCGGCCTCCGTGGGGTCCACGGCTATCGGGAATAACACCGTCTCTATAGTCGCCACAGCCACTTCCGTCCCCTGGGTTGCCGTCGCCACAGCCACTTCTGCCCCCAGTGACATCACTAACCTGCACAACCACCGCGCCGCATGCGTCTCTGCCCCCATGCCGATCTCCGCCCGCACGCCTAACCCCGCCCCCATGCTGATCTCCGTCCCCGCCCCCACACCCAACCCCACCCCCACTCCCAGCTCCAGCCCCACACCAGGTCCTAGCTCCCAACCCTGCCATGTTTTCACTATCCCTTCAGAACTACCCCTCTCCGAGGATGAAAGATCAGTCCTCAGCAGAGGCCTCACCTTCATTCCCCTACGCTCTCGGATTAACAAGTTCAACACACGGCGAGACGTCGAACAATTCTTCCGCCGCCTTCGCCTCCGCGCATACGTCTTCAACCAGGATTCTCGCCCACCCTCTGACGACCCCTTCTCCCGCCACCAACACACCCCATCTACCTGGACACCCCGTGTTGGCCTCTTACCTGCCCTCGATCTCTTCATAGCCAACTGCCGCCACGACATTAACCGCCTCAACCTGTCCACCCCTCTCACCCACTCCAACCTCTCACCCTCGGAACGTGCAGCCCTCCACTCCCTCCGTTCCAACCCCAACCTCACTATCAAACCGGCAGACAAGGGAGGTGCGGTAGTAGTTTGGCGCACGACCTTTACACCGCTGACACTAAACGCCAGCTCACAGACAGCTCCTCCTACTGTCCCCTTGACCATGACACCACCTCCTACCACCAAACCATCATCTCCCAGATCATCCATTACCTCATCACCTCAGGGGATCTCCCATCCACCACCTCCAACCTCATAGTCCCTCAACCCCGCACCGCCCATTTCTACCTCCTGCCCAAAATCCACAAACCTGACTGCCCCGGCCGACCCATTGTCTCAGCCTGCTCCTGCCCCACCGAACTCACCTCTGCATACCTCGACACGGTCCAGTCTCCCTTAGTTTAAGAACTCCCCATCTACGTTCGGGATACCACCCACGCCCTGCACCCCTACCATGATTTTTGCTTTTCCGGTCCCCAACGCCTTATCTTCACCATGGACTTCCAGTCCCTGTACACCTCCATCCCCCATCACGAAGGACTCAAAGCCCTCCGCTTCTTCCTTTCCCGCCGAACCAACCAGTACCCTTCAACTGACACCCTCCTTTGACTGACTGAACTGGTCCTCACCCTGAACAACTTCTCTTTCCAATCCTCCCACTTCCTTCAAACCAAAGGAGTAGCCATGGGCACCACATGGGCCCTAGCAATGCCTGCCTCTTTGTAGGATTTGTGGAACAGTCCATCTTCCACAGCTACACTGGCACCACCCCCCACCTTTTCCTCTGCTACATCGATGACTGTATCGGCACTGCCTCATGCTCCCACAAGGAGGTTGAACAGTTCATCCACTTTACCAACATCTTTCACCCCGACCTCAAATTTAGCTGGACCATCTCAGACTCCTCCCTTCCCTTCCTAGACCTCTCCATTTCTATCTTGGGCAACCGAATCAACACGGACATTTACTATAAACCGACCGACTCCCACAGCTATCTAGACTAGACCTCCTCTCACCCTGTTCCCTGTAAAAACGCCATCTCATATTCCCAATTCCTTCGTCTCCACTGCATCTGCTCCCAGGAGGACCAGTTCCAATACCGTACAACCCAGATGGCCTCCTTCTTCAAAGACCGCAATTTCCCCCCAATCGTGATCGACGATGCTCTCCACCGCATCTCCTCCACTTCCCGCTCTTCCGCCCTTGAGCCCCGCCCCTCCAATCGCCACCAGGACAGAATCCCACTGGTCCTCACCTACCACCCCACCAACCTCCAGATACATCATATCATCCTTCGTCATTTCCGCCACCTCCAAACAGACCCTACCACCAGGGATATATTTCCCTCCCCTCCCCTATCAGCATTCCGAAAAGACCACTCCTTCCGTGACTCCCTCGTCAGGTCTACACCCCCCACCAACCCAACCTCCACTCCCGGCAACTTCCCCTGCAACCGCAAGAAATGCAAAACTTGCGCCCACACCTCCCCCCTTACTTCCCTCCAAGGCCCCAAGGGATCCTTCCATATCCGCCACAAATTCACCTGCACCTCCACACACATCATTTACTGCATCCGCTGCACCCGATGTGGCTTCCTCTATATTGGGGAGACAGGCCGCCTACTTGCGGAACGTTTCAGAGAATACCTCTGGGACACCAAGACCAACCAACCCAACCGCCCCGTGGCTCAAAACTTCAACTCCCCCTCCCACTCCACCAAGGACATGCAGGTCCTTGGACTCCTCTATCGCCAGACCATAGCAACACGACGGTTGGAGGAAGAGTGCCTCATCTTCTGCCTAGGAACCCTTCAACCACAAGGGATGAACTCAGATTTCTCCAGTTTCCTCATTTCCCCTCCCCCCACCTTGTCTCAGTCAAATTCCTTGAACTCAGCACCGCCCTCCTAACCTGCAATCTTCTTCCTGACCTCTCCACCCCCACCCCACTCCGGCCTATCACCCTCACCTTGACCTCCTTCCACCTATCGCATTTCCAACACCCCTCCCCCAAGTCCCTCCTCCCTACCTTTTATCTTAGCCTGCTGGACACACTTACCTCATTCCTGAAGAAGGGCTGATGCCCGAAATGTCGATTCTCCTGCTCCTTGGATGCTGCCTGACCTGCTGCGCTTTTCCAGTCACACATTTTCAGCTCTGATCTCCAGCATCTGCAGTCCTCACTTTCTCCTTCCCAGTGTATTAGCCTTTCTGCTAGGAGCCGAAGACCAGAGAGTTGTCTATTAAGTAGTATATGCTGGTATTTCACAGTGTGTGTTTGAGGCTTCCACTTCCGGCTTAATACAGGACCTTTGAACACAGCGGCTGCACCAATAAATCAAGCTGTGAGTTCTTTTAAGTATCCATTAGTTTTTACTGGATTTTTGTGGTAGGCAGTGGGCTGGCTCTCATTCATTTTTTTCATTCTGTTATACTTGGTTAATTGAATTATTTTAACAAAGGGCAAGGGGCTGTTGGTCCACCTGGTGTTATTGTGCCCATTGGCATAATTTGGATGTACAGCAACCCAGAAATTGCACAAGTTCCAATATTTTCAGCTCACTGCTTGACTTGTGCATCTGGTCTTTTTAGATTGCTCTCGCACACAATGTTCAAAAGCTTCAGTTTTGCAGTCAATTTAATGGTAATGAGCTGTTGCTTTTTAATTTCCTGAATTTTAACGATGGATCACCCTGTATGCTTATCTTGCTCATGTTAAATGCACACTAAAGGGCTGGCTGTACTCTTGACATTCAACATGTAAACTCTGATGGCATTTTAATTGCTGCAAATAGTTGTAGGAAAAGTATAAAGCTTTTTGGAGCTGAACATTTGGAGCTCAGTCCAGTCTTTTTAACCTATAGACTTGACTATACCAATGCACTCTTATCCACTCTACTCTCCATAAATGTGAGGTCATCCAATATCCCATTGTCTGTTTACAACTCACACAAGGTCCTCTTCATCCATCATTCCTGTACTTGCTGGTTAATGTTTACCCTTGAGTAAAGTAATACTTCGATTTTAACATTCTCATCTGGATTTTCAAATCTCTCTCTATCTCTGACGTCTCCTTCAGTGTCATATCCTTTCAAGATGTGTGTGTTCCTCTAATTCTGGCTTCTTGACCATTTCTGATGGAATACTTGCACCATCGGTGCCAGGGTCAGATCTGAACTTTTCACCACAGTTCGCCAACTGTCTCTCTCTTTATCCTCATTTCAGATACTTCATAAAATCTACATCTTTGACTCAGATTTTCCTCATTTTCTCTTGTGTTGCCTCGGTATATTGGTTGGTGTTAAACTTCAGTTTATTACCTTCCTGTGACACCTTTGTGGATATTTTATTGCATCAAAGACACTGAACAAAATCGTTTATGATTTGGGTACAACAGCCAGAAACTCCTTGTGTTAATTCTTTACGATCAGTTCCTTTATTTGATGTAAGAATCGAGGTGACACTGCCATTGCCTGTGTTTGCCTATCCCTCTTTTTGATTATGGAATTATATTGACAATTTAAGATGCAAGAAAGACTCGCATTTATATAACACCTTTCACAACCTCAGAATGTCCCAAAATGCATTACAACTAATTAAGTACTTTTTCAGTGTCACCCCACGATAATGTTGGGAACCTAACCTTCGAGCTGCAGGCTGAGGAGGCGGGGGTGGGGGTGGGGGTGGGGGGAGGGGGAGGGCAATGAGGGAGGTGGGGGGGTGATAATTAAGAAAATGGAAAGCCATATTTGTAAGGAGTGAGTGGATTTGGTGGAGCATGAGTGGAAAAGTGGGAGTGGTGGTCATGCAGGAGGGGCTTTTTCTCAGTCAAGAGCACCTTGGTTTCAAGATGGTGGATGGATAACGTTTGACCACATCTGGATCAAAGCTGCAGGGGAAGGGTGGGCAGATTAAAATTTATGGCGACGCATTGGGTGGGGCCTGGGAAAGTCATGAAGTCTATGACAATTCATGTGAAGGGCTATCAGCAAGAGGAGCAGCATGTTCAGGATCTCACCAAAATGTAGAGCAGGAGGAGGCTGACAGCCACTAATCCTAGAGAGTTCACCATTGCTTCCCAGAGTGGATGGGGGTAAGTGATTCGGCTTGTGGTGGAGAGAGGTGCAGGGCCCACTGATGTGAGGCCTTTTAAAGTGAAACAACATTCCACACTGTGCAGAATATAGATCTGCAGGCACCATCATCCCTGGCAATTCTAATGATCCCTATTTGCAGTGTACTTCCCTGCCTCAGGCATTGTTGACCAACAGATTAACACCAACAACATTGGATACATTGAGCAAGTAAAGAAGCAGGATGCTTTTGGGTGAGGGGCAGTGGTTTCAGCAGGACCCATTAGTCTGGATATACCCTGTTCATCCTGCTTCTACATATTGCACCAGGATCTCAACACAGGCATGGGACGTCCTGTATGGATACAAAGATAGCCATCATGCTGGCATGGTTACATTCAGGGCTGCACAGAAATCCATTCAAGACTAAACAATGACATTCATACAAACATGATACTTTGTGTACAGTGCAATGTTTCCCAAAGCGCCTTCAATACATTCTCTTCTTTCTCTCCCTCCCACTACATTATGGTATGGTCCCAGTTGCACAGCTGGAGTGAAGCGAACATGTCCATGAGTGGAGCCCTTTGGCCCTGGAGATTTGGTCAGGTTACCCAGGACCATTTGAATCTGGACAACCCAGAGGGCTATCTTGCCAGAGACATTTGGACTCTCCTCGGCTGTAATTACCAGAGGCAAGGTGGAGGGCCCATTCATCTCAGGACTGTCCTGCAGACTATCCGGGTACTCGACCTGACTGTCCATGGCAGCCACCAACCTGTGTATGGTGGCACACAACCTACAGCCCTTGGACAATACACGGGGAGACTATCAATCAAGAGTTCCAAAGGAAAATTACATTAGTCCTGAGATGTTAACTCTGCTTTCTCTCTATGGATGCTGCCTGACCTGCTGAGTTTCTCCAGCACTTTCTGTTTTTATTTCTGATGTCCAGCATCCATAGTATTTTGCTCAGATTTCGTCAATGAAAAGGCTGACACCTGAAAGGTCATTAAGGACTGTGTCAGTCAGATCAATCTGGGGCTGGGTCCTGGAATCCCAACTCCTGAAAATTCTCAACCAATGCCAAATTGCGCCTGGTTAGAACATAGAACATAGAACATAGAAGAATACAGCGCAGTACAGGCCCTTCAGCCCTCGATATTGCGCCGATCAAAGCCCACCTAACCTACACTAACCCACTATCCTCCATATACCTATCCAATGCCCGCTTAAATACCCATAAAGAGGGAGAGTCCACTACTGCTACTGGCAGGGCATTCCATGAACTTACGACTCACTGAGTGAAGAACCTACCCCTAACATCAGTCCTATATCTACCCCCCCTTAATTTAAAGCTATGCCCCCTTGTAATAGCTGACTCCATACGTGGAAAAAGGTTCTCACTGTCAACCCGATCTAACCCCCTAATCATCTTGTACACCTCTATCAAATCACCCCTAAACCTTCTTTTCTCCAATGAAAACAACCCCAAGTGCCTCAGCCTTTCCTCATAGGATTTTCCTACCATACCAGGCAACATCCTGGTAAACTTCCTCTGCACCCGTTCCAGTGCCTCCACATCCTTCCTATAGTATGGCGACCAAAACTGCACACAATATTCCAGATGCGGCCGCACCAGAGTCTTATACAACTGCAGCATAACCTCAGAACTCCGGAACTCAATTCCTCTACCAATAAAAGCCAGTACGCCATATGCCTTCTTCACTGCACTATTTACCTGGGTGGCAACTTTCAGAGATCTGTGTACATGGACACCAAGATCCCTCTGCTCTTCCACACTACCAAGTAGTCTACCATTAGCCCAGTAATCCATCTTTTTATTACTCTTACCAAAGTGAATCACTTCACACTTAGCTACATTGAACTCCATTTGCCACCTTTCTGCCCAGCTCTGCAGCTTCTCTATATCCCGCTGTAACCTGCCATATCCTTCCTCACTGTCTACAACTCCTCCGACTTTCGTATCATCCGCAAACTTGCTCACCCAACCTTCTAACCCTTCCTCCAGGTCATTTATAAAAATGACAAACAGCAATGGTCCCAAAACAGATCCTTGCGGAACACCGCTAGTGACGGCACTCCAAGATGAACCTTTGCCATCAACTACTACCCTCTGTCTTCTTCCAGAGAGCCAATTCCTAATCCAAACCTCCAACTCACCCTCAATGCCATATCTCTGTATTTTCTGCAGTAGCCTACCATGGGGGACCTTATCAAACGCCTGACTAAAATCCATATATACCACATCTACCGCTTTCCCCTCATCTACCTCCTTAGTCACCTTCTCAAAGAATTCAATAAGGTTTGTGAGGCACGACCTGCCCTTCACAAAACCATGCTGACTATCCTTGATCACATCATTCTTATCCAGATGTGCATAAATCCTGGTTATGCTTTAATACCAGAGGAAGTGCTTTCACCCAAACAACTGCACTGAAGAAAACCACTTTTAGCATCTGCTTAAATTGGATAAATCCACTTCAGCAGTTTGTGCAAAACATATGGATTAGGTTTCAACAAAAATACTTTCAAAAGTTATTGGATGATTTTAAGAGAACCAGACAGTCTAAAATTGATGGGATCTAATCATATCCACATAAGGGCAAGTTCTATTACAAATGTTAATAATGTTTTCTCCCTTTGTACTTTTATTTCTTGTTGAAATAGGCAAGGAAATTAAAACCCAAACATATATGAAAAATACTGTGAGAGATATCTGTAGTAAATATTTTACTTGGGTAAATCTTCTTGGATTACTGAGTGTTCTTATTAACTGCATCTGACATTTTGATTTCATTCACCATCTTTTCTTACAAGCTAGTTGAGTAAGATTGTCTATTGGAGGCAAGTTTGGATTGTCATTCGGTGGCCACTGGGAAATGCATTGAAAGTATCTGACCTAGTTTTTGCGTTTTTAAAAGCAATTTCCTGTGAGAAGCCTCAGAAGTGAAAGGAGAGAATTCTACCCTGTATCACCACTAAGACTTAAATCTCTGAATTGCTTTATTTGAAGTATTCTTTGTATTGCCTGTTTTTATTATTTATATCTTCATGCACAATTGAGCACGAAGATCCTGAACGTCAAATGAACTCATTTTCACTGGTCATTTCTCAGCATTGTATGCACAATATAATTAAAATTGTGTTACTGTGTGACTGACACGATGTTGAATCAAATGCAATGAGTAAACCTGTTAACAAACCTTCTCTTCACATCTTAGAGAAGAGTGATTATAAGAGTGGCAAGGGAGTCTGAATGATTGGCAGCCGTGGGATTCGAATCCAGGCCATCTGCTCAGAAGACAGCTGCTGTGTTATCTGTTAAAATAGAGTATCATGAAAACATACATTGCCTCGATACTCGTGCGGTGGGGCGAGATTGATAGAAGTGATGAATATAATTTGGAGTAGTTTAATATTCTCAGACTATAAGGAGTATTGGCTTGTAACATAAGTAAGCAAATAAGCAAGCGAATGAGGCACTACAGGAATCTATATGCCATTCAGCTTATTTTTTTATGATGTATGGTACTAACCACTTGAAATGTTACATTCAGACCTTCCATACATAACACTAATAACCCAGTTATATGACAAATATTACTTCAACGACTGTTCCCAGTTTGCTCAGTAAAGCAGATCTCTGCATGTGCTCTTACAAATGCTGTGATCAACTGAATGATTTTTAAGAAGCAAGTGAGGACTGTAGATGCTGGGGATCAGAGTCAAAAAGTGTGGCGCTGGAAAAGCACAGCCAGTCAGGCAGCATCTTCCCTCCCCACCCCTTTCAGCATTCCGCAGGGACCATTCCCTCTGCAACACCCCCATTAACCCACCCTCCACTCTCGGCACCTTCCCTTGCCACTGCAGGAGGTGTAAAACCTACGCCCTCACCTCCCCACTCATCTCCATCAAGGCCCCATAGGAAGCCTTCTACATCTGGTGGAGATTTTCCTGCACATTTAAACACCTCATCTACTGTGTCCGTTGCTCTCACTGTGGTCTCCTCTACTTTGGGGAGACAGGACACCAACATGCGGATCATTTCAGGGAACATCTCTGGGACACACGCGCTAAGCAATCCCACCACCCTGTGCTCGACCACTTCAACTCCCCCTCCCACTCCGCCAAGGACAAGTAAGTCCTGAACCTCCTCCACTGCCAGATCCTAGCCACCTGGTGCCTGGTGGAAGAACACCTCACCTTCTACCCTCCAACCACATGGTTTCAATGTCAATTTCACCAGTTTCCTCATCTTCCCTTCCCCCACCTTATCCCAGATCCACCCTCCAACTTGGCACCGCCTTCCTGAACTGTCCAACCTGTCCATCTTTCTTCCCACCTATCCGCTCCACGTCTGCTCTGACCTACCACTATCACCTCCCAGCCCCCCCATGTTCACCTACCAATTGCATTTTTAGCTACCTACCCCCAGCCCCACACACTTCGCATTTATCTCTCAGCCCCCTTGCACCCCCACCCCAATTCCTGATGAAGAGCTTATGCTCGAACTGTCGATTCTCCTGCTCCTCGGATGCTGCCTGACAGGCTGTGCTTTTCCAGCGCCACAATTTTTGACTGAGTGATTTTTAATGTTAATAACAAGTCTTCTGGTGCTGTGCTGTCATGATTATTTGGCCAGATAAATAATCCTACTCACTTCTGAGACATTAACTTAAGGTATAAACTGAAGATTCCACAATTCATCAAATGTATCTAGTTAAGGTCCACTCGATATGTTAGTATGGAGGCACATGCATGGGCCATTCAACCTTGGAAGTCTGATCTTCTGTTCCTGGTTAATTCTGGCTTGGTAACACTAATGGACTATTTATATTGCACTTTGACATCAGTTATCACAAGACCTTTTGGCCAGGTACTGTAGAGCTCATTCGTGGCACACACCTCCATTTACTGAGAATTTTATTAGAGGCTAACAAAAAGAATGTAATTTCTGTGATTCTGTTTTTTTTAAATTGCGCGCAAGTTGTTCAAAATATGTTGGCAATGGATGGCATTTAATGGCATTTAATGGGTCTTGATCATTGTGGAGAGGCAGGACTTCTTTGGAATCATAGACCTCAGGAAACAGAAGACCTGCCTGCCAAGAATTTCCAGTCACTCAGAGGCAGGCGGTTTTATTGAGTAGCAGTGCCAACCGACAGGCAGTGCCTGCAACTGATGTGACACCAACCCAAGGCTGTCACTGATTCCAGGGGCAGGATGATGGGAAGGATGTGGCTTATGGTGGTTCACAGTACAGGTGAAGACAGGGGCATGGGAAAGGGTAGGAGATGACTGCTCGTGGGTTCCTCCTTCCTGGTGCCGGATTTCTTGATTAGACACTGAATGCTGTTTGAACAGGGACCACTACATATGCCCAGTCCCAAGACCCTCCAAGCAACCTCACATTGCAAGTCCCCTGCCTGTTGTGAGGTCAATACCAGGGGTAGTGAATAGTCCACTTAAAGGTCTCAATTGACAGTGGAGTAGGAAGGCCAACTTTCCAACCATTGACTTAATCAATACGGAGGTGAATACCAGACACCCTCCAATATGTTTAAATTACCTTCCCAATACAAAACTTCCCATTGGAAAAGTCGTTAAATCCTTTCAAACATTCCTGAAGAGGCACCTATTATGAAATAATTTGATTTTGTTTGTGCATTCTTAGAACTAATAATTCATTTTTAGTTGGTGATCTTAGATTAAACAAGTTACATTCATGTCATTATCTCTGAAAGCACATGATGTGACATATTTACACTCTGCAGAGTCACAATTCTTTCTAGTTGTCACGTTGTAAAGTCATCATTAATAAACTTTAACTAAAAGGCCATAATTCGACATCATTTTAACTGGAATTTTAATTACTGTAGCTGTAATTATAATTGTACTTACTGAAGTCACCACACTGTCCTTGCTACCAATAATTGTACTTTGTTGACAATGGAAGTTTAGACAAGTTTTGTTGATACTAAGGTACATCGACTGTATCTTACATATACATTTTGGAAAGAGACCACAATCTTCAATGTTCTTGCTAAAAGCTTATTCTTAAATATACTTTTAAGTTTCAAACTTACAGTTGATATTCACAATATTTGAGTACAATGAGCAAATCTATTTCTGGTAAACTCTGAAAGTAGAAGAGCTTCAAGAGTTTTGCTGAAGAGGATTTAGTTTTAGAGTCATGCAGCATGGACCCTTCCATCCAACTCATCCACACTGACCAGACATCCTAATCTGACTTAGTCCCATTTGCCTACATTTGGTCCTTATCCCTCTAAAGCCTTCCTATTCATATACCCATCCAGATACATCTTAAATGTTTAATTGTACCGACCTCCATCACTTCCTCTGGCAGTTCATTCTATACAACTGTCACTCTCTGTGTGAAAATAATTACCCCTCAGGTCCCTTTTAAATGTTTACCTTCTCATCTTAAGTTGGTTTTGGACTCCCCACCCAAGGAAAAAGACCTTGGTTATTTATCTTATCCATGCTCATCATGATTTTATCAACTTCTATAAGGCCACCCCTCAGTCTCTTAAATGCGCTGGGAAAAGAAGTGGGTACTGCAGATGCTGCAGATTAGAGTCAAGGTTAGAGTGGTGCTGAAAAAGCACAGCAGGTCAGGCAGCATCCGAGGAGCAGGATAATCGACGGTTTGGGAAAAAGCCCTTCATCAGGAATGAAGGCCTTCATCCTGATGAAGGGATTTTGCCTGAAAGGTTGATTTTCCTGCTTCTCGGATGCTGCCTGACCTGCTGTGCTTTTCCAGTACCACTCTTAAAGAAATCCTCAGTCTATTCAGCTTCTCCTGTAGCTCAAACCCTCCAATCTTGGCAACATTCTTGTAACCTTTTCTGCACCATCTGAAGTTTAACAATATTTTTCCTATAGCAGGGCGACCAGAATTGTATGTAGTATTCTAAAAGTGAGCTCACCAATGTCTTGTATAGTCTCCACATGACAACCCAACTCCAAACTCAATGCACTGAACAATGAAGGCAAGCATGCCAAATGCCTTCTTCACCAATTTGTCTACCTGTGACTCCACTTTCCAGGAACAATGCGCCTGCACCCCAAGGTCCCTTTTGTTCATTCCTTAGGGCCCTACCATTAACTGTATAAGTCCTGCCTTGGTTTGCCTTACCAAAATGCAACACCTCACACTTACCTAAATTAAACTCCAACTGCCGCTTCTTGGCCCATTGGCTCATCTGATCAAGGTTCCCCATTGTATTCTGAAATAATCTTCTTTACTATCCACCGCAGAACCCATTTTGGTGTCACCTGTAAACTTAGTAACTGTACCTCGTAATTATTTATTTTAAAAAGGGATTGTTATTATATAAAGTGCACATTACCGTTTACTGGAAAAACACGCTTTGAAGCCATTGCTGTTCAGATATTAAAGAAGCAGCATTTACAACACAGGGTGAAACAATTTGATCTATCCAACCCCAATCCCTTGCATTTTTCTCCATGTCTTTTTAAGATTCTGGCATTGCAATGCTTATTCCGTTTTAATTAATTCATGTTCTAGTGTTTGCTCTATAGCCCATTGTGCTGAAGCTTTTCATGTTCTAGTAACCCATTGTCAAAAACAATTCCTCTGCAGAGTGAGTTGTTAAGATTCAGAGTGTGCTGTCTCAGAGTGTGGAAAGGCAGATTCAATCATGGTTTTTAAAAGGCAATTGAAGAAGCACAGAGAGAGAAAATAGTTCAGAGCTACAGGGAAAAGGCAGGTGGGTGGGACTCACAGATGTCTTGCAGAGAGCTGGCATGGACACGACAGACCAAATGGCCTCCTTCTGCATCGTAATCTTTTTCTGAGACCTGGCCTCCATAAAATGGACATTCTGCATAGATTCAGTACTTAACATCACAATTTTTTTTTTAAACAAGCTTTTGGTCATTCATAAAAGAAACAGAAGAATGGGCCTTTCGCTTCATAGTTAAAGGCAATTTTTCTTCTTGTTTTGTCACATAAACAGGACAAATTAAAGTTCAGCATGTTGTTCAACACATTGAAAGGTTAAAATGGAGTGAGCTCAGCTGCAGCTGGGTTTTCTCATTGTGGTTCTTCAGCTGAACATTTTTTGCTGAAGGCATTCCAAACATCTGTCTTATTTTTTTGTCAGTTTTGTATTATGTTCATACCCAAAAATGTTGCACAATATTTTATAGCTGAACTGTTGAATATGTCTGAAATGGATTAAAAGGCTAGCTGCCAGGCACACTATTATCAGCTAATTTATATGCAAGATTGATTGAGTAATTAATCTAAAATGCACTTTTGATTAAATAACTTAAAATATGTTAAGGTTTCCTTATCTCCTAAAGTATTGCGCCAATTTATTATGACCAAGTCCAGAGGGGAGAATATCTTCCTCTCTTTCCACTCCTGAGGTTGGTATAACAGAGTTTTCAATTTTTATAGAGATGGGCTTTTTCCACTTCAGTGTGTACACAACTATATGCAAAACTAAGGAGAAACAAGCCAGACAGATCACTTGCGTTAATCAAGATTAGGGCATAAGTTTTTAATGCAAACTCACTCAAGACAATATAAAACTTATTGCAAAATTAAGAACCCATTCTAAATTTATAATATCCAAACACTCACCAACTTGCAGTGTGGTAGGGAGGTGGAAATGAAAAAAAGTTAAAAGTTTGTAAGGGAAAAGATGATACATTCCAATCTTGGCTTTGAAGCTCTGGTGAGTTTGAGGTGAGCTGGTTATTCTTCTGGAGACAGTAATTTAAAGTGAACTCAGTCTTTTTCATAGACTGGGTGCATTGCCACTTGGGAGGTCCTTTCATTTTTAAATTCTCTACCTTTGCAATGCAGTCTAGTTTGTAATGGAGGTAGAGTCTGAGGCTGAAAATTGCAAATTGTGAGAGTGCTGATATTACAATCTGCAAAGAGCTCTTCTTGATATTATTGTATATTGCTGTAGGAAAAAAAAGCCACAAGACTGTAATCAAGGGCTATCACAGAAGTGTGGCTTCAACTAGTGAATATTGGCTGTTGGCTCTCAATGGGGACAATCAGTTTTAACTAGGTTTTGATGATCTGTTGTCAGATTTTGCAAGATATCATTTGATATAAATAGAAGAGTGTCAAATGTTCTCTTTGCATAGCAGGAGGAATGGATTAGTGATCTGAGACCTGGGCTAATTAACCAAAAGAAGTGAGTTCAAATCCCATCGTGAAGTTTTTCACCACCCAGATTTGAAAGGCTGGTATCATTAAAAGTGATCATGCATTTCTCAGGCTGTCGTAAAAACAGAAATGATTCACTGACATCCTTCAGAAGGAAGCCTGCTGTCCAACGGTTTGGCCTTTGGGAGCTCCTCTGAAGTGTTACTCCAAATGACTGACTTAAGCCAGCTAGGAATGGGCAGTCTTCCCAACGACAGTCTTCGAAAGATGGTGCTCTCTCCTAAGTGATGGCTAGAATGTAGCTCAAACTACTCCTAACAGTATGTGGGTTGACACACCGTTGCAGTTGAGGTAGACTCGAGAACTATCCCTAAAAAAAAATCATAACACTTTTGAATGATTCAGCAAATGGTCACCAAGGATCGACCTTCAGGCAGAGTACTCAGGAAGAAGATCCCACCCACATATCCTATCCTCTTAAATCATTTAAAAAATGCTCTGACAAGGCAGACAGATATAGAAATGATGCATAATTCAAGAGAGAAAGAAAGTCTGCTCATTTTAATGTTTTTTTGTTTAAACTACAATGTAAAGTTCCAATATTAGGTCAACAAATCCTTTGGGCAAAATAAATCAGGAGGAAGGGTTCCACAAGGCCAGTGGGGGAGGCAAGATTTCTGATGAGTAGACCCATCAGCACTTCCTCTTGCAATACAAGCTGAAAGAGTGGGTCGCTGCAGGATTGTATGATTCATAGCAGAGAAGAGAAAAGGGAAGGATACAGAGTTATAAATTATCAAAAACAGAAGAGGTGGGGGATCTAAGATGGCGGTGATCTGAGAAGATCACACTGCAGAGCTTCGCATCACAGCAGGAGCAGCACGGTCCTTTAACCCACCCAACCCAGGTCATCAGGATTTCTTGGGGTGTTGGAAATATGATGGAGCCCCAAGAAACATTTAAAAATTGACTTTCCTGTATTTTCAGCTGTTCAGAAATGCCTAAAAAGGGAGGAGGAGCATCTGAGGCCGGGTCTGCAGCCAGAGGAGCCGATTACTCTCCAGGACCTGGTGAACCAGCTCTCGAAATCTTGCGAGATGTTGGGGAAACAGATTGAAGAGAAGCTGGCTCCAGTCTCTCATGCTGCAGAAGCATGAGCAGCAGCTGGGAGACCTAGAGAAGAGGATGAATGAGATGGAGCACAGGATCACAGTGGTGGAAGCTGATACCAGTTCATTCAAGGAAGAGATCCAAGCCCTGAAGACGCAGGATCGTAATTTGCGTGACCAAGTGGATGATCTTGAAAACAGGGGCAGGAGAAAAAACATTCGGATCATCGGTCTGCCTGAAGGTAAGGAAGGTGAGCGGTCTGCGGAATTTGTTGAAGATTGGCTTCCGAAATTCCTTGACTTGGAGACTGGCATGAAAGGATTGAAGATAGAGAGGGCTCACTGGGTCGCAGCATGGTGGTTGGGTCTGGGTCAATGCCCTCGTTCTTTCCTGGTGCAGTTACATCATTACCGGGATAAGGAGAGATTCATGGAGGCTTCCAGACTCCAGGGGAAGGATCCAAAGGCCCTAATTTACGAGGGGTCTAAGATCATGTTTTTTCAGGACTTTTCAGTGGCGGTGATCCAGAAACGAAAATCGTATGATGGTGTCAAGAGAAGATTGAAGGAGCTCGGGATTCAGTACTCCCTGAGATATCCGGCAGTGCTTCGGATCACCTTAGATGGATCCATGCATCTCTTTGACACATCAGAGAAGGCAAGAGACTTTGTGGACCAACTAACCTAAGTTAAACAATTGTAGTATGTATAAATATTGTTGCTTGGGTATGTGTTTATCATTCTGTAAAAGAAATGGAGGAAATCCGGTTGGAGCTTTGTTTTTCCCCCTTTTTTTTCCCTCTATTAATAATAATTTGGTTCAAACTATGTCCTGTGGTGGTTAAGATGTATATTTTAAATTTCTAAGTTAGGACATACCAAAGGATGGGTGGGGTATTTATTCCTTTTTTTTAAATAAAAGAATGTTTTTTTTATTCATATTGAGATTCTTTGGGGTGTTTATTCTTTTTAGCTTGTGCTTGCGATGCGGCTCTAGCTGGGAGAAGTGAAAGTGGTTGAGATGGTTAGATGCCTATTTATGGGCAGTTCGGGATGGGTAGTTGCCCCCTCTGGGCAGGGGGTGTGTTCTCCTACTCAGTGCTATTGGCGCATTATATGTTGGTTTGTTTTCTGATTTTTGTTGGTTTTTATTTTTAATAATTTTGTATGTTTGTTAAATGTAGTTGTTTTAGTTTATGTAATTTTTATATTTGGTGGAGCATGCGACACTAAGGCTCAGCAATTTGTGGTTCGGGTTCCTCCTCTCTGGAATTTAAATGTAATTGCAGAAGATTGTGGCTAATGATTTGATTAAATGGTGTACCTGGAATATCAAGGGAAGTCACTCACCAATTAAGAGGAAGAAGGTACTCTTGAGTCTTAGAAAGGAGAAGGTGGATATTGCTTTGTTACAGGAGACACACTTGGATGACAAGGAGCATCTGAAACTACAGCAGAATGGCTTTGAGCGAGTTTATTTTTCATCATTTAATACCAGAAGTAGGGGAGTGGCTATATTGGTAAGGAAAAATCTCTCATTTAAATTGTTGGAATGTGTTAAAGACACATACGGGAGGTTTGTAATTCTTAAAGCTTTGATAAATGGGGAAGAATATGACATTTTAAATGTTTATTGTCCCCCAGCTCATCCTCTTAAATTCTTGGTAGATGTTTTTTCTAAACTGATAAGTCTCAAGTCTCGGCACATCATTATAGAGGGAGATTTTAACTACCTCATGGACCCCACAGTAGACAGGTTGCCTAAAGGTCCCTCGATACGCTCTGCATAAACTAAACAGTTATTGGGTCTGTGTTGGGAATTAGGGTTGGTGGATGTCTGGAGGTGTCTCCATCCTACAGGTAGGGATTTCACGCTCTTCTCCAATCCGCATAGATGTCACATGAGGATTGATTTTTTTTCTGACCCCTGCGGTAACCCTGGATCTGGTGGCATCCTGTACGATTGGTAATATTGCCAACTCTGATCATGCTCCAGTGTACCTCATGGTTAAAATTAAGGATGTTACAGTGGATTCAAGGTACTTGCGAATGGACCCCTTTATTCTCATGGACAGCAAGTGTGTGGAGTATTTCTCTAGGGAATTTTGGGCATTCCTAGACATCAACATAGGCTCGGTTGATAGCTCATCTGTTCTCTGGGAAACTGCCAAAGCTTATGCCAGAGGGTTAGTTATTTCATATTCCACAAGTAGGAAGCGGCAGAAGGGTGAGCAGCAACGTCTCCTTGAAGCACGGTTGAAGACAGCCGAGAAGGCCTATTTTGACAGACCCTCGTTGGTCAAACTACAGAGGATTATGGCCCTGCGGCCTACATTAAATTCCATGCTCACGCAGACAGCAAAGAAGGAGCTAGCTTTTGCAAAGCAAAGGTTATACGAGCATGGTGACAAGCCAGGCAAATACTTAGCATACCTTGCCAGAAAGAGAAGTGCCCCACAAACCATTACAGCGATTAGGGAAGGGTCTGGGAACCTAACATGTGATTCTAAAAAGATTAATGTGGCATTCCAGAGATTCTACTCTAAGTTATATCAGTCTGAGAATTGTGAGGAGGGACAGGCCAAAATGGAATCCTTTTTTAGAGATCTGAAGCTCCTGGGTGTGACTCCCGAACAACAGTCCTTTCTCAATGCCCCATTATCAGAGCAAGAAGTGCAGGAAACTGTGAGGCAGCTTCAGACTGGAAAGGCGCCCTGTCCTGATGGACTTCCCAATGAATTCTATAAGGAATTTATAAGTATACTGTCAGGTCCGATGCTGAATATGTTTAATGATTCACACAGTCATGTTTGTCTCCCACCATCTCTGAGAGAGTCCAATATTTCACTTATCCTTAAAAAAGTGAAGGATCCAGAAGACTGTGCTTCATACAGGCCCATCTCACTCTTAAATGTGGACTTTAAGGCTCTAAGGCTCTTGGTTTAAGGCTGGAGACTGTGTTACCCTCTATTATTAAAGAGGATCAGACAGACTTCATAAAGGGTCGCAGATCCTCCAATAACGTTAGGAGGCTGCTTAACGTAATTCAAGCATGCCAACAGCAGTCAGTACAAGGATTGGTGATTTCTTTAGATGCAGAGAAGGCATTTGACCGAGTTGAGTGGCCGTACCTTTTCTATACTCTAGACCGGTTTGGTCTGGGCAAAGTTTTCATAAGATGGGGTGAAGATGGGCTACAGTGTAACTCTACCTGCGGTCATTACCAACGGGGTACGATCAAGCAATTTTAATATTTCTAGGGGCAGCCGGCAGGGCTGTCCCCTTTCACCATTACTTTTTACGTTGGTGATTGAACCGTTGGCAGAGGCCATTCATGGGGATCTCAATATATCAGCTCCAGAAGTGGGGTCAAAATTACATAAGATCGCGCTGTATGCAGATGATGTTCTAATTTTCTTGACAAATCCAGCAGATTCAGTGCCTTGCCTGATACAATGTATTCACGTGTTTGGCGCTTTTTCAGGGTATAAGATTAATTTTGCTAAATCAGAGGCTATGCCTATGGGTGGTCTTACGAAAGAGTTGGCTCTTGAGAGTGACTATAGATTCCCATTTAGGTGGTCACAGGGGGGTTTTGTGTATTTGGGCAAATTCATTACTCCAGTTCTGGATTGGCTGTTCAAAGCCAATTTTACTCAATTATTTGAAAAAATTAAACAAGATCTCCAAAGATGGGAGGCACTTCCAATCTCATGGTTGGGTCAGATAGCGCTTATTAAGATGAATATTCTCCCTCGTTTGCTATACCCTATACGGATGCTCCCCCTGATTTTCTATACACAAACACTCTGGAGACTGAACAGTTGGTTCAGCTCCTTTAGCTGGTACCATAAACGGACCCTCATTAAATTAGCCAAACTGCAGTTGCCTCACAGATTGGGGGGAGTAGACCTTCCGGACATTAAAAATGACCAATTAAGCTCACTTTTGACCTACTTAAGTGATTGGGTTTGTGGGGACCCTCTTTCAATATGGATAGATATCGAAGTCTCCCAGACAAGGTGCCCCCTTACCAGTTTGCTGTTATTGGACAAGGTGAGGACAGTTAGGGAATATTGCCATAACCCAATCGTCATCAATACTGTTAAAGCATGGAGGGCACTTTGGCAGAGGGAAGGTAATATTGGCAAAACATCTTTGTTTACACCTTTAGTAGGTATGCCGCGTTTTCAACCAGGTATGAATGGATTCAGGATTTAAACGTTGGGCAGCTAGGGGTATATCTTGCATGGGTGATTTATTTGAGGGAGATGTAATGATGTCCTTTGATCAGTTAGTACAGAAGTACGAGTTACCTAATAGAGACCTCTTTCGTTTTTTTCAAGTTAGGGATTTTATTTTAAAAAAATCACACTTTTGACTGATCCCTACAAATTTGACATAGAAAGAGGGGTACTAAGGGCTAAGAGTACACTCTCTGTCAGTATTCTATATCACCAATTGGGGGTGCCGCCTCAGATGAGTCTGATCGACTCTGCAAGATGTGGGAAAGAGAGCTGGGTGTTGAAGTTTCTTCAGAGGTATGGGAGGATATTTGGGAGAATGCAAGGAAGATATCAATTTGCAATCGGACCCATGCTTTACAGTTGAAGATTCTCCACAGGGTCCACTTAGCTCCAGACCGTTTGTCAAAATTTAAACCAGGGGTATCTTCAGCATGTCCCAAGTCCAAGGTCTGCACGGGCACTCTTACCCATTGTCTTTGGTCTTGTGACAGGCTTCAAACATATTGGAGCGCTGTGGTAGGTGCAATGGAGAGGATTTTAGGTGTAGGGGTGGAGAAGGACCCTATTTCGCTCCTTTTGGGCCTACCCATTGCATTTCCTGCAGACTCGTATAAGGAAAAACTTTTCAATATTCTTACGTTCTGTGCAAGGAAGAATATCTTGCTAGGTTGGATATCAGAAAACCCCCCAGGCCTATCGGGTTGGCGGAAGATTGTTATGGAGCATATTCCCCTGGATTTTCTCACAAATATGGTACACCATAAAACAGAATTTTTACAAGACATGGCAACCCTTTTTTGAAATACCTGGACACAGATTTATCTGCCACACTAACAAGGGCTTTTATATAGCCATAACGATTGTTTTTCATGAGTCCAATATCCAGGGAGGAGGAACTGTGAATGTATGAGTGTTTTGTTGGGCTGGGCTGAGTTATTACTATTTATTTGTTTGTTGTTAGGTATTTATTTAGTTCGTTAAATAGCTAGTTTAGGTTTTTTTAAATTTTGTACTTCTCTATATATGTTTATACATTCGTATAGGAGGGTGGGTTGGGGAATATTTTTTATTATTTGAGTTTAGTTTTGTACTATATTTGTACTGTTTTGAATTGCATTGTTTTGTATTTGTTGTAATATTTAAAAATCTACTTTTTCTTAATAAAAATGTATTATAAAAAAAAACAGAAGAGGTAGTAACAGGATTGGTGAAGAAGATTATGCGAGAGTATTAGAAATTTAAAGGGGTAAATGATGTGACAGGAATGAGGAAAGGAAGGAAACATGGATGATGGTGGATAAGGCAGGAAATGAGCCATTTGGAGTTGTATTTAACTACAACCTCTACTCTAAATGCATTCTGCAGTCAATGGCGGCTTCTTTTCTCATTCTGTCACTTGATGCCATTCTCCATCTCCTACCTGAGCAGAAACAGAAATTGAAGTATGAAGAGTGACAGAAAGAGAAGAAGTAAAGAGAAGTACCGAATGACCATCTCTGATTTACTATGCAAGATGTAAATGAGCAATGATATAATATATGTGAATCCATAATCTTATGAGACATGTGGCTCTGATATATAATTGGTACCAGTGGAACTATTAATCCTAGCTGTTCACCTCAAAAGTCTCCCATGCATCATAAATAGAAGATGAGACCACATATTGACTGAATTTGTTATGAAAGCTGTGAATGGAGCCAAATATTATCATGTACATCTCATCAAAGAGGGTACATTAGTATCTCTTTACTTGACTACAGTTTTGCTAGTCTCAGTCTTTGGACACATCAGCGAAGCATTAAAATCATTTTAGTTAGCTATTGTTATGCCTGAAATGAAATCAGTGAATTTATCCAACTGTACTGAAAATAATCATACGTATTAAAGATTATTTGATATGCAGATGTTTACAAGGCCATGTCGGGTAAAATGTAAAATGTATACAGGTTGATAATAATTACAATTTTTAACCAAATGAAACCTGTTCTGGCACAATGGCAAGCATTTTCGTACATGGATTTAACAGGGTGTTCAGAAGTTAATACTAGTTGCTCTGCAACAGTAATTAAGTCATTTATGAGGGTGGGGTAGATCTCATTTATTGCAATCCAAGTAATTCCTAAAACATAACCTTGATTATAGCCTGACCTAACTCAGGCTTTAATTTAGTCTCAGTGAGTCTGTTGGAAATCTACTTTCATTTCTTCAGTCAGTGATAAAAACTGCAACCACTGAGGGACACATCATTGACTGATGTATATAAATAGTGCATTGGATTCAAAAAGTGCTTCATATCTGATTCAAAATCATTGTAAATTATATTTAGGTAGAACACTGTGCTAAATTCACTTGCTGAATCATCAAATGTGCATCCTATACATGGAGATTAGAATTGCAAAGTCACAACTGGTAGCTTTCAGGCAGTATGTACAAGATTAATGGTCTAAGAAAATCAGAAGTGCAAAGTACAAATTTGGATTGAGCACGACAGAAACAACAATAGACCAGAGAAGCAAAAAATTATAAACGTGATTGGTTTAAAATAAGATGTGAGAAAAGAAGAAGACACGGAAAACATAACTGAGATGAAAAGGCATTGTTATGTTTAATAACTGAAAATGTATTACAGATCTATTCAATAGCTTTAATTTATTAACCTCACTAATATACAAAGTAGTTAGTCAGCTGAAAAAAAACCAGATATAATTATTTACTTTTCTGTACATGTAAAGGAAGAGGAATTCTTTAGTCAATTTTCAATTGTTGGCTGTTGCTTCTTCATTGTTGGAATTGGTCATGTATGGCAAATAATTCAATTTCGGTACTGCAGTTTCCTTAATACATCCTTGCAGGGAGATTTCCTAGTGCTGTCAGGGAAGGTTTAAATTAGATTAACAGCAGAATGACAATGAAAGAGGGAGCTCAGATTGGACTGAAGCAAAAATGGGAAAACTAAGTGGAAAAATAATAGGCAAAAATAGGAGACAAGCAAAGCAAAGTTAGTATCAAAAGGATCAGAATACAAAATAAGGTAAAAATAAATGGAATTAAAGGCTTTCTATCTGAATTAATTCACAAAAAGGCTGACAATTTGAAGACACAATTTGAAATGAATGGGTATGTGGTCATTGTAATGACAGAGACTTGGCTACAAGGTGACGAAAATTGGGAACTGGATATCCAAGGATATTCAGCATTCAGGAAGGAGAGACAAGAAGGAAAAGAAGGTGTGCTAGTAATCTTAAAAAAGGAAGAGATCAGACCAATGAAAAGAGGAGATCTTAGATTAAAGAAGCAATATGTAGAATTAGAACAAAAGATGTAGAATAAGTTTGGGTTAATCTATGAAACAACGATGAACAAAATCCACTAGCAGGAATTGTTAGCAGGGCTACAAATTTATAGTGGTAATGTTAAAGCAAGATATTAGAGATACATGTGATGTGGAAAACATAATAATGGATGAGTTCATTTTTCATGTACATTGAGAAAATCTAATGCTATTTAGGATAAATTCCTGGAGTGTGTGTGAGTTGGGATTTTGGAGCAGTAAGAACCAATCAGGGGTTGAATGATTTTAGATTTAGTATGAGAGTAATTTAGTATTAGATTTAGTAATGAGAATAAACTAATGAATAACCTTGCTGTAAAGGAACTTCAAGAAACTAGCAACCTGAATATGATAGAATTTCACATAATTTGATAAGATTAGATTACTTAGATTAGATTAGATTACTTATAGTGTGGAAACAGGCCCTTCGACCCAACAAGTCCACACTGACCCACCGAAGCGCAACCCACCCAGACCCATTCCCCTACATTTACCCCTTCACCTCACACTACAGGCAATTTAGCATGGCCAATTCACCTAACCTGCACATCTTTGGACTGTGGGAGGAAACCAGAGCACCCGGAGGAAACCCACGCAGACACGGGGAGAATGTGCAAACTCCACACAGTCAGTCACCTGAGGCAGGAATTGAACCCGGGTCTCTGGCTCTGTGAGGAAGTAGTGCAACATAGTTCTTTCTGAAGTTGGGATATTAAATGTGAACAAATGAAACTGTGAAGGTATGAAAGGCAAGTTGACTGTAGTGGATTAGGAAAATACATTCGGAGGTTTAATGGAAGACAGGCGGTGGCGAGAATGTAAAAATATAACATGGTCTAGATTAGATTCCGTACAGTGTGGAAACAGGCCCTTCGGCCCATCCAACCCTCCGAAAAGTATCCTACCCAGACCCATTTCCCTCTGACTAATGCACCTAACACTACAGGCAATTTAGCACAGCCAAATCACCTGACCTGCACATCTTTGGACAGTGGGAGGAAACCCACGCAGACACAGGGAGAACATGCAAACTCCACACAGACAGTTACTCAAGGCTGGAATTGAACCTGGGACCCTGGTGTTGTGAGGCAGCAGTGCTAACCACTGAGCCACTGTGCCACCGCATATATGACTCTATGGCTCTATTCTTTGAAAGCACAAAGATGCTTAATGAACACTGAGTAAACAGTGGCTGATGAAAGATGTTAAAGATTGCATTAAATCAAAGCATGTGGCTCATAAGGATGTTATGAAAGGTGGTAAGCTTAGCATAGGTACCAACAAAGGAGGACAAAGAAAAGGAAAAGGAAATACGAATATTAGACAATGAGAAACTTAAAGGCTGATGGTAAAAACTTCTATAAGTATGTGAAAGGAAAACATTAGAACAAATGCAGGGCCAGTATAAGTGGAGACATGAGAGTTTATGGTGGAGAACAGGAAAACTGAGGAAAAACTAAACAGTTACTTTCTATATGTCATTATTGAAGAAAATACAGAAAAACTCCCAGAACTGAAAGTATCAGAGGACTTCTGAAACAGCAAAACTGAAATATATCAGTAATAATAAAGAGATAGCATTTGAAAAGGTGACTGGATTAAAGGCTGACAAAACATTTGGATCTGATGAGCTCCATCCCAAAGTGTTGAAGATGTGGTTACAGAGTTAATGGGTGCATTCATGGTTATCTTTCAAAACTTTACGTATTTGGAATGGTTCCTTCAGATTGGAATTAGCAAATGTAACCCCACAGATGTGAGCGTAAGAGATACAGTTAGTAAGTTTGCAGATGACACCAAAATTGGAGGTGTAGTGGAAATGAAGAAGGTTACCTCAGATTACAACAGGATCTTGATCAGATGGGCAAATGGGCTGAGAAGCGGCAGATGGAGTTTAATTCAGATAAATGTGAGGTGCTGCATTTTGGGAAAACAAATCTTAGCAGGATTTCTACACTTAATGGAAGGTCTTAGGGAGTGTTGCTGAACAAAGAGACCTTGGAGTGCAGGTTCATAACTACTTGAAAGTGGAGTCGCAGGTAGATAGGATAGTGAAGAAGGCATTTGGTATGCTTTCTTTTATTGGTCAGAGTATTGAGTACAGGAGTTGGGAGGTCATGTTGCAGCTGTACAGACATCAGTTAGGCCACTGTTGGAATATTGTGTGCAGTTCTGGTCTCCTTCCTATCAGAAAGATGTTGTGAAACTTGAAAGGGTTCAGAAAAGATTTACAAGGATGTTGCCAGGGTTGGAGGATTTGAGCTATAGGGAGAGGCTGAACAGTCTGGGGCTGTTTTCCCTGGAGCATCGGAGGTTGAGGGGTGACCTTATAGAGATTTTAAAAATCATGAGGGGCATGGATAGGATAAATAGACAAAGTCTTTTCCCTGGGGTCGGGGAGTCCAGAACTAGAGGGTGAGAGGGGAAAGATATAAAAGAGACCTAAGGGCAACTTTTTCACACAGAGGGTGGTACGTTTATAGAATGAGCTGCCAGAGGAAGTGGTGGAGGCTGGTACAATTGCAACATTTAAAAGGCATCTGGATGGGTATATGAATAGGAAGGGTTTGGAGGGATATGGACCAGGTGCTGGCAGGTGGGACTAGATTGGGTTGGGATATCTGGTCGGCATGGACAGGTTGGACCGAAGTGTCTGTTTCGATGCTGTCCATCTCAATGACTCTATGAGTCTAAGAAGTGAGTGAAATTGAAAATGGGGAACTACAGACCTTGATGCTGATTTTAAGGAAAATGTTCAAATTTATTATAAAGGATGTGAGAAAGGAACATTAAAAAAAATCATCAGATCAGGACTAGTCAATATAACTTTATGAAGAGGAAATCATGTCAGTGAAATCATGTCTGATGAACCTGTTGGAGTTTAAAGAGGATCTAACTTATAATATAGATAAAGGAGAACTAGTTGTTGTGGTGTATTTGGAGTTTCAGCAAATGTTTGATAAGATCCTACTCAGGTGGTTAGTGGGGTGCTGAAGATTGAGGTTAATATGTTAGTTATGGATTAAGAATTGGTTATCAGACAGAGTAGAAATAATCGGATTATTCTCACAGTGACTGTCTTACTGCAAAGCATAATGCTCAGATCACTGCTGTTTATAATATATACAAAGGGTTTGAAGTGGGATCAATTTATAATATTTCAAAACATGCTGATGTCAGAAAACTGGCTGGGAATGCAAGTTGTGAGCTGGAGGCAAGGAGGTTTAAGGAGGACTTGGACAGGCTCAGTGAACATAACAGATACAATATAACTGGAATAAATGTGAAGTTACTCACTTTGGTCAAGAGAACAATAAAATAGAATGTTTCTTAAATGGTGAGTCATTGAGAAGTGCTGATGTCCAATGGGACCTGGATGTATTTATTCATGAGGTATTTAAGACTCGTATGCAGGTCGGGCCAGCAATTAGGAATACAAATAGTACTTTGACTTTTATTGCAAGGAAAATTATGTAAAGAAATAAAGATGCCTTACTACAATTGGAGAGCCTTGGTAAGACTGCACCTTGAGTACTGTGTACAGTGTTGGTCTTCATACCTAAGGATGGAGATACTTCTCAGAGAGGCTTCTCTTCACCTCATTGGACAAATTCCTGGATGGCAGCATCATTTGGAGAGGTTGAGGATATTGTGTTCCTGTTCTCTAGGGTTTTGAAGATTTAGAGTTAACCTCATTGAAGTTTTGAAACTGCTTGCAGGAGTGAATGTAGATACATAGTCTGATCAGGATCAGAAATCTTATTTCCAACCTAATGACCCTCTTACCATCAGATACAACTGAGCTGGAGATTCCTGGTTAGCCACTCCCTGTTGTGCACCTGTCCAAGGATCCACAATTTCAGTAGTGAAGAAGGTCTACATAGAATCCATGGTCCCTTTTGCAGTAGTCCCTGTGTTATATTCAAGAATTTAAATGCCCTATAGATCCTGCGTAAAAGTAAGAACATAAGGAAGCTGACGTTCCAGGTTGGTGAGTGGAGTAGTGAACTAGAGTTGTGAAGAGGGTAGGATGCCAGGTAAATGAGTGAGTGCTTAGGGCAGACTGAGAGGTTGGAGGGATGTAAATATATGGTAGGGGGGTGGGTCCCTCTTCAGAGGGTCAGTGTGGACTTGTTGGGCTGAAGGACCTGTTCTATACTGTAGGGACTCAAATCTAAAGTTACGGAACTAAGCAGAGCAAAGTCATGCTTCTCATGACTTACAGACTATAAATTAGCCTGTAGGTCACTGGTAGAAATAAACAATTTTCACATAAAAATTTAGCAATTCAATATAAATCAGGTACTATCTATAAACATCCATTTCAGCATCACTGAAACATTGATCAGTATGACAGAAGAGATAAGAGCCAGCTGGGGAATGCTAGTGATCACAGGCACTTCATTAATACACCCACTCACTAAAGACAAATAGGTGGATGATTATCATTTCCTGCGAAACGCTTGAATATTGGGCGCATTGCCAAGGTGAAGCAGAAAATGGCCTTTTGGAAATATCACTCCCTCACCATTGTGAGTAAAAACTTGGTCATCAGGTGTGAGGCACTCTGTCTGTTATTGTACATGGCTCAAGTCTGGCCCATTCCCTGAACCTGTGCCATTGCAGTCATCGGAGCAGTCATCTTCCACTTCATCTGAAGGTCGAAGGTGGACTGTGTCTGCTCTATTTTCAAAGCTCTGGATAAGAAGAGGGAAGAACGTACCCAATGACCCCTCATCCTGAGGGCCACCTTTGTGTGTGGCTGTGTGTAGACCCTCAGGATGCTAACACCAAGTGCCACTATGTACTGAGGTGCTACTTTTCCCTGGTGTTACTAAGGATGGGGCTGGCCTTGTTGCTGGGGAACACTCCAACTTGTTGGACCATTCTGTATCACATGTCCTTCATGGAGAAGTTTGCAAAGAAAAACACCTTTGACCACAATTCCATCATGAAGTGGTCAGCACATAGTGTCCTCAAGTCACAGTGGGAAAATAAGAAGTTGGATCCTGCAGTGAGGTCCCCTGAGCAGACTGTCAGACTGTCATTTGGCAGGATGCCTCATCATCAGAACTTTCCAATCAGCATCAATACATTACTTGGCTGGTGGTGAAAAAGGTACTACCTGTGAGATTCTTCATGTATGCTTGGTGGTGTGTGCCACCATACACTGCCCTTGAAGTGGCTGCAGTGGAGTAGAGACTGTCACACATCTCCTTCTGGAATGTGCCTTTGCAAAGGAAGTCTGGGGAGAGATGCTGTGGTTTGTGTCGAGGTTCGTCCTGAGCAGCTCTGTGACGTGGGGTTCTGTGCCCTCTGTCTGTACCCCAGGACACACACTGACTGTGCCCAAAAGACCATCAAATTGGTGAAAAATGCTCTTCGGTCTGCCCAAAACATGCTGGTCTTTCAGAATAAGGAGTTGACCTCAACCAAGAGTTGCAGACTGGCACATTTCTTGGTCCAGGGCTACAGGCTGAGGGATGCACTAAAGTGGGGAAAGACCACTGTGTAAGGTCTTTTTGCCAAAGTGCAAAAGGGTCTGTTCATTAATTGGATTGTCTTGGTGCCTCGAATGCATGTAAACATAATCTTGTATGTGTAAGGGATGTCTTTGGTTTGTTTGGGTAGAGTCAAGTTCCAATTTATTGCTTGTTTCCGTGATATAATACTGTACAGAACTGAACTGCGTTTGTGACTATGTATATATACAAAGTTTTTTTAGTGAATAAAATATAAGTTTGAAATTAAAAAAAAGTAAAACTCTTGAATGCTGGGAGAAGTTCGTAAAATTCTTAAACTGGCCTCTTGGACCTGACATTACTCTTCCCATTTCTGTAGCAAATATTCCTCTCACTTTGATTTCTTGTGTATCTCATTCCCACCAGAGGTTCCACTATTGGCAAGACATGCTTTCACCGGATTTAGCTTTCTCGCCTGGAATTTGAAGACAGTGGTCACCTATCATTATTACCATCTCCACATCCTCCCCACCTCACAACCCCCTTCCTGATATCTACTTCCTTAATCAGGTATTGGTTGCCCTTTATCGAGAGACTCCTCTCCCTACCTCCACCACATCCATCACCCAACCTCACAGGTGATATGGGCAATTAAATTTCAATCACTGTGTACATTGAATGGTGACGGCTGGCCTACAGTTGGATTAATGTCAGTGGTGGCTGAACGAAGGCTGTTAAAGGGTCATTACAGGGCAGGACAGAAAAGTAAGCAATGAACTCTCCTACCCAGAGCTTGGATTTGGAGATGCTGGTGTTGGACTGGGGTGTACAAAGTTAAAAATCACACAACACCAGGTTATAGTCCAACACGTTTAATTGGAAGCACACTAGCTTTCAGAGCAACGTTGAAGAAGGAGCGTCGCTCCAAAAGCTAGTGTGCTTCCAATTAAACCTGTTGGACTATAACCTGGTGTTGTGTGATTTTTAACTTTGTACCCAGAGCTTGGTTGAGTTGGGAAGACAGTAAGGTTCAGGCATGAGACCACCCACCTCTGGAATGCCTTTTCTTCCTCTACGTTTGCCACAAGACAGAGCTGAAGATCCCAGCCATCGATTCCCCTCACAGGAGAATCCAAAACATGAAGGTACCCCCTCAGGATAAAGGGCTGCCTATTTGGAACTGATGAGGAAAAGTTTCTTCACTCAAAGGATTGCAAACTTTTGGAATTCTCTACTGCAGATGGTTTGTGATGCAACTTTGTTGAATGTTAAAAAAGAAGGATTTTTGGTCTCTCAGCAAATCAAGGGATATTTGGAGCAGGCAGGAAAGTGGAGTTGTGGCTGCGAATCAACTGCGATCATACTGAATGATGGATCAGGTTTGATGGGCCATATGGTCAAATCCTGATCCTATTTCTTATGGTCTTAATGTGCATCAGAGGTGTTCTTACAATGTTGTAAAAGGATATTGCAGAACTTCCTAAACAGTGGAGCTGCATTTGGTTTGACCCTGTAAATGATCTGATAATAAGGTGACAAGTTGTTTTGGTGCTAAGCAGAAGATTCTGGGCTCCTTATTTTGCTCAATCTGTTTCAAAAGCTGGAGAAGTTGACTTCTCTTTCTAGTTGTTTCCTCATGGTCTGGTATATACTGAGTATATTCTAAAATGGTACATACCCTCTGCCAATGATGGAGCGAAGCTAGAACTCAGTGATTGAATAGTTACCGATCCTGGGATGAAGAATTGGGAGGCAAAAGGACTAGCATTAAGCTGGGAAGATAGGCTGGGGCTTTTTGCTTTGCTGCATATTGCAGCATTTGACTTTACACCCTTTAAATTATGACCTTGAAAATGACTGTTAGAAATATCATTCAACTTTTCCATAGAAATTGTCAGTTAAAAAAAGAGACAATTAAATCCTGAATGAATGAATTTTTAAATTTGTCATTATCTATTTGATAGAAATTGTAATTTCCAAGAAATTTAATCTGATCATTTCTCCAACCCAAGTTAATGATCACTATTATTAAGAACCTTCAACTGAACAGGAAAAAATGTTTAGTTTCGAATTCATTTCTATTACCATCTAATGGAAAGAAATGATTGGTTCAGGAAGAGCAGCTTTATCTCAGCTGATGCTATTACTGGACAAGTCAGACTTGATAGATCATCTTTTGGTTTCTTTTCTCAGCTGTAACAAGGTAGTCTTTCACTGAAACATAAACACACAATATTGCAGATTTAGTTTTAACAATCAGTCAGAAATTTACTTCACAAAAGAAATGAAATGAAACGTAATGGAATTGAGAGAGGGATAATAGAATATGAAAGTAAGCTTATGGGGAACAAACAAACTGATCGTAAAGGTTTCTACAGATATATGAAAAGAAAAAGATTAGGGAAGACAAATGTCAGTCTCTGACAGTCAGAAATAGGGTAAGGTATAAGGGAAAACGGAGAGAACACAGGCTCTAGTGAAAGTAATGAAGGAAATGAGCATTAGGTTGGGAAAATTGATGGAATTAAAAGGTTGATAAATCCACAGGGATTTAGCTACAACCCAGAGTACATCAGGAAGTGGCACTAGAGATAATGGTGCATTGGTGGTAATTTTCAAGATGCTATGGATTCTGGATCAGTTCCTATGGATTGGAGGGTAATTAACATAACCACACTATTTAAAACAGGAGGTAGAAAAAAATAGGGAAATATAGACCACCCTGACATCAATAGTTGGGAAAATGCTAGAGTCCATTTGAACAGATTTATATGCAGATCCTTTGGAAAATACAACAAGATCAGACTGAGTCAGCATAGATTTATAAAAGCAAATCATGCTTAATAAACTTATTGAAATGTTTTGGGGATGTAACTAGTAGAGGGGGAGCTAGTGGATGTGGTTTACTTGGACTTTCAGAGGTTTTTGTTGAAGTCCCACACAAGAGACTAGCATGTAAGATTAAAGCATATGGATTTAGGGGTAGTGTACAGACATGGTTAGAAAATTGGTTGGCAGACAGGAAATAGAGGGTAAGAATAAATGGGACTTTTTCTGAATGGCAGGCAGTGACTAGTGGGGTATTGTGAGGATCAGTGCATGGACCCAGCTCTTCACAAAAGTTTTTAGTAACTTAGATGAGAGAACTAAAAAGTCTGCACCACGAAGCTCATTGGGAAGGTGAGCTGTGAAGAGGATGCAGAGATGATTCGATGTGATTTGAGCAAGTGGGTAAATGCAGAGCAGACAAAGTACAATGTGGATAAACGTGAGATTACCCACTTTGGTGGCAAAAACAGGGAAGCAGATTATTATCTGAATGGCAAAAGATTGGGAAATGGGAAGTTGTAAAACAAAACCTGGGTGTCCTTCTACATCAGTTGCTGAAAGTAAGCAACCAGCTACAGGAGGCAGTGAAGGAGGCAAATGATACATTAGCTTTCATAGTGAGAGGACTCGAGGACAGGAGCAGGGATGCCTTGCTGCAATTCTACACGATCTTGGTGAGACCAAGACTATAGTTTACAGTTTTGATCCATTTATTTGAGGAAGAATGGTCTAGCTATAGATTTACCAGATAGATTCCTAGGTTGGCAGGACTAATGCATGAAGAGATACTGGATCAGTTAAGACTACAGTCGGTTCTGCTATAAAGTGGTAGCTCTGTTCTCATGCAATCCCGTGTTATAAGAAAATTGTGTAACAGCAGCAACATTTAAACTAATGGGGTTGGAATCACATTATAATCAATACATGCTTTAAAAATTCACGCTTTAGAAACAGCGTCCCCAATTCATCAATCATGTCACAGCAGATTTGTGTTAACAAAACACACATTATAGCAGAAAGATCTGTATAATCATTGAAGTTTAGAAGAATGAGCATCTCATAGAAACTCTAGGATTCTAACAGGATTATTTAAAAAGGTGAACATGCCATAGTCCCATCACAATGTTCTCTCACCAGAGAAAGGCAGCTGATGGTGGGTGGTTTAACTTCAGGGTGGGGTTGAGAAGGTGAGACCTTCATGGTAACATGAGTCACTTGGGGAATTGAGCTCATGTTGTTGGTGCCTCTCTGAATCACAAACCAGCTGACCAAACAGTCAAATTCATTGGCCCTATCAGGTCTAACAGGACTGGTTGAGTACTAAGGGCATAGCTGTTAGACTGGATCAACAGCAGGTCCTGAGGGAACCAAAAGAGTCATCCCTGACTTTATTTTCACCAATCTGTCCATCCACAATTCATCTGCCCATGACAGTAACCACTGGAATGTCACCCACACTGTCGGTGTGGAGATAAAGTCCTGTCTTCACATTGAGGATACACCCTTTTGTATTGTGTGGCGATACCAGCATGATAAATGAACAAGACTGGGCAATGTGAGACACAGTGTGTTCCAATACAGTTACAAAACTGATATCTACACATCCCTGTGGAAAATTGCCCAGCCTTTTGATTGATACCACACCCAGTCCCTGCACCACTGATGCTCAGCAGCAACAATGTGTACCATCTATAAGGTGCAATGAAGGAATTCACCATAATTCCTTAGAGTATACCTTCCAAACCCACAACCACTACCATCTAGAAGCAGCAGAACCATGGAAACATCATAACCGGTAAGGCTCCCTACAAGCCATTCACCACCCAGATTCATTTTTTAAATAAATGTGAAGAGATGGTGAAGAGAAACCAAAATCGAAATAACTGGAGGAATTCAGCAGGTCTGGCCACATCTGGAGATAGAACAGAATTAATGATTTAGGTCCAGTGACACTTTTTCAGAACTGAATTTGGAAGACGGGTCACTGGACTCGAATCATTAACTGTGTTTTCTCTTCACAGATGTTGCCAGACGCTGAGTTTCTCCAGATATTTCCATTTTTGTTTCAGATTTCCAGTATCAGTGGTTCTTTAGTTTTTGTAAAGGAATGGTGTTGGTGGTTACACTGGATTGTGTTTTGCTATTTTTTTTTAAATCTTGCAAACAGTATTCTATTTAAATAGCTGGGCTTAGTTTATTTTGAATTTTATTTCTTTGTGTCATAAACTTCTATTTTATTGTTTAAAAAAAAGTCTGAACCCTGATGTGCCACAACATTAAAAATAAACCAAGTATGATCATCAGACCAGATTTCATTTTGGGATCTGACTTGTTCAGTCATAATATCAGCTGGGATCATAAAAGTTTTGTGTGAAGTCCTGTGTAGTACTTCCATCCCCATCCTTTTATCTGTGATTGTTCTGTACTTTGGTCCTCGAATGTCTATTAGCATTGCGCAAGGCCTGTCACTTGCTTCTTTGTTCCTTTTCAGTATTTTTACAGCTCTGAACATTCACATGTCCCTCTGTCAGTGGATATGCTTCTGTACAGCTCTTCAGCACTCAATCTCAGTGTCACTCTGATACCATATTATGAGCTCTCAGGACGACAGTCTGGTCTGCACTGTATTTTTGTTAAAATTGTTTGTAAGGTGGACACCCCCAGTCAGTGCCTTATGGTGGCGGACCTTATCTATGGCAAGTCAGGATGCACATCAGTACGATAATGCATTTCTATCCAAAACAAAAGTCTTCTAAGAGACAATTTACAAAGGGTAGCATGATTAGATTAATTATTCACATTGCCTCCCATATTTTGTATTATCTCTTGTTTACTTACCTCACATTTGTTATTCAATTGACTCAGTCCAAAATATTAATCTTCTTCAATTCAGAACTGTTATTCCAAAATCAATAAATTTGTCAGGATTTTGTTCCATCTTAACCTAAGTTAATCAAAAGAGACAAGAAAGCCCACATGGTGAACTTCTGTAGGTGTATTAATTTCCTCGATTTTCTTGGGAGGGATATGGTTGGGGTGTTTTGCATGATTTAGGATGGAGAATACAGCATTCCAGTCAATGTGAGAGAAGATTAGGCATAATTTCATCTTTGATCGTTTAAATAAAAATATCGATCTGTGTCCCTACTGCTGTGATGAATGAAATCTATTCATTATAAGAAAATGTATGTCCTTACTGGCAAAGAATAAATTTGAGATTTGGCACCCACACTTTACCACCTTTTCTGAAGAAAACTACAAATTGGCAAAGTCAAAATCAGTTTATTTTGTAATAAAATATCAAGTAATTTGTTTGCATAATATATTTCGCATGAGGCTGAGGAGTTAATGAACACAGCTCTCTAATGATGTAAACTGTGATTCTTGAAAACGATATATTGATTGAGTATTGAATGCGCCAAATGATACGGGTGCAATTTAATAAACTATTAAGTTCATGATTTACTTATGCAGTTAAACAATCATCCTGTACAGTTAAATCTAAGACTACATTAATGTCAATCATAAATTTAATGGTGATTATGAAGTACAGATGATGTTTATATTAGGGCTCAAATCATTATTGGGTTTCTGCTGTCAAATACTGAAGCTATGATTTGCATATAAATAAGAAAGCTAAGGAGCAGCATTTCATAAATGAATTCATTATCACATTAATCCTTTCGACCTTTCTCTGAAATAATTTTTGACCTTAATTAATGTCTGAAACTCACTGCAATAAAGGCATGTTCCAGATATCAAAGAGTGACCGAGCTAGATGTTGCACAGCACAGCTCCTCTTCAGAATCTGAATTAATCTTTGCAATCCTGGAGCAGGAATGCTGCAGTCTACTGCACCTTGTCAGATAGAGCTTTTCAATACTTTCAAACACAGCTGTTTTCATTCCTATGCCAGCCTAATGAGTGAGAAGTTGCTGAATGATTCTAAAGTGACAGCTTTGCCTAATTGAGGTAGGGGCAGGAATCGAAGTCATTAAAGGCAAAGGCTCGAGGACAGTTAAAGAGATCAAAGAGGTGGTGCAGGTAAGAAAATTGAGGGAGTGCAAACAATTGATGGATGGTGGAAATAGTGGGATTAGAGGAGGATAGGGAAATACAAAGTGTTACGGAGACAGAGAAATGTTCAGCACTAGCCATGTCAATAATCAGACCCTGGAGAGAGAAGAAATAATGTGGTTGAGGTGCTGATTGACAATATAGCGAGAACAGTTTTCATGAAATGTGTTTTGAGGGAAAAACAAGACAGTCTCAAGAGAGAGGGCAAACTGAAAATTTATATTCTGCACCATTATAGAAACATATATGATCAAGAAACAAGACTTGCGCTTCAAACCTGCTCTGTTTTTCAATAAGTTCATAACTGATCTGATTTAACTTCAATTCTACATTCCTGCACATCCCTGATAATCTTTCATCCCCTCGGTAATCAAGAACTTTTCTACCTCTGCCTTAAAAACATTTAAATGTTCTGCATCCGCTGACGTTTGAGGGAGGGATATTCTGAAGACTCAGAATCCTATATAAACAAAATCCTCATCTTAGTATGTAGTGGGTAGCCCCTTATATTTAAACTTTGACCCTAAGTTATGGAATCTTAGAGTTATACAGCATGAAATCAGATCCTTTGGTCCAACTCATCCCTGCCTACCAGATAGCCTAAACCGATCGAGTCCCATTTGCCAGCATTTGGGTCCATATCCCTCTAGATCCTTCCTATTCATGGACCCATCCATATGCCTTTTAAATGTAGTTCTGGAATCAGGTGTTGCCCAGGGCAGAAGCCGAGGGAAAAAGAGAGGAAAACTGGAGGCCAATTTTTAAAAATCCCATTTGGGCTTCTTTGAGTGCCATTAACAAGGTTTAATGAATTCAGTTGTGCACACAACTTGTAGAGGTATGGAGGTCTGCTGGTCCTGAAACTGTTTTGGCTGGCTCTGAGAATGAGTCAGGAATACAGCAAACTGACTGCACCAATACCTTAGTACTTATCCAGCTTTGATCCTGACCTCAATGAAAAGTCAGCCCACTTACCTGGCTGAAAGAAAGATTGTGTTGAAACCCTTTTAATAATGCAAGGTAAACTTGATATAAATGAAATAGGAAATATATCAATGGTTGAAAAATTGCAGAGTACGTCATTGAAACAAATTGATCTTATCTATGGAACAGGAAGGGTGAAAATATTCCTTCCCCATGCGTCTAAACTCCATAATAACTTATTTCTAATGTGATTTGCTCTGTTTACAACAGTCATAAAAAATGATCTTTCAGTTTGCTCTAATTAGAGTGTGTAATTAGTTTATGGTGATTGAAGTATTACTCATGTACTATTAATCTCTTATCTACTTTTACCAGCAAACTATGATGCTTCTTGTAGACATATGTGTTCAAGTCATCACCTTAGACAATATGCAATTAAAATAACTCAATGCTATTAAAATAAAATTTAAAAACTTCCATATAAATACCATTACTAATGCCTTCTAGAGTAATGTTGGGGAACTCCACCAACAATTATATAAACTGGTCACATAAAAATACACTTATATAAAAGTTTCTCAGGTTTTTATTACATTTCTGTGATACACTAATACTCCATTCAGTTCTAATACATTAACATCTACAAGATACTGTATGAACAAAGGGTTTTTTAATGATAGTGTAAAGGTGATTCATAAATAGTCTAAAATTAATGTATAAATATAATCAAAGAAAACAATTCTAGTTTGGATATTGAATCAGCTAAGATTTTGTGGATAAGATAAATTTCAGTCACCTCTTATTTCTAGTTTTCAATTTCTGTCCTGTCTCTCAGTGGTAACAATCGTATGTGGTCCACCATGCCTGGCCTTTGAATATAAAAGTGTGGCTTTCTGACTTGTTCGTGTCATTACACTTGTTAAGACCCATCTGGAGAAAAGACTTTAGGTTAAGACTTGGATATGACTGCATCTTTCCATAGATTGAGTTGGGTTTTTGTGGACAGTTTGGGAAGATTGAGACAGGAAGCTCACCAACTCAAAATCCCTGTCTCCTTTAAAAAGGCCACCACCCACCATACATCTGATTCAGGGAGGCAGAGGCAGAGTGGGTCAGACGCAAGTCTGACGCAGCAATAGAAGTGATGGATGGTGATGTTTGCAGATTGGAACATTCACTTCCACTTATGGGACATTAGACCACCAATAATAATGAATGTCAACCATCAAAATCTCAGGTTCACCCATCACACATGCGCTCTGTGTGCCTTCATAATCCAAGACCATCCTACCCCCATTCCCACTCCATACACTCTCATGCCATCTCATGTCCCTTCCACATATCACACTCTCCATTCCCTGTCATATTTGCCCAGTCTTATCTATGTCCCTGGGTTTCCTCCTAGCCATTCACACATTCACTATGAACTAACCTCAGGATGTCTTTGAAATGCACGTAACAAAATAATGTCTAACAATCAATGAATGCATAAGTGTAGCTTTTCCATTCTGCAAAGTACGATATGTAGTTTTGGAATTAGTTAGCTCAGTTTCCAGGCTTGTAATTTAGAGTGACACCAAAAGTGTGGGTTGAATTCCCACAGAATCTCTTTCTGAACCTCTCCCCTTCCCTGAAGTGTAGTGACCCTCAGGTTTAAACAACCACCAGACATCACTCTGTAATGAGAGGGCAGTCCTGTGGTCTGGTAATGCTTAACCCATTATATAGTTCAGCACTTTTATGGTGCTTATTAACTTATTACTGTAGGATAGACCTGTATAAGCAACTGTAGCAAAAATTGATTTAATTATTAAAACTGAAAGAACAATGTTTTCTTGTTTTTTGAAGTTTGCCAGTGAAAGAGTCACTGAGAGGTAGGGGTGAGAATTGGGCCACCATCACTGACAGGTAGGGGTGAGAATTGGCCAGCGTCACTGAAGGGGTAGGGGGTGAGAATTGGCCCACTGTCACTAATAACATGGGGGTGAAAATCTGCCAGGCTTTCAGCAGGGAAAACGAGGCTTTTGGGTAATGGAGGGTTTGGGTGAATGACTGGGGGAAGGATGAGTGACTGACATGGGGAGTAAATGACTGTCGTGAGTGAGTGAGAGACTGCAGGGAGAAGGTAATTGAGTGAGTGATTGCAGTGGGGTGCTGGATGCATTAGTGAGAGTTTGGCTGGGGCAATGGTGGGTGAGTGAGTGGGAATCAGTTGGTAACAAGATCACCTTTCCTCTCTTCTTCTTTCTCCCCCATCCCACCAATCACACGAAAACCATATCCACATTATCTAGATTAAAACGACTCTTATACTTGGCTCTAGTCCCAACACTTTTTTTGGGTGATGGTGACCTGGGGCCTAGACATTTTCTCACCCTAACTTTGTTTCTTAACTAAAAGGCCAAAGTAAGGGTTTATTAGTTGACTCTTTCACTTGACATTTTTTAAAATGGAGTTTTTAAATTAATTCAAATTATAAGTTATTGCTTTGGAACTTTTTTCAGAGATGCATGATTATTGTGGCAAATCTTATCTTTTTGAAGTTTGATCACCAGCATAATCGCCACCACCACCACACCTCCCCACCCCTCCCCCACCCAAGAGAAAGAAATGTAAATGTGGCCACTTTATGAAGTGGTTGGACAACCCTGCTCTCTAGCTGCATCTGTCTCTACATATAGAATTCTCCATGCCTTTCCCTGTACAACACTGAAGTGCATCTGTCTCTGTGGCAGCTCAGTCCAACCCAGTGAAAATTTAGCCTTGTGCAGGAGGGACTGAAAACACAGCTGTTTTTGTAGCTTTGTAAGAGCTTGGGGAACATAAACCAAAATGATCCAGCATTAGTGAAGGTTACTTTCCCTTGATCTGTTGGTAGCTTTTATCTGTGATTGATTCAGATTTGCTTGTGAGAAACAATCTCAAAAAGATAGCAGTAGTTGTTTCATGAATACTTATTAAAGCCAGTAACCTTTTTTTCACAAACTGCCATCTTTTCATTGTTAAGCATTGTGGACAAAAGAAATGACATTGAGATCATAGATTATAATTAATGTCTGAAATGTATTTGGTAAAATATTTTACACTTATTTCTTGTCCCATTCCTGATTATACATTTGTCCGTTTAAAATGTTAATACAAAATACTTACCATCCAAGATTTTATGTTGCCATTTCACAAGATTGCAGATCATTAGCTGCATGAAGCCAAATGCATCAAAAATATTATGATTTGAAAGGTTAAGCATCAGCTATTTCTTTATTATTTTATTCATTAATGGGATGTGGGCATTGCTAGAATTTATTGCCTATACCAAATTGCCTTGAAGAAGGCAGTGGTGAGCTGCCTCTTGAACCATTGCAGTCCTTCTGGAGTAGGGACACCCAGAGTACCATTAGGAAGGGAATTCCAGGATTTTGACCCAGTAACAGTGAGTGAATGGTGATATAGTTCCAGGTCAGAATTGTGCGTAGCTTTAAGGGGAACTTGGAGGTTGAGTGCTCCCATGTGACTGGTGTCCTTGTCATAGAGCCATAGAGTCACAGAGATGTACAGCATGGAAACAGACACTTCAGTCCAACCTGTCCATGCTAACCAGATATCCTAACCCAATCTAGTCCCACCTGCCAGCACCAGGCCCATATCCCTCCAAACCCTTCCTGTTCATATACCCATCCAGATGCCTTTTAAATGTTACAATTGTACTAGGCTCTACCACTTCCCTTGGCAGTCCATTCCACACACACACCACCCTCTACGTGAAAAAGTTGCCCCTTATGTCTCTTTTATATCTTTCCTCTCTCATCCTATGCTCTCTAGTTCTGGACTCCCCCACCCCAGAGAAAAGACCTTGTCTATTTACCCTATCCATGCCCCTCTATAAGGTCACCCCTCAGCCTCTGATGGTCCAGGAAAACAGCCCCACCCTGTTCAGCCTCTCCCTATTGCTCAAATCCTCCAACCCTGGCAACATCCTTGTAAATCTTTTCTGAACCCTTTCAAGTTTCACAACATCCTTCTGATAGGAAGGAGACCAGAAATGCACACAATATTCCAACAATGGAACCAATGTCCTGTACAGCTGCAACATGACCTCCCAACTCCTGTACTCAATACTCTGACCAATAAAGGAAAGCATACCAAATGCCTTCTTCACTATCTTATCTACCTGCGACTCCACTTTCAAGGAGCTATGAACCTGCACTCCAAGGTCTCTTTGTTCAGCAACACTCCGTAGGACCTTACCATTAAGTGTATAAGTCCTGCTAAGATTTGCTTTCCCAAAATGCAACACCTTGCATTTGTCTAAATTAAACACCTGCCACTCCCAAGCCCATTGGCCCATCTGATCAAATCACATTGTAATCTGAGGTAACCTTCTTCACTGTCCACTATACCTCCAATTTTGGTGTCATCTGCAAATTTAGTAACCATACCTCTTATGCTCACATCCAAATAATTTATATAAATGATGAAAAGTAGTAGACCCAGCACCAATCCTTTGGCACTCCACTGGTCACAGGCTTCAAATCTAAAAAACAACCCTCCACCATCATCCTCTGTCTTTTATCTTTGAGCCAGTTCTGTATCCAAATGGCTAGTTCTCCCTACATTCCATGCTAACCAGTCTCCCATGGGGAATCTTGTCGAACACCTTACTGAATTCCATATAGATCACATCTACTGCTCTGCCCTCATCAATCCTCTTTGTTACTTCTTCAAAAAAACTCAATCAAGTTTGTGAGACATGATTTCCCACGCACAAAGCCAGGTTGACTATCCCTAATCAGTCCTTGCCTTTCCAAATACATGTAAATCCTGTCCCTCAGGATTTCCTCCAACAACTTGCCCACCACTGACGTCAGGCTCTTTGGTCTATAGTGCCCTGGCTTTTCCTTTCCACCTTTCTTAAATAGTGGCATCATGTTAGTCAACCTCCAGTCTTCTGGCACCTCACCTGTGGCTATCAATGATACAAATATCTCAACAAGAGGCTCAGCAATCACTTCCCTAGCTTTCCACAGAGTTCAAGGGTACACCTGATCAGGTCCTGGGGATTTATCCACTTTTTTGCATTTCAAGACATCCAGCACTTCCTCCTATGTGATATGGACATTTTTCAAGATGTCACCAACTATTTCCCTACATTCTATATCCTCCAGGTCCTTTTCCATGTCCATCTAGTTGGTAGGAGTTGTAGATTTAAAAGATGCTGTTGGAAGAGCTTTCAGTGAGATACTGAATTGTAATTTCAAGAGCTGTGGGCATAGCTGGCAGAACTCTTGAACTGAATGGCCTGCCAAATAATTTCAAGGATATTTAAGAGTCAATCACATTACTATGACTCCTGATTCATATGCAGGCCAGACAGTCAAAGAGAGCAGATTATCTTCCCTCAAGGAAATTTGTGAATGAGATGGGTATTCATAACAATTGATGATAAATTTTATGGCCACAGTGACTTTGACAAACTTTCAATTCCAGGTTTGTTAATTGAATTTAAATTCCGCCATCTGCCATGGTGGAATTTGAATCTAAATCATCAGCGATTGAACTTGAACCTTTGCCCATAGAGGGCAGATTCACCAGACGGTGGGACTGTCTTCTGAGGACTGACAGAGCAGAATGAGCTCTAATACTCTAGAGTTTAGAAGAATGAGAGGTAATCTCATAGAAACTCATAAATGTCTTAAAGAGAGAGAGAGAGACAGTCAATTCAGAAAGGATGAATAGGCCCCTTTCTCTGGGATCTAAAACAAACGAACACAAGCAAGCCTTTTATGACTAAGATGAGGAGGAACCTCTTCACTCAGAGTATGAGAAATCTTTGGAATGCTTCACCCCAAATGGCTGTGAAAGTTCAGTCATTAAATACATTGAAACCAGAGATGAATGGATTTAGCACCAGTAATGAAATCAAAGGATTAGAGAATAGCGCAGGATTATAGCATTAAGACAAGTGATGACCTGTGATCCAGAATGGTGGACCATGCTTGAGGGGGTTGAATATCCTAATCCTGGTCTTATGTTCCAATGTTCTAGATACTAGTACAGTGATAATACCATGACACCACAGTGTCCTATTATTCACCAGTTATATCTTTCAAGTTAGACCTTGACCGATTTAGCTATCGTAATTCATTTTTGCGTAAGGACAAATACACTGAAAACCAAATGAACGTGCGGTCAGTTAAATTACAATTTTGATATCAAATTACAGGATACGTTTATCAGGCCCTAATGTAAGCTACAAAATCTTAGCATTACAAAGAGTGCAACATCTGATTAATGGATTTCCAATTGATCAAGCACACATTTTTAATAATCCTAATTAAAGAAAATTTAACTGAGTTCAAGGCAACTGCATCAAAATGGGCTATTGACCTTTGCTGATACAAAGTGTGACATTGTTATGAAGTGGAAATCACAGGCAAGAATGCATTTTAAGAATCATTGGATAAGAAGACAAGAAGTCAAGGTTAATCTGAAAAATAATTATGTTGCCAACACAAAGCCCAGGATAAAGAGATCACAGAAAAAAAAACAGCACTGAGATAATAAGGAAATATGAAATCCTGCAACTCAATAATCTTCCAAGTCCCTTCTTCTTGGATGCTTTGGCATAATTTGTAGAAATTGTGTTTGAAATATTATTAAAATTATTATGTTCTGTTGTCCCCATCCTTTTTCATTACCTGTTTAACAGCAGCTGCAGAAAACAATTGATTTAATTAAGAAACAGAATTACTTGATGGGGTCAAAGACATGTGAGTAGGATTTCCTGCAGGATTAGAATACTACAGAAATAATAATGCAACTGAATACTGAGCAAGCACTGGAAATAAGATTGTACATCTGCTGGTAATTGCAGCATTTGGAAACAAATTGATGTGTTTGCATGAACCATTGTATCAGATATGCTGGTTTTACATTGTATGGAAAATAAACAAGTGCATGAATCTATAGAGATAGGATGATTATCAATTCAACTTAAATTTGATGTCACAAGCACTGTGAAACAATGTTAAATTTTCCAGGTTGTTCGTAGCTAAAACCGTTAAATTATCACATAATATAAAGACCCGTGACAAGTGTTATCATCCTGATAGAGACCAATTACTTAAAAAAACCTCAAGCTTCTAGCTGATAGCTGAAAGGATGATATAGATACATGGAATGTGTTAAAACCTTTAATGTAACAAACAGATTGGAAGCACTATTTACCAAGCATTTTCATAGACAATTTATACTTTAAACTAAAACACAGGATTTCTCCCTTTGACTTTTCTCACCTACTTCATAGCCATGCTTTATATTATCCTTTAAGCTTTCATTTGATTTTCTGGAATTCAGTCCAAAGTCATGTTTAGCTCCTGAGGGTTTTCTTCTCCCATTAATTTCCTTTTCCAATCTCTAACCTTTAACCCCAAAGCTGTCTTTCATGGTAAGGACTTGTTCTGGTGTTCCTCCCTTTAGCTCAAACTAGGTCTTCTTTCCTTGTTTTCAATTCCCACCAATTTGATCTTGGACGGGGAGCATTGAGTCTTTCAGCTGCTAGCTGCTCTCTCTCACCAAGATGCTGTAAGACTGTATGTGAATTTTCAGGGATATCTGCGAAACCCTTTCCTCCTCAAAGGACATCTCCATGGTGACATAAATCTCATGGGACTTGGAACTATGTAGAAGTGCTGATTGACTTCTTTTGAGTCACCAATTCTCTTTTATCTTGGAAACAAGCAGGCAGTGAAAAGCATAACTGTAGAAAATACTGTTTTTAGACTTTGAAGGTTAGCAGTCAACTGTGTTCTCCCCCGTGAGGACAAATTTCTGTCATTGTCTCCAAGTGTGCATACCTTGCACTTTCTTACCAGGAAAGCATCATGGGTCTCTAATCTTTATAACCTGTTGTCAGCCAGGTTCAGATGGGGCATATGACTCCCCTCAGTTCATCCAGTACTAAAGAGACATTTGCAAAGCATAACAACTGAATAAGCCTCATGTTTGGAATACCAGAATGAAAAAAATTGAAGTGCTGAGGCTGGGTAGACATTTTGGCATTTGGTTTAAGAATTATTTATATAACTTTCACTCAGAGACCTGAATATGCAGGATAAAGCCCTTGTGAGTGGATTGTCTTGGTTTGAGGCTAAATGTATTGAATGGATTTTTAGATGCACCTCTGAAGTTGTAATGATTAATTCATATTCTGTGTTTATATTTTTTGAAACAGAGCATATTTTCACTTTTAGTTGTTAAAACAACTTATGGTCAGAAGCTTGTTTGAATGATGGTAGCATGCATGTGCAGGTGTCAACAGTACCAACAGTTCACCAGCTACTTCCCAATTCAAAGGTGGTTTTCATGGGAATAAAGATTACATGTATCTGGGAAATATCAAATAAGAATCAGATTTTAGAATTAGAATTAGACTTTTATTGTCACATGTACTCAGGTATAGGAGTACAGTGGAGTAACAGTGGAATAATATGAAAGGATAATGACTATTGTACTTTTATCAAGGAATTAAATTGAATTTTTTTTTCTGTCAACACCACAAACGTTCTGCTAGTTATTTCAAGTTTTAAAAAGGGAAAGGATTCCCCCAGAAGTGTGAGTTCTGTCATATCCAACTTTAGCCAAAGTGACTGGAGCAATACCAAGGGAAAGCAACCTAGGTACATAAACGGAAAGCAACATTTTGCCACTCAAACCTCATGAGTGATGAAGAATCAAAAGTACATCATCCCTTTGAGTCAGACACAGAAACAGCATGAGACAGGCCAGGAAACTAATGATAGTCTTGAAGTTCTATTTGAATAGAAAATTCCAAGCCACCACCGGCAGTATGTACCCAATAAGTCAATCCTCTGTGCACCAATGCATGAAACTGATGACAGAAACATTAGTTACCCAGGGAAGTCTTGCTCTGGGAAAGACAGCAGTGTTAAGATTTAGTGGTAGCCTGGTCTGAAGTGCAGGGCATCATATTTTATAAATTATAGAGTATTTCTATGATATATTTGCAGTTAGAACAGTTGGAAAAGCCATCGCCTGAAACTATAAAATTGATTTAACTTTATGCAAAAATGTGAGCTCCAGAAATCATGCACCTGTTTTTATTACAGATTTTTTTACTTTATCTTTCCTTATTATCTTAAATATAAAGGAGTTTTATTAATTAATGAGCAAGAGGTCTGCTATCATAAGTATCTAAGAAGATGACTTTCATCTCGACAAGACCAAAATATCTTTATTTTATTCCCCAATTAATTGAAGGGGAAAGGAATCTGGATGGATAGTGTTTTCTTGATGATGGATATTTTCTGGTGTTGTGTGATTTTTAACTTTGTACACTGCAGTTGAACACCGGCTCCTCCAAATCAAAAATCCTGAATGTTGACTGATATATCCCTGAAAGAGCAACAAATAAGCAGTAGAAAGATGCTCTGATTGAAATATTGCCTCCATCAGAATTTCTATAAATCATGTGATCAGCATGTTAAAATAGATTCAGAGTTGTGAACAGATCAGCAACATACAGCAGTATAGTTTCCAGTTTACAGCAGTGTGTTCCATTTCACATAACTACAGTTTACAAGGACACCTTATCATGTAACAATAACAGTTTACAGTGATGCTGTATTTATAATGTCTTTCACTTAGGAAAATGTCTCACCATAATTCACAGGAGCAGTTATCAAAATAAAATTGGGCACTCAGCTATGCATGGAGATATGGTGACGAAAAGCTTGATCACAGTTAGAAGCAATGAGGGATCTGCAACAGCAATAGTATGTGATGGATGGCAGTTCTAGGTAGGGGCCCTATTTTCTCCCCAGTTACCTTTTTACCCCAGCTACAGTCACATAGATGGTTAACTCCAGGAAAGGTAAGAGAGGTAGGCACTTAGTGCAGATGTGTTCTGTGGCTATACCTATTACAAACATGTATGCTGTTTTGGAAAATGTAGGGGGTGATGGATTCTCAGGGGAACGTAGCACGAACAGCCAAGTTTCTGATATTGAGACTGGCTCTAATGCAACGAGGGGTACGTTGGGTTCCAAGAGATCAATTGTGTTAGGGGATTCTTTAGTCCAAGGGACAGACAGACGTTTCTGTGGCCAGCAGCGAAAAATCAGAATGGTGTGTTGCTTCCCTGGTGCCAGGATCAAGAATGTCTCAGAGAGGGTGCAGAATGTTCTCAAGGGGGAGAGGGTCCAGCAAGAGGTCATTGTCCACATTGGAACCATGACATAGAGAGGGAAAAGGTTGAGATTCTGAAGGGTGATTACAGAGAGTTAGGCAGGAATTTTAAAAGGAGGTCCTTGAGAGTAGTAATATCTGGATTACTCCTGGTGCTACAAGCTGGTGAGGGCAGGAGTAGGAGGATAGAGCGGATGAATGCATGGCTGAGGAACTGGTGTATGGGAGAAGGATTTACATTTTTGGATCAATGGAATCTCTTTTGGGGTAGAAGTGACCTGTACAAGAAGGACGGATTGCACCGAAATTGGAAGGGGACCAATATACTGGAAGGGAGATTTGCTAGAGCTGCTCAGGAGGAGGGGTGAGGGGTGTCTGTGCCCAGGGAGATAGTGAGGATACAGATCAATCTGGTACAGTTGAGAACAGAAGAGAGTCAAACAGTCAGGGCAAGCATGGACAAGGTAGGACTAATAAATTAAACTGCATTTATTTCAATACAAGGGGCCGAACAGGGAAGGCAGATGAACTCAGGGCATGGTTAGGAACATGGGACTGGGATATCATAGCAATTACAGAAACGTGGCTCAGGGATGGGCAGGACTGGCAGCTTAATGTTCCAGGATACAAATGCGACAGGAAGGATAGAAAGGGAGGCAAGAGAGGAGGGGGAGTGGTGTTTTTGATAAGGGATAGCATTATAGCTGTGCTGAGGGAGGATATTCCTGGAAATACATCCAGGGAAGTTATTTGGGTGGAACTGAGAAATAAGAAAGGGATGATCACCTTATTAGGATTGTATTACAGACCCCCTAATAGTCAGAGGGAAATTGAAAAACAAATTTGTAAGGAGATCTCAGCTATCTGTAAGAATAATAGGGTGGTTATGGGAGGGGATTTTAACTTTCCAAACATAGACTGGGACTGACATAGTGTTAAAGGTTTAGATGGAGAGGAATTTGTTAAGTGTGTACAAGAAAAGTTTCTGATTCAGTATGTACATGTACCTACCAGAGAAGGTGCAAAACCTGACCTACACTTGGGAAATAAGGCAGGGCTGGTGACTGAGGTGGCAGTGGGGGAGCACTTTGGGGACAGCGACCATAATTCCATTAGATTTAAAATAATGATGGAAAAGGATAGACCAGATCTAAAAGTTGAAGTTCTAAATTGGAGAAAGGCCAATTTTGACGGTATTAGGCAAGAACTTTCAAAAGCTGATTGGAGGCAGATGTTCACAAGTAAAGGGACGGCTGGAAAATGGGAAGCCTTCAGGAATGAGATAACGAGAATTCAGAGAAAGTATATTCCTGTTAGGATGAAAGGAAAGGCTGGTAGGTGTAGGGAATGCTGGATGACTAAAGAAATTGAGGGTTTGGTTAAGAAAAAGAAGGAAGCATATGTAAGGTATTGACAGGATATATTGAGTGAATCCTCAGAAGAATATAAAGGAAGTAGGAGTATACTTAAGAGGGAAATCAGGAGGGCAAAAAGGGGACATGAGATAGCTTTGGCAAATAGAATTAAGGAGAATCCAAAGGGTTTTACAAATACATTAAGGATAAAAGGGTAACTAGGGAGAGAATAGGGACTCTCAAAGATCAGCAAGGTGGCCTTTGAGTGGAGCCACAGAAAATGGGGGAGATACTAAACGAATATTTTGCATCAGCATTTACTGTGGAAAAGGATATGGAAGATATAGACTGTAGGGAAATAGATGCTGACACCTTGAAAAATGTCCATATTGCAGAGGAGGAAGTGCTGGATGTCTTGAAATGCATAAAGGTGGATAAATCCCCAGGACCTGATCAGGTGTAGAGAGGTGATTGCTGGGCCTCTTGCTGCGATATTTATATCATTGATAGTCACAGGTGAGGTGCCGGAAGACTGGAGGTTAGCTAACGTTGGCTAACGTGGTGCCACTGTTTAAGAAAGGTGGAAAGGAAGAGCCAGGGAACTATAGACCAGTGAGCCTGATGTTGGTGGTGGGCAAGTTGTTGGAGGGAATCCTGAGAGACGGGATGTACATATATTTGGAAAGGCAAGGACTGATTAGGGATAGTCAACATGGGTTTGTGCATGGGAAATCATGTCTTACAAACTTGATTGAGTTTTTTTGAAGAAGCAACAAAGAGGATTGATGACGGCAGAGCAGTAGATGTGATCTATATGGACTTCAGTAAGGTGTTCGACAAGGTTCCCCATGGGAGACTGATTAGCAAGGTCAGATCTCACGGAATACAGGGAGAACTAGCCATTTGGATACAGAACTGACTCAAAGGTAGAAGACAGAGGGTGGTGGTGGAGGGTTGTTTCTCAGACTGGAGGCCTGTGACCAGTGGAGTGCCACAAGGATCGGTGCTGGGTCCACTACGTTTTGTCATTTATATAAATGATTTGGATGTGAGCATAAGAGGTATAGTTAGTAAGTTTGCAGATGACACCAAAATTGGAGGTATAGTGGACAGCAAAGAAGGTTACCTCAGATTACAACAGGATCTTGATCAGATGGGCCAATGGGCTGAGAAGTGGCAGATAGAGTTTAATTCAGATAAATGCGAAGTGCTGTATTTTGGGAAAGCAAATCTTAGCAGGATTTCTACATCTAATGTTAAGGTCCTCGGGAGTGTTGCTGAACAAAGAGACCTTGGAGTACAGGTTCATAGCTCCTTGAAAGTGGAGTCGCAAGTAGATAGGATAGTGAAGAAGGCACTTGGTATGCTTTCCTTTATTGGCCAGAGTATTGAGTACAGGAGTTGGGAGGTCATGTTGCAGCTGTACAGGACATTGGTTAGGCCACTGTCGGAATATTGCATGCAATTCTGATCTCCTTCCTATCAGAAAGATGTTGTGAAACTTGAAAGGGTTCAGAAAAGATTTACAAGGATGTTGCCAGGGTTGGAGGACTTGAGCTATAGGGAGAGGCTGACCAGGCTGAGCTGTTATCCCTGGAGCGTCAGAGGTTGAGGGAGTGACCTTATGGAGATTTACAAAATCATGAGGGGCATGGATAGGATAAATAGACAAAGTCTTTTCCCTGAGGTCAGGGAGTCCAGAACTAGAGGGTATAGAGTTATGGTGAGAGGAGAAAGATATGAAAGAGACCTAAGGGGCAACCTTTTCACACAGAGGGTGGTACGTGTATGGAATGAACTGCCCAAGGAAATGTTGGAGCTGGTACAATTGCAATGTTTAAAAGTCATTTGGATGGGTATATAAATAGGAAGGGTTTGGAGGGATATGGGCCGCGTGCTGTCAGGTGGGACTCAGTTGGGTTGGGATATCTGGTTGGCATGGACGGGGTGGACCGAAGGGTCTGTTTCCAGGCTGTACATTTCTATGACTCTATGACTCTATGACTCAAAGGGGTAAATTTTAAGAAGGAGGGAGAGGTTGCGAGGCACTGTGGTTTAGGGAAGGAATTTCAGAAGAAATGATCTAAACAAATGGGGAATTTGGCAAATTTACTCCTGAAACCTGGCAAAACACACAGGAAAATCCAATCAGAGAATAATCACTCCTTCCCACCCTATAAGCAGAACTGTGAGAATTTCTGTGGAGCTGGTATCCACTCAAAGGCTGGTTCTCCCCTACATTGGCTGCTGACACAAACTCAGTATGAGGTGTTGTGGGGAGAGGAGAAGAGGCTGGTTAGGCTCAGGGATGAGCAGCAATTGTGTGTGGGAGATGGACAGAGAGACTTTGGCCCAGAAAGCGAGACTTCCCTTTTGAGGAAGTAATCCGAAAGAAGTAATCAAAAAGATTGATGAGGGCAGAGCAGTAGACATTGTCTGCTTGGACTTTGGTAAAGCCTTTCACAAGGTTCTGCATGGTGGATTAATGGGATTCAGCAGGAAGTGAGGACTTTCTCCCCAGCCCCACCCAGTTTCTCATTTATCTTTCCAAACCTGAGACTCCCAGCCCCATTCCTGATGAAGGGCTTTTGCCTGAAACATCAATTTTCCTGCTCCTTGGATGCTGCCTGACCTGCTGTGCTTTTCCAGCACCACACTAATCTTGATTCTAATTTCCAGCATCTCCAGTATCCACCTCTGCCCAGAAAGTGAGGACTGCAGATGCTGGAGTCAGTTGAAAAGTGTGGCACTGGAAAAACACAGAAGGTCAGGCAGCATCGGAGGAGCAGGAGAGTCAATGTTTCGGGCATAGGCCCTTCATCAGGAATGTGGAGGGAGCAAGGGGCTGAGAGATAAATAGTGGGTGAGGGCAGGGCTTGGAGGAAGGTAGCTGGGAAGGCATTAAGTGGATGCAGGTGGGAGGTAATTATGATAGGTCAGTGAGGATGGTGGCGTGGATAGGTGGGAAGGAAGATGGACAGGTAGAACAGGTCCAGACGGCGGTGCCGAGTTGGAGGGTTGGATCTGGGATAAAGTAGGGGGAGAGGAGATTTGGAAACTGGTGAAGTTAATGTGATGCTGTGTGGTTGGAAGGTCCCAAGGCAGAAGATGAGGTGTTCTCCCTCCAATTGGCAGGTGGCTTTGATTTGACAGTGGTGGAGGCTGAAGACTTGCATGACCTTGGGGGTGGGGGGGGTGGTAGGAAGAGTTGAAGTAGTTGGCCACTGGGTGGTGGGTTGTTTGGTACATGCATCCCAGAGATTCAGGGTGAGTTTGTTAATTGGATAAAAAAATTGGCTTAACAGCAGAAGACAGAGAGGTGTAGTAGACGGTTGTTTTTCAGACTGGAGGCCTGTGACCAGCGGTGTTCCATAGGGATCGATACTCAATCCACTTTTGTTTGACATTTATGTAAATATTTTTGATGAGAATAACGGAGGCGTGGTTATTAAGTTTGCGAATGACACCAAAATTGGTGGTATGGTGGACAGTGATGAAGATTATCTAAGATTACAAAGAGATCTTGATCACTTGGATCAATGGTCTGAGGAGTGGCTGATGCAATTTAATTTGGATAAGTGCTGAATATTGTATTTTGGTAAAACAAATAAGTCAATGTTGATGTGTTTGGAAGGTCCCAAGGCGAAAGATGAGGTCCTCTCCCTCCAGTTGGCAGGTGACTTTGATTTGCCAGCAGAGGATTATACAATTAGTGGTAGGGCTCTGGGTCGAGTTGTAAAATAGAAAGACCAAGGGTTTCAGGTCTATAATTCTTTAAATTTTGCACTTCAGTTAGACAGGGTGGTTAAGAAGGCATTTAGTACATTTGTCTTCATTGCTCAGACCTGTGAGTATAGGAGTTGGGACATCACGTTGATGTTGTACAAAACAAGAAGCTTTTTTCTGGAGAACTGAATGCAGTTCTGGTCGCCCTGTTATAGGAAAGATATTATTAACTGGAGAAGGTTCAGAAAAGATTTACCAGGATGTCACCAAGAATGGAGGGCTTGAGTCATAAAAATAGGCAGAGACTTTTTTTCCCTAGAGCATAGGAGCTTGAGGGGTAATCTTATAGGAGCTTATAAAATCATGAGGGGCATAGATAAGGTGAATAGCAAGCATCTTTGCCTGAGGCTGGGCGAGTTCAAAACTAGGGGCATGTTTTTAATGTGAGAGGAGGAAGGTTTACAAAGGACATGAGGCACAACGTTTTTATGCAGAGAATGGTTAGTGTGTGGAATGAACTGCCAGACAGTGATAGAAGCAGGTACAGTTGCAGATTGCATATATTTGGATAAATACATGAATATGAAAGTTTTGGAGAGATATGGGTCAAGCACAGGCAGGTGGGACTAGTTAGTTTGGGAATGTGGTTGGCATGGGCCAATTAGACCAAAGGAATTTTTTTCCATGTTGTATGGCTCTATGATTCTATGATCGCAGAGGATAGGGGAATCAGGAGCAAAACTAGGGAATGGTGGTTTTGATGCCATACTGTGAATTTGGGTTTGAGGTGGACCGATTAAGAAAAAGGCAAACTTAAGAACTAAATGCAGGTACAGTTACAACATTGAAGAGACATTTGGACAGGTATATGAATAGGAAAGGATTACAGAGATATGGATCAAACAGAGGAAAATGGGACTTGTTTAGTTTGGGAAACTTGGTTCACATAAACAAATTGGACTGAAGGGTTTGTTTTAATTCTGTATAACTCTGTGTCTTTGACTCTATAACTATCTTCAAGCTTAGACTTCAAAGTTTATTATACTTAATACTAAGCGTTGCTATATATGATCACCATAGATATGCCAGGCTGTGTCTTTTTCATAACATTAGATGTGTTCATCTTCCAAAGAATAGAATGTTCTAACTCTGCTGACACTGTGCTATTTTTGCTTAGTGACATACAGGTCAATGGGATCATTGTGAGTTTACTGCAGGGTCCTGGAACCCTTACTCACCAGGGAAGATGGGGCAGTATGAAGCAACGTGGATGAGGTTAGAGCCCAATGGGCAAAGGTGGTAAGCCAAGGGGAGTGTGGATGCAATGTTGTGAAAGAACAGCTGCAAAGTTGAGTGTGAGAAGCTGCAAAGGGAGGCTACAATATTGGAGACAGAGGCTGCAAAGTGGAGAGAAGGCCTATAAGAGGAGAGGGTCTGGGGAAGCACCAAAGTGGAGGGTAAGTTTGCAAATGGAGTGTCAGTCTGAAAAGGGGATTGAGGGCCTAAAAAATGGGAGAGGGCCATGCAAAATTGGGAGAGGGTCTGCATTTGGGAGTGAGGGTGTGCAAATGAGAATGAATGAATGCAAATGGAGAGAGGATCTACAAAAGTGGGAGAGGGTCTGCCCAAAGAAATGAGGACCTACAAAGCTGTAGAGGGCTTGGAAAAGGAGGGAGGAAGCCATAAAATGGGAAGAACAGTATTTAAATTTTCAAGAAGGGATTTCTCAGCTCATTATGAATCAGAAATACTGAGGTAATGAATTCCTTATAAATTAATGTGGGGTCTCTAGCTTAAGGCAGCAGGAATTCAACAACTACAATATGGAGGAAAATACATTGATGCTACTCTAAGAAACATTGTGATAATTGGGTATTTTAATATTGAACAGCTTCATTTCAAAAAATTGCATTTATGTGTTATCATACCTCACATGAATTATTTAAGTTACAGTGGCTGTGTTAGGAACAAGCATGCAACTCTTTAGCTGTGATTTCACTAATTCATGAAAAGAGTGTTTCGGGCAATGGATTTTTGTGGACTGAAGTATGTATTAATTTTTTAAAAATAAGTAATCAATAATTCCTAACTTATACATGTTGCCTTCTGTCTATTTGAAAACTTCAAGCATCTAGGAAGCTAATGCCTTCTTTGTGTATTGTAGCCTGAAGGTAAATGGAATGGTGATGATCCACTGAGGATATTAATGAGCAATTTTAATTCTGCTTCTGTGTAAGTTCATATCCCTTGTTTGTCAACACAAAACAGAAGATAATAATACCGTACAACTGTATTACCTAATGAAGGAGTTAGTGAGAATGAAGAAAGAAGCCCTGAAAACCTAAAGGTAGCCTCCAACAATCAAAGAGTGATCAGTGGTCAGCCATCATTGTTAATACAAGATGCTTATGAAGACAAAGCTAAAGAAATAAGCATAAGGTGAAGTCTACCAAGATCAATGCAGCAGTGCCTTATGGTAACACATTTACTTAAGAGCTTAAACTGCTCAATATGTGATCAATCTTGTATATTTTTACTCAATGAACAGCGGATTCACCCAACTTTAATAGAAATGTCTATGCGATTGCTTTTACTTTGCCACAAAAAAAGTATTACCTGAAGTGCAAACATTTTATTTCACTACCAGTGAGAGGCAGCAGTCATAACTTTTCTAACAATTGATTGACGTGTTGAGACAGTTCCACTGACAATATCGTGTTGGCAATGTTCCAGATGTATGAAAGTAAACTCTTAAAATTTGATAGACTAGAAACTTATCGCAAATGTCCATAATTTATTATTCTGTGTTGAGTTTTCCTGTGGTACAATTGTTTAATTACTGGGCACTTCTTATTCACTGAGGGGATGTGAGCATTGCGGGCTGGGCCAGCATGTATTGTCCACTCCTAGTTGCCCTTGAGCAGGTACAGTTTGTTGGTTTGAATGATGCTGCCTAAGGAGCCTGGATGAATTCTTTTCAGTGAAAGTTGTAGAGGATGCATACTGTTGCTCCTGCGTCAATGGTGAACGGAGTGAATATTTGGGGATCTGGTGGCAATCAAATGGGCTTCCTGGAAGGTGTCAAGCTTCTTGAGTGTTGTTGTTCCTAAAAACACAGATTCCAGTTGATTGTCCATATATCCATAATGAGACCACAATCGGGACTAATGACAATCCACAACAAAGTTAAATTATGATCAAGATCATTATTTTAACTCCTAAACTGAAACAATTCAATGGGTAACATCACTGAATGAAAATATGACTGAAGGAGTAATGAGGATTTTCTTTAAATTTCCCTGGATTGTAAAAATGTGCCTAAAACTCCAGCATGTGTGGGGTTGTGAAATATCCAACAAATTTGTGCTGCACTACTTGAATTTTGAAAGGGAACAACCAGCCAAGTTTTTCCTACAAATTCACAGTCTCTACTTAAAACATTATAGAATGTTCAAAAAATGAAAAAAATCAAATAGTGTAAAACATAAATCCGAGAGGAGAGGAAAAATAACAAGTCCAGCCATGTAGCGATGAGAAAAAGCACTTTTGATTCTCCATGGTGTTCGGTTGCACTCAAAGAAAGAATATGATGTGGAGGGTTATCCCTGAGCCAGTACTATGCATTCCTTACAAATTAGAAATGACTTAGGAAGATAAGGGTACAAATATGTATTTGTTATCCTCTCATTGCTGCCACCATATTGACTGGGGGATAATTTTCTTTTAGTTGTGAACAATGTTATTGTAGGTGGTGGATTGTCTCTTTAAGGAAAATATGTGGTGGTTGGGGAAGACATGAACAACCTGTTGCAGGCATGTCATGATTTATATGGCCACCTGGAGATACCACAAACTAAGGAAAGGCTCCAAACCTCCATGTGGTGCCCAAACTAGGAAAAGGATATGAAGCACTATGTCACAGCCTGTCTGATCTGTGCCCAGAACAACCCTGACTCTAACATAGTAAAGCAGAGTTGGGCTGGGAGAGGGGCGCTGAATTATTCTTCAGATGGACTGTATTGGACCCTTATCCCCTGTTAAGGGGGGGACTCATCCTAGTTATGGTAGATGTCTTTATTAAATGGATGGAGAAATTCCTGGTGCAACGGCGGAGATCCTGTTCCAATGAATACTCAGCCAACGGAAGGAACCTCGCTCCCTAGATTCAGCTGGGGAAGTCATTTTACAACACACATAACGCAAGGTGCGATGACCCTGCTGGGCATACAGTAGACATTTCATATTGCTTAACCACCACAGTGTAGCGGTATTGTGGATTGTATGAATTGGATGCTCAAAGAGACCACAAGGAAACTAGTGCAGCAGCATAGACATAGATGAGATCAGGTATTATGACCAGCCCTAATGATGATCCACAACAACGTAACCCGAGCAATGGATTTCACACGCCATCTGTTAATGGCCAGAAGTGAAATGAAATGGATTGAAAGTTTAATCAGACTGAACATTAGTGACCCCAAGATCGAGGTGCTAATTGGGGTAAAGCAGGGAAGTGGGCACTGATATCAAACTACTTGCGGAATGTTTCAGAGAACACCTCTGGGACACCCGGACCAACCAACCCAACCACCCCGTAACTCAAGACTTCAATTCCCCCTCCCATTCCACCAAGGACATGCAGGTCCTTGGACTCCTCCATCGCCAGACCATAGCAACACGATGGTTGGAGGAAGAGCGCCTCATCTTCCGCCTGGGAACCCTCCAACCACAAGGGATGAACTCAGATTTCTCCAGTTTCCTAATTTCCCCTCCCCCCACCTTGTCTCAGTCAAATCCCTCGAACTCAGCACCGCCTTCCTAACCTGCAATCTTCTTCCTGACCCCTCCGCCCCCAATCCACTCCGGCCTATCACCCTCACCTTGACCTCCTTCCACCTATCGCATTTCCAATGCCCCTCCCCCAAGTCCCTCCTCCCTACCTTTTATTTTAGCCTGCTGGACACACTTTCCTCATTCCTGAAGAAGGGCTTATGCCCAAAATGTTGATTCTCCTGTTCCTTGGATGCTGCCTGACCTGCTGCGCTTTTCCAGCAACACATTTTCAGCTCTGATCTCCAGCATCTGCAGTCCTCACTTTCTCCTCACTGATATCAAACTAGCCCACTTCATTAGCAGTTCACTTATTGTCCAAAAGAAAACACGAGACCCGTGAAGTGATGGCACTGATTTGAATATTAAAGTGAGATGTAGCGATGGTATTCTGATTCTGAAACTTAATGGGATTTGAAACTTCAATGACAAGAAGATCAAAGATTAAGTCTTGATACTCACAGAACCTATGTTTTTTTCAGGTAGCTCACCCCAAGGAAATTTGCAAGGGACAAGACAGACTGCATTCAACATATTCTCCTACACCCATATAGTTAGTGGTGTATGTATAGCTGTGGTATTGCATAGTCACATGGGAAGCCCAAGTATCGATGGTGTCTGTGGTTTGATGCATCCAATGCGAGGTATGGGAGGGTGGGATTCTGTGGATTTACCTGGCAGACACGGTCACTTTCGGTTGTGATAACCAGCTCACTGTTACAGGAAACCCACTGAGAGTTCCACCCTTTGTTATATGAGCATAGGGATTACAGAGGATTGGTGAGGATTTTCTACAAATGGATGCACAGAGCCCACAGCCCAGAGAAGGGTTTAGAAACAGGACATCGGTGTCCAAGAAAGCCAAATCAGGGAAAGGTCTTAGAATGTGAGATTAAAAACAGACCAAAATGGTCAGTGAGAGCCCCCCCCCCCGCCACACCCCCCTCTCAGCTTGTCCTGACATCACCCCTGGTCCATGGAATGGACTTGCATTAAAACCCAAATGCAAGATGCTGGTTGACAACATCCATCACAAGTTGATGCCATGACATTGCATATAAGAGGAATTCAACTACAGGAACAGTGAAGAGGTTATACCTGGACCTGCCTTGAAGAGCGCTAGGTCGGGAACTGGGAGTGGGGAGTACAAAGGCTAGCCTAGAACAACCCCGAGTATTCGTAGCAAATGAGACCTGGTGAATGATCTAGCTACTGCTTATGCATGAATGTTGACTGTTAATAACCTCAATTTGGCTGATCCGGATACCAAGCTCAGAGTCCTAACCTTACAAGTTAAACTAACCTTGTGGGAAATAAGTGAGAATGACTGGCAGGGTGCAGATGGAGATTTGACTGGGAACCTAACTAGTCACCACCTAGTGACCATACTCAAAGGCCATGCAAAAGCTAACAGTAAGCCATTCAGGGCAAGATCATGGATGAGAGTAAACAGCAAAACCTTGGCCTGTGCAGCATCTATGGGAACTGAATGATTGAGCAGCTGAGAGAGGATCTCAGCCAGGCCATTCAGGGGAGAATCCCATTGCTGGCTCAGTGAGGGACAGCTGGAACATCTGTTTCAAGAGAAAAAAATACATGCTGGCACCTCCCACTGCCAACTGAGAGCGCTGACCAAGGTGTCGTTTAACAAAAGCTGCAAAGGCACCCTCGGTGAAGTCTTAGGCTTGGTGTTGAAAACCCAATCATCTCCAGCCATAAGATCAGCTGAAAAACTTTTGCATTTGAGAATGTGGGTATTATACAGAATGGAATATGGAAGGGGTATCATGACATTCTATCATATACAGTAGAGAAGTGGGAGAGAGTGGTGGGGACTACTCGGAACAACTGTGAACAAACGGATCAACCATATCCAGTCTATTCGAATGAACATGCACTCTGTGAATTCAGGGCAAGCTGTATCTTCGAGGCTTTGAGCCTGACAACCGACATCATCAGATTTGTCTACGGGGGAGGGTAAATACTGTGACTCAGCATCACTTAAGGTAAACTAGTATGGGACAGTGTAATGTTCCCAATGTCACCTTCTGTATCAGTCCTCACATCATCGCATGAATAGATTGAATTGAACCGACTGAATCTCACAGAAGGGAAGTCATTCTCATTGATGTGAGTGATGAATTAAAGGATACACTTGGGAATTATATTGAAAAGTACGACACAGAAATAAAACTCCTGCTGAAGAGATTGGATCTGATTACAGCTGGCTAGCAGCCATAAAATCTTGCATTGAATAGTCTAACACACTATAGAACTGAAGGATGAGAAAGCTGAAATTAAAAAAGACCATTTAGTGGGAGGACTCTGGGATTGAAACTTGAATATACCTCTATGGATCTCCTTTCACACTTGGCAATCATCAGCATTATACTGACCCTGGTATATCTCACTATACTATCAGTTAGATTTTTTCTGGTAGAAAAGGGAGCTCTCCAGCTTAAAAGCATCATCATGCAAAATAAACAGTCCATAGAGATAGGTAGGATGAAGAAACTCCCAAGAGATGTTAGTTATTGCAACTGATGATGTGTATTGTAGGTATAAGGTGAACTATGTGTTCTGCAACGAGTTGCTTGGGTTGTGGATTTGCTCTTATGATGTAACCTTTATTTTAATAACTTTTACATAATCTTTTTGATGCAACAGTTTTTTTTTTGGTTTTTAATGTAATGATTTTCAACTTCTCAAGTGTATGTACCTCATGCTGCTGGTTTGAAAGGGAGGAGATGTAGGTAGCAGAATGTCTCTTTTAAATAAAAGAATAGCTCTTTTGGGACACTGAAAGTCACACTGGACATCTGAATGTCATGCTGGGAAAACTGGCCAACTGAACAGCATGCTGGGAACTGGATAGACAGATATGCAAATTGGTTGTCTTGCTTGATCGTATTGAATGAGTGCTAATGAGACAGTGGAACTGAGACTTTCAGCCAGGAAACTTGCAGCATTCAAGGTCAAAATGAATCAAGCCAGATAGACAAACAAGCCATTCAACCTTGATTGATTATTGAATGGATTGGTGATGAGACAATGCGTAAGATTTCGGGTGGAACAACAGACCTGAGTTTCAATAGAACTGATTTTGAGACAGATTCAAAAAGGGTGGTGCTGGAAAAGCACAGCAGGTCAAGCAGCATCCGAGGAGCAGGAGAGTCGACGTTTCAGGCATAAGACCTTAATCAGGAATGAATGGGCTTATGCCGAAAACGTAACTGTCCTGTTCCTTGGATGCTGCCTGACCTGCTGTGCTTTTCCAGTTCCACCCTTTTCCACCCTGAGTCTCCAGTATCTGCAGTCCTCACTTTCTCTTGTTTTTGAGACAGTTCAGCTCTTAGAGTTGGCTCAATCAACAGGGGAAATCACAGTACTCGATACTGTCTTTTATAACACACTTCCTGAGACAGAAACTCAATTTACATTGAATAACTAAATTATGCTGATTACATTGTTATGTCAAACTGCTGCTTGGCCAGTATACTTGGAAATGACCCGGATAACTAGTTAAAAGAAGCTACTAAAACCTGAGGAGTCTCACTCCAGTCCAGAGAACATCAGGACCAAGAAGCAGAAACCTTGATTTTGATTTTGATTTGGATTAATCATATAATGTAATGATACAGTGGTAAGTAAATTAATGAGTATTAAGCATCGTATATAATTGTAAGGTATATTAAGAATTAATGGGGATTATTCATAATATGTAACATACTTGTGGAAATTCTGTTATAGTTAATATGAAAAGTTAGCTATTTTGTAGTATATTAGGGAATGTAGGCCGTTTCACTAAAATGTCATTCTAGCATACAGAGGGCAATTTGGGCAGAATTTTGGCTTTGGGAGCCAAGGGCTGGAATTTAATTCTCCTTCCTCTGATGTTTTGGGGAGGGTTTAAACCTCCAATCTTTGGCTTACAAGGTCGATGCTTTGATTTAAGCTACCAGAACTAGTTTAAGCTGAGGATTTTGTTTTCTCATCAGCTTATAAATGGTATGGTGACTAGGAATAGTAGGAAGTATGTAATGGATGCGATTTGTCTAACTAGAATAAATGGTTGTTCTACGAGTTGTCCTCCGATTCATGTTAGGATGATTGGCGATAACCTAGTGGTATTATCGTTGGACTGTTAATCCAGAGACTCAGGTAATGTTCCGGGTTCGAATCTCACTATGGCTTGGTGGAATTTGAATGCAACAAAAACAAATCTGGAATTAAGAGTCTAATGATGACCATGAATACATTGTCGATTGTTGGAAAAACCCATCTGGTTCTCTAATGTCTTTCAGGGAAGGAAACTGCCGTCTGCACCTCGTCTGGCCTACATGTGACTCCAGATCCACAGCAATATGATTGACTATTAACTGCCCTTTCAGCAATTAGGAATGGGCAATAAATGCTGCCTAGCCAGCGATGCCCTCATCCCATAAATGAATAACAAAAAACGTGTATCTAAGTACAGTGGAATGTGTATGATGTTGCCATGTTTGACGCCATCTTGGATTACTGGATAAATTACTGAGTAAATTGTACAAATGGTAAAATAATGAATACATTAATGTCAAATTGATATTAGATTAGATGACATTACAGTGTGGAAACAGGCCCTTTGGCCCAACAAGTCCACACTGACCCGCAACCCACCCATACCCCTACATTTACCCCTTACCTAACACTACAGGCAATTTAGCATGGCCAATTCACCTGACCTGCACGTGTTTGAACTGTGGGAGGAAACCGGAGCACCCGGAGGAAACCCACGCAGACACGGGGAGAACGTGCAAACTCCACACAGTCAGTCGCCTGAGGCGGGAATTGAACCCGGGTCTCTGGCGCTGTGAGGCAACAGCGCTAACCACTGTGCCACCGTGCCGCCCAAAACCACTGTGCCACCGTGCCGCTCACATATTAGTAAAACTGAAACAGCTTCAGAAGTTCATCTTTCCCTCTCCATAGACTTCACCTTTCTTTTCCTCCAATCGCCGCTGTCCGACAATATCCACGGGGTCCTAGCAAAGTGCTCCTTTTCTGCTGCCACTGTTGCTTCCGCGTCCACCAAATCCGAGCTGGAGATGGTCACGCTGTGCTGGTCCCTCCCCTCTCCCGATGTTAGACATTGACTGACAGGTCCTGGCTCTGAGCCAGTCTAAGGGGTCCTGGACTGTCTTTCGATGCTGCCACCCAAGATGGAGCAGGAACTGAGATACATGGGGCCCTGGCCTCCCACAGGAGGACATCAAGAGGAAGCCGCCGGGCTATCCAAACCAAAGAAAAAGTTGTTGAGCTGGAAAAACAATGCTGAACCTGCAAGAATGCAGTTGGACCTGCTGCATGAGCTGCCATCTTGGATTGTGAGGGAAGCAAGGAGAACAGCCAGTTCAACCAGCTGTAATTAGGGTAGTATAAGGTTTTTACCAGTTTGCGCTCTCAAAACCGATTTTAAATTAGCATATGGGCAAAGACATTTAAGAACTGTGAAGGTGCTCAGGATATTAGAGGGAAAGACGGGTTTTGTAAAATTGTACATATATCTATGTTGTGTTTCAGTGATGATAAACCCTGTCACATTATTAGTGTAAAATGAGTCTTACTAAGTAAGCAAGTAGATCAGACCGCATGGAAGCAAAGCTTACATTTCATCTGAGTGATAATTCTGAAGATGATTTTAACTCAGACATCAATCATGAACAAAACACCAAAGATTTTTTACTATTTCAGAAATAAGAGTGGCACAAGTATCTGTCATAAATGCTGCCTCCCAGATTTGAAATCTCCTGAGCCTTGTTGAACTGAAATTGAAAATGTCACCCTTGCTTTGTTTCCATTTGGATTGCTTTCACCACATTAACTAAGTGAGGCTTCAATAAACTGAAAATAGGTTCACAGTTCATGCTTTGTTAAAAGCTCAGCAGGGAGACACCTGTTATAGTATGTGAGGGATATACGTTAGTAGAACATTTGCCAACCAATGTTGTTTTCAATCTGATCGCAACAAAATAGCTGTTAGCACTTGTAGTAATTTCTAACACCCACTGTCTCTGAATGTTTCTTTTATTAATATCAGCAACAAACAACACAGTCACTTCTACATCATTTAGAATAAATAAGGTTGACAGCCTTCCCCAGTTGGAAACCTCCTCAAATCGGAGCTTGTTTTCCAGTGTACTGCATCCTCTCAGCGCAGGAGAAAAGTGCTGAAACCACTTAAACCACCTCAGCATGTCTCTATTGACAAACCTTATTGCAGCTGCTGTTTTAGTTTACCTTCTGGTTCCAACCCTTTTAGATCCAAATGCTGGAGGTCAAGTTATTGCATTGTGAATGCTTGGCAGACTTCAATCTCTAAATTGCATAGTCTGCAGATAATAAGGAAGCTCCTAACAGGGGGAAAAAAACTCATAGCTGTTTCTCAGAAACTAATATTTACATAACCTGCCTGGTGGGGAGCTAATGGGTTCAGACAGCTGCCTATTTCATGCTTCATTCCATTGATTTAAATGAAATGTTGTGATAGGGTGTAAACAGGTATCTGATCAGACTCCATTAATTTCCAGCCCGATGTACTAGCTTAAAATGACCCAATCCATGAAAGTGTTGTGCATTAGGGCTACAACATGTGATGCTCGTGATAAATTACATAAATAATTCATTTGTTTCTAGTTGAGATACTCTCTTCATCATGTCTTTTATTTCAGTATTAACTTCTTCCGAGACAGTACATAATTGCTGGTTTCTTCCTGTTCTACGATTGGCCATCTGTTGCAGTAGTACTGAAGTATAACCTATCAGTTTTTGATTTTCAACATCTAATTTTAATACCTAGGATTTTCATGGACTGAAATGGTTTATAGAAGTAAAGGCACTGACTTAAAAATGGCTGCAGTGATCACCTGGTCAAAGTAGAGCCAAGTTCTAGGAATCAATATAGAATAATTGAAGTGAAGTGAAGTGAAATTAATCATTTCATCAAAAGAGACTGAAGCCAGTCACGTGTGAATAAATTTGTACCTCCTACTTTTGTTTTACATTTGTACAATAAGTTTCACATCTTGCAAATGAAAGATGTACCTTCAATTATCCAACATGGCAACAATGGGCGGCACGGTGGCACAGTGGTTAGCACTGCTGCCTCACAACGCCAGAGACCCGGGTTCAATTCCCGCCTCAGGCGACTGACTGTGTGGAGTTTGCACGTTCTCCCCGTGTCTGCGTGGGTGTGCTCCGGTTTCCTCCCACACTCCAAAGATGTGCAGGTCAGGTGAATTGGCCATGCTAAATTGCCCGTAGTGTTAGGTAAGGGGTAGATGTAGATGTAGGGGTATGGGTGGGTTACGCTTCGGCGGGGCGGTGTGGACTTGTTGGGCCGAAGGGCCTGTTTCCACACTGTAAGTAATCTAATCTAATGACCCAGGCATGGGAATGCACAATTGTGGTGTATTTTAACAACTGTTTTGACAAAGCAGAGAAGATGGGTTTGTAACTGGAAAGGGGAGATGTTCTCTCTTCTTACCTAAAAAAGACAAAACAACCAATAAACACAAATTGAAGAAACATCCAAATACTGAGACTGTAAATACACCTTATACCTCCAGGATGTTTAATTACTAATACTTTTATCTTCCATTTTGTATCAGACACAATCCTCTTTTTAACTTTGTGCTTGTGTATGTGTTTTCTAATTCATTCTCAAGTTATGGCCTTTGCTGGCTAGGCCAGCATTCTATTTCCTGTTCCTAACAATTCTTGAGAAGGTGAAAATGAGCTGCATTTTGAACCATTCAGTCCATTTGATGTAGATACACTGCAATGCTATTAGTGAAGGAGTTCCAGATTTTGACCAATCATCACGAGGAATGCAATATATTTCCAAGTCAGAGTGGTGAGTGGCTTGGAGTGAACTTACACATGGTGTTGCCATATGTCTGTTGCCCTTATCCTTCTAAGTGGTTGTGACTATGGGTATGGAAGGTACTGTATTAGGAACATTTCTGCAGTGCATCTTGTAGATGAACACAATGCTGCTATAAAGTGTCAGTGTTGGAGGGAATAAATAATTGTGCGTGTGGTACTAATCAAGTGGACTGCTTTGTCCTGGATGACATCAAGCTTATTGAGTGTTGTTGGAGCAGCACCCATTCAGGCATTTGGGGAGTATTCTATTACATTCTTGGCTTGTGCCTTATAGGTGATGGACAGGCCTTGGGGAGTCAGGAGTTGAATTGCTTACTGCAGTATTCATAGCCTCTGACCTGCTCTTGTAGCTACTATATATATTTTTCTTTAATGGAGAGTCCTTAACACTGATCTAGCTCTCTCAGAGCCAGCTCTCAGAGTGAACGGGATGTCTGACACTCCTGTTTCTTTTTTACCCCCACACTACCGCCTAACTGCGATAGAGCTTATTTTTTCCCCAGCGCCCATGTTGTGCGTGTGCAGGTGTGAGACACAGTGAAAGACACAAGGTGTACAAATCTTTATTCAATTTCTACCACCAGGAAGAAAGAAACACCCAAGTGGTCAGTGACAAACAGTGCCCTTCACATCAAAGGGCAATGCTGCGTGATCAAACAGTGAAGGGGAGGGCAGGAATTAAATCAAAATAGAGTTGGAGGGGGAAATAATACACTCCACTCTCTGCGGTGCCCACCTCTCCCTGAACAATTCCAGGGTGTTGGTGGACACCGCGTGCTCCTTCAACAGAGACACCCGGGCTCTGACATAACCGCGGAAGGCCAAACCCAAAAATGTTCACCGACCAACTGGTGCCAGAGCCTCCCCCGACCAGAGGTTAGCCTGGCGCCGGGTTAGCCACTATATTTATGTGGCTAGTCCAATTTAATTTCTGGTCAATGGTAAACACCAAGTTGTTGATAGTAGGGGATTCATTATTTCTTTGCTTTTTTTTCTTGGAGATAATAAATTGTAAAATTCCTCTTGTTTTTGTAAATCTTGCAATTGGTTCCTTAATTGTTACTGGTTAATTACTTTTAATTGAAATGGGGGAGAGTTGCACACTACAAAGATTATTAAGTCATTGTTACAACCAATCAAGGTTAAAAATAAGGGAGCCAATTCACCACTCTGCATCTGTTTGTAACAGACCCCAAGCCAATAGATTGAGCTGGCCTACTTATTTTATGCAATCATTCAGTATAATTTGTTTCATAGAATCCCTACAATGTGGAAATAGGCCATTCAGCCCAACACGTCCACACTGACCCTCCAAAGAGCTACCCATCCAGACACATTCCCCTACCCTATTACTCTACATTTACCACTGACTAATGTACCTAACCTACACATTCCCGAACACTATGGGCAATTTAGCATGGCCAATTCACCTAACCTGCACATCTTTGGATTGTAGGAGGAAACCAGAGCACTTTGGAGGAAATCCCCACAGACACGGGGAGAATGTGCAAACTCCACACAGAGAGTCGCCCAAAGCTGGAACCGAACCCAGGTCCCTGGTGCTGTGAGGCAGCAGTGCCACGCTTTAACTTTGCACTAAAAGAAAGTGCTGCTCTGTTGCTTGTCAGTCTGTGGCAATTAGAAATATAAACAGATGTGGGCCATTTCCACAAACTAAGTACAATTATATTCTATAACTAACATATGGAGGAGCACAAACTAGAAAAATGCCTCTCTTTGTAAACAAATTTTAAACAAAGATTGTCAATTGTTGATAATGTTATAAATATTTGATTCAAAGTAGTTTGTTAATGGAAACCATCTGGAAGAGAAAAATGTGGATGAAGTGGAAAATGCAGATATTTTAAACAGTGATAGTTCCCAGAGAAATTATAGCCTATAAACTAAAGTCTGTAATTTTGGTGACTGTAACAACTTAAATCAATAGATCAAATACTTTAAAGCATTTTATATAGTCTTGCAGTAACATCAGTTGTTGTCTTTTTAGACCACTATAATTTTGACTGGGTATGGATGTGTGAATCTCAGTTCATAACAGAGAAGATGAGATGGGCAAGTAATGATTAGGTCACTTCAAATCGATGAGAGCTCATACAGAGAGGAGAATACTGGCAGAACATTAGGTTTAAGAGGAGTACATCAAATTTACACTAAGTCTGCTTAAACCACTTCACCATTATACTTCACAATTTCTTCTGTTCAAATTTGATATGTAATTTAATTGTAAACTTGGCAAACAGTTGCAGTTCCAATAGTATCCTGCTGGTGGTTCTACAGTGCTTCCAGACTTGTTCCCAGCAGCAGCATCTATAGGAATGTAATGGCAACTGCATTTGGGAATCCAGCATATATTTGATCCAAAGGATGGAGTTCCCAATGGCAGATGGGAAGAGCACACTACTCCCACTTATGCATCACCAGGTGTTTCCTATGTGCTTCACAGGAAAGTTTAAAGGAGCAGCAGTGGGCAAGAATACCATGTGCAATTACATGATGGAAGGGGCTTTGCATTGGCGATCAGGTGACCGGTCAGGAGGTCTGCACAGGCAATAAAAGAACAATCCAGCCAATCAGGAAGGCTCAACGGCAAGATCTCAATTTTCTTGTCTACCTCTGTTTTTGTTAAAAGTATGAAATCTTCATTCTCTGCAACTCATCACCCCCTCGGGTTACCTCAAACCTCATTATCCCATCCCTTCCACCACCTTCTTGTTAATCTTAATTGTTTTGGGACAAGCACTATCCTGCCCCTTCACCATTCTACCACTGTGTCCAAATCTCTTCCACATCACTTATTTATGTTCGAACCAAGACAGAGACTGACCTCGTGGTTTTGTCACACCTCCTGCAGGTTCTCCTTTCGACCATCTGTGAACAATGGGATTTTCCCAATTGACAGATTGCAATGAGGAACTCTCTTTCCTGACCATGGTGACTTGGACTGAGATCTCATAGGACATTAGCCCAAGATTCAGGACTCAGTGCTGGAAAATGATGAATGACAATTCTATCCACCTGGTTAAGGTTCATGGAGGCATGGGATTGTCTTTCATGTGGGCATCAGGCTAGAAATTTACTATAGTGTGCCCTAGGCTATGTGGGTAAATATGTAATGAACCTCAAAATCCTTATGGCACTTCAGGCCCATGTTTGTGCCAGGTCGACTTGAGTGATTGATAGGATGTAACCTAAAACTCTACCAGGCTTGGAGATGTGTGTAGTCAAGGGAGGCTATTGGCATTTGCCAAGTCATTAAATTTCCACTTCTTTTCCCACAGGACAAGCAGGCTCATAGCCTGAAAGAAAGGGTGCAGATGAGGAGGTGCGCCTGATCTCACTGGTCCTGACAAAGAAGCCCCCTCTATGGGAGAACAGGGCAGCCTGAGCCATTGCTGATGGTGGAGATAGAAGGACAAAGCATCTGAGTGAAAATCCATCAATCCTGGTGAAACTATATTGGTGCTCAGGACCATGCAAGGAATTATGCCATTCCCAGAACCTAAACATGCACTTCTGCAGTTCTCTGCAATCCAGAGTTCGCATTAGCAGACTGAAGACACCATTTAAGGAATATGCCTCTCCTGCTCCATCCACCAACACAGGGTCTCCAACTTGGCTTGCAGAGTGTTTACAACTAGAATCAGGCACACATTCCTATTACCACCATGCAGCCAGGACTCAGCAGCTCAGGGATGCTATTACAGCTGAGGCCATAGACATTCACAGAACTGTAGGAGGACAGGGCTACACTGAAACCCACAGTGATTACAGGCTTTGGTCACAAGCAGCCTGTGAAAAATGCTAAATTTAAATGTTTGAAGTGGAGACAGTTCAGAGAAGGTTCGTTAGATTGATTCCAGGGTTGAAGAGGCTGTGTTTTGAGGAAAGATTGAGAATATAGGGCCTATATTTAAGTTTCACAGAAGAGTTGGCTACCTCGAAACATATGGAAGTCTGCTGAAAGTTGACTGAGAGAGTATTTGCCCCCATTGTGAACTGTAGAACTAGGATTCATCATCTCAACAAAGACATCTCACTTTTAAAAATGAGCTTAAGGTTTTTTTTTCATTCAAAGGGGTGTTAGTTTTTCAAACTCTCTTCCCCACTGGCTGGTGGAGGTAGGGTCATTCGACGTATTCAGACAGTATTTGACAGAATTTTGATCTCCCAGTGAGTTATTTATTCTGGGGCTAGACAGATAATTAGAATTAAGTCTACAATCAGGTCAGCTATGATCTTAATAATGTTGCATCAGGTTCAAGAAGTGGAAAAGCTTCCTCTTTCTCCTTTTTCTTATGTTCTTATTGTTTAAAAATAAACTCAACTTCTTGGGTGCCTATTTTAACGTTCAAAAATGGGAAGATATTCAAAGTAGCAGAATGTGGGAAATAGAGTCCAACAAAGATCAAAGTTCTTGATCTTTTTCACAATGTATACATTACACATTCAGAATTTAGAATCACGTGCACTTTTTCTGAATGTGTGGATGACAACGTTTTGAAGGAATAGACAATATTGAAATGAATGAAAACAAAGTACAAGAAAAAAAAAGCAACATCCAAAATGGACATATAATTGATGAATGCATTTCAACACAGATAAATATGAGCAATTACATTTTGGTAAGAAAAATAAGGACGTACTTTCAAAGAGAGCCTGCAGAACAAATAGACAAATCACCAGAAGTAGCAGCAGAAGTTAATAAGGCCATAAAAAAATTAAATTAAATACTGATTTTGTTTCTGGATGGATAGGTTGAAAAATAGAGAAATTGCGTTCCTGCATTGAACTAAAGTTAGATCACATTTGAATACCATTGAATAAATTGCTGTCATTATATCATATGAAGAATATCAAGTCAAAGTGCCAAAAAAAGATTTATAAGGTACCATTAAACTCAAGATTACGCCTGTAAGGAAAGGTTAAACAGGTTGGGTCTTGCTCTTGAAAGGGTGGATTGACCAGTGACCTATCAGAGATTTTTAAACTCATGGAGGAGCTAATGGAGAAGACAGAGATAGAGAGTCTAACATAAAACTAAAGACCATCTAAACAATATAGTCATCTTGAAATCAGATTGGGAATTCAGAAAGAAATGTCTCTGAGAGAGTGGTTATCATAACCATAGAGAATAGCTGAGATGAATAGTTTAAAAGTATAGATTCATTTAAAAGGAGGTTGGATAAGCCAGGCAGGATAAAGGAAACAGCCTTGAGTTCTGCATACACTGATTGAACTGAATGGCTGGTTTAATAATGCATTCTCTTTATAAGCAGAGCAAAAAAATACTTTCTGTCAGTGAATGTCAGAATTGGAAGGCTTGAAGCATATTAAAACAATGGCCTTCCATGATTCCTATTAGGAATGTGGTCTTTACTGTGTGGTCACCATTGGAATTCTAGCAACATTTCCAGGTTGATGGGTGTGAGATCTGTCATTGCTTTGTTTACTCATGTTCCTGATACAGATGGGGCAGGGCAGTTATGTATAATAGGATTCTATCCATGAACTATTGGGAACTGGAGGAAACAATATTTTAACATCACTACTATAACTCTGCATTAATTTGGTTGATAGAATCTATGCCTGTGAGTCTCATGAGGGAATTTTAATCTTCTTGAGTGGTTGGTAGTTAAAACTAAAAAAAACCCCACAAATCAGGAAAGGTTGGAAATGAGACAATTTCCAAACTGCCCACAAATTGGACATGGTGAGGCAGGTGCACAGCCCATCCACTCTTGCGAGATGCACAGGTCGATTAAATATTTCAAAGAAGCTGTGAGCTCCCCTCCCCCTCCTCCGGCATCCCCACCCCTGCACCAAGTTAAAACCCTATGAACAGCCGACCAACCATGTCTCCCAATGATTCTCATTTTTCAATTCCCCCACCCCATTCCGACAAAGTTGGATTTGCTTGATCTCGACTCTCCTGCTATTTTCTACTCTGACAGCCAGCCAGCTGTGAATCTCTCCCTGTTTATTGGGAAACCTGTTGAAATAATCTAAAACAGCTTCTGTAATTATTTTATTCCTTCTCATCCACAAATCCTCTCCTCCCCCGAAACAGATTCTTAACTTCCTTCATTTAGAGGGATTACATTCAATATGACTCTCTCAGGAAAAATATATGTCTGAGGACATCAAATTAACCTAGTCCTGGGCACTTTACCATTCTGTAGTGTGGGCATTCTGCATATGGAGCAGAGAATGAGGAGGAATGTACTTCATATGAAGGATTGAGATAGTGAAAGAGAATTCAGTCAACAAAGCTCATCCTTTTACTATATTAAGCCCTATTGTGGCATCTAATTGTGACATCTAATTGGGGGGTGCTCTCAAAAGGCACAGGTTCAAGTCACACCTGCTCTAGAGGTGTCTCATAACACATTCTAAACTGGTTCATAAAAAATATCAACAGTTCAAACAAGTATCTGCTGTTGGTACCAAAGCTAATTTATGAATAAACCTAGCAATGTAATACTGAACCCAGCACCTATATTTACAAGCATTATTCCTATTCTGAAGGTTTGCATCTATCTTTTCATAGAAATAAATTTTTTTTTCTTGGAAATCTTGTTCCAAGTACATGGCATTCTGTTGGTCAGTTAAATCATTGCTAATGCAGCCTGAAAGAAGGTATTTTACCCATCATACCTGTGCTAGCCTGTGATTATTCTTTTTGCTGTTGTCCATTTGCCCAATAATGATTGTCGAACGTGACTGAAATCGTTATATTCAGAAAACCAAAAGAACTACAGATGATAGAAATCACAAACAAAACAAAAACAGAAATTGCTGGAAATTCTCAGCAGGTCTGGTAGCATCTGTAGAGAGAAATTGGAGTTAATGTCTTGTGTCCTTTTTCAGATCTTTATATTCAGATTATCCGTAGTTTCCCTATAGTCTCAAACTCCTGGTGATGAGTCCCTTCACAGCTCTTGATTGGCCTTTTCAGTGGAAGATTAGTCTCATTGTGGGCCAGGGCTTTTGTTCAGGTGCATTGTGTGTAATGTCACTTTCACATGAACATTGGAACATTTTTTACTTTCACCCTTGATCAACTTCCAGGATCAATGCAATTGAAATATTAGGAGGAAGCTCCAGGTTTGAGCATTACCTGTCAAATGACAGTGTGCTGGAGTTTAGAGGATGACAGCTAGTTCTGGTTGCAAGGATAAAAGCATATTTTCATCTATGCTAACAAGTAAATGAACTGTTAGCAGGGTGCTATGTTTAATGGAGATTTTGTAGTTGCACCAAGGAAGGAATATCCACTTTTACTACCTAGATTCCACATCACACCATTGAAACAAACATGGCTACTGAGAGATAGCACTAGATAGAGGAAAAGATATGTCATCAGGTAGTGGAAAGATGTGAAAGTAACAGTGTTGCTGTGGTGGGTGATATTAATGTCCCCGTATTAACTAGGATTCCCTCAGTGTTTGGGATTTGGATGGGGAGCAATTTGTTAGGTGTTTCCAGAAGAGCTTTTTGAAACAATAAGTGAATAATCCAACAAGGAAAGGGGCCATACTGCATCTGGTACTGGAAAATGAGCCCGGCCAGGTGATCAATGTTTCACTGGGGAGCATTTTGGAAATAGTGACCATAATTCTGTAAGTTTTCAGATACGTATAGGTAAGGACAAGAGTGGACCTTCAGATGAAGGTGTTAAATTGGGGGAAAGTCAACTATAACCAAGTTAGACAAGAATTGGGAGCTGCTGTTTAAAGGTAAATCCATATCTGACATGTGGGAGTCTTTTAAAAACTAGTTGATTAGACTGCAAAACAGGCATGTTCCTGTGAAAATGAAGGGCAGGAATGGTAGGATTAGGAAACCTTGGATGACAGGGAAATTCTCAGTTTAGCCACAAAAAGAAGGAAACATACTTAAGGTCTAGGGCCTAGACACTAGGCAACTAAAACAGACTATGTCCTTAAAGAATATAGAGCAAGTAGGAAGGAGCTCAAATGGAGAGCTAGGAGGGCTCAAAGAGGCTATGAAATGTCCTTGGCCAGCAGGGTTAAGGAGAATCTCAAGATATTTTATGTATACATTAGGAGCAAGAGAGTAGCTAGAGAAAGAGTAGGCCACTCAAGGATAAAATAGGGAGGTTATGTATGGAGTCAGATGAAATGGGTGAGATCCTTAATGAGTACTTTACATCACCAAAGAGAGGGACGTGAGGGATATTAAGGTTAGGGAAAGGTGTGTGAATACTCTTGGGCAGGTGAACATTATGAAGTGTTGGGTGTCTTGAAATGTATTAAGGTAGATACATCCCCAGGGCCAAATGGGGTCTATCCCAGTAGACAATGGGAGGCCAGGGAGGAATTAACTAGGGCCTTAACAGATAACTTTGCAACCTCGTTGATCTCAGGTGAAGTTCCAGAGGACTGGAGAATGGCCAATGCCGTTCCTTTGTTTAAGAAGGCAAACAAATAATTCAGGTAATTACAGGTCAGTGAGCCTGATGTCAGTGGTGGGGATGTTGTTGGAGAAGATACTAAGAGACAAAATTTATTCACATTTGGAAGCAAATGGACTTGTTAATGATAGGCAGCATTGGTGTGTGTGGGGAAGGTAATGTCTCACCAACCTGATTGAGTTTTTTGAGGAGGTGACAAGGATGATTGATGAGGGAAGGGCAAAGGATGTTATCTACATGGACTTTAGTAAGCCATTTGATAAGGTACATCATGGCAGGCTGGTACAAAAGGTAAAGTCTCATGGGATCTGGAGTGAGCCAGCTAGATGAATACAAAACTGCTTGGTCAAAGAAAACATAGTAGTGAAGGAAGGATGCTTTTCAAAATGGGGATCATTAACCAGTGTTGTTCCATTGAATGTATAGGTGCCCAGAGCACTGAATATGGCACACAGGTGGATAAGGTGGTCAAGAATGCATGCAGCACGCTTGCCTTTATTGGCCAGGACATGGAATATAAACATTGGCAAGTTATGTTACAGGTACATAAAACTCTAGTTAGGCCATATTTGGAACATTTGTGCAGTTCTGGTTGCCACACTAATAGACTGACGTGGATGCTTTGGAGAGGGTACAGAGAAGGTTTATCAGGATTTTACCTGGTCTGGAGGGTTTTCATTATGAGGAGAGGTTAGATAAGCTTGGATTGTTTTTACTGGAAATATGGAGGCTGAGTGGTAACCTGATAGAGGTCTACAGATTATAAGAGGCATAGATAAAGTGGATAGTTAGAAGCTTTTTCCAGGGTGGAAAGGTCAACTACAAGATTACACAGGTTCAAGGTGAGAGGGGGAAAGTTTAGGGGAGAAGTGTGGGAAAAGCTTTTCACACAGAGGGTGGTGGGTACCTGCCAGTGGAGGTGGTTGAAGCAGGCATGTTCACAATGTTTAAGGTGTATCTTAATAGGCACATGAACAGGAGGCGAACAGACAGATAGAAACTGCATATGGGCAATAAGTAGTGGGTCTAAATAAGTCTCTGATTCTATTAACATAATGCATGTTCATGAGTGAAATATTTTTAAACCTGAGGTATCACTTAATATATTGACAGATGAGATCATAAAGAGCTACTACAGTGGTGAGAATTAATCTTTAAAGTGCAATCAAAATCCGGTTGTTTTGTTAATGGAACTGCATGATGAGTGGATTTAAACACAGATTCAAATAGGCGCAGGTTTGGTGGGCAGAAGGGCCTGTTGTTGTATTGTATTATATTGCTAACGGCACCACTGCAATCCTACAATACTTTTAATGACTCTCTCTCCATATCTGCTTATGTAGAAGATCCCAACATTATTTTGTAATTTTAGTCTTGAGTATGCATGGCATGTACATTTACTTGACCTTTGTTTAGCCTTGTTCTATTGCTTCCCATAACTGCTGATTATGAAGCCTGTGTTATTCGTGGTACTTACACATAATTGAATGCTGTTCCCTGGCCATATCATTTCTGCTGTGATCTCTGTGTGAAGTATTTTCCTATGCTAACACCCGCAGTATGTCCCACACAGAATTAAGTATCACTGTTTATGCTTTGGCAATTTCAGATTCTCCTCTCTCCTTGTTGAGGAAAAGATCATGCATTACAAGAGGTTGAGAACCTATGTTTAGAGGTGAGCTGAACATTAATTGCACTAAATCTTTTTTCTTTGCAATGACTATACAGTACTTCAGGGCGAAGTTAAAAATCATGCAACACCAGGTTATGGTCCAACAGGTTTATTTGGAAGGATACTGCTCTTCATCATGTAACTCGTGGGGCAGGATCATAAGACACAGAATTTAAAACAAAAGATCACAGCATCATGCAACTCAAATGATATATTGAACAAACCCAAATTGCTGTTAAGTCTATCATCTATTGGATGATTTGCATGTTTCGGTTCATTAATATGTAAATCCCAGAACTTCTTTTAAGTCACATTCTCAAGATAATGTAAGGTTTTATAAAAAAAGGTGACATCTCAACTCAGACAATGCATTAAATGTGAAAGGTTAGAGTCTGTCTGTATTCAATCTCGAGTCAGGCTGGCTCTATTTCCAAAGTAGGAATTTATAAAATGTTATTTGGATTGACTGCCTGCAGGTTGTGTTTTTGAGCAAAAATAGACTGTATCTGCAAATACAATTCTGCAGATGCAAATTCACCCCATAGACTTACCTGTGTGCATGTGTGTGCATGTGTTTGGTAGAGTGTGTGCATCAGTATGATGGGGTTTAAGCCTGTGAGAGGGCATGTGCATGGGTGTGAGTGTGAGGGATGTATGTATGTATGTGTCTAAGATTCAGCATGTGTATGAGAGAGGGCTGTGTGAGTGTATGTGTACTTGTGAATGTGTGTGTGAGAGAGTGTATAGTGTAGTGGGGTCACGTGTAGTGTGACATGAACCCAAGGTCCCAGTTGAGGCCATCTTCATGGGTATCAAAATTGGCTATTAGCCTCTGCTCGACAACTCTGCGTTGTTGCATATCCCGAAGTCCGCTTTGGAGATGGTCACCTGAAGATCTGAGGCCAAATGTCCCTGACCACTGAAGTGTTCCCCCACTGGGAGGAATATCCTTGTCTGGCGATTGTGCGTGGTGTCTATTCATCTTTTGTCATAGAGTCTGCATCATCTTGCCAATGTACCATGCCTCGGGGTATCCTTGCCTGCAACGTATGAGCTAAACAACATTGGCCGAGTCACATGAATACCTGCCGCATACACGGTGGGTGGTGTCCTCATGTGTAATGGTGGTATCCATGAAACACTCTGACACGTCGTGCAGTGGTTGCCATGACAGTGTTGTATGGTGTTGTGGTTAATGTTGTCCTGAAGGCTGGGCAGTTTGCTGTGAACAATGGCCTGTTTAAGATTTGGCAATTGCTTAAAGCCGAGAATTGGAGGCGCAGGGAAGGTCTTGGTGAGGTGCTAATCCTCATCAGCAATGCGAAGAACATGGCGTAGTTTCTCCACTCTGGGAAATAATGGACAACGAAGGGTACCCTATTGATTGCATTCTGTGTCTGTCTCCTGAGGAGGCCATTATGGTTTCTCACTGTGGCACGTCAGAACTGGTGATCGATGAGTTGAACATCATGTCCTGTTCTTATGAGGGCATCCTTCAGCACCTTCTGGTGTCCGTTACGTCCCTCCTCATCTGAACAGATCCTGTGTAAGGCTTGTCCATAGAGGATGGTTGTTTTAACATGTTTAGGGTGGAAGCTAGAAAATTGCAGCATTGTGAGGTTATCCTTGGGTTTGAAGTAGAGTGAGGTACTGAGGTGCCCATCCTTGATCGAGATGTGTGTCCAAGGATGAAACAGACACTAAAGAGTAGTCCATGGTAAGTCTGATGTTGGGATGAAACCCGTTGTTATCACTGTGCAGTTGTTTTAGTGATTCCTTGCCATGGGTCCAGAGGAACAAAATGCTGTCAATATATTTAGTGTATTGTACTTGTTGGAGGTCTTGTGTAGCAAAGAAGTCTTGTTCAAACTTGTGCTTGAACACGTTGGCATATTGTGGTGCATATTTGGTCCCCATGGCTGTTCTGTGCATCTGGATGAAGAATTGGTTGTCAAAGGTGAAAACGTTGTGGTCAAGGATGGAGCAGATGAATTGCAGGATGGTGCCTGGTATTGAGTACTGAAGCTGTCACAGTGATGCCTTCATTGTGGGGGATGCTGGTAAAGAGTGCCGAAACATCCATTGTGACGAGGAATGTTCCCATTTCAACTTGTCTATGGGTGCTGAGTTTCTGTAAGAAATCTGTAGTGTCGCGAGAGAAGCTGGGGGGCCCTGAACACTGGGTTTCAAGATGCCCTTGACATAGCCAGAAAGGTTCTCACACAGGGTTCTGTTGCCTGACACGATGAGATGATCAGGTGTGTTAGCTTTGTGTATTTTCGGAAGGCAGTAGAAGTCCCCAACTTCAGGACTAATTCATTAGCTGTGAAGTCCTTTACAATGTCTTGACGATGTAATGATTGCACCTGAAGTGACCACAATGTTTCAAAGTAGCTTTCCCAACTACACAGTGTTGTGTCATTCAGAACACTTGGCAGATGGTCTTGTATTTTGATTAAAGTATTAATCCATGCCACCTCAGAGAGAATTGATATCTTTTCACTGTACTTTCCACAGGAGTACAATTTGATTTGAAAGCACTCTTTTGTAAATATTTTGGAATATGATACTTTATATTATGGAGGATAAAATATACAGAGCATGCAATTTTGTAATCTTTAATAATAATATCAAAAGCCATATGATGTGTATCTAGTGCTTAATACATGCCTATCTTTTCTCTTGCTTCTAGAAAACTGAATTTCATGTTTCATGAATAATTGAAACACAGTCCCTGATTCTTTTTACATAATGCATGATCATGAGTGAAATATTTTTAAATCTGAGGTATCATTTAATATTAATATATTGACAGATGAGATCATAAAGAAAAGAACTACCACAGTGGTTAGAATTAATGCTCAGAATTCTTAAAGTGCAATCATTCTCTGGTTGTTTTGTTAATGGAACTGCATGATGAGTGGATTTAAATACCAACATACCTCTAGGTTCTGAGCTCAAATGCAATCCTTGTCAATTAGATGAAAGGTTCTGCTTATTGAAAACATCATGAGTATTTACTATTTGTAATATTTAACGCCCATGATAGTTGCTGCCAACATTAAAAATCATGCCAAATAAATTTAAATTTGTAGGGCCTTGTGTGAAATAAGGTAAAGGAAGTGCAACCAAATCAACAGTGGACAGGAGACTCCAGCATGACATTGCAAATAGTACAATTCTATCTGGTGTTAAAGTGGTTGTCTCACTTTAAGCAATAATTAGGAGGATTCCAATGTATGAAATAGATGCATTGGAATTGGATTTTAAAAATCCTTGGCTCTCCTGACTCTATGCTAAAGTATATCCAGATTCTGGTAAAGCAATGGGGTCAAAGGTTAGCCAGGTCAGGCAGGAAGGTGGAGTAATCAGATGAAGTACAATGTTTATTCAATGGCAGAGCAGGATGAAGGGATTGAATATGTTAGTGAGAAACAGCAGAAGAACTGGAAATTTAAATTCCACACAAAATAGAACACATCCTGGTATTCCCCATCAGTTCTACAGGGCCTTGTTTGTGGTGATTGTTATGGGTGGAGCTCCTGACCATCCCAATGAAAGACAGAATGAAAGAGATCACCAGGAAAGAGTGTTGTTAGGCTAGAGGTTTAATCATCTCTGGTGTAGTAGAACAAAAGTAACCTGGTACACCAATTGTGAAGGGATATGCCATGCCTTCAGGGCAGCACATGCTGGGCACAATAAAAGTTCTAGACTTTGATTTTTTGGAGTTTGGAAAGGTTTCTAATTGTATTTTCCATTTAAACAGCACTTGTTAAAGTGACACTATGGCGTTCTATGTGGATGTTAGGCACATTTAACCACTGAACCTTGAGGGAGTTTAGAACATTATTTAGAGATGAACAAATTTAACTGCAGATTAAGCAAACTCATTTCACAAGGAATGAATGTAATCAAGATTATAAAGGCAGCAGAGAATTAGGTCATTTTATGAAGCTGTACTGCTGATGAGGAGATAGACAAGTCCACAATTTAGATGTTGAATTAATGGTCTAAAATTATTGGCAGCATAATTTGCAGAGATGCATTGTTATATTACAAACCTCCCCCTCCCCGGCTCCCCTCTCTCACCCTGGTACTGTGATTTCATAAAATTACCTAAACCAGACGTGCCTAATGGTAGTGAAAAACTTTTGATGCCTGACATTATCAGAGCAAGGATTGTTCAAAAATTGTGTCTCTGATTTCAACGGCTTTCAGCTTTCAGTACCTGTTAAATAGGTTTTAATTTTAATTATGTTCACATGTTGTTCTTTCCCTGCCCTTTCTTTAATTTCTTGAAGATAAATGTCAAAGTTGCGATGACTTAATTAAACTGCATTGGTATTCAATGTCACAGCATTGTGCAGTCAATGGATGAAATTTCCAAACCCCTGAAGACGCCTTTGGAGGTAGGAAGTGGAGAGGGTGGAGGGAGTTGGTGGATAAGTAAATGTAAGGAAGAATGTGGGTCCGACAAGCTTGCCAACAAGTTCCAGCTTCAGGCCATGTACATAGAAAGTAGGAGCAGGAATAGGCCATTCAGCCTTTGAGACTGCTCCGCCAGTCATTATGATCGTGGCTGATCCATTATCTCAATGCCATACTTCTGCTTTCTCTCCATATCCCTTGATACCTTCATATCGAAACATTTAGCGATCCTTTTCTTAAATATACTCCTTGCTATAGGATAGATGTTGTTAATCTTGAAGGGGTTCAGAAAAGATTTAAAAGCACATTGCGAGGGTGGAGGGTTTGAGCTATAGGGAGAGGCTCAATAGGCTGGAGCTATTTTCCCTGGAGTGTTGGAGTTTTAAGGGTGAACTTATAGAGGTTTATAAAATCATGAGTGGCATGGATAGGTTGAATAGTCAAGGTCTTTTCCCCAGGGTAGGGGGGTCCAAAACTAGAGGGCATAGGTTTAAGGTGAGAGGGGAAAGATTTAAAAGGGACCTAATGGGCAACTTTTTCTCACAGAGGGTGGTGCGTGTATGGACTGAACTGCCAGAGGAAGTGGTGGAGGCTGATAGAATTACAACATTCAAAAGGCATCTTTTGGGTACCTGAATAGAAATGGTTTAGAGGGATATTGGCCAAATCCAGGCAAATGGGACTGGATTAATTTAGTATATCTGATTGGTATGGATGAGTTGGGTCAAAGGGTTTGTTCGTGTGCTATACATCTCTATGACTCTACGATACTACGACCCAGTTTTCTATAGTAACAAGTTCCACAGGTAACCACCTTATGAGAGAAAGACTATTTCCTCATTGTGGTCCCAAATGGCCTACTTAGTATTTTCTTGCATGACAAATTGCAGCAACCCAAGTGTCCATGAATGTAAAGCAATGAAGAGTATTTAGTTAGATAGAACATAGAACAGTTCAGCACAGAACAGGCCCTTCAGTCCACGATGTTGTGCCGACCACTGATCCTCATGTATGCACCCTCAAATTTCTGTGACCATATGCATGTCCAGTAGTCTCTTAAATGTCCCCAATGACCTTGCTTCCACAACTGCTGCTGGCAACGCATTCCATGCTCTCACAACTCTCTGTGCAAAGAACCTGCCTCTGACATCCCCTCTATACTTTCCTTCAACCAGCTTAAAACTATGACCCTTCGTGTTAGCCATTTCTGCCCTGGGAAATAGTCTCTGGCTATCGACTTCCTATCTATGCCTCTCAGTTGTCAGTATTGAATATTTGCAACAGAAGGCAGGTTTTCCAGTGACGTATGGGTCCCATGGTATTTTAAAGCCTACCATTACAGAGGAGGTGGCACAGCAAGAGACTAGGTCTGTGTAAGATTTCAAAGTTCTGAAGTGTTTACCAGCTGGAAACAAAGAGACTGATGCATTCCCACAGCAGTCTGAGGATCTCCCAAAGGTTGATAGGGCTGGGACTGATGCAATACCAGCCACTGCCCAAAGGAAGGCATTTCCCATAAATCATTGTTCCAGCTATTGCCTCTTACTGTTGACGGCATGATGGCAGATGGATTTCTTAGCAACAGGCAAAGCTGTCTACCTCCCACCTTCTGAACGCAATGTACCTTCTGCTGTAAAGAAAAGAGTTCAAGACCTGAAAAAAGGTCCTGCAAACAAAAACCTAAGGGTTTGGACAATTCAGCCCAGGGGTCCCGATTATGACTTCTCTAAATCCAAGGAATTAGAGAATCATGATGCATTAGTGCTTTTCTTGGATGGTTAAGCTTTTATTTTTTAAACTTATGAATAAGAATTAACTCAGTAAATGCTCACATCCTATGAATCATGCCAACGAGGATATCTGGAATTTGGTGGGATTTTCCTGGAGGTGGTGAGAAGATTGGCAAGAGTGACACCAAATTTCAGATTCCCGCCCTCGAGATAAACATCTGCAGTTAAGATCTCTCAATCAGCTGGTAGTGGTCAACGTGCTCAGCAGCAGATTATGACAAGCTTATCATCAGTAAACAACAACATCTCATTCAAAGTATAACTCGCTGGAATTACATTCATCTTCCCAGCTCATCGAGAAACTTGACATTTTAGATTCCTCATGACAAATAGCTTTATGCATTTTATGATGGGCACTCCTTTTTGACTTTGGGGCAGGTACTTGCTCCTTTGTCCTTATAGTTATAGGGCTTTTTGTGTGATGCTTCCATTTACTGCACTGTACTTCCCCAGGTATGGCTGAGATATCCAACAGGAGGAAGTCAGGCTGCCTCTGTTGGCCATCTTAAAGTCTAACAGACTAGTGGCAAATAGAAGGCAGCTTACGCTGAAGGGCAAGCTTCTGAACACATGACAAAGGGGTGCTGGTGTCTGAAAGGTATGGAAGGGAAACTGGTAAAAGGAGGAAAGGTAAGTTGGTCAAGGGTATTCAAGAAAGGCTAAGGTGGAAATGGCCTGGATCAGCGAAGGGCTGATGGGTTCTTGCGGGGACAAATATACACAGAATTTGTCAGAGTTTGGGGGTCTGCAGTCTGCATAAATGGGTGGAGGATGGAAAGTTACAGGAGTAGCAGGGATTGTAAACCAATCAAGAAAGAACTGAACACAGGGCAAGTGACAGTGGGGAGAAGTCTGTGGGGAATTGATACGGACCTACATCTCACCAACCTTCCCAAAGATCCCTTAGACAACACCTTCCAGACCCACAAACATTACCAGCTAGAAGGGCAATAGTGGGAGACACATGGGCAAACCACTTCTCAATATTTCAATTTTCCTCCATTGTCGTTAGGTCAAAATCTTGAAACTCCCTCCCTCACCATAACGTCAGTCTTTCTAGACCAAACAGACAATAATAGTTCAAGAAGCAGATCACCACCACCTTCTCAAGGACCATAGACGCTAACTCCAGCAGTAATGCTTACATCCCCTAAATTAATTTAAAACTCATCTTCAAAGTAACTTACAAAACTCTCTTTTAATGTCAGAAGACCTACACACTAAAATGGGAGAAAATTACATCTTTGTAGGGGGAGGCCAGAGTTACAACTTAGAATTTCTGGCAACTGAAAGGGCACTAATCATGAGTCCAGTAGAGAGAAGCAGAAACTCAGAGGCAAACTCTGTTCAGATACATTTAGTTGCCAGCTAACCCCTTCAAGCCTGCCTGAAATATAGAGGTATGGGTCTATGTGCCTGACCCACTTTCACAGAACCAGGAATCTTGGGACCACACTGCCAGCTTGACCCAGTCTTAAGAACACTCAACCCCTCTCCTCTCCTGACCCGACACAACCTCCCCCAAGTCCTGACCCGACACAACCTCTCCTTCCCAAGAGTTTTATTAAGAACTTACCTCCCTTCACTTTGCATAATATTTACAAACCATTTATATTTTATAACTGTTATCCCTATAGCCTCCAACAGAGGAAGCTATTACATTACAAAATGTAAATCCTAATTTTTGTTATACATGATATTTTTATCACAACATGAAAATCCAATTTCAAAGAATCTTTTCAAATTAATCCAATGTAGCCCCAGTAACAGCGGTACCAATTATACGAGTAATTTTATGAGGACATTTTGTTTTGATGTGTGACATATTCTTTTAATTCACCCTAGCTGTGCTTGCTCCAGCACAAATAGTAGGCTTCAAGGGTGACAGAGGACAATTTTCAGATATGATTTTTTCTATAATTACCGCAGTGACCTTTGCCAAAGCCTTAGCCACAATCCACTATGGCCTATTAACAAAAGGAGTTGCAGATCTCTCTGAATTCAGTTGAGTTCAGTCCTGGGATCACAGGCTCTGAACTGTGGTCCAGTTGTGGCATATATCTTTTGTATTCATTCATGGAATGTGGGTGTTACTGGCTGTGTCAGCATTCATGGCCCTTCCCTAGTTGCCAAGAGGGCAGTTGTATTGTTAACCACATTGCTGTAGGTCTGGAGCCACATGGAGACTGACCAGGTTAGGGTGGCAGATCACCCCTCCTGAAGGGCATCAGGAAAACAAATGGGTTTTTACAACAAATGATAGTGGTTATAAGACTAGCTTTTTATTCAGTGTTTTTCAAATTGAATTCAAATGTCCCCATCTTCCATGGCAGGGTTCAAACCCAGGCCCTCAAAGCATTTAACTGGAGTTCTACATTATCAGTTCAACAACATAACCACTTACCCATCACCTCCCCATCAAATACCACCAGCACTGGACTGAGGCTTTTAAATGGGCATTAATTGCCAACTTAATGGCTGCAATTGGCAGAAAATTGGAGAGGTAGACCATTGGCCTTCCAGCCACTGATGTAAGCAGTGTAGGTGCAGAGAGACATTGAGCGTTAAAGTCTGCAACCCAATTAAATACTCTACCACCCAACCCGCCAATGAAGAGGGCATTAAATTCTGGGGTCACTGGTCTTACCAGAACACCTTGCAATAAATGAGATTCTAAAATGGGAATTAATGGGATTTCAAAATCAGAAATGGTCTCTACTGACTCCCCTCATTCTCGCTTTCCAGGAGCTTCTATACCTCCATTTTCTCTCCACGCATGTCTTTATCTTTTACTGATTCATTCAACAATCTGTCCCACAACTCCTTTCCTGGATCTACCCATATTTGGTGATGTGGATGACCAGTGGCCAGCATATCAATCAGTGACCGACTCTGTTCCCAGTTACTGACTCCTCACTCCGCAGTGAATGGTATTTCTGGCATTAAGACTCCCAGAATTGCAGGATATGTAATCTTGCTGCTGGACACAATCCAAACTGTTCTTTGGGTTAATCGTTGCTTTGCTAACCATGGGTGTTGAATCACACGTATCTTTTGCTGTTCGGTTGCAGCTCCTTCAAGTTGCCTAGTTTTTACTCTGCAATTCCACAGATCTTACGGTGAAATTTCAGTTTTTCGCTGCTTCCTAAGCCAAAATTCCGCTGCAAATCCTGGACCAAATGAATTGTCTACTATTGACTTTTATTCTCTGAATTTTTATTCTCTCCTGAACTGGAAGTTGTTTCTGCATTGTTTCCCACAGTGAAATGAGCTTCTTCAATTTAGCCCTTTTGGATTGGTATCCTTTTCACATCAGTATGCAATCCAAAATACTTCCTTGCCTTGCTAAGACTTGTGTCAGAGATTTAAATTACCATTTTAGATTAACTGTATCCCCCTCCATAACACAATGGTATTTTGCATTTTTTTTTTCAGCATCTTCTGAGCTCTGACCTACTGTTCCTTCATTCGGAGGCTCACTGAAGACGTTACCTGGTATGGCGATGAAACGTCTGAAAATGAACCTTCCAGTTCAGCAAGCAAACCGACATTCAGAGCACTACACCCTCGTCCCATAGGACTGGCAGAGGAGGCCAGCCCATGCCAGCCTGCTCCAGGTTTGCCATCTAGTTGCAGCTGACAGGAGGAATGCATAGTAATGAAGGAAGAATGTCAATAACTTTCTCCGCTCTAATGCCTGACCCTCCAAAGTTCATGGTCTATCACTCTCAATATTGCCTGCAACATCATCCCCAAGTGCTTTCACCAACTCCAACCCCACTCCCTGAACACCACAAACTTTGCATGCCCTCTGCACTGCCTTCTCATTTGCTCAGAATGTCTCCCCATTGGCACAGCTTTCATATCTCTTTCATCTCCCTTAACAGCTGCTTCTCTCTCACTCTATGAGGGGATACTACAATAGGCTGATAAAAAAAACAATGGCTGCCTTCAGCTCCTCACCTGTTATGAGGAGGTGATCCTTACTCTGACTGTCCTGAACAGCTGACTGACTGACTGTGGCGCAGTCCCTGGAATCTAATGTCTGAAACCTATCTCATCAGATACAGTGAATTGAAAACTAACTGGTACAGCCCATTACTACAAAAGGAGGGTTCCTGAAAGAAAATTCAAACTCTACACCACTGTCTGCAGGAAAATGACTTCAACTAGCCATAACTGATCCAGGAAGACACCCATGTACCAACAGCTTGTGAGATTTTGAATGCAGATCAATGTTTGGCACAAGCTATGAATAATTCTTTTTTTTAATTTAACAAAATTTAACTTCCCCTGGTCAAAATACTTTCAAGATAAAAATGGTAGAAAGTGAGACAAAGTTCATGTTTTGAGTCCTGAATGAGATTTCTCAAGAAGAGAATACTGAACTTGAAACATTAATGCTGTTTCTCTCTTCACAGATGCTGACCAGACTTTGTGAATTTCTCCACATTTTCTGTTTTAATTTTAGAATTCCAGCATCCACAGTATTTTGCTCTCATGCATTTAAGATAATTTTTTGTAGAGTTTTACATTTTTTAGTTGTATTATTTTTCAAAAATGTTAGTTGTATGTATATTTAAACACTCTAAAACATATATATATATATATATATTCTTTCTGTCTTTGGCTGAGTAAGTCTTTTTTTAACAATAAACTAATTCTTTACTTGTTCCTTAAGGAATTTGACTCACTATTTCTAGTACTGAGCTACATACAGCCTGACTCTACACCAATAGAAATGTAATTTCTCTTTTTAAAGTAAAATTTTGTTCTGAGCAGTGGATGAATGGGTCAAAGTGAGGAATCTGTTCACTGTCTAAATGGATCATCACAATCAATGTTATTGGTAGGTATTAACGACTGAAAGCAGAACCAGGAAAACCTGACATGGGGGTGTTGAAGGTAGAGGAAACAAAATGGAGGCCATATGTTGTGATCTGAATATACTGAACTCATTATTGAGTTCAGAAAGCTGTAATGTGCCAAAATGGAAAGTAAGGTGTCATTGCCCAGCTTTTAATGCACTTCACTAGAACATTGCATCAGAGCTCAGTCAGAAGTGTGTGCATGGTATATTAAAATGGCAACTGACTGGGAAGTTGTGGTCAGGCTTGCATAATGAGAGTAAATCTTCGCAAAGTGTCTCCCAATCTGCATCTGGTCTCTCCAATCCAGAGTGAACACATTATGAGGGACAAGTACAGCAAAGTAAGTTGAAAGAACTATAATTACAAGAAAGTCACATTGTTGTGAATTTGATTTCTTTCACTAACGAAGGCTTTTTTTTAGAATAATCCTCTTCCAGTTTAAGTAAAGAGATCAGACATCAGATCGTCATTTGTTAATTGTAGCAGAATGTTTTTCTCAAGTTATAACCTCTTCAGTTTCCTTGACCTCTCTGTCTCCATTTCAGGGAATAAACTGTCCATTACTATCTACTACAAAGCCATTAACCCCCATAGCTACCTTCACTACTGCTCATCACACCCCATGTCCTGCAAGAACTCCATCCTATTCTCCCAGTTCCTTTATCTATTGCATCCTTCACATGATGCCACCTTCTAAAACACTGTTGCTGACATGACTTGCTTCTTCCATAACCGTGGTTTCCCACTCACTGTGGTTGGCAGGACCCTTAACTGTATCCAACCTATCACCTGTGCTTCCGCCCTTGCCCCTTCCCATCACTCGCAACACCATGATTGGGTCCCCTTTGTCCTCACTTTCTTCCCACCTGCATCCATGTTCAAGGATTTGAACCATTTCAAATGGTTTTCTCTACCATTTCAAACAACTCCAGCAGAATGCCACCACCAAGCACTTCTACGCCTCACTCCCCCAGTCTGCATTTCACAGGGATCGTTCCCTCTGGAACACCCTTGTCCATTTCACAATCACCAACACCTCTCCATGGCATCTTTCCATACAACCACAGAAGGTGCAAAAGCTGCCCTTCACCTCCTCCCTGCTCACCATCCAAGGGCCTAAACAGTGTTTACAGGTGAAGCAGTATTTCACCTGGACTACCTCCAATCTTGTGTATTGTATTCGCTACATCCAATGTGGCCTACTCTATAGTGGAGGAATCAAATGCAGACTGAGTGACCGCTTTACAGAATACCTCCAGTCCGTGCGCAAGCAGGACCCCAACCTTCCCGTAGCCAATCATTTTAACCCAGTGTCCTGCTCACATGCCCACTTGCCTGTCATCTGCATGCTGCAGTGTTCCAATGAAACACAGTGCAAACTAGAGGAACATCTCATTTTCAAACTGGTTATTTTACAGCCTTCTGGAGTTATTATTGAGTTCAACACCTTTAAATTGTGAACATTTCTTCCTTTTCTTTTATCATGTCCTCCCCTCCACCCATTCCACTTACTGTCCTTTGAAGTCTGGCAGGGGACCCACCATTGTTCTACCATTCTCACATTCTGATCACTTAAACTGAACTATCAACATCTTTTCTCCCCCAACACCCGCTACCCACTACCCCCCACACCCCCAAACTATTAGCATAAACGCTGTCCCCTCCACACTTTACTTCAGCTCTGATGAAGAATCATCTAGATTCGAAATGTTAGCTTGCTCTCTCTCCATGGATGGTGTCTGACCCGTTGTGATCTGCAGCATTTCTTGTTCTCAATCTCTTCAGTGTGTCTGTCAAATTCTTAACAGGGTTGGCTGTATCTCCACAGATCTCATGGAAATTTTCTGTAATCTTTTTGTTATCAATTGCAAGTACTTGTTTTTCTCTAATAAAAGTCCTCTGATCCAAATAACAACATTTCTTATTTTTGAAGCAGTTTTCACATAGCATTACCTTATTCTTCAGTTAAAGCTCTACCAACTGGTCACTGCTGTTGGAGTGCAAGATGTAGAAATCTTCATTTTTTTTGTTGCTTTTATCAGTAGCTGCTATAACCTTGTGATTTCCATTAGAAATGTTCCTTTTCAGTCTACAAAGCTTGATACTGAGTGATGGCTAATAGCTAGGTTTGTAGTAGAGAAGTTTATTTTAGGTATTTCATCCTCATCATGTGTGACAGCTAACATTTAGTAATAAATTTTAATTATTATTAATACTGAAAGAATCCTTGAAAGCTTCAATAGTTTGTTATTGAGAACCACTTTCGCTAACATTTATTCAAATAACTAAGTGTGCAAGACAAAAACAAAGAACTGCAGATGCTGGAAGTCAGCAACAAGAACAAAAATTACTGGAAAATCTCAGCAAATCTGGCAGCATCTATTGAGAGAAAGCAACATTAACATTTCAGGCCCAGGGATCCTTCTTTAGAATGTTCTGAGCATTCAGTATTGGCTTGGTCCAATTTGGATTTAAAAACCTCTTTTTCCCTGGCTAGCTCTTCACTAGGTACTTCCAGTTATTAAACTACATCTTGGTTTTGTGTTTCTGAAGCTTGAAGTTTTTCTCTAACTATCCAGTTAATCCCATGTTCGTTCCCATGTTTGTTCCTCACTGTTGGACGTTTGCATTGTTTATGGTAAACTTCTGCTAATGGAGCTGAGGCACTATCCATCCTGCCTGGAACTTCTATGCTCACGGGTCGATGTCAAAGTTCTGAGATTGTTCCATGTTTGAATCAAGATCCTTTTCTAACTACATGACCCCAGACTTCTCAGATATTGAGGTCACTGTGTTGCCTGCAGAAAATTCTGAAGCTTTGCTTGTGAGTGAATTGTTGTAATTTTCTCTTAAGCTGCTGTCCCTTTAAATTGGAGGGCATCCTGATTGGCATGATATTCACCATCACATTCCTTCCATCACTGAACTTAATCCCAACATCTACAAAATGCACTGCAGCAATTCACCAAAGATCTTTGGACAGCACCTTTCAAAGCCATAATCACTACCACCTAAAGGTCAACGGCAGCAGGTAAATGGGAACACCACCACCCTCTCACCATCCTGACTTGGAAATGTGTAACCATTGCATCAATGTCGCTGAGTCAAAATCCCAGAATTCCCTGTCCAGTGGCATTGTGGATCTACTTACAGCACATGGATTGCAGCCACCACCTTCTCAGGGGCAACTAGGGATGGATAAAAATATGCTGGCCAACAATTGATAATAATGTCCCGAGAGAGAACAAAAAGAACTTTAATATTTTACTCTTCTCCCAAGAAACCATTAGCATCAATAGCAGCCGCATTCTCTATTGCAGTTGATTGAATGTGCTAACTGTGATCTAGACACAAAACCAGAACTTGCAGGAAAAACTCAGCAGTCTGGCAACATTAGTGGAGAGAAGGTGGAGTTTATGTTTTGGGTCTAGTGACCCTTCTGCAGAACTGAGAGAATCTAAAATGGCCTCTTGCAACTCCTTCATTCTTGGTGCCTTCTTTGCCTGATTTTTCAGTCTGTCTTTTGAGAGAAATGGAAGATCTGCATGAATTTCCACTGATCCCAGGGACTGATTTTCAGAGTGGAGACTGTTTCATGGTGCATTGTGTCAAGCTGAGTTGCTTCTGCAACTGCCAGACAAGGAATTTAAAGGCCACCCAGGAGGTGGTGGGAAACTCAGTACGTCTGGTAGCATCTGTCAAGAAAAAAAGCGAGTGAATGTTTCAAGTCCACTGTGACTCTTCCTCAGAAAATAACATTTCTTTTCAGCTGTAGACATAGGGGAGGAAGGAGAAGTGGAACAGAAGTGGTGCAAAAGACAAAGGCAGTGACAATGGTGGTTAAGGAGGGAGAGAATAATAAATAAGTGCAAATGTTAACAAATGTAAAGGAGAAAAATGAGTCTATTTTTCTGAGAATAAAGCCAACAAGACACAAACTAGACATGGGAGAAAGTGAGACCTGCAGATGCTGGAGATCAGAGTCAAAAGGTATGGTGCTGAGAAAGCACAGGAATTCCTGATGAAGAGCTTATGCTCGAAATGTTGACAGTCCCACTCCTCAGGGGCTGCCTAACCGGCTGTGCTTTCCCAGTGCCACACTTTTTGACAAATAAGTCATGGCTGGTGAGAGGGGGAGACCTAAGAAGATGGATTACAGAGAAAGTTGTGGAACTCAGTATTGAGACCTAGAGTTTGTAAAAGGCCTCAGCAGAAAATGAGGTACAGTTCCTCCAACCTGTGTTGGAGTCAGTGTCCTTCATCCTTGGATACTTACAGGCTATAGGAGTCAGCTTTTGATCTGTTGTACTTCTGACCCAGCGGTGAAATGATGCCAATGATGTCCAAAAATGGTGTCCTCCATACCCTGTTTCATCCCATGCTTTCTCCCCTCTCTTTCTCCATCTCCATTAGAAGCTGTACTTCACATAAATCTAGCACTTACAGTTCAACTGAGTGATTCTGCAGCTTAATGTGTTCCATGCTGCTGGTGCTGTGTTTCTTTCTCTTCATCGGAGAGCTCTGTGGACCACGTCTGGATCTCATTGCCCTGCTTCAGGCGATGCTATGGCTAGTTGCCTTGTCTGGCAGAATGGTCTTGGTGCTCTGCTGCACTGCAGGACATCTCCATGGGCTCACCATCGGCTGGATAGGCCCATGAGCATTTTTTTTTAGATTAGATTAGATTACTTACAGTGTGGAAACAGGCCCTTCAGCCCAACAAGTCCACACCGACCCAACGAAGCACAACCCACCCAGACCCATTCCCCTACACCTAACAATGAGGGCAATTTAGCATGGCCAATTCACCTAACCTGCACATTTTTGGACTGTGGGAGGAAACCGGAGTACCTGGAGGAAACCCACGCAGTCATGGGGAGAATGTGCAAACTCCACACAGACTGTTGCCTGAGGCGGGAATTGAACCCGGGTCTCTGGCGCTGTGAGGCAGCAGTGCTAACCACTGAACCACTGTGCCTCCCTTCTATATTGAGAATTCTTCAATGTTTTCTGTATCTAATTGTTGCTTGGCCATCATGGAGTCATTTAGATGTATGGCACCAAATCAGACTCTTCAGTCCAACTCGTCCATGCCGATCAGATATCGTCAGTAAATCTAGTCCAATTTGCCAGCATTTGGCCTAAATTCCTCTAAACGTTCTCTATTCATATACCCATCCAGATGCCTTTTAAATGTTGTAATTGTCCTAGCCTCCACTACTTCCTCTGGCAGCTCATTCCATACACGCACCACCCTCTTCCTGAAAAAGTCGCCCATCAGGTCCCTTTATATCTTTCCCATCTCACCCTAAACCTATGCCCTCTAGTTCTACACTCCCCTACCCCAGGGAAAGACTTTGTCTCTTTATCCTATCCATGCCCCTCATGATTTTATAAACCTTTATAGGGTCACCCCTCAGCCTCCGACACTCCGGGGAAAACAGCCCCAGCCTGTTCAGCCTCTCCCCATAGCTCAAATCCTCCAACCCTGGCAACATTCTTGTAAATCTTTTCTGAATGCTTTCAAGTTCACAACATCCTTCCAATAGGAGGGAGACCAGAATTCCAATATTCCAAAAGTGGCCTAATCAATGTCCGTACAGCCGCAACATGACTTCCCATCTCCTGCACTCAATGCACTGACCAATAAAGAAAAGCATACCAAATGCCTTCTGCACTATCCTGTTAGCCTGGGACTCTACTTTCAAGGAGCTATGAACCTGCACTCCAAGGTCTCTTTGTTCAGCAACACTCCCCAGGACCTTGCCGTTAAGTGTATAAATCCTGCCATGATTAGCCTTTGTAAAATGCAGCACTTATCTAAATTAAAATCCATCTGCCACTCCTTGGCCCATTAGCCCAGTTGTTCAAGATCCTATTGTACTCTGAGGTAACTTTCTTTGCTGTCCACTACTTCTCCAATTTTTGTGTCATCTGCAAACTTAGTAACCATACCTCCTATTTTCACATCCAAATCATTTATGTAAATGATGAAATGCAGTGGACCCAGCATTGATTCTTGTCACACACCACTTGTCACAGGCCTCCAGTCTGAAAAATAACCCTCCACCCTCTGTCTTCTACCTTTAAGCCAATTCTATATCTGAATGGCTAGTTCTCCCTGTATACCACATGATTTAAGCTTAATAACCAGACTGCCATAAGGAACCTTGTTGGACGCCTTATTCAAGTCTGTATAGATACCCACTGTTGTGCCCACATCAATCCTCTTTGTTACTTCTTCAAAAAACTCAATCAAGTTCATGAGACATGATTTCCCATGCACAAAACCATGTTGACTATTCCTAATCAGTCCTTGCCTTTCCAAATACATGTAAATCCTGTCCCTCAGAATTCCCTCCAACAACCTGCCCACTACTGATGTCAGGCTGACGAGTCTATAGGTCCTTGATTTTTCCTTGCCACCTTTCTTAAATAATGGCACCACGTTAGCCAACCTCCAATCTTCTGGCAGCTCACCTGTGATTATCGATCATACAAATATCTCAGAAGGGGGCCCAGTAATCTGTTCCCTAGCTGTCCTGGACTTTAGCTTGTTGCCTTCATGTAGGAAGATCAGCTCTACACTTAGGTGTCTGAACATTAACAAGTTTCCTTAAACATAACACGGTACACTCGAAATTCTGGGAGAGAGTCTCTTTGAGACTCTGTATGCTTTGGTCTTGGTTCAATCATTATGATGTACCTCATACGCACTTGTTCACATTGCTACTGTTACAATAAAAGTATTGTTCCTGTCTTCCCACTGTGTTGTTCCACCATTTATTCTCACACTTTCACTTCCTTAGATGCAAGGTCCATGATTGTGTGTAACAACCTGTCACCTAATTCACTGACACGTAAGCAGTATCAAGCAATACATGTCCCTGTCTCATTCTCAACTAACTCCTCGTCTTCCTCCTTCTTGTAGGAAAACCCACAGGACATTTTCTCCAGGATGAACCAAGCATCAAGGCCTTGTTCTCCTGCACTTTCCTTTGGCCCCGGGACCACTTTGCATAATCACAGCAAGGTTGATCCGGAAGGAGAAGCTATCCAGGAAAGTTCTGGTAATGATTCACTTATCTACTAGGAGGTGCTATGCTGCTAACAACACCAACCAAATCACAGCACTCCCTGGCGAGACACAACCATGACCCAGCTTATCCTATCTATTCACCCTGCTTAAGTTTCGGATTGCTGGGGCCATTCTTGACAATCTTTACCATGCCCTCTCCAGTGTCTGCACATCCTTCCTAAAGTGTGTTGCTCAGAATTGGACACAATATTCCAAGAAGATTAGCCATATCTTCTGACGTCTACCTGTCCAAGCGGCTGCAATTGTACTGTCATCTCATCAGTCCCACACTGTATATTTACTTTGGAACTCTGCCCACTTCCTTCCTGCAGGTGTTCAGTTCACCTGCTCCAAAGAACAAATTAATATGGGGGCATGATGTGGTGCCAGTGAGACCAAAGCAGATCAGCCATTGGCCTTATTTTACTTTGCTTCACCACCTGGCATTCACCAAGTGGGAACTGGTGAAATTAGGACCAACATACCTTATTTGTTAGACCTCATAGTTTCCAACGAGAGTCCGAGTCTTGGGGTGGTTTCAGGTAACCTTTATTGCAGCCTTGTTTTCAGTCCTTCCTTTCTCCAGAGCAGTAAGGCACACACAAAGCTTCAGAATGTCTTGACTTATACAGTTTCAACTTAGAGTGCACACGCTCCCCCCGCAAACCCCCAATCCAACTTTGATTGTTATTGGCTAGGGCGCTGAGTTATCCCTTTGTAACTGGCTGTCTGCTAAATCATCTTATACAGTTCAAGCTTACCTTGGCAATTTCAAGGTATCTCCAACTAAGAACAACAAAGAGATGGACAGGCTTGTGGTCCACCCACAGTCCTTCATGATGTTTCCCAGACTCTCTTATCTCCCTTCTTGAGGCTTGTCACAATGGATACTGTATTCAAGTAACTTTTGCCAACTCCATGGTGTAAACTGCCAGTTAATTGGATACTTGCCAATTATTTCAGGACCTTTTAAGTTCCTCATTACAGGAAATACAAAAGAATATTGATTCTTGATCAGTTCCAACAAAGTTAAATGGGTAAGAACTTAATGTCCTTAATGTGTTTATTCAATCCACTTTCCATTGTCTGCTAATCTCTGTACCTATAATTAATTTATCTCTGTAATGATATGAGGGCTGCTTTTACTGTTTGAAACTGGTTTGATCTTTTATAAGACCATAAGACACAGGAGCGGATATGAGACCATTCAGCCCATTGAGTCTGATCCATTCAATCATGGCTGATAAGTTTCTCAACCTCATTCTCCCACACTCTCCCCGTTAATCCTGGATCCCCTTGACAATCAAGAACCTATCCATCTCCATCTTAAATATACTCAATGATCTCCACAGCCTTCTGTGGCAGTGAATCCCAGAGAATCACCACTCTCTGGCTGAAGACGTTTCTCTTTATCTCCATTCCAAAGGATCTTCCCTTTACTCTAAGGCTGTGCCCTCGGGTGCTCGTCCCTTCTATCAATGAAATCACCTTCCCAACATCTGTTCTGTCCAGGCCATTCAGTATTATGTAAGTTGCAATTAGAACCCCCTCATCCTTCGAAACTCCATCGAATATAAACACACAGTCCTCAAGCATTCCTCATATGTTAAGCTTTTCATTCTTGGGACCATTTGTGTGAAACTCCTCTGAACACGTTCCAGGGCCAGTACATCCTTCCTGAGATATGGGGCCCACAATTGCACACAATACTCCAAATGTGATCTGACCAGAGCCTTATAGAGCCTCAGAAGTACATCCCTGCTTTTATATTCAAGTCCTCTCAAAATAAATGCCATCATTGTATTTGCCTTCCTAACTACTGACTAAACTGTAAGTTTACCTTGAGACTAGAACTCCAAGTTTCTTTGCACTTCAGATTTCTGAATTTTCTCCCCATTTAGAAAACAGTCCATGTCGCTGTTCTTCCTACCAAAGTGCATGACCTCACACTTTCCCACATTGTACTCCATCTGCCACTTCTTTGCCCTCTCCTAACCTGTCCAAATCCTTCTACATCCTCAATGTTACCTGTCACTCTACCTTCTTTGTATCATCTGCAAACTTGGCCAGAATGCCCTCAGTTGCTTCATCTAGATCATTAGCGCATAGAGTGAAAAGTTGTGGTCCCAAAACTGAGCCTTGCGAAACACCACTGCCATCCTGAGAAGGACCCTTTAATCCCATTTGCTGCTTTCTGCCAGACAGCCAAGCTTCTATCCATGCTAGCACCTTGCTTCTAACACCACGGGCCCTTATTTTACTCAGTAGCCTCCCTTGTGGTACATTGTCAAAGGCCTTCTTGAAGTCCAGGTTGATAAATCCATTGGCTCTCCTTGGTCTAACCTGCTGGTAATTTCCTCAAAGAATTCTTACAGATTTGTTAGGCATGACCTTGCCTTAATGAAACCATGCTGACTTTGTCCTAGCTTACCATACACTTCCAAGTATTCGGAAATCTCATCCTTCACACTGTCTTACAGGATCTTACCCATGACTGAGGTTAGGCTAATTGGTCTTCTACCTTATTCCCCTTTTAAACAAAAGTGTCATGTTAGTGATTTTCCAGTCGTCTGGGACCCTCCCTGATTCTAGTGATCCCTGAAAGATTACAACTAATGCCTCCACTCTCTCTTCAGCAACCTCTCTTCGAACTCTTGGGTGTAGTCCATCTGGTCCAGGTGATTTACCCACCTTCAGACCATTCAGTTTTTCTTGCACCTTCTCCTAGGTAATGGCCACCATACATTGCTCTGCCTCCTCATTCCTTTGATTTTTTGGGATTTCCTCGTGTCTTCTACTGTGAAGACTGGCACGAAGTAATTATTCAGGTCCTCAGCCATTTCTTTGTTCCCTACTACCATCTCCCCGTGTCATTTTCCAGTGGCCCAATGTCCACTTTTGCCTCTTTTGCCCTTTGTATCTCTAAAGAGACTCTTACAGTCTTCCTTTATATTATTGGCTAGCTTACCCTCCTTATTTCTTTTTTTTGTTGCCCTCTGTTGGTCTTTGTAAGATTCCTAATCCTCTGGTTTCCCACTGTTATTCATTATTTTATTTTCATTATTTTTGTTATTTTCTCTTTTGCGTTTATGCTATCCTTGACTTCTCTAGTCAGCCATGGTTGCCTCATCCTCCTTGTACCATGCTTCGTTTCCCTTGGAATGAATCTCTGCTGTGTCTCCTGAATTACTCCTAGAAACCCCTGCCACTACTGTTTCACTGTCTTTCCTGCCTGGCTCCTCTCCCAGTCAGTTCTTCAAAGCACCTCCCTCATGCCTCTATTGTTGCCTTTATTCAGCTGAAATACCATTACCTCTGATTCTATCTTCTCTCTCACAAATTGCAGAGTAAATTTGATTTTGTTTTGGTTACTGCTTTCTAAAGGTTCCTTCACTTTAAGCTCCTTTTTCAAGTCTGCCTCATTGCACAACACTAAGTCCAGTTTTGCTTGTTCGCCAGTGGGCTCCACCACAAGCTGCTCCAAAAAGCTATCCTGTAGTCATTCCACAAACTCTTTATCTTGTGAACCACTACTAGCCTGATGCTCCTAATGAACCGACATATTGAAATTTCCCATGATCATTATAACATTGCCTTTCCAGAACATCCTTTCTATCTCCTGGTGTATCTTGTGCCCAGCTCCTGACTACTGTTTGGAGGCCCGTTTTTAAGTCCAACTATGAATTTTTTTTACGTTTGCGGTTTCTCAATGCTACCCACACAGATTCTACATCATCTGACACTACTTTGTTTCTTACCATTGATTTAATTTAATTTCTTACTAACAGGGCAACCCCACCCCCTCTGCCCATCTGCCTGTCTTTTCACTTGGATGTATATCCTTGAATATTGAGCTCCCAATCCTGATCCCCTTGCAGCCACATCTCCGTGATGCCCACCACATCATACCTGCTAATTTTGATGTATTCCACAAGCTAATTTACCTTATTCCTTATGCTGATTGCATTCAGATATAACATCTTCACTCCTGTACTCACCAGCCCTCTTCTCATTGTCATTTGTTTGTCGAGTATAATTCAAGTTTGATTGCTAAGCCTTTCCAGAAACTCTGTCCTATTTGTGTCTGTGCTGGAGATTTTAATAATCTCTCCTGAGTTCTGCACTCTTACCTCCTCTTTTACTTCAGGTTTTCGAATTTCCCCTATAACTGAACCCCCCCATCCACCCACTATTTAATTTCAAGCCCTGTCTACAGACCTGGCTATGCAATTCACTAGGACTCTGGTCCCTGCATGGTACAGCTGAAGACTTCCCCTTCAGAACAGGTTCCTTTCTCCCCAGTACTGGTGCCAATGTCCCATGAATTCAAACCCATTTTTCCCACACTTTTATCTGCTTAATCTTATTGACCCTGTGCCAATTAGCTTGTGGCTCAGGTAATAATCTAGAGATTACCTTTTCTGTTCTGCTTTTTAATTTAGCTCTGAGCTGTTCATGGTTACTTAGCAGAATCTCTGCCCTAGTTTAATCTATGTTGTTAGTACCTACATGGACCATGACCGCCGGATCTTTACCCTCCCATTCCAAGTTCCTCTGCAGCCCAGATGACATATCCTGAACCAAAGCACCAGGCTGGCAACACAACCTTTGGTACTCTTGATCCTTGTCACAGAGAATAGTGTCTATGCTCCTAACTATATTATCCCCAGTTACAACAATATTTGTCTTCTCTCCCCCCACTTGAATGGCTCCCTGCACCATCAAGCTGTGGTCAGTTGGCTCATCGTCCCTGCAGTCCTTATTCCCATCCCCACAGGGAGCAATACTCTAAATCCTCTAATTTTCCTCCAATTCTTTTAGTTTTTTTTGTATATAGGTGGATCTATAACTACTTCAGAATCTATATCTATGAATATTTAAAGAATCTTAACTAAGTCTACTCGAAAAATTGTAACAAATTGATTAAATAATTCAAGAGAAACAACAAAATAGTGTGAAATCTTCTTATCTATGTCTTATGCATAAGCAACTGCAGCTAAACATTCTATCTCAGTTCAGTAACTTTGAGTCTACAGAGCTGGTATTGTTCTACTTGTGAAGACTACATTAAGCAAATATTTTTCCCAAGCTCTCTGACCACTGTCAGCCATGTTCTGCTGCATTAGGAATAGGCAGCCATCAGCCATTTTGTGCCGCTCAATCACTGGCAGCCCTAACTTTTCACCCCCTGGCATCCACCAGGTGGGAGCTGGTGAAATTAGAACCAATGTATCTAATCTCACCTACCGTCACTGTCTCTATGAAACTTCACATTGTTTATTCAGTGCAAAGGGTACAAGTTTGATTATGTCACTATGATGATTTCAGACAAGGCACAGCAACAGGGGATTATATATTGCTGCATACTCCTGGATAGACAACAAATTGAGACAGGATTCCCATGACTAATAACTGCTCAGCCACATCTGCTCACAGTGCTTGTTTGCAAGTGTCTGCTGAGGATAAGTTTGTGCTTGGCACCGATAATCACTATCAAATATGATAAGTCCAAAACCAACTGCTGCAATTTAAATCATATCTGAAGAATGAACTAACCTTTGCAAAGGAATCCTGCAGTACAGGAAGATAATATTGGCCTCCTTTCACTGGAACATTATTTCGTGTCTGGAGGAGTAGGACCCGCTCGAAAGGAGGGTGAGTGGGAGGATTCTTAGCAACACTAGACACAATCCACTGTTCCAATCACCCATTCAAACAGATTGAATAGCAACTAATTTTGTTTTCTTGATCAGCTTTTCTTTCTTTTTCGCATTTCTACCTTTTTGTCCTCATTGTATGTCCAATTCTTTTCAGTCCTTTGTGTATCGAAGTTTTCTCTGCTAAAGCGCACAATTTCAACAAATGATCTCTATTTATGTTTGCAGTGCACTAAATGTTACTGTAGCAGAAGATTCAAAAGATAAACATCACACTATGTTCCTTTGATTAAAATATGTAAGGTTTGCCTGCATTGGGTCTTAAATACATCCCAGGTGTTTTCCTTTCATTATAAAAGGAAAATCCAGTTAAAAACTGCAAGTTAGTCTAGGGAAGAGAGAAAAGGAAAGGAAACATAATCCTCAAAATGTTGTATTTGTTCGCCATGGTCATTGGAATCGTGTTTAATGACAATTAATATTCAACGTGAGAGATGGAAATCTCCATTACTAGTAAAGTTTAAGATGCTATCTCAAATGCATATCTTAATGGAATCGGTGGAATAGTGATTATCGGTGCCAAGCACAAACTTATCCTCAGCAGACACTTGCATTCAAACAATTAATTTCATTCCTCATTAATTCAGAGTGACTTATACAAGGATTAAACCATTTTATGTTCTGAGCATTCTATTGGTGGAAAGAATAAACCCAAAATGAAGTTGAATAATTTTTTTTTAAAACTGTTAAACTGTTGTGGTTCTGTTCGCCATGCTGGGAATTTGTGTTGCAGACATTTCGTCCCCTCTCTAGGTGACATCCTCAGTGCTTGGGAACCTCATGTGAAGCGCTTCTGTGATGTTTCTTCCGGCATTTGTAGTGGTTTGTACCTGCCGCTTCCAGTTGTCAGTTCCAGCTGTCCGCTGCAGTGGTCGGTATATTGGGTCCAGGTCAATTTGCTTATTGACTGAATCTGTGGATGAGGGTCAATCCTCTAGGAATTCCCTGGCTGTTCTCTGTTTGGCTTGTCCTATAATAGTAGTGTTGTCCCAGTCGAACTCATGTTGCTTGTCATCTGAGTGTGTGGCTACTAAGGATAGCTGGTCATGTCATTACGTGGCTAGTTGGTGTTCATGGATGCGGATCGTTAGCTGTCTTCCTGTTTGTCCTATGGGACAACCGACTCCCATCCCTAGACGTGATGGTACAGAGAACACCGAATGGAGAATTCACCACAAAGGTATACAGGAAAGCCACACACACAGACCAAATCCTAAACTACAAAAGCAACCACCCCAACACACACAAAACAAGTTGCATCACGACACTGTTCAAAAGGGCCACAACACACTGCAGTACACCAGAACTGCAAAAAAGAGGAAGAAGAACACCTATACAATGTATTCACCAAAAACGGATACCCCCGCAATTTCATCAACAGATGCCTAAGGGAAAGACAACGGAATGAGGACATGCCACAACCCAAAGGACTAGCCACACTACCATATATCAAAAACATTTCTGAACTGACAGCCAGACTACTGCGACCACTAGGACTCATAACAGCACACAAACCGACAGCCATTCTCAGACAACAACTCACCAGGACGAAGGATCCGATACCCAGCATGAGCAAAACCAATGTAGTGTACAAAATCCCATGCAACATGCGTTCAACTGGGACAACACTACTATTATAGGACAAGCCAAACAGAGAACAGCCAGGAAATTCCTAGAGGCTCCCAAGGAGGCTCCCATGCACTGAGGATGTGACCTAGACAGGGGACGAAATGTCTGCAACACAAATTCCCAGCTTGGCGAACAGAACCACAACAACGAGCACCCGAGCTACAAATCTTCGCACAAACTTTGTTAAACTGTTGTTAAAAAATTACTAAAACCACCAAATCTTCCACCCTTACTGCAGTCTGATTTGTTCTTCAGTGCGTTTTCAATAGTGATGCTTCTGCAAACTTTTGTTTCGAAGTAGGTTTTACGGTTCTCATTGATTTGCTCAGGTTACAGGTTTCCACTACAATTCCTTTAGACCCAAATGAAAAACACTCATTGTGGCTTCAGCCTGATATCTACTAGTGCAGATTGAATAGTGCAGATTGTATTATTTCGCTGATATTCTTTATTTGATTACCATCAGGGGTCAGGGTCGAATTTCACAGCAATTTAGGCTGAAAACCTTGCCTGTGGTTCTTCACTTTTCTCCAGTGATTAATTAAGTTGAGTGATGTCTATGATAATGCAAATTAGACATGGAAGTAACAATCTTAATGGACCAACTGACAATTTTTAACATACTTTCTTCTATTATATATGCTGTAGGAATCAGAAAATCTCCAATAGAAATCACAGAGAAAATTAAACTACTCAGCCAATGATACATTTGAAGGCACTATCCGAGACCAAGTGGTGTAGTAGTCAATGTACTTTGTTTTACCTCTGGGACCTAGTTTTGAATGCAGGAACAAACTCCTTAAACAGAGGTTTTGTTGCTCTGCAAGGTTTAAGAGACTTAGGTGAAATGGATTAGGGCAGGACTCAGCTCTACTGCATGTAAGCCAATATCTGAGGATTTCCAATGCTTTGTCCAAATTGGTAATTATGAAACCAGGTCACAAAGACGACTGACTGGAGTGCTCTTGTGCTGCAGTGGTTGTTTCTTTGCCTTTGAGCCAGAAGGGCCAGGTACAAGTTTCACCTGGTCCAGAGGTCTATCATAACACGTCTGAACAAACTGATGAAAATACCATCAAGGATGGATGGTGTGAAAAATGTAAAAGATCACACAGCTGCAGTTGCTGGTGTTGGATTAAGTTTGGAGTTGAAACATTGTCAGGCAGAATCCAGAAAGCTTTGCTTTCTATCTTGGCTGTTTTATTTTTGATCCAAGAGTATTTGTTGCTGACACTGATTACAATAGAAGTGGTGAGTGGAATCTTATAGGGGTGTGAACGACTGAAAAATTTGAAAAATCATGCAAGATGTCCAGCGAGGTCTTTCTGAACATTATATTTTATAACTAGTTCCAGACATTGAGTTGAGATTGTCATTAGGCAGCTTTGAGTTAACAGCGAAAGGGGATTATTGCTCAGTTAATGATCTTATTAACCTCATTAACATACAGCTTTCCATCACATTACCTCACCATGAGCTAACCAGACCTCAAGAATTCTCAGCATGGAAGTCAGAGCAGGTACTTATGATGCCAACTCACCTCTTCCTGCAAAGAGCCTCTTAGTTGGATGCCAGGCACAAACATCACAGGGCATGATCCCTGGGCACCAACCATACAAAATCCATGCTCACAGACCTTGGATCCAACATGAGCCAGCCTCTATGTACCTGTATGGCACATTTCCAGTTCCCTTATGGGTCACTTCAGTGTTGTCCTCAGAGTTCAATGGCGGTGGTTATTGTAACACTGCTGCAAGGACATCGTGCATTCATGGACACATCCAGTTCATGGACTGCACCTGGTTTTATCTCTAGCCTGCTGACTTGCCCTCTTAACACATCCCTTACTTTGAACCTACTGGGTGCACACAATGACATTGCCTTGCATTGCTTTACCATTTTGCACTTTGCACCACAGTCAGAAATAGCAGGCCCACAGTACTGCCAACTTACCTTGCCATTTAGTGCAGACAAAGAGCAAGGAAGCTTGTCATAGTTACAGCGGTCCTCAGACAATTCATAGGAGATAACACTAAATACCTAAAAAACCAAAAACTGTGGATGCTGGAAATCAGAAACAAAAACAGAAATTGCTGGAAAAACTCAGCAAATCTGGCAGCATCTGTGGAGAGAAAGCAGAGTTAACATTTTGGGTCCCAGTGATCCTTCTTCTGGTAGTTTTGGTGCAGGTGGGGAACCGTCCTGAGTATGTTGGCGGCACAGAGGGTATGCAGGATTGGCTGTGTCAAAGGGGTGATAAAGAGTGAGTGGGAGACATGTTGCAGGCAATGGTGAGAGTGGTATAGAATGAGCTTTGGTCAGAGATGGGTGTGGTAGCAGATATAGAGTGAGTTTGAGGTAGCTGAGAGTAGATGGTGGTACTTAGCCTGGCAGAATGGAGAAAGCTATTCTTCCTCCAATGCAGAGCATTCCTCCAGATGGCTCAAACCTGGTTGGCGACTTCAGACCAAACTGGTATGGTCTGAAAATCCTGTCAGTGCGTGACCTGTCTAGCAGGAACACTAGGTCCCTGCCCACAAAGCAAGGTGCCAATTTCCCCTTCTCTGCCATGTCCAGGGCAAACCATACAGGGCAGCTCTGAACCAAGTGCTTGTCTGGGTGCACAACAGCTTTTTAAAGATGGTGCCAGGAATGCCAGTCCATTCTGGGCAATCCGACAATGGAGAGTTGTTCTGGATACAGAAAGAGATAGAATCAGGCTGGAATCGGAAGGGTGCCATGGTTATAAATTAATGAGGTGAATTTGGTAAGATTCAGAGAGTGAACTTGCTCAACTTCCCAGACAGAAACCTCTGTGAAACTCGACAAATCCGACACATGGTGAGAAAGTAGTAAGATTTAGATCGATGGCTCACATTACAGAATATCCCACTCTTTGGTAAGCACCAAAACATTTGTTTCAAATAAAGGTAACATGATGGGTACGGAATTATCAGTGATCCAACATGAATTAGATAACTTGTATATCAATCAAAGGTGTCTTAACAAGCATTCCATTCATGAAAATTTCACCCTTTTAAAATAAAGTTGCAAATATTTTTAACTAATTCTAAATATGTAGCCGTTTGAGATTAGCTGCAGGAATGACCATTACAATGAATATTTGAATGAGTGCTCAATATAACGCATTATGACCAACCAACAAGAGTAACAATTGTCTACTCAATGGCTATTCTGGCTCGAGATTAGATGCTAAATACCACAGCTGGATAGTACATTTGACCCACATTGAGAAATAACTGCATTGACTGGTTACAATGCCACCCGTACTTACAGGCAGATCCGAAATTATGTCATACCAAAATGAACTTAAACAGAATATTTACAACAAAGATCCTGAACCCTTGCTGCTAAAATAATTACATCATTCCCAACACAGAGAAATCATTGTGTACTGTAACCTCTCCAATCCAGCATGTTTTGGACCAAGTTGGTTTTGATTTTAGATTTTGAAATTTGCTGCGTGACAGAATGATGTTAGAATGCCGAACCATAAGTTTGTGAATTGGTAAACACTATAGATGACCTGTAACATAAAACTATTTAGAAGTCATTATAAAGCAGGAACAATTGTTATCTTGCACATCTAAATACTGTATCTTCCATGTTTCCACTTCCATGTTTCCTTAGGGTAAGTAATTAATGACTGTGGAGGTTGATAGAAGGAAGCTTATCATTAATTAAAGGCACCGGGCAGACTTTCAACACTGGGCAGCTGGTATTGAAATATATAGAACTCTGAAGTGGATTGAAATGATAAAGTCGAATGTGCTGTAAAGGCGGCATGGTGGCTCAGTGGTAAGCACTGCTGCCTCAGTGCCAGGAACCTGGGTTCAATTCCAGCTTCGGATAACTGTCTGTGTGGAGTTTGCATATTCTCCCTGTGTCTGCGTGGGTTTCTTCCGGTTTCCTCCCACAGTCCAAAGATGTGCAGGTCAGGTGAATTGGCCATGCTAAATTGCCCGTAGTGTTAGGTGCATTAGTCAGGGGTACATACAGGGTAGGGGAATGGGTCTGGGTGGGTTACTGTTCGGAGGGTCGGTGTAGACTTGTTGGGCCGAAGGGCCTGTTTCCACACTGTGGGGAATCTAATCTAATCTAATCTAGGTTACTTGTTATGATGACGCTGTCGGTTGCCTTGTTCAGTTCAAAAGATTCCCAACAATTGATGTTTCAGAAAAATAAATTGAATTCCTGACTGGAGCTCACAGTATATAAGATCATACAGTGAATACATCTAAGAATCACTTCCAATTTACGTTCCATCTCCCATGACATTGTCCTCAGGCCAACAAGTGGAGAACTGGGAGCAAGAAGGAGGGCAGGATTGGCACAGACTGGGAGGAAGTAATAGGCAAGAGTTGATGCCTAGCAGACAGTAAGGAGCACAGAGCAATTACATGGAAGTGAAGGAGAAAGAAAGGCTGGTTTTTCTCTGAGGCTTCCAAAATCTGCTATCAGACAGCGATGTATGGCAAAAGTGTAATAAATAGTTATTCATTATAATTTTCCTTCGGGTAAGTAATTAATGACTGTGGAGGTTGATAGAAGGAAGCTTATCATTAATTAAAGGCACCGGGCAGACTTTCAACACCGGGCAGCTTCTGTTGAAATATATAGAATTCTGAAGTGGATTGAAATGATAAAGTCAAATGTGCTCCCACTAGCAGGGGAATCTACAACTAGGGCGCACAGTTTTAAGATAAGAAACTGTTCATTTAGGACTGACATGAGGAGAAATTTCTTCATTTGAAAGATTGTGAATCTTTGGAATTCTTTACTCAGAAGATTGTGGATGTTTTTTGGCGAATACATTTGGAGCTGAGAAGACAGATCTTTGGTTCCTCTTAAACAAATACTTTGTGTCGGTATTTACCAAAGAGAAGCAATTGGTGGAAGGTGATCTCAGAGAATTGGATATCAAATTTCTAAGCCAAGTTGCTATTAAAAAGGAAGAGGTGCTGTGCGTATTAAAAGGTATTAAGGTAGATAAGTCCCTGGGTCCTGATGGGATCTATCCCAGATATTGAGGGAGGCAAGTGAATGAATTGCTGGAGAATTGACAGACATCTTTGTATCCTTTGGCCACAGGTGAGGACCCAGAGGACTGGAGAATAGTCAATGCAATCCCATATATGAAGAAGGGTAACAGGGATTATCCTGGAAATTACAGACGTGTGAGTTTCACATTGGTGGTAGGGAAATTATTAGAAAAGATTCTCAGGGACAAGATCTGCATGCATTTAGAAGCAAATGGACTTGTTAGCAATATCCGTAAGTTTGCGGATGATACAAATGTTGATGGAATTGTGGAGACCAAGGAGGATTGTTAGAGGATACAGCATGATATAGATGAGTTGGAGGCATGGGCAGAAAAATGGGACTTGGCTTTGCAGGTCCACAGATCACTGAAGGTGGCAGTGCAGTTAGATAAGGTAGTAAAAAGGCCTATGCCATGTTTGCCTTCATTGGAAGGGGCACTGAGTATAAGGACAGGCAAGTTATGTTACAGCTTTATAGAACTTCAGCTCGGCCACACTTAGAATATTGCATACAGTTCTGGTCACCACACTACCAGGAGGATATGGATGCTTTGAAGAAGGTGCAGAAAAGGTTTACCAGGATGTTATCTGGTATGGGAGATTTTAGCTTTGAAAAAAGATTTGATTGACCGGGTTTGCTTTCACTGGAACACAGGAGATTGAGGGGCGACCTGATAGATTGTGAATGGCATGGACAGGGTGGAAAGTAAGAGCATTTTCCCAGGGTGGAGGGGTCAATTACTAGGGGATACTGGTTCATGCTGAGAGGAGGGAAGTTTTAAAAGAGATGTGTGAGGCAACTTTTTTACACAAAGGGTGGTGAGTGCCTGGAACATGCTGCCAGAGGAGATGGTGGAGGCAAAAAACTGCAGATGTTGGAGTCCAAGGTAAACTAGCAGGAGGCTGAAAGAACACAGCAAGCCAGGCAGCATCAGGAGGTGGAGAACTGAGTTTCGGGTGTAACTCTTCTTCAGGACTCGCGGTGGGTGTAAGGGGAGTTGCAGATAAAGGGGGTAGGGAGTGGGAGGGTGGTGAGACAGGGATAGGTGAAGACAGGTAGAGGGTACGGCCTGGTTGGCCAATGGGAGGAATGAATCCGGTTGGTGGCTGGAAGGAAGGGTCAATAAGAGGAATCTAAGGTAGGGGGAGGGGTGGGGAAGGGAGTCAGGTGATGGGAAGGGAGGTTATGTGAAATTGGAGAACTCAATATCGAGTCCTCTGGGCTGTAGGTTATCCAGGCGGAAGATGAGGTGTTGTTCCTCCAATTTGTGATCTGATTCATTGTGGCAACGGAGAAGGGCAAGGATGGTCATGTGGAAAGAGAGTGGGAAGGGGAATTAAAATGGGTGGTGATTTGGGGGGTGGGGATGTCAGGTCAGCCCCTGCGGGCCCAGCTGAGATGCTCAGTTTACGTTTGGTCTCACTGATGGAGTGAAGACTACATCAGGAGCACTGGATACAGTAAACTAGGTTGGAAGAGAGACTGGTGAGCCTTTGTCTCACCTCGAAGGACTGTTTAGGGCCATGGATAGAGGTGAGGAGGGTGGCGTGCTGGCAGGTTTTGCATCTTTTCCGGTTTCAGGGGAAGGTATCTGAATTTCAGGGGTGTTGGTGGCAAACCAAGGACAGGTTAAGGAAATGGTCCTTGCGGAAGACAGAGACGGTTGGGGAGTGAAGATGTTCTTGGTGGTGGGATCTAGTTGGAGTTGGCAGAAGTGTTTAAGGATGATGCATTGTATGTGGAGACAAGTGTGGCATTAGGTGAGGACAAAGGGCACTCTGACTTTATTGCATTGGGGGGGTTACAGCAGTGGAATGGGGAATGGAGGTGGTGCAGTGGAGGGATGTCTGGATGACAGACGGAGGAAGAGCACTTTGCTTGAAATAAGTGGATATCTGGGATGCTCGCAAGTGTAATGTCTCCTCATCTCAGCAGATGTGGTGGAGGCAGAGGAATTGGGAGAATGGGATGAAGGTCTTGCAGGATATTGGGTGGGACGAAGTGTAGTCCAGGTAGTTATAGGAGCCTAGGTTTGTAGTAAACGTCCATCTGGAGACTGTTGCTGGAGATGGAAATGGAGAGGTCAAAAAAGGGGAGGAAGGAGTTCGAGATGGATCAAGTAAATTTGAAGGTGGGTGCAAGTTGTGTGTGAAGTTGATGAACTGCTCTAGTTCAGCCTGAGTGAAGGACGCTGCATCAGTGCGGTTATCGATGTAACAGTGGAAGAGTTGGGATACAGTGCCCGTGTAGGCACTGAAGAGGGACTGTTTGATGAAGCCAACAAAGATGCAGGCATAGCTGGGGTCCATCTGGGTACCCATGGCTACCCTTTGGATTTGGAGGAAATAGGAAGAGTTAAAGGAAAAATTATGGACCAGTTTGGCAAGGTGGAGGAGGGTGTTGGTGGCGGGGGACTGGATGGGTCTACTGGAGAGGAAGAAGCTGAGGGCCTGAACACCATCCTTGTAGGGAATGGACGTGGATGAGGACTGCATGTCCGTAGTGAAGATAAAGAGCTGGTGGTCGGGGAACTGGAAGTTAGTGAAGAGGTAGAGGGTGTGGTTGGTGTTGCGGATATAGGTGGGAAGGGGGAGAGGATAGAGTTGAAGTCGAATGAGATGAGATCAGTGGTTCAGGAGCATGTAGAGAAAATGGGTTAGCCGGGGTAGTCGGGTTTGTGGATCATTAGGAGCAGGTAGAGCCAAGCAGTGTGGGGCTGGGGGACCGTGAGATTGGAAGCAGTGGAGGGGAGATCACCAGAGGCAATGAGAGCATGGACAGTGTGTGTGATGCGAGGTGGTGGTGTAAGCACACACAACAACAGCATTCAAGAAATGTCTGGATGAACACATGAATAAGAAGGGAATAGAGGGTTACGGATATGGAGGAAAACTGTGAGTGAAGACAGTTTTACTATGGAAGGGCAAAATGTGTTGGCACAGGCTTGGAGGGCTGAAGGGCTTGTCCCTGTGCTTTATTGTTATTTGTGCTTTGAGTAGATGAGAAAGTTGAACTGGAGCCAAAGACTAGTCATGATTGTGTTAAATTGTGGAATAGGCTCAATAGACATTATGATCTACTCTTGTTCCTCCTTCTTACATTCTTATTTTCCTTTGTTATTATTGATGACTATCAGAGCTATGGAGCAGTGAAAGAAGCAGCAGCATGGGGAAATAGGCAGGGGGTGTGGGTAGTGGTTAAGCCCCCCTACGGGAGCAACTGTGAATCTGTTGTTGCATTCAGGCAGACAAGAATATTCTCCAGTGAGCTAATCTGACCCCTGCTATTTGTGGGAAGCTGGAGATCATCCCGAAAATCCCAGTCAACCTTCTTGAATTGTCTTAACAAATTGGGTCAACAACCCATCAGATGCGGATGGGTGGCCTTCTCAAAGCTCCATCTCACATGCATCAAACCAATCTGAAGGTGGAATGGAACCAGTTACACTGGTGTTTTCATTAATCTCCCTCAGCACCCCTGCCCAGTCCTTGTGGACCCTCAAGGCCAAAATCATTTTAATTCTTTGCAGTGTGGTCATCACTGGTGAAGCCAGCATGCATTGCCTGTCCTTAATTACCTTTGAATGGAATGGCTTGCTCGACCATTGCACAGGGCAGTTAAGAGTGAATCACATTGTTACAGATTAGGAAAATATTGCAGATATTCTTACATGAGGACATTACTAAGCTAAAAATGATTTACAAAAATTGATCATAGTCGTTAAAGTCACCAGTTCTAAGTCTACAATCTAGATTTACAATCCAAATTGTTAATTTGCTTTAAATTCCACCAGTTCCTACACTCATGTTCCCAATGCATTACCCTGGACCTCTTAAGATATTAATTCTATGACATTATTGCTATACCACTAGCCATAGGAATGTTGGCTGGATAGGCAATGAATGGTAATCATTGAGTTAAAAATCATTCAACACCAGGTTATAGTCCAACAGGTTTATTTGGAAGCACTAGCTTTCGGAGTGCTGCTCCTTCATCAGGTGGTTGTGGAGAATAAGATTGTAAGGCACAGAATTTATAGCAAAAGTTTACAGTGTGATGTAACTGAAATTATATATTGAAAAAGACCTGTATTTTTTGTTAAGTCTCTCATCTGTTAGAATGACCAGGTTGGTTTCAGTTCTTTCTTAAGTAAATTGCAAAACTTTTTTTTTAAACGTTCCATTCCCAAGTGAACTTTAACAACTGGTGTCATGTCGACCCAGATAAGATATTATATGGTGTGAGTTTCCCTGTGAGGCTGTCTGTGCCACAAAGGGTGGACTGAGTCTAATCTAAAAAATGGATTTACAGAATCTTACATGGAATCAACCAGTTTTTGAGCAAAGTAAAATGTAATTCTGCAAGTACAAATTCACCCCACAAACTTATATGTGTATGTATGCATGTGTACGTGTGTGTGTGTAGAAGTATCTGTGTGTGTAGGAGTGTCTGTGTGTGTGTATCAGTCTGTCTGTATGTGGGTGTGTGTGTATAGTGCAATGGGGTCACCTGTAGTGTGACATGAACTCAAGGTCCCAGTTGAGCCCATCCCCATGGGTACTGAACTTGGCTCTCAGTCTCTGCTTGGCCAACTTTCATTGTTGCCTGTCCCAAAGTCCGCCTTGGAGAACAGTCACCCAAAGGACCGAGGCCAAATGTCCAGGCCCACTGAAGTGTTCTCTGACTGGGAGAGAACACTCCTGTCTGGGATTTTTAACTTTGTACACCCCAGTCCAACACCGGCATCTCCAAATCATGGTCATCATTGAGGATGTCCACAATCATGCCAATTTTAAAGTCCCGACTGAGGACAATCACACGTTCTTTGACGACAAATAATGTAGATTGCAATTATAGTAAGCTTAAAAAAAAAGGATTTTATAACGATAAGAAATTGAATGTGTCTTACTACCTTGCAGAAACAAGGATTGATGCTACAAAAAAATCAGTTTTATTTGAATATCATATTTACATTATTAGAAATACCGAATGGCTTCAAAATCAATGAGGTATTTTAAAAACATAGTTTGCTTCATGTCTCATCTGAAAGACCTGCCTTCGGCTGTACAGAACTCCTTCAGTACCATATACAATTACCAGCCTCAATTATGAGTTCTAATTTCCAGAGTTAAGCCATTCTTACTCCTTTTCATAACCATGTTTCATGACCAGCCAGTGCTGACTTAGCTGAGATTAGCTGAAGCTTGAAAAAGGGGTAACACAATTGACTTTAATTAACAGTTGTGTAAGGAGAAGGAAAACTGCCCAGTTTCTAGCTTCTAATGAACTGCTATCCAACAATTGCTGTTCAAAGTGTTTCCATATTGCATAACAACAGATTTTAAACTTGCTTAATATTTATTTTGCACACTTGGCAAGGTACCAGCGAATGATTGATGATATAACAAGACAGGAACTCCAGGACATTCCAGCAAAGAATAATAAAATAAAACAAAAGAAATGTACAATGTATTTCTGTGTCGTGAGAATGTGCAGCATACAATGTCATCATTATACAGGTGACTCCATCTCTTAATGTCTGTCTCTCTTCCAACTCATAACAAAGAGTGGAATTTTCCACTCCCCTGAACGGTGTGAGCATTGGTGAAAAATTAGGAAAATATTGTGAAAATGAAATGGACAAAATCAGAATTTCAATGTTAAGAAAACATTTTGATTTTTCCCCAAATCATGATGTTTGGTCTCAGCCAACACACATTTCAACTCTGCAGGACTTCACTTTGGAACACATACAACTTATATATTTCTGTTAGGTCACTGTGTGTGCAAGGATACACATTCACCTCATGAATCTAACCAGCATTCATTTTATGACTGTTATTTTCACTCCTAAGCCCTCACCTACTTTGCACTTAACCAGACACTGCCAGCCTCTGTCTCTGTGCGCTGTGTTCCTTCTCAATGTGTCGGATCTTCAGTACTAAGTTACAGGTCACCAGCCCCTATGGCTTCCATTGCTTTTCAGTGTAGAGGGAGAGACTGACAACTTGTCACAGTTCAGAACAGTCAAAGGGATGGACATGTTGCCGTACAACACTGTGCTAGTCGATGTCAGGAGTACAGCATGTGCCTGCAGCTTATATGGCAAACGCGCTGCGTGCGCTTCAAGCAAATAGTCATGTCAGAAAATCAAAGGGGCATGGTATTTGGTCGGTCAAGAGGTCAATGGGTCATTCAGAAGGGGCCACCACGTTCAGTCAAAGTCCAATTTGAGTCCAGGGGATTGGGCATAATCAAGTACAACCTGTGCAGGAGGGAGAGCAGCCCCAAGTTGTGGTTCACACAGGTACAACCGACATAGGTACAAAAAGGGATGGGGATTTGAGGCAGAAATTCAGGGAGCTAAGATGGAAGCTTAGTGCTAGAACAAATAGAGTTGTTATCTCTGGTTTGTTGCCTGTGCCACATGCTAGTGAGGCGAGGGATAGGTAAAGAGAAGAGCTGAACACGTGGCTACAGGGATGGTGCAGGAGGGAGGGTTTCAGATATCTGAATAATTGGGGCTCATTCTGGGGTAGGTGGGACCTCTACAAACAGGATGGTGTACACCTGAACCAGAGGGGTACCAATGTCCATGGAGGGGGTGGGGGGGAGGGGGGCATTTGCTAGTATTATTTGGGAGGGTTTAAACTAATTCAGCAGGGGGATGGGAACCGAAATTGTAGTTCTAGTGTCCAGGAGGTTGAGAGCAGTGAGGTCAGAAATTTGGTTTCACCGGCAAGCAGGAAGGTGGTTTGAAGTGTGTCTACTTCAACGTCAGGAACATTCAGTGTAAGGTGGGTGAACCTGCAGCACGATTTGATACCTGGGACTTTTATGTTGTTGCTATTTCGGAGACATGGATAGCGCAGGGACAGGAAAGGTTGATGCAGGTTCCGGGATTTAGATTTTATAGACAATAGACAATAGACAATAGACAATAGACAATAGGTGCAGGACTAGGCCATTCTGCCCTTCGAGCCTGCACCACCATTCAATATGATCATGGCTGATCATTCTTAATCAGTATCCTATTCCTGCCTTCTCTACATAACCCTTGATTCCACTATCCTTGAGAGCTCTATCCAACTCTTTCTTAAATGAATCCAGAGACTGGGCCTCCACTCCCTCTGGGGCAGAGCATTCCACACAGCCACCACTCTCTGGGTGAAGACGTTTCTCCTCATCTCTGTCCTAAATGGTCTGCCCCGTATTTTTAAGCTGTGTCCTCTGGTTCGGCACTCCCCCATCAGCGGAAACATGTTTCCTGCCCCCAGAGTGTCCAATCCTTTAATAATCTTATATGTCTCAATTAGATCCCCTCTCAGTCTTCTAAACTCAAGGGCATACAAGCCCAGTCGCTCCAGTCTTTCAGCGTAAGGTAGTCCTGCCATTCCAGGAATTGACCTCGTGAACCTATGCTGCATTCCCTCAATACCCAGAATGTCTTTCCTCAAATTTGGAGACCAGAACTGCACACAATACTCTAGGTGTGGTCTCACCAGGGCCCTGTATAGCTGTAGAAGAAACTCTTTGCTTCTATACTCAATCCCTCTTGTTATGAACCCAGCATGCTATTAGCCTTCTTCACTACCTGCTGTACCTGCATGCTTACCTTCATTGACTGGTGTACAAGAACACCCAGATCTCTCTGTACTGCCCATTTACCTAAATTGATTCCATTTAGGTAGTAATCTGCCTTCCTGTTCTTGCCACCAAAGTGGATAACCATACACTTATCCATATTAAACTGCATCTGCCATGCATCTGACCACTCACCTAACCTGTCCGGGTCACCCTGTAATCTCCTAACATCCTCCACACATTTCACCCTGCCACCCAGCTTAGTATCATCAACAAATTTGCTAATGTTATTACTAATACCATCTTCTACATCATTTTCCAGTAAGAACAGAGACAATGGTAAAAGAGGGGGAGGTGTGGCATTGTTTGTCAAGGACAGTTTTATGGGAGCAGAAAGGATGTCCGAGGACTTGTCTACTGAGGTACTATGGTTGAGGTTAGAAACAGGAAAGGAGAGGTCCCCCTGAGGGGAGTTTTCTATGGACCTTGGAATAGTTCCAGAGATGTAGAGGAAAGGATAGCAAAGATATTTCTGGATAGGAGCGAGAGTAACAGGGTAGTTGTCATGGCATCTTTAACTTTCCAAATATTGACTGGAATTACTATAGTTTGAGTACTTTTTGTCCAATATGTGTAGGATGGTTTTCTGTAGACAGGCCAACAAGGGGTGAAGCCATATTATATTTGGTACTGGGTAATGAATCCAGCCAGGTGTTAGATTTGGAGGTAGGTGAGCACTTTGGTGATAGTGACCACAATTCGATTACGTTTACTTAAGCAATGGAAAGGGATAGGTATATACTGCAGGGCAAGAGGTATTGTGGGGGGAAAGGCAATTACGATGTTATTAGGCAAGATTTAGGATGCATAAGATGGGGAAGGAAACTGCAAGGGCTGGGCACAATTGAAATGTGAAGCTTATTTAAGGACCAGCTACTGCATGTCCTTGATAAGTATGTACCTGTCAGGCAGGGAGGAAGTGCTCAAGTGTGGGCACCGTGGTTTACTAAGGAAGTTGAATCTCTTGTCAAGAGGAAGAGGAAGGCTTACATTAAGATGAGACATGAAGGCTCAATTAGTGTGCTTGAGAGTTACAAATTAACCAGGAAAGACCTAAAGAGAGAATTAAGAAGAGCCAGGAGGGAACATTAGAAGTCGTTGGTAGGTATATCAGGAATAAAAGAATGACTAGAGTAAGATTAGGGCCAATCAAGGATAGTAGTGGGAAGTTGTGTGTGGAGTCCGAGGAGATAGGAGAAGCGCTAAGTGAGTATTTTTCATCAGTATTCACATTGGAAAAAGACAATGTTGTCAAGGAGAATACTGAGATAGAGATTACTAGACTAGATGGGATTGACGTTCACAAGGTGGAGATGTTATGAATTCTGGAAAGTGTGAAAACAAATAAGTCCCCTGGACTGAATGGGATTTATCCTCGGATTCTCCGGGAAGCCGGGGGCACATTGCAGAGCCTTTGGCTTTGATCTTTTTGTCGTCATTGTCTACAGGAATAGTGCCAGAAGGCTGGAGGATAGCAAATGTTGTTCAAGAAAGTGAGTAGAGACAACCCTGGTAATTATAGACCAGTGAGCCTTACTTCGGTTGTGGATAAAGTGTTGGAAAAGGTTATAAAAGATAGGATTTATAATCATCTTGATAGGAATACGTTGATTAAGGATAGTCAACACAGTTTTGTGAAGGGTAGGTTGTGCCTGACAAACCTTATTGAGTTCTTTGAGATGGTGACCGGACAGGTGGATGATAAAGTGGTTGATGTGGCGTATATGGAAATCTGTAAGGCATTTGATAAGGTTTCCCAAGGGGGTAGGCTATTGCACAAAATGGGGGAGGCAAGGGATTGAGGGTGATTTAGCAGTTTGGATCAGAAATTGGCTAGCTGAAAGAAGGCAGGGGGTGGTGGTTGATGGGAAATATTCATCCTGGAGTTCAGTTACTAGTGGCATAATGCAAGGATCTGTTGTAGTTGTACCAAACTCTGGGGCAGCCGCACTTGGTGTATTGCATACAGTTCTCGGTCACCGCATTATAGGAAAGATGTGGAAGCTTTGAGAAGGGTTCAGAGGCGATTTACTAGGATGTGACCTGGAATGGAGGGAAGGTCTTATGTGGAAAGGCTGAGGGACTTGAGGCTGTTTTTGTTCGAGAGAAGAAAGTTGAGAGGTGACTTAATTGAAATCTATAAGATAATCATTGGTTTAGATAGGGTGGACAGTGAGAGACTTTTTCCTCACATGGTGATAGCCAGCACGAGGGAACATAGCTTTAAATAGATATAGGATAGATGTCAGAGGTTATTTCTTTTCTCAGAGGGCCGTAGGAGTGTGGAATGCACAGCCTGCAACATCATAGACTTGCCAACTTTAAGGGCATTTAAATGGTCATTGGATAAACATGTGGATAGTGTAGGGTAGATGGGCTTCAGATTGGTTCCACAGGTCGGTGCAACATTGAGGGCCAAAGGGCCTGTACTGTGCTGTAATGTTCTATGTTCTAGAAATTACAGCCAGGTGAGAGAGGATAGTGGCATTTATCCTTAGAAAGTGCAGAAGATCAATAACCTCCTTCCTGCCTGGTCGTGAATTTCTTTTAACCCAGGACACAATACTGAGCCATCTTGGTACAGGCTCTTGTGCCTATCAGCTGAATAAATCTCTGCTTTTCTGTCCACCAGCCCATCCACCAGCACCTCCAGATCCCTGTTAGAGAAGTAAAATGCCAGCTTCACTTTCTGTGCCATGCCCTTAAATGATTGGATTGAGCACCTCGGTGAAATACAGCTCCCGGCTTTGAAGTTCCTGAAGTGGTGCATAGCATGGTTTTAAGCATGATACTAGTGTTGAGAACGTGACCAAGTACCTGCAGGGAGAAACACTTCCAACTCTCCTGCTGCACAATCCCACAAGGTGGGCCCCAAGGAGGCCAGCTGTATCATTAATAAATTGAAGAGCAGATTGCATGAGAAAATTTGATTTGAGTCATGGTGAACCAGCTGTTGTGAATCTACATGGAAAAAAGAAGGCTAAAATAATGGCAAAATCCAACCCTCAGTATAAATTGCTGGAATATACTTTCTCTAATAATGAGCCAATCAGTCTCACCAATATACAAGCAGTATACATATCAACTGACACCTCTGAAACTACAACCAGAAAACAATATCAGGAGGCATGAGGAGAAGAAATGAGTAAAAGAACGTTTGGCAGAAGGAGATTAATAAAAGGCACACACATGTTCTAATTCATTAGAGCACAATGATTCATAAGGATAGATGGATATATCTGTCAGACACCATGTAGCAATGTGTTTTTGAGCATGATTATATTGTTCACACAGTGAGTTTCATGGAATTATTTAATTTCCTTTTTAACCATAACAGAATGTGTCTTCACATCTTACAACATTTGGATCCTTTTGACTCCTCAGACTATGTTCTTGAGTGAACAATCTATATGGTAAATATGAGTCTGCTCCGTCACTACAAAGATATTAAGCCCTTAACTATAGAACTAAGAACAATTGAGAGAATGGACTGATAGTTATTTTTTACATTCTCTGCAGCAATACAGTGTATAACTTGGTAGAAGATGACTTCCTACCCATTCATACTGACAGAATAGGCATTGGTATGCCCAGAGAGCTCATGTAAGTAAGCAGGTGGGCTCTTCCAATATACAAATCAGATTCCAATTGTATATGTACTATATATACTCAAGTAATTGTTGATCTCATGTAAAAGTCGACCCCCTATTTTTGGCCAATAACCTGGAATTTTTCATATATCTCATGTAAATGTTGACCTCCATTCTTCACAGATAACAGATCAATGTTTAGGAGTCAGTGTGTTGGCTATCATGTTCCACTCCAGCCATCCATTCTGCCGGATGTTCCACTTCGCTCCCAATCTTCCAGTCCACTGGCTGTGTTATTCTGCTCCAGATTTTCGGAATTATCATAAATCATTATTTCTTTTCTTTATTTGTTTAGAGATCAGTTGGGCTTCTGCTAATGAGACTGTATGAATTTTGACAGGCATGAATTTCAGCCCCCAAACGTCGTATCCATGTAATAGACGACACCGTAAATTTAACCTTAAAATGTAGACAAAAATATTTGACTATTAATCGAGTATATACGGTACCAATATCTTTCTAGCACTGAATTTCACAGAATCAACGGATTTGTTTACATTTCTGCCACCAGTCTACAGGATGTTACTTTATGCTCCAGGACAGACAAACTGAACTGCAACTACTCTGAAATCATCCCAATTTAAGACCTAGCTTCTCTGGATTTAGATCCTGGATGGTTAAGTCAATGTTAGCCACGTGCTTAAAAGATGTATAACTAAAATAATATATAATTGAAAGAAAGGAATTAAAATTGCAATGTTAGCTTATTTTAGTGCAGAGTACAGAAAGACTCCACTGCTTAATGTCAAATCTACTTTTACATTGTATTTTGCAGCATTAGTCATTTTAGGTCTTATATTTCACGTGCTGAGTAGTTATGCTTAAAATATAATGCAGTAACCCCATGATTTTAAATTTGAGTTGAAGAGTATCTGTATTCATAGTTCTGACTTGTAGAGATTATGAGGGGTCATATGTCAGATGTAGGCCAAATTATTTGATCGGAGCCAGAGAAGTAGTCAAAGTGCTGGAATTAATCTCCACATTCTCAGACAAAGGATCAAACAAGCCACTCAGCTTTAATACTCCTGAATTCAGTGGCCCAGGCTACATGAACACGCAATTGTTAGTGGCTCTTGTACTTTCTATGTTTGTACATGCAAAATGATCACAGAGTCATAGAGACATAAAGTTATACAGCACAGAAACAGACCCATTGGCCCAACCAGTCCATGCCAACCAAACTCCCACACTAAAGTTGTCCCACCTGCCTGCACTTGGCCCATATCCTCAAAACACTTCTTATTCATGTACTTATCCAAATGATTTTTAAACATTGTAACTGTACCTGCGTCAATCATCTGCAGATGGCACCAAAATTGGAGGTGTAGTGGACAGCAAAGAGGGTTACCTCAGATTACAACAGGGTCTTGACCAGATGGCCCAATGGGCTGAGAAGTGGCAGATGGAGTTTAATTCAGATAAATGTGAGGTGCTGCATTTTGGGAAAACAAATCTTAGCAGGACTGATACACTTAATAGTAAGGTTCTAGGGAGTGTTGCTGAACAAAGAGACCTTGGAGCACAGGTTCATAGCTTCTTGAAAGTGGAGTCGCAAGTAGATAGGATAGTGAAGAAGGTGTTTGCTATGCTTTCCTTTATTGGTCAGAGTATTGAGTACAGGAGTTGGGAAGTCATGTTGCAGCTGTACAGGACATTGGTTAGGCCACTGTTGGAATATTGCATGCAATTCTAGTCTCCTTCCTATTGGAAAGATGTTGTGAAACTTGAAAGGGTTCAGAAAAGATTTACAAGGATGTTGCCAGGGTTGGAGGATTTGAGCTACAGGGAGAGGCTGAACAGGCTAGGGCTGTTTTCCCTGGAGTGTCGGACGTTGAGGGGTGACCTTATAGAAGTTTACAAAATTATGAGGGCCATGGATTGGATAAATAAACAAAGTCTTTTCCCTGGGGTCGGGGAGTCCAGAACTAGAGGGCATAGGTTTAGGGTGAGAGGAGAAAGATATAAAAGAGACCTAAGGAGCAACTTTTCCACACAGAGGGTGGTACGTGTATGGAATGAGCTACCAGAGGAAGTGGTGGAGGCTGGTACAATTGCAACATTTAAAAGGCATCTGGATGGGTACATGAGTAGGATGGATTTGGAGGGATATGGGCTGGGTGCTGGCAGGTGGGACTAGATTGGGTCGGATATCTGGTCGGCATGGACGGGTTGGACTGAAAGGTCTGTTTCCATGCTGTACATCTCTATGACTCTATGATTCTAAGTAGTCTGAGTAAAATGGTTTCCCTTCAGGTATTTTTAGATCTTTTTCATCTCACCTTAAAAATATGCCTCCAGTCTTGAAATCCCCCACCCAAGGGAAAAGACACCTGCCATTCACCTTATCCATACCCCTCATGATTTCATAAACCTTTAAATGGTCACTGCTCAACCTCCTACTTCCAGCCTATCCAGCCTCTGCTTGTAACTCAAACTCTCCATTCCTGGAAACATCCTGGTAAATCTCTTCTGAACCCTCTCCAGTTTAATAATATCCTTCCAGTCGCAAGGTGTTCAGAACTGGACACAGTACTCTAATTCAGGCCTCACCAACTGTAGTTCTGTGTGGGTCTACTATGGATAGATAGGGTGACAGATCCTTTCCTACACCAATGTTCTGTACAACCTCAATATAACATCACAATGCCTATACTCAAAAGTCTGAGCAATGAAGGCCAGCATGCTAAACATCTCCTAACCAGCCTGTCTACATCTGACACAACCATCAAAATCTGAACCCCTAGGTCTCGCTGTTCTACAATACTACCCAAGGCCCTACTTTTAATAGTGTAAGTCCTGCCTTTGTTAGTTTTACCAAAATGCAATATCTCGCATTTATCCAAACTCCATCTGCCACATTGACCCAATTAATCAAGATCTCTTTGAAATCTTGGATAACTTTCTTCATTGTCCACTACACCTCCAATTTTGGAGTCATCTGCAAACTTACTAACCATTTCTTCTATATTCTCATCTAAATCATTTATACCAGTGATAAACAAAAGTGGCTCACTTGAAGTGAACATTTTCTAATTGATTTCATATTTTGCTTATACTCAGCACTGAGAATCACAATGTGTCTGAAATTAATCTGTGACCTTGCACACACAATATCTGATTGTGTAACATTTTCCAAGTTCAGACAGAAAGCTCTTATCATTTGATTTAGTTTACACTTGTTATAACTCCTTTCATAATCTCTAACGCTGCTCAGAGACAATGTATCTCTCTGCATCTTTTCAACAGCATTTGCACGAACTTCCCTCATGTAGTGATTGTAACGAGGTCAGTCAGGTAGATCTCATAGAATATGAGATCCCTGACTGGCACTATTAATCTGGTCCATTCAGGGAGCCTTGACTTTCAGATATAAACAGAAGCGATAGAGGTTTTGTTCACTCTGAAAACTGGCTCTGAGGGAGTTGGATTGGTGTCAAGGACTCTTCACATGTAAGTAAAATGTGATTTGGTGATGGGGTACCAGCCTCTGTGGAGTTATTCTGTGAAACAAAATAACAAGCTTTTCCCAGTTAGGTGCTAGCCCACTCTTAGATCATAAGACATAGGAGCAGAAATTAGGCTAGTCAGCCCAACAAGTCTGCTCCATCATTCAATAATGGATGATAAGCTTTCCAACTCCATTTTTCTGCCTTCTCCCTGTAACCTTTGTTCGCTTTGGCAATTTTTTTTAGGCAGCCATTTTTTAGAGCAACTTCGTGGAAAGAGAAGAAATACCCGTACTCAGTTCTTGCATTTCCAGGTCTACAAATGATCTTCAAGCAGCTCTTGAGAATGAGGGTCCCACCCACTGAGGGACAGAAGTACCACTCTGATTGTGTAGCCCACTGGAAGTGCTTTATTGCTATAGCGGGACCTTTTTTTGTAAAGTTCACTGGCTGATATCCAGATTTCGCAATGGGGTACAAGTGACAAGCTCTATCCACCCAATTCAGCCCATGTTAAGAATATCACATTTGCATCCAAAACTTAACCTAAACAAAGGATTTTAACAAATCTTGAATGTTCATTCTTTCAATTGTTTGTGAAGAACTGGTGAACTGAACTTATGCCAAGCCTCACCCTTTGAAAATCAACCATAAGTGACCGAAATCAAAAATTTCTCCTCAAAATACATAAAAATAACCACATAAGCATATATTTAAAAACGACATTTGTTTTATTTTCAAGTATCTGACAAAGCGAGGAGAAAATGAAATGGCAGCTAGTTTTTCACCTTGTTTGGTTAAATGAGGCGTGTTGTATCACGGCAGTGCTGATTTGCTTTGCCTGTTTTTCACTTAATAATAAAAATTAGAATTACCTTTGCTGCCTCTAGACCATATCTAATAGGTAATGGAGACAAATCCGTTGGTTACCTCTTTGTAAATTCCTTTAGACTTAATGAAACATTTGCAGAATAAATATAAGCAGTTGTGCCAAGTGGTTCTCAATTGAAAACATACCTTTTAATGGGATTTACAAACAAAATGTATTTGCACAAAAGAACGTTCTGTCTTTTCAATAGAAAAGAATGGCTCAGACTTCAGCTGCAACGGTTGTGTTTTACACTGAGAACTGAAATGACAATAATTAGAATTTAAATTGAGAAGCATAGAGAGTGAAGTACAGAGATTTACTTATAATTAGACCCAAGACTGATAATCCCAATATCAGAAAAAGGATAACAAGCTAGAAATGAGAATTTACTTTGAAGGTGTTGAGAGCATCATTAGTAGGATCAGTTTAAAAACAGAAATCTCTTTGAATAATCTGTAGATCGATAGGACCTGTGGAGAGAGAAACTGTGCGTTCAGTGCTATAAGGCCATTGGGACCACAATATTGAGGAAACATTGGTCCTGAGCTGGTGTTGAGACCTGCTCAACCATCTTACTACTTCCTAATGAAGGATAGTGGACAGGTTCCTGGTCCTTGTAACCCAGTTTCAGGAAATCTCGGGAGAGATGGTTGTGCCTGAGTAATTTAAAGGATTTCAGAACGACAGCAGCTTATCAAATAAAACCAAAATGACAATGCTGAATGTCAGATGGGAACCTTGTCCAGTGGGGATATTGAGCCTACAGCTGTTGCCTTGTCTAAAAGCAGCCCTCTCTTTGACCCATGGGACAAGTGAAGTCCAAACATGGAATCACATCCAACCTTAGACATATTGTTCTGAGTTATGCAAGTAGGTGCTGGTTGAGTATAGTCAGTATACTGTTTATTCTGGACAGCTGAAGGGATGTGCTGTTTAATAGAATCCACCATTGATTGTATTGTGAAGCCTATGTACCTGGCATCACGCCAGCATGGAAATTTATATACCATATTGTTCATTTCTTTGATGAGCCATATATCTTTATAGCTTGACAATAACAGCCAACAGTGAGCAAATTGTGACTAGTAGAAGAATTCATACAGCTCTTACAAAGCAAAGGAAGAAGTGCCCTGCATTGAAAATGCTTTGCCACTTCACAGTAATGTATAACATTAATGTTAATGCTCAACGGTTTCATTTGAAATAAGAAAGTGGTTTCTTGTTGTTGCCAAACCACAAGACAGCAGAAGTAGGCCATTCACTCCATCAAGTCTTTTCCATCATTCAATGAGATCATGGCTGATCTGATAATCTTTACCTGCCACTCCCACATTCCCTTATTGATTAGAAATATATCTACCTCAGTCTGGAATCTATGTAATGATCCAGCCTTGATAGCCCTTTCAGTAAAGAATTCCACAGGTTCACTACACCCCCGAGAGAAAAACACATTCCTCCTCATTAGAATTTTCAGTCATGCCCCCGACTATTTGATCATGTTGATTCACAAGAAGCCTCATCCTCAGGTTTTAAGAAAATGTATTCAGAATGCTTGAGAAATTTCATCGTTGCATTTTACCCTTTGCTCTTATCACTTCTTTCCATATCTTTTCGTACTTGGAAAATTATTGAGCACCTTTACAGACCAAATGTGCAAGTATACTGGAGATTGGGGACTGAGTTGGACAATTGCTGAAAGCTTGCCAGTGCTGTGTCAAGAAGCCCTTGAGGTAAATATAAAATATTCCTCTATGGAGTACAACAATGAGAGAGAGTCAGACACATGGACTAAGTTCTATTATTCACTCATTTAATAAAGACTGATTTGATCATTTATGACGAAAGGAGTGAAGTGATATAATCCTCTGGGATGGCTGCTGGATTAAAGAAGCTGCAACTGAATGAAGGATTAGCTGACATTGTTATAAACATGGTAACAAGAAAAGGTGAGCACAGGTAAAGACAATTATACTTTAATCCCATTTGCAACAATCATTAAGATCGACTCTGAATGAAAACATTCCTGACACTCCAATCCATGGTCTCATCTCCCTAAAATAGTTAGGGTTGTGCCATCAGAAATATTCATGTCCAGCCTTTTTGCATGGCATAGATTACCAGGGTACCAGAAGCCAAAACTAAATAGCATACTGTATACCCTTGGGCCAATATTAGAGTCCTTTAGAAAACAGTGAAAATGCCCATCTAAGACCTCTAGGATTTAGTCCATGACAGAGGTACGTACTTGACTGTAATTCTACTCAAATCCTATTGTTGTAAGTCTTAGAGAGGCCATTGTCTTTGATGACATATGGGGTATGTCTTCTCACCGATGAGTCAACAAATTGCTTGACTATCTTCCTTGCAGAGCTCAGAGATGGCAGAATTCCCAAGTAGAAATGTATCACAATAGCTTCCAGAAAATAAAACATTGACATGAAGGATTCTTTGAATGTTGTCCCCAAAAAATCTGGACACTGGTTCAGTAGTATTACTTGCTAATAAGAAAGCTGAGAGGATTAAACTTTAAACCTGCCTTTTAGAGAAATGCAATAGCCTAATAAAACTGAATGACCTCGCTGCTGTTCCTTCATCATAGAATCCTTGCAGTGTGGAAACAGGCCCTTCAGTCCAACTAGTCCGCTCCAACCCTCCAAAGAGTATCCCACCCAAACCCATTCCACTGCCCTATTACTCTACATTTACCCTGACTAATACACCTAACCTACACATCCCTGAATACTATGGGCAATTTAGCTTGGCCAATTCATCTAAGCTGGACAGCTTTGGACTGTGGGAGAAAACCCATGCAGACATGGGGAGAACTTACAAACTCCACACAGACAGTCGCCAAAGGCTGGAATCAAACTCGGGTCCCTGGCGCTGTGAGGTAGCAGTGCTAATCACTGAGCCACTGTGCCACCACGTATATGTAGCCGTGCATACAAGGTAGATTCCCAACTCAATTGAGAAGTCATAGAGATGTACAGCACAGAAAAAGAACTTTCAGCCTAACATAAGCACCAGTTGAAAACAACAACCTAGCTATTCTAATCCCATTTGCCAGCACTTGGCCTGGTATGCTTTGTGTGTTGGTTACATGCTAATACTGGGTGATACTGCATAACTCCATTGTGGCTGCTGGAATTGCGTTGATAATCTAAAACTATTCTTCATTATCTCAGTGGCAGGTAGAGCTGTCTTAGCAAAGAATATTGGCTGCAGGTTTTCAGGTTTAGGTAACACAGCTCTGCTATTGCCTCTTTGATGAAACACTCTGTTTATGCAGAGCTTCTCACTAAGATCTTTGTACAACCTATAGGGTTTGAAACTGCTTTGAGGAACAGGATGGTACCTTGTAGAGCATTACCTTATCGTATGGTCTCTCTCTCTCTCCTTTCATCCATCCTGCCCTGCTCTGTCTCTTCTTTCACTAAAATTATAAAGATGGAAAATGCCCATTGGGAATGCCTTATACAATATTCAAAACTTCTAACAGTAGATGCCGGTAAAAATTCTCTGCTCTTCTCACAGATTCTTAAACTGCCTATGGCAAGAGAAGCCCTATTCAGTTTCAAGACAAAAAAAACTCTGCCAATCATAATGCCAGCAATGGTTCCCAAAGTATTTTCAAATTGTTGGCTCAAAATTAAAACTCTTCTGACAGTCTCAGATGGTCCTGACATTAGGCTTATTTCTTTGACTCTGTCTTTGGCAGCAATGGGAGCATAAGTGTTAGGTTTTCATTGCTTCTCATTACCATGTATTTTAATAAGCTCCCTACAGTATCAGGTCATGTACTTCAGAAGATGCCAGAAGCTGGGGCACTTATTTTGGGGCAGAAACACAGCGGAAACACAGCGAAAGCAGGTCCTGCCCCAGAAGCGCCTCCAGAAATGTTAGCATGCTCAATTTGTGCATTTAGCTTGTTGTCCTCATGGGCATTTTACTCATAGGTAAAATTTAACCACATTTTGTTGGCAACGTGGTCCGACCCAAAATCCTTATTATTGTCATGTCAGAATTTGAAAACTGAAACTCAAGTTACAAAGTTCACAAATTATACAATTCATCATTGCACTTTTACCTCAGAAAGAATGTCATAGTTAAAATGTTGTCCACCTGAACTGTCAGTCATGAATGTCTTTTCTGAATCTCTTTTCATAAATTTTTTTATTAACAAGAAATTAATCTACTCAGGAAACATTTTATTTTTATTTCACAGCTCTGTTGTGCTTACTGAGATGTATATGTAATCTAAGGATTTTACCCACACTACAGTGAATCCAGGTGCTTTACTGTTGTTCCATAATAATCCTGAGCCTGATCACTGTCAGTGCTTAATTAAGCATAACACCATTTGAAGTGGTACAGTGAGTGGTTAGACTTAAAGCTGGGAGAATATGCAGGAAATCCCATCACATCACAAAGTACTGACCTGAAGAAGCACAGTTCAAGTCACTGTATTAGGACGGTAAAATCTTGATGGTTTTACAGGTAATATGTTACTTTAAGGTGACTGCACACAAATGTTATCTGTGGAATGTTAATCGTTCAATGACATATAATCAATTTTTTTTGTAATGAGAGTCAGGAGTCTAGTATATTGAAAACCTTTAATACTTAGTTCCCAATGTGATGGTAATGAAATCGACAAATCTCACTTCTTGGTGAAATTGATCAGGTTATCCATCCGGACTCATTTCCACAGAATCACCGACTCATTAATGGTACAGAAGGAGGCCATTCAGCCCATTGTTCCTGCACCTCCTCCTCAGTAAACCTCGACCCTGATGCCTGCAAGGCTGCGTACTCAGCCCCTTACTATACTCCTTACACACTCACAACTGTGTGACCAAATTCTGCTCTGACTCCATTTACAAATTTGCTGATGACACCACCATATTGGGTTGGATCTGAAACAATGATGAGACAGAATTCAGAAAAGAGATAGAGAGCTTAGTGGAAAGGTGTAAAGACAACAGTCTCTCCCTCGATATCAGCAAAACATAGGAGATTTTAGGAAGCAGAGTGGAGGACATGCTCCGTCTGTATCAATGATGTTGAGGCTGAGCTTCACGTTCCTAGGAGTAAATATTACGAATAATCTGTCCTGGTCCATCTACATCAATGCTACTGTCAAGAAAGCACAATAACGCCTCTACTTCCTCAAAAGACTATGGAAATTCAGCATGCCCACAATGATTCCTAACAATTTTAATAGATGCATCATAGAAAGCATCTTATCCAGATGCATCACAGTGTAGTATGGCAATGGCTCTGCCAGAAATTGCAAGATTGCAAGAAATTACAGAAAGTTGTGAATTTAGCCAAGTCTATCATACAAACCAACCTCTTATCCCTTTATTCGGTTTATGTTTCCTGTTGCCTTGGGAAAGCAGCCAACATAATCAAAGCCCCCTCCCACCCCTCTCTTCTACCCTCTTCCATTGGGCAGGTAATACTAAAGTTTAAAAGCACATATGAAGAGATTCAAGAGCAGTTTCTTCCTTGCTGTTATCAGACTTCTGAACAGGCCTTTCATGTATTAGAATTGATCTTTCTTTATACTGTAGCTGTGACACTGTATTCTGCATTTGATTCTATTACCCCGATGTACTCATGTAAGACATGATTTAGCTGGATAGCACGCAAAACACTTCTTTTCACTGTATCACAGTACAAGTGACAATAATAAGTCAAACCAAATCACCTGTTTCACAAATGAGTGATTCATTTAGTACCATTCTCTCACCTTTCCCTGTAAACTTCACATCTCTCCTTTTCGGATAACGCTGCAAAAGATCTGAATGCAGTCTTCCCAGCAATGGTTCAGTAATATGGAAAAAGTTAGCTCTTATTAATCAGAGTAATCTGGCTTGGGATGCATGTAAGTCCTCTGAGGCTCTTACTCCTTGAATGTTGAATTTTATTTCTTTTGGTTTTGACTCATTTGCCTGTGTACTTTGGTTTCATTCTTCAAAGTTTAACAGTGGACTTTCCCATCCTCTTACATTATATTATTTTCAAAATTGATTAAAGTGTAGTCCAATGGTTTACCAGAGTGGCAGCTCCCTACTGGGTTCCATTCCTTTGCTGTCTTGTCAGACTGGAACATTAGTGCACACTGCTCACACTTGGGGCTCAGTGCACATTCACTCGACGACACACCCTGGTGGCTTGTATTCAACTGTCCACTATTTTCCCCGATTGTTCCTTTGCAAACAGCTTTTACTACAATAAAGGTGTGATATTTGTTATGCTTGTTTTTCTGTGATAGCGATCCTCACAGTGCACATAATCATGTGAATTTCTTAGGACACATGTCACTGATCAGTAAATTCAAATGGCAACATATTCAAAGCTGTGCACGAATCCATCAACCACTGCTTTTGTACTAGCAATGCTTCATATTCTGAAAATTTATGGTATTTATCAAAAATATACATTTTAAAAAGAATATGATGCACATTATATGCCACTTATCATGGTTTCATTTTGGATTTGGAGACCAATATATATAACTGAACATCCAGAATTACGTCCGACAAGGTTCCCCATGGGAGACTGATTAGCATGGTTAGATCTCACGAAATACAGGGAGAACTAGCCATTTGAATACAGAACTGGCTCAAAGGTAGAAGACAGAGGGTGGTGGTGGAAGGCTGTTTGCCAGATTGGAGGACTGTGACCAATGTAGTGCTACAAGGATTGATACTGAGTGCACTACTTTTCATCATTTATATAAATGATTTGGATGGGAGCTTAAGAGGTATAGTTAGTAAGTTTGCAGATGACACCAAAATTGGAGGTGTAGTGGATAACGAAGAAGGTTACCTCAGATTACAATGGGCTCTTGACCAGTTGGGCCGATTGGCTGAGGAGTGGCAGATGGAGTTTAATTTAGATAAATGCAAGGTGCAATTTGACTCCAGATTATTTCTGGTCACTGTTGTTGCATATTAATCTGTTAAAGGAACTAATATAGAATAATTCCAAAATTCTCGCACATTTGATGCCCTTCATCACTGACCTCCACTGGAGCTTGCAGGATCAGTGGAAGGACACCTCACGTGCATGACACTGGCAAGTTCAACTGCTACTTTTTTTGTAAATCTTGTAAATCTTTTCTGAACCCTTTCAAGTTTCACAAATCCTTCTGCTATGAAGGAGACCAGAATTGCATGCAATATTCCAAAAGTAGCCTAACCAATGTCCTGTACATGACATTCTCATTCTGTACTCAATACTCTGACAAATAAATGAAAGCAAACCAAACGCCTTCTTCACTATCCTATCAACTTGCAACTCCACTTTCAAGGAGCTATGAACCTGCACTCTAAAGTGTCTTTTTTCAGCAACACTCCCTCGGACTTGACCATTAAGTGTATAAGTCCTGCTAAGATTTGCTTTCCCAAAATGCAGCACCTCACATTTATCTAAATTAAATTCCATCTGCCACTTCTTAGCCCATTGGCCCATCTGATCAAGATCCCATTTCAACCTGAGGTAAGCTTCTTCGCTGTCCACTACACCTCCAACTTTGGTGTCATCTGCAAACTTACTAACTATACCTCTTAAGCTCACATCCAAATCATTTCTATAAATGACAAAAATTAGTGGACCCAGCACCGATCCTTGTGGCACTCCACTGGTCACAGGCCTCCAATCTGAAAAACAAACCTCCACCACCACCCTCTGTCTTGCTCGTTTGAGCCAGTTCTGTATCCAATGGCTAGTTCTCCCTGTATTCCATGAGATCTAACCTTGCTAACCAATCTCCTATGGGCAGTCTTGCCAAACACCTTACTGAAATCCATATAGATCACGTCCACCACTCTGCCCTCATCAATCCTCTTTGTTACTTCTTCAAAAAAACTCAATCAAGTTTGTGAGACATGATTTCCCACGCACAAAGCCATGTTGACTATCCCTAATCAGTCCTTGCCTTTCCAAATACATGTGCATCCTATCACTCAGGATTCCCTCCAACAACCTGCCCACCACCAATGTCAGGCTCAACCGGTCTATAGTTCCCTGGCTTGTCCTTACCACCATTCTTAAACAGTGGCACCACGTTAGCCAACCTCCAGTCTTCCGGCACCTCACCTGTGACTATCGATAATACAAATATATCAACAAGAGGCCCAACAATCATTTGCCTAGTTTCTATAATACAATCCCAATAAGGTGATCATCCCTTTCTTATTTCTCAGTTACACTCAAATAACTTCCCTGGATGTATTTCCAGGAATAGCCTCTCTCCATCCAGCTGTAATGCTATCCCTTATCAAAAACGCCATGCCCCATCCTCTTTTGCCTGCCTTTCTATAGCATTTGTATCCTGGAACATTAAGCTGCCAGTCGTGCCCATCCCTGAGCCATGTTTCTGTAATTGCTATGATATCCCAGTCCCATGTTCCTAATCATGCCCTGAGTTCATCTGCCTTCCCTGTTAGGCCCCTTGCATTGAACTAAATGCAGTTTAATTTATTAGTCCTACCTTGTCCCTGCCTGCTCTGACTGTCTGAGTCTCTTCTGTTCTCAACTGTACCTGTCTCAGATTAATCTCCTTCCTCACTACCTCCCTGGGTAGCCCCCCCACCCCCACCCCATCATACTAGTTTAAATCCTCCCGAGCAGCTCTAGCAAATTTCCCTGCCAGTATATTAGTCCCCTTCCAATTTAGGTGCAAACCATCCTTCTTGTACAGGTCACTTCTACCCCAAAAGAGATTCCAATGATACAGAAATGTAAATCCTTCTCCCATACACCAGCTCCTCAGCCATGCATTCATCTGCTCTATCCTCCTATTCCTGCCCTCACTATCTCGTAGCAATCTTTCAGTTTTTACTCGGGAGTAATCCAGATATTACTACTCTCGAGGACCTCCTTTTTAGATTTCTGCCTAACTCTCCGTAATCTACCTTCAGAATCTCAACCTTTTCCCTTCCTATGTCATTGGTTCCAATGTGGACAATTACCTCTTGCTGGCCCCTCTCCCCCGTGAGAACATTCTGCACCCTCTCTGAGACGTCCTTGATCCTGGCACCAGGGAAGCAACACACCATTCTGCTTTTTCGCTGCTGGCCACATAAACGTCTATCTGTACCTTGGACTACAGAATCCCCTAACACAATTGATTTGTTGGAAGTCTTCGTACCCCTCATTGCATTAGAGCCAGTCTCAATACCAGAAACTTGGATGTTCATGCTATGTTCCCCTGAGAATCCATCACCCCCTTCATTTTCCAAAACAGCATATCTGTTTGAAATGGGTATATCTACAAAAAACTCCTGCACTAGATGCCTACCTCTTTTACCTTTCCTGGAGTGGATTTTGAGAGCTGTGAGAGAACTAGCCACTATAAATCAAAACCAGAGAATAATTAAAACTTTCATCTCCAACCTCATGCAGAGCAACAACACCTCAATGAGTTCAGAATTAACATTTCAGGTCGAGCGACCCTTCTTCAGAAGAGTTCTAAGGAAGGGTCACTTGATCCGAAACATTAACTCTGATTTCTCTTCACAGGTGCTGCCAAACTTGCTGAGCCTTTCTAGCCATTTGAGTTTTTGATTCTGATTTACAGCATCCGCAATTCTTTCAGTTTTTAACACATGAACTAATCATTGTAGCTTTGAGTTTTCCAATACCTGCTCCTATGACATGAGGAGGAGGTCTGAGGCTGAAATGAAAATTCCTCCAGTCTCATGTGCAAAATTACGAGATTGTCACAGAGTTTAAAAAGAGGTCTGAACAAATATGAATAGCAACTTGTTAACAAATGTTGGGAAAGGACTGTTCCAAGCTTGTTGCATAATAGACCTCACTGAGGAGCAGTAAAGCCAGACTTGTGAAATTTCAGAGGACATGAAGACTGATTTTGTCACCTTCTCTAATGTAATTTATAAATGCTTTGTGTTTAGCAATAGAGATCAGAAAGAGACAGAATAATGATTAATTTGTGACTGCACTGAGACATCTAGCTGAATCCCGAGAATTTAGGCAATTGAAAGATGATCTCATCGAAGATAGGTTTAATTTAGGAACACGCGATCCTGCTGTGAGAGAATGTCTGCTGAGAAAAGGGAAACATACTCTCTGTTGTTATGTGTAGGAACTCTCAGGTGGATAATCATGAACTGAATCATACTGAGGGGAGAACCAATCAGGTTTTGCTTTATTTCGAGAGGCAGTTCAAAATTTCAACGCATATGACAAAGATTGGACAATTTGTAAGTGAGCCAGCAGAAAGTTCAAGGCCAGGGTATAAGGTGTAATTACTGTGGAGGGCGCGACAAGAAAGAAAATAGAGCAGGTCCAGCATGGAGATAGCAGTGCACTAACTACAAGAAGCTGTACAAAGTTAAAAATCACACACCAGGTTATAGTCCAACGGTTAAATTGGAAGCACTAACTTTTCAGAACGCTGCTCCTTCATTAGATGGTTGTGAAGGAACAGCGCTCTGAAAACTAGTGCTTCCAATTAAACTTGTTGGACTATAACCTGGTGTCTTGTGATTTTTAACTTTGTACAGCCCAGTCCAACACTAGCATTTCCAAACAAATACAAAAAGCTGAACCACACTGCATGCAGAGATCATCCTGGAAAGGTGAGGAACTTTTTGATAACAGTGGTTGGTGATGAGATGTCAAACAATGACTCAGATGTATCACTCCACACACTAGAACAGGTTGGCACATCAAATCACGTGGTTTTTAAAATTGGAATTATGACTGGAGGATAAAAGTACTAAGTTTATGTGAAGTGTCAGACAAGTGCCACATGCAGCATCAGAAGCTTCACTGATTTGTGTGGAGCTGCTCTGGATGTTGACCCGAAAATGAAGTTGTCAAAAATAAAATTGAGACACTCCGAAGGAATGTGTTCATCCCAACAGGACAAAGTTGAGAGTCCAAAACAGTGGATGAATAGATGATCTTTATTTCCAAATAGAGGGAATTAAACAAAATCTCTCAGCTTGGCTAAAATAATTCAGCAGATTGGACTGATAATCCTTCATGTAACATGAAGTAATTTGTTTGACACTCAGCCATTCTATGCTGAACAAATCCTGACTCAGATCAAGCAATTTCCACAATGAGATGAAACTCTTCAAATGCTCCAGGAAATTATGATGAAATGATGGCCTGAAACCATCAAGGACATACCTATATGTATCACAGTGTGTTAGGCATACAGAGATGAAGTGATCATCCAGGATGGCATTTTGTACAAAGCGGTTAGACTCATTAACCCCAAAAGGATCAGAAAGGAGAGGCAAGGGGATATTTGTGAAACCCATCACAGAATCGATTCAGGTCTAGGGAAGACAATAGAAACACTTTACTGATCAAACAAGAACAATGAGGTTAAGGACCACATCAGTCAGCACACAACTTAGAATGTACATCAAGCAAAGCTTTTGAAAGGGGCACTCATGAGTCAAGACATCCCAGACAGGTCATCAGTGAAGCCTGGAATCAAACTCTTCATTCTCACTGGAACTAATTATCTTTGAACAATCTATTCCTTTGTCCAATTTTGCACTTTTTTTGTTTAATTGAGCAAGAGAGCAGTGACTAGAGGTTATTTACTGGGGCAGAAAATGTTGCCTCTGATCAAGGTATACTCTAATCATCTCTCAGCGGGCCACAGCAGAAGGGGCACTCATTAATTAAAAATTCTGTTTTTGTTTAATATGAAAGCAAAAAAAAATTGCAGAGATTGACAGAATCTATGAAGAGGAACAGAAAGCAAATTTAGCCCATTTTGGCAAGAAATAGCGAACCTGATCCATGTAATCATGGGAGAGATGTCATTGCTGGCTGGGAAAAAGATCAATTTGGAAATTCCATCCATTTCAGATAGGATGTCAATCAGGTTCATTGTTCATAACCGATCGAGTAAAGATTCCTGCGACAGTTCCTGGAACATTAATAGCAACAACCAACACTGATGGAGACACAGCCAGTAGTTGGAGAACTGCTGGTCTTTGGTTGTGTAGGGACTTTTTATGGGTGGGATTTTTATACCTAGGGTCTTAAATCCTGGAAACTGGACAGTTGCATACTTAATTTGGTCTGTCCTCCCCACAGAAACAATGTTGGTTCCCTAAGCAATGGATGGAGCCTGGATGGGGAACATTAAATTCTACCTACAATGTGTAGCCTTTTAATAGGTTATTTTTATTCCATATTTCCAGTGTCTATAGTATCTTGTGGTCATATTATGAGCCTTTTTAAATTCTGTTTTAATTATTTAATGTAACTAAACTTCAATTCTGTACTGTTTTGCAATTCTTTAAATGGCAAAACTATGCCAAGTGCCTGGGGCCATAAGGTCAGAATTGCCTTTTGTAACAATCGTACAGCATGATTACTGCTGTGCATTCAATGGAAAATCCCTGTATAAATTTCTAGAGAAAATTATTGTGGCAGTGATATTAACAGAGAATGTGCAGGGGAGCCTGGTGATGGGTGCAGAACCAGGCAAATCGATTTCAATAATTCAGTGCAGATACCTGCTTAACAACCAACCTGGCTTGGAAGCAAAAACATAGCAGTGACTTCAGCTGGGAGTGGACGTTGTTGGTCCATGGTGAGATTGACTGGGAACATTTCAGGGCACAACCTAATGGGAAGGTAAGAGCAAGAATGTATTCTGGTCACCTTCAGGAGATATATTCTGGCTGATGGCTGAGATCAGGGAATGAAAGCCCACTGATGACAATGATTGGGAAGTGGGGAGGTCCGTGCTATGGGACTGAAGGCTTCTGTGAGTCTTCTGAGTCCTGCTCCTCCTGATGCACAATGAACTTTCCAAGCCGCGTTCTAAAGTTTAGCTGGCTCAGTTCTAACCAGTCAGTAACAACTTTCTTTCATGTGAAGTAGGTTGCTACTTGCTTTTAGCTTCTTTCACTGCCTGAAAGACGTTGTCAAGATTACAGCCGCTGTCAATGAGGTCAGGTTGCTCAAGTCTGGTATTTTAGTTCTTTCACAACTACTGGGTGCCAATATTAGGGTCCACATTGTTCAGTCAATTAAATAATTGTGTGAAACAACTAATTACCCTCAGCACTGTCAAAAATAATAAACTTCTGCAAAGTTGAACGGATGGAATCAATTTTATTTCACTGCTTTTACCATCCATTCATCCACCTCTCTATATATCTGTTTATCTCTCCAGCCAACAACTACCTGGCAGGCGTAATCTTGTATTTTAACTGTAGGCAGGTAGAAAATTGTGTCTACTCATGTAAATACTTTCATTTCAGAAATTCTTGTACAGAATGCATATTTGTCAATCGCGTGCCCCAACACCAGAAATAGTTTTAAGAAATGCTTTTCTTACAGCTACAGTGAAAATCCTGGCTCTAATATTCTATGGGTTTCTGCCAATACAGCCCTGAATTTAGTAATTTATGATCTCAGCTAATGTTACTATTGGAGAAGTCAGTACCCAGAGGGAAAGTGATTTGATAAATAGGTTTTCTTTGTTTTCACATAGTTAACGTGGTGTTCAGTCACTGAGGCACATTCAGAAATGGCTGCCGACTTTCTTTAACAAAAGCAAAAGTGTTTGACACAAAAAAACATTTTTTAAAAGACATGCTATTAAATATATAAAGAAATTTGAATTATCTCAAAACACACAGCAAAACAAAGTTTCAACCCAGTTCTCACCACAATCCATTAGAGACTTAAGAGAAATGACTCTCAACTTTTTGAAATTCTACTCAACTGATAGTACACAGTTTCTTAACTTTGAACTGTGGAGGCAATTCAATGAGTCTTTTCCAAATCTGCTAACATGAATTTTTAACTCATCTGAGAACCCAGACTTTCTCATTCCTAATAATCTGCTGATTTCTAAGCAGGCTTTTTCGGTTTGGAAGGTTCACAAACTAAACTTTTCTACTGAAGTAACTTATTCCCTGCTCTGAGCCTTCTTCTGGAAGAGAAACAATGCTTGCTTCTAATTTCAACACAAGGGGCTGCTTTTGGAACAAAACTATGAAAAACTTACTTCTGAAATGAATGCCTTTATCAAAACTGGCTTAAGGTTGACATGATGGCATTGCTGCTGCACAGTACTACAGACTCGAGTTCGATTCCAGCTTGGAGTGAGTGTGTGGAGTTTGCATGCTTTCCCCATGTCTGTATGCATTTCCACCGGGTACTCTGGTTTCCAAAGATATGCAAATTAAATGGATTGGCCAATCTTAATTGTCCTTTGGCGTCCAGGGATGTGCAGGCTAGGCGGATGAACCATGGTAAATAGGGGATTACAAGGAAAGGGTGGGATGCTGGTTTAGGTTGGAGGGTAGGTGCAGACTCGATGGGCTGAATAGCCTCTTTCCACATTGTAGGGATTCTATCCTAGATTCTTCTGAACTGAAATCAAAGCCAGTGGTATTACATGTCTACTGTACCTGTGCTGTCATAATCCCAACAGTGTACATAACTTTCTGTCAGCATCACCAGGGTTTCCAGTTACCTGCTCTCTGACAAATCTATGTTGTGTCAATCACTTTCTTAACGTTTTTGTCCAATGATTACAAGTCATGATATCAAAATGAGCATTGTCCCCTTGCCCTACTTCCATTTGAAGGTTAGTTGTCATTTCTTTTAAGACCAAAACATCCTGTTCTTCCAAACACAGTACTGGTAAAAAAGTACAGTGGGCCCGATAAATCTTTCACACCAGTTTCATACTGAAAACCGTGACATTAGTGATTCTTATGAATATTTTCTTTGTTTTCATAGGCTGGAGGTTTGTTTTATGTTTGTAGACTGCTTTTGTTTCGAATTTAACAAAGTGAATGATGTTTCATATAACACGAAAAATACAAGACATGGTAAGTTTACAGACTTCAGTTTTAAAGGGGACCTCAATTTCAGGTGCACCATCTCAACCCAAGTTCCAAAAATGATATTAAGATATATAAATTATAAACCCTTCATCACAACGGACTAGTGCATTTTTCAAAGAAATGGTTGATAGGCAAATACAGTAGGATTCAGTGCTCCTGGCCCTGTACAGGAACTGGCATATTGCTACAAAGATGAGGCCTCCCAGCCTCCATAAAAGCATATGTGGAACACAACTCTTTACTGATATGTAGTCTGGGCCTATGAGTTAGTCCCTCCACCAGTCTGCCTGTGTGGGGCCTATCAAAGCAATAGCTGAATTGAAGGCTGGAGGGAGGACTATCCTTTATCTGTCCTTTCAGTTATGAATTGCATTTGCTGTTTGAATTCATGTATCATTAGAAATCAGAGAGCATCTGGGACAATGAACAAACAGTGAAATTCACAACTGTTCTTGGAGGTACCTGTTTGGGAAAGGTCTCAGACACAGAAACAGATAAGTGAATATTTTTAAGCATGGCCTTCCAGTAAGTCTGCGGTAGTGAGTAGTGTGGGTTCTTTCTTGATTATATGTTTTATTAAGATATGTCTCTGGATTAAACTTAAAAATATAAGCCATAAGTATTAAGTTAACCTGGAACAGTGTTTTGTAGAGGAATAAGACAGTGCTATTTTCTGTAGATTGAAAGAAGCAAAAATGGCCTTTAGTAGTGGAAGTTTAGGGAGAGTTTACATGTTACTGAGGATTAGATTGCAATAAATGCTATTGGTTACGAATCCTATCAGATCAAATGGATCGGCTGGAGAGATAGTTAGAGGCAACGAGGAAGAGTATGTGATAGATGGCAGTTATAGGAAGGGAGAAAAGTTGCAGATACAGTTATATAGATAGATTAACTCCAGGAAAGGTAAGAGAGGTAAGCAGGTAATGCAGGAGTCTTCTGTGACTATCCCCATTTCAAGCAAGTATGGCGTTTTGGAGAATGTATGGGATGATGGATTCTCAGGAGAATGTAATACGAGCAGCCAAATTTCTGGTATTGAGACTGGCTCTAATGCAATGAGGGGGTAGAGTTATAGCGCCATCAAGATATACAGCATAGAAACAGAACCTTCAGTCCAACCCTCCATGCCGACCAGATATCCCAACCCAAACTATGTCCCACCTGCCAGCACCTGGCCCATATCCCTCCAAACCCTTCCTATTCATATACCCATCCAAATGCCTCTTAAATGTTGCAATTGTACCAGCCTCCACCACTTCCTCTGGCAGCTCATTCCATACATGTACCGCCCTCTGTGTGAAAAAGCTGCCCCTTAGGTCTCTTTTATATCTTTCCCCTCTCACCCTAAACCTATGCCCTCTAGTTCTGGACTCCCCAACCCCAGGGAAAAAGATTTGTCTGTTTACCCAATCCATGCCTCTCATAATTTTGTAAACCTCTATAAGGTCACCTCTCAACCTCTGATGCTCCAGGGAAAACAGCCCCAGCCTGTTCAGCCTCTCCCTATAGCTCTGGGGAGATTCTGGGTAATCCAAGATGGAGAATGGGAAAAATTTCTGGCTGTAACAGCTGCTCTTTTTTTGAGGTATTTTAGGTGCTTGAGGTGATTTCCTCGGATTCCAGGAGCAGCAATTACTGTTTGATATGCTGTTGCATTGTTTTGGAACTTTGAAAAAAAAAATTCAAAACAACAGCAGTTTCAAAAGGGAGAAGAGCAGACAAAGGAAGCACATGGTGAAGTCAGTGCAGGAGAGAGAGAGAGCAAGAAACTGACACTGCCTTTGTTGTTTGAATTCATATCACTGGACATCAGAGTGCATCTGGCAAAATTAACAAGCAGTGAAATTCACAAATGATCTTGGAGGAACTGTTGGGTTAAGTTCACAGCACAGAATCAGATAAGTTAATTGTTACCACGTGGGAAGGGAAATTGTGGTTTGGTTTCCACATTTGCAGTCCTTCTTTTTACCAGGATGAAAGGAAAGGCTGGTAGTTATAGGGAATGCTGGATGACTAATGAAATTGAGGAGAAGGTGAGGACTGCAGACGCTGGAGATCAGAGCTGAAAATGTGTTGCTGGAAAAGCGCAGCAGGTCAGGCAGCATCCAAGGAGCAGGAGAATCGACATTTCGGGCATGAGCCCTTCCTGAAGAATTGAGGGTTTGGTTAAGAAAAAGAAGGAAGCATATGTAAGGTAAAGACAGGATAGATCGAGTGAATCCTTAGAAGAGTATAAAGGCAGTAGGAGTATACATAAGAGGGAAATCAGGAGGGCAAAAAGGGGACATGAGATAGCTTTGGCAAATAGAATTAAGGACAATCCAAAGGGTTTTTACAAATACATTAAGGACAAAAAGATAACGAGGGAGAGAATAGGGCTCCTCAAAGATCAGCAAGGCGGTCTTTGTGTGGAGCTGCAGAAAATGGGGGAGATACTAAATGAGTATTTTGCCTCAGTATTTACTGTAGAAAAGGATATGGAAGATACAGACTGTAGGGAAATAGATGGTGACATCTTGCAAAACATCCAGATTACAGAGGAGGAAATGCTGGATGTCTTGAAACGGGTAAAGGTGGATAAATCCCCAGGACGTGATCAGGTGTACCCGAGAACTCTGTGGGAAGCTAGAGAAGTGATTTCTGGGCCTCTTGCTGAGATATTTGTACCATCGATCGACACAGGTGAGGTGCTGGAAGACTGGAGGTTGGCAAATGTGGTGCCACTGTTTAAGAAAGGCGGTAAGGACAAGGCAGGGGACTATAAACCGGTGAGCCTGACCTCGTTGGTGGTTAGTTGTTGGAGGGAATCCTGAGGGACAGAATGTACATGTATTTGGAAAGGCAAGGACTGATTAGGGATAGTCAATATGGCTTTGTGTGTGGGTAATCATGTCTCACAAACTTGATTGAGTTTTTTGAAGAAGTAACAAAGAAGATTGATGAGGGCAGAGCGGTTGATGTGACTTCATTAAGGCGTTTGACAAGATTGCCCATGGGAGACTGATTAGCAAAGTTAGATCACACGGAATACAGAGAGAATTACCCATTTGGAGACAGAACTGGCTCAAAGGTAGAAGACAGAGGGTGGTGGTGGAGGATTGTTTTTCAGACTGGAGGCCTGTGACCAGTGGTGTGCCACAAGGATTGGTGCTGGGTCCTCTACTTTTTGTAATTTACATAAATGATTTGGATGTGAGTATAAGAGGTACAGTTAGTAAGTTTGCAGATGACACCAAAATTGAAGGTATAGTGGACAGCAAAGAGGGTCACCTCAGATTACAACAGGATCTTGACCAGATGGGCCAATGGGCCGAGATGGGGCAGATGGAGTTTAATTCAGATAAATGCGAGGTGCTGCATTTTGGGAAAGCAAATCTTAGCAGGACTTATACATTTAATGGTAAGGTCCGAGGGAGTGTTGCTGAATTAAGAGACCTTGGAGTACATGTCCATAGCTACTTGAAAGTGGAGTCACAGGTAGATGGGATAGTAAAGAAGGCGTTTGGTATGCTTTCCTTTATTGGTCAGAGTATTGAGTACAGGAGTTGGGAGGTCATGATGCGGCTGTACAGGACATTGGTTAGGCCACTGTTGGAATATTGCATACAATTCTGGTCTACTTCTTATCGGAAAGATGTTGTGAAACTTGAAAGGGTTCAGAAAAGATTTACAAGGATGTTGCCAGGGTTGGAGGATTTGAGCTATAGGCAGAGGCTGAACAGGCTTGGGCTGTTATCCCTGTATCGTCAAAGGCTGAGGGATGACCTTACAGAAATTTACAAAATTATGAGGGGCATGGATAGGATAAGTAAACAAAGACTTTTCCCTGGGATTGGTGAGACAAGAACTAGAGGGCATAGGTTTAGGGTGAGAGGGGAAAGAGACCTAGGGGCAACGTTTTCAAAAAGAGAGTGATACGCGTATGGAATGAGCTGCCAGAAGAAGTGGTGGAGTCTGGTACAATTGCAACATTTAAGAGGCATTTGGATAGGTATTTGAATGTGAAGGGTTTGGAGGGTTATGGGCCGGGTGCTGGGAGGTGGGACTAGATTGGGTTGGGATATCTAGTCAGCATGGATGGGTTGGACCGAAGGGTCTGTTTCCATGCTGTACATTTCTATGACTAATTCCAGCTCTACATATCTGACAGCATGTCACGTGTGATATGTGAAAATGGCTAATTCCCACATTTAACGGCATTCAATGTGATGAGTACAATCAGCCACAGCGTACAAAGGTACTTTGTTAAACACAATTGTGCCTCATGGCTCAATGGGTGATCTGGTGCAGCCCATAACCCTATACATGCAGTAGCAGGACCTGAGTTGGTGTCAGGCCACGTAGTGGGACTCTTCATCAGTGTTCTTGTTATGATCCCAATTCAAGGTTCTACAAGACAATGAAATCTGGCTTGATAGATTTTAAACATCGAGCAGAATTCACAATGTGGTCAATGTAGAGTGAGCAAAATCGTTCAATTTTCCACGCTTGAATGGACAGATGAGAATTTCACTAGTGAAAGGTGAGAGTCTCATTTCCATGCACTAGCATTTCATTACTACCTATCCTTGCTTTATTGATATTAAGTTCCTCATTCTCCCACACCATGGAGAGAAACTAGATAGTGACAATTCCTGACATGAAACTTAGAGCAGGTAACTGGTGGCTCCAGCTCATTGCTTGCTTCTCCAGGTCCCCACCTTGTCCAGCAGTCCCAGGATATGCTCCCTGCATGGTGGCAGCCTGAACACGTGTTCACATAGTTAGTATCGGACATGTACCTGCCTTATCACACCATCATAGTCCCCGTCAGACTCAATTAGAATGTATTCTTTGCTTTAAAGCTGTTCTTTGGAACACAGTGACATCTCTCATTGCAATGATGGTACCAGGCCACCTTATGCCCAGGGACATGAACCTATCTCATACAGGATAAATCTCAGGACTCTTTACTTGCTTTCTCAGCACTCACTCACTTTGACCTTTTTGGATACTTGCAACATCTCTGCCTTGTCTTGTCTTACCTTTTTGCACCTTGCTACCTCATTTAGAAAATACAGCTCACAATATTTCTGGATTGCCTTGCCTTCTATTGCAAACACAATGCCAGGCTTGGTTGTCAGGCAGTGACCAGTGAAGGGGGTGGACACATTGCCGTAGGGCAGCTTGCTATGTCAGTATCACACCGACGACATGGACTAGAGGTTTATGCGACAAACACACTGTATGTGCTTCAGCCAAATAACTACATCTCAAAGTCTAAGGGGAGCTGTTCTTGGTCAAACCAAGGGGAACTGGTGTCAGTCAGGTTTCCCATCACAATCTGTCAAGGGCAGTGTCTGATCTCTGTCCTCAGTCTTGGATATAGTCAGTAAACTATTTGGAGCAACCAGGATCAGGGGTTCTGTATTATTATAGTCACAGTCAGTCCTGCAGGTCCAGTGTAACCAGATGGGGAGTTACTGGTAAATCAGTTGGGAATCTGCTCTGATATTGGTCAGGGATCGAGTTGGGGCTGTCTGTCCAAGCCCATCAGGTGGTTGACCATGGTCAGTCCTGGGGGCCTGTTGACTGAAAGTCAAGGTGGGTTATCAGCGATCACTGTTGTGTTAGAGAAGTTGTGAGGATTGGGGACAGCATGCTGGGTTGAAAATGGGACAATATTTATGACAGGGCCAACTGAACATATGAGGGTGGAAGACAATAATAGGACATTGGAGGTTACTACTGGAAGGTGATATCATCAATAGTCACCACCCTGGCTTTGAGGCTGAGACAGTCCATTCTGATAGTTTACATGGCCAACCTGGAAGCCTGGGTAATGTTGAAAGATAAAGACTTAAATGAAAGTAATAGGTGGGAATGTGGGGGAGCCCAGAACGTACGATGTCAAGAGAGAGTATAAGTGAGAAAGGAATATGAATGTTTGAGGGTTCTCCTGGATACCAGGCTGAGTTTGAAACTTTCTGAGTGTGTCACCTTCCATCCTCAATTAAATCGTAAATGTATGATGGAAATGAGAAATGGCCATACTATACTGAGAACAGGCGGAGTAAGTGGTTTTATCCATCTGAGCACATGGGTCAGTGCAGACTTGATGGCTGAATGTCCTCCTTCCATGGACAATGAAGGTGCAGGAAATTTGAGGAGGGGCAAATGAGCTGGCACATTGTGAGGCTGTCACACAGCTGTACCATCTGCTGAAGTCCACCCTATCACCTGAAGGAGGGGTGACCATCCATTCCTGGTGACCTTCAAGGTGACAGCTGTGCTAGCTTTATATGCAACAGGCTCTTTCCAAGGATCAACTCGGTACCTTGTGTTTTATCCACCGACAAATGTACCAAGGCTCTTACTGGTCCAGTTTGTGCCAGGTCACACTGCTTCACCTTGCATCCCCATGATGAGGTCAGTGCTGCAGCATGGACTGGCAACATAGCTGGCTTCTCCCAGGTAGAGGATGTCATTTTCAGAGTACCATAATCAGAATATGGCTGACTGTACAGAGGTTCATTCCCAAGAAAAGAAAGATTAACCGGGGAGGGATTAGACAACCTTGAGTCAGGAAATGTATTAAAGAAAAAAAGAGATCCTATAAAGTGGCATTGGCATCAGTTTTGGAACAGGGGGGATCTGTACCATTGGGACGGTCTCCACCTGAACCGATCAGGTACCAATGTTCTAGCGAAGAGGATAAATAGGGTGGTCAGTAGGACTTTAAACTTCTGAGTTGGGGGGAAGGGAAAGTGAAAGCGACAGGGAGTATGGAGGTAAATGGAAAGATAAGCAGCAGGATAGCATGTTTCCAGGGGGATTTAAAATTGAGGCAGACTGAGAATGCAGAAAAAAGCAAGGATAACTTAGGACATATGACTTACAACATCTCTAATAAGGAAGTTAGCATTAAGGCACTTTACCTGAATGCTCATAGCATTCATAACAAAGCCGATGAATTGATGGCACAGATAATAGTGAATGATTATGATGTAGTAGGCATCACAGAGACTTGGTTACAGGGGGGTCAGGACTGGCAGTTAAACCTCCATGGTTTTTCAACTTATCGAAAAGACAGAGAGGTGGGCAGAGGGGGTGGGGTTGCCTTGTTAGTTAAGAACAAAATTAAATCTATGGTATTGAATGACATAGCGTCGGATGATGTGGAGTCTGTGTGGGTGGAATTGAGGAACCACAAAGGCAAAAAAACCATAATTGGAGTTGTGTACAGACCTCCTAACAGTGGTCAGGACCAGGGACGCAACATGTACCGGGAAATAGAGAAGGCATGTCAGAAAGGCAAGGTTACATTGATCATGGGTGACTTCAATATGCAGGTGGACTGGGTAAATAATGTTGCTAGTGGATCTAAAGAAAGGGAATTCATGGAATGCTTACAGGATGGCTTTTTGGAACAGCTTGTCATGGAGCCCACAAGAGAGCAGGCTATTCTGGACCTAGTGCTTTGCAATGAACCAGACTCTATAAAAGATCTTAAAGTAAGGGAACCCTTAGGAAGTAGCAACCATAATATGGTAGAGTTCAGTCTGGAGTTTGAAAGGGAGAAGGCAAAATCTGATGTAATGGTGTTACAGTTGAATAAAGGTAATTATGAGGGCATGAGAGAGGAACTGACTAAAATAGACTGGAAGCAGAGGCTAACCGGGAAGACACTAGAGCAAAAATGGCAGGAGTTTGTAGGTATAATTGAGGACACTGTACAGAGGTTCATTCCCAAGAAAAGAAAGATTAACCGGGGAGGGATTAGACAACCTTGGCTGACAAAGGAAGTCAGGAAATGTATTAAAGAAAAAGAGAGATCCTATAAAGTGGCTAAGAACAGTGGGAAATCAGAAGATTGGGAAGGATACAAAAGCAAACAGAGGATAACAAAGAGTGTAATAAGAAATGAGAGGATCAAATATGAAGGTAGGCTAGCCAGTAATATTAGAAATAATAGTAAAAGTTTCTTTCAATACATAAGAAACAAACGACAGGCAAAAGTAGACATTGGGTCACTTCAAACTGATGCAGGGAGCCTAGTGATGGGAGATAAGGAAATAGCAGGAGAACTTAACAAGTACTTTGCGTCAGTTTTCACAGTGGAAGACATGAGTAATATCCCAAAAATTAAAGGGTGTCACGGGGCTGAGTTGAGTATGGTTGCCATTACGAAAGAGATAGTGCTAGAAAAGTTAAAAAGTCTTAAAATTGATAAATCTCCTGGCCCCGATGGGATACACCCTAGAGTTCTGAGAGAGGTTGCTGAGGAAATAGCAGAGGCATTGGTTGAGATCTTTCAAGAGTCACTGGAGTTAGGAAAGGTCCCGGATGATTGGAAGATGGCTGTAGTAACCCCCTTGTTCAAGAAAGGATCAAGGCAAAAGATGGAAAATTATAGGCCAATCAGCTTAACCTCGGTTGTTGGTAAAATTCTAGAATCCATCATTAAGGATGAGGTTTCTAAATTCTTGGAAGAGCAGAGTCTGATTAGAACAAGTCAACATGGATTTAGTAAAGGGAGGTCATGCATGACAAACCTGTTGGAATTTTTTGAAGAGGTAACAAGTAGGTTAGACCAGGGGAACCCAGTGGATGTGGTCTATCTGGACTTTCAAAAGGCCTTTGATAAGGTGCCACACGGGAGGCTGCTGAGCAAGGTGAGGGCCCATGGTGTTCGAGGTGAGCTGCTGGGATGGATTGAGGATTGGCTATCTAACAGAAGGCAGAGAGTTGGGATAAAAGGTTCTTTTTCAGAATGGCAGCCGGTGACGAGCGGTGTCCCACAGGGTTCGGTGCTGGGGCCACAGCTGTTTGCATTATATATTAATGATTTGGATGAGGGAACCGGGGGCATTCTAGCGAAGTTTGCCGATGATACAAAGTTAGGTGGACAGGCAGGTAGTACTGAGGAAGTGGGGAGGCTACAGAAGGATCTAGACAGGTTGGGAGAGTGGTCCAGGAAATGGCTGATGGAATTTAACGTGAGCAAGTGCGAAGTCTTGCACTTTGGCAAAAAGAATAAAAGCATGGACTACTTTCTAAATGGTGAGAAACTTAATAAAGCCAAAGCACAAAGGGATCTGGGAGTGCTAGTCGAGGATTCTCTAAAGGTAAACATGCAGGTTGAGTCTGTGATTAAGAAAGCGAATGCAATGTTGTCTCTTATCTCAAGAGGGTTGGAATATAAAAGCAGAGATGTACTACTAAGACTTTATAAAGCTCTGGTTAGGCCCCATTTGGAGTACTGTGTCCAGTTTTGGTCCCCACACCTCAGGAAGGACATACTGGCACTGGAACGTGTCCAGCGGAGATTCACACGGATGATCCCTGGAATGACAGGTCTAGCATATGAGGAACGGCTGAGGATACTGGGATTGTATTCGTTGGAGTTTAGAAGATTAAGGGGAGATCTAATAGAGACGTACAAAATAATACATGGCTTTGAAAAGGTGGATGCTAGAAAATTGTTTCTGTTAGGCGAGGAGACTAGGACCCGTGGACACAGCCTTAGAATTAGAGGGGGTCATTTCAGAACGGAAATGCGGAGACATTTCTTCAGCCAGAGAGTGGTGGGCCTGTGGAATTCATTGCCACGGAGTGCAGTGAAAGCCGGGACGCTAAATGTCTTCAAGGCCGAGATTGATAGGTTCTTGTTGTCTAGAGGAATTAAGGGCTACGGGGAGAACGCTGGCAAGTGGAGCTGAAATGCGCATCAGCCATGATTGAATGGCGGAGTGGACTCGATGGGCCGAATGGCCTTACTTCCACTCCTATGTCTTATGGTCTTATGGACTTCATCAATAGAAAGGGTTCTGTGCTATCACTGCACAAAGTGATCTATGATCATCAGTGCCACATAGATGATTACACCAGAAGCTGCCATGATGCTGCTATCTTTGAGAACTCTTATGTTCCTGCTTCATTTCAAAGGCCTGATACCATCCCTCATATGCCACTATTTTGAAATCCAAACTCCCAAACTAATATATATGTATACAAAAACATTTCTTCACACTTTTCCCTATCAACCTGGGAGTGTTATGAACAAGAAAGCAGTACATCCTGGGTTTTCTGGAAATCAGAAAGCACAAGGTTGAATTGAAGCAAGGGCTGGGTGGAAAGCAAGATATCCATAGTTGACCAACAATAGCTTGATCATTAGGCTAGGTAACATAATAAGGATGTGCTAGAATATGAGAAGGGGCATATAGAAGAAACAAACCATCACCCTCAATGTTCTAAATGATGCTGCTTGCTCCAGCCTCTGTTGCAGTAGCTACCATGATTGAGAGATCCAAATCTTCGACAGGACTCAGAAGATGCAAGCATTTCCCCACTGGTTCAGTGAAACATGTACAAACAGGTGGCAAACTGTGAGCCCTATGTCTGAAAATGGCCCAGGATGAACTTTTAACCCAGCACAATATTGGATTGTTCGCTTATAGCAAGCTATTAGAATACGTAATCAAAGTGAGATATCTGTTACATTCACAATTGAATGCTGAAAGTTTCATTAAATGCTATTGCTTTAAGCTTTGAAATGATGAATGGAACACTTACTTGTCCATACAACAGACATGCCCTAAGCAATTTAACAAGCGTGAAGGAAGCCTTAAAACAGAGCAACTTTGGCATCAAGTGAATATTGCGAGGTAAGATTGCTGCATTTTGGAGTTAATTGTCTCTAGGTTTGGCACCTCTGGCCAATTTTTTTTTGAGCCTGACTTCTCACTTCCAACTAGACAACGCATTCCTTTTCCTGTGCAATAGATTATTACCTAAGCTCAACCGGAAGACATTATCTCTTTTTTTTGGCTTATTTTGCAACTGATTTAATGCTGCCATTCTATCTCTAGGGAGCTGGAAGAATACTGGCCTGAGTTTTCTCCCAGTCTTCTCCATCTCAGCTGGACAAACCAGCTCTTGTCAGTAGCCTGCTTTCAGATTTGAGTAGAAATACAGCTGCAAAAGTCTGTTTAAGCAACAGGCGTGACCACCAGTTTTCGCATCAACGATCCGCTTTCCAATGCTGGAGCCAAAATATCGTCAGGTCTAGAGATCCCTAAAGAATCTACCAAAACAAAATCACATCTTATCTTATTCTGAACTCAATGGTCTTGATAAAGCTAATCACTAATAAGTGGTATATTGGAGAAAATTGGATTGGAAATCTTATTAGGATCCTATCTTCTCACTTGAAGACTGTGCCTGCTCTGAACATTGTCCCTGGGTATCCCAAAGCAACATAGAAGACATAGACCTGGCCTAACATATTCCCATCTCTACTCTTCATTTTATGACAAGCAACAGACCATACCTACAGCACAAGGGACAATAATATCAGGAGCACACATTTCAGTCTATGACTTCAACTATAGTCAGTGAAACTGCAAATAGGTTAAAGAATGATCGTCATTAGGAATAATATACTTGTACAGCAATTACAAACTTTAATTAATCACTTTGAAATGTCAAACTTACTGATTTACCTCCTATCCTTCCCCTCAACAGTTTGAAAACTGCTGTTACATGGCTAATCATGACTGTGGTGAATTTAAATTCACTAGTGAGCTGGGCAAACAAATATGTGGGAGAATTTCAACTGCTTGCCATCAGTTTCTTATCGATGAACCAAATGACTAACAATACAAAACTCACTGGGGACGTTGTGTTCAGCTACTCATCTGAAGCAATATTCAGGCCACCCTCCAATAGTTACCTAATGTTCTGACATTAAATTAAGAGCAAACTTAGTAGGAATTCAAAGATTATGAAACAAATAAGACTTTTCCTGAGGAAGAAACAGGCTCAAGGGATCGAATTACCTTCTTCTTTCCCTGTGTCAGCAAACTGAGAAATGAGTTCTATCATGGATAAATGCCAATAAACATCTTCAACTCCTTAGCAACATATTAGACAATAGACAATAGACAATAGATGCAGGAGTAGGCCATTCAGCCCTTCGAGCCTGCACCGCCATTCAATATGATCAGTATCCTGTTCCAGCCTTATCTCCATAACCCTTGACTCCACTATCTTTAAGAGCTCTATCCAATTCTTTCTTAAATGAATCCAGAGACTGGGCCTCCACTGCCCTCTGGGGCAGAGCATTCCACACAGCCACCACTCTCTGGGTGAAGTAGTTTCTCCTCATCTCTGTCCTAAATGGTCTACCCCGTATTTTTAAGTTGTGTCCTCTGGTTCGGCACTCCCCCATCAGCAGAAATATGTTTCCTCCTGCCAGAGTGTCCAATCCTTTCATAATCCTATACATTTCAATCAGATCCCCTCTCAGTCTTCTAAACTCAAGGGTATACAAGCCCAGTCGCTTCAGTCTTTCAGCGTAAGGCAATCCTGCCATTCCAGGAATTGACCTCATGAACCTACGCTGCACTCCCTCAATAGCCAGAATGTCTTTCCTCAAATTTGGAGACCAGAACTGTACACAGTACTCCAGGTGTGGTCTCACCAGGGCCCTGTACAGCTGCAGAAGTACCTCTTTGCTTCTATACTCAATTCCTCTTGTTATGAAGGCCAGCATGCTATTAGCCTTCTTCACAATCTGCCTTCCTGTTCTTGCCACCAAAGTGGATTACCAGACATTTATCCACATTAAACTGCATCTGCCATGCATCTGCCCACTCACCTAACTTGTCCAGGTCACCCTGTAATCTCCTAACATCCTCATCACATTTCACCCTACCACCCAACTTTGTATCATCAGCAAATTTGCTAATGTTATTGCTGATACCATCTTCTATATCATTTACATATATTGTAAAAAGCTGCGGTCCCAGCGGTACCCCATTGGTCACTGTCTGCCATTCTGAAATGGAGCCGTTAATCACTACCCTTTGTTTCCTATTAGCCAACCAATTCTCTATCCAATCTAGTACTTTGCCCCCAATACCGTGCGCCCTAATTTTACTCACTAACCTCTTGTGTGGGACTTTATCAAAAGCTTTCTGAAAGTCCAGCTACACTACATCTACTGGATCTCCCTCGTCCATCTTCCGAGTTACATCCTCAAAAAATTCAAGAAGATTAGTCAAGCATGATTTCCCCTTCATAAATCCATGCTGACTCTGTCCTATCCTGTTACTATTATCCAGATGTGCCGTAATTTCATCCTTTATAATAGACTCCAGCATCTTTCCCACCACTGAGGTCAGACTAACTGGTCTATAATTTCCTGCTTTCTCCCGCCCACCCTTCTTAAAAAGTGGCACAACATTAGCCACCCTCCAATCCTCAGGAACCGACCCCGATTCTATTGAACTCTGGAAAATAATCACCAGCGCATCCACGATTTCCCGAGCCACCTCCTTCAGTGCCCTGGGATGCAGGCCATCAGGTCCCAGAGACTTATCAACCTTCGGACCTAACAGTCTCTCCAACACCAAATCCTGGCAAATATAAATTCCCTTAAGTTCAGGTCCTTCAGCCACTGTTACCTCAGGGAGATTGCTTGTGTCTTCCCCAGTGAACACAGATCTGAAGTACCCATTTAATTCCTCTGCCATTTCTTCGTTCCCAGTAATATATTCCCCTGTTTCTGTCTTCAAGGGCCCAATTTTTGTCCTAACCATTTTTTTGCCTTGGACAAACCTAAAAAAGCTTTTACTATCCTCCTTTATATATTCTTGGCCAGTTTACCTTCGTACCTCATTTTTTCTCTGCGTATTTCCTTCTTACTAATCCTCTGTTGTTCTTTAAAAGCTTCCCAGTCCTCAGTTTTCCCACTTATCTTCGCTAAGTTATACTTTTTCTCTTTTAACTTTATATGTTTCTTTACTTCCCTCGTCAGCCACGGCCGCCCATGTCTCCTCCTGTGATCTTTCTTCCTTTTAGGAATGAACTGATCCTGCAACTTCTGCATTATACACAGAAGTATAAATATCCGCCATTGTTCCTCCACGGTCTTTCCTGTTAAAGTATTGCACCATTGAACTTTGGCCAGTTGCTCCCTCATAGCTCCATAGTTTCCTTTATTCAACTGAAATATTGTCACTTCCGATTGTACCCACTCCCTCTCAAATTGCAGATTGAAGCTTATTGTATTATGGTCACTACTTCCCAATGGCTCCTTCACTTCGAGGTCACTGACCAATTCTGGTTCGTTACACAATACCAGATCCAGAATCGCCTTATCCCTGGTCGGCTCCAGCACCAGCTGCTCTAAAAATCCATCTCTGAGGCACTCCAAAAAGTCTCTTTCTTGAGGCCCAATACCATCCTGATTCTCCCAGTCTACCTGCATGTTAAAATCCCCCATAACAACTGTAGTAACATCTTTGCGACAAGGCAATTTCAGCTCCTGATTCAACTTACATCCGACATCCAGACTACTGTTTGGGGGCCTGTAGATGACTCCCATGAGGGTCTTTTTACCCTTAGTGTTTCGAAGCTCTATCCACACTGACTCTACATCCCCTGACTCTAGGTCCGCCCGCGCAAGGGACTGAATATCCTCCCTTACCAACAAGGCCACCCCACCCCCTCTGCCCGTCAGTCTGTCCTTACGATAGCACGTGTAGCCTTGAATATTCATTTCCCAGGCCCTGTCCCCATGAAGCCACGTCTCAGTTATCCCCACAATATCGTATCTGCCAATTTCCAAAAGAGCCTCAAGCTCATCCACCTTGTGTCTAATGCTTCGTGCATTTATATATAGAATTTTTAATTTGTTACTGCTCTCACCCTTCCCCTCAACCCTTATTTCACTCAACTTTACAGCATGATGCCTTTTCCAGTTTTCTGCCTCCTTGATACAGTTGTCTTTCTTGACTTCTCTTGTTCTAACTACCCCTTCAATTTCCTTTTTAAACATCCAGCTTGTCCCCTCCCCCCCGCTACTTAGTTTAAATGTAGCGGTGTTGCAGCAGAAAACCTGCCTGGCAGAATGCTGATCCCTGGTCTATTAAGGTGCAAGCCGTCTCTCTTGTAGAATTTATGGTTACCATAAAATATACCCCAGTGATCCAAGAACTTGAAACCTTGCTTCCTGCACCAGTTCCCCAACCACACGTTCAAGTCCATTATCTCCCGGTTTCTGGCCACACTAGCCCGAGGAACTGGAAGCAAACTGAAGATAACCACCTTGGCCCTTGGACGTCCTGCTTTTTAGCCTTCTTCCTAGTTCTCCGAAGTCTCGCTGTAGTATGTTCCTCCTCTTCTTCCTGACATCATTTGTGCCGACGTGTACCACCACCTCGGGCTCTTCACCCTTGTCCTTGAGGATGTCCTGCACTCTGTCCGCGATGTCTTTCACTCTAGCACCAGGAAGGCAACACACCATCCTTAAATCCCATCTGCTGCCACAAAAACCCCGGTCAGTTCCTCTCACGATGGAGTCCCCTATTATCACGGCTCTGTGCGATATCCAACTCTTCCGCTCTGCTTCTGCGGCAACTTTTGATTGACAAACATGGCCGCCTTGCGAACTGGCAGTGTCATCAGACTCTACTGTTTCCAAAAGCTTCAACTTGTTCCTGACAGGTACTTCTCCCGGCGTACCTGCAGAGAGCGGCGGGAGCTGGGCGGTAGTTCAGACGGAGCGCAAAGCCAGTCGGGAAGGTAAGTGATTGTTATATAAAGAACTTACCTCGACGCCAACGGTCTTTTCGCAGCAGAGAGCGGCGGGAGCTGGGCGGAAGTTCAGATGGAGCGCAAAGCCGGTCGGGAAGGTAAGTGATTGTTATTAGAGTGGGTGTGTTCTTGGGTATTGTTGAAAATTCTCAAAGGAGTGGAAACTAATCCATCTCACTCTTGAATTAAACAAAGAACTGTGGATGCTTGAAATCTGAAACAAAACAGAAATTGGTGGAGAAACCTAGCAGGTCTGGCAGTATATGTGAAGAGAAACCAGAGTTACTGTCTTTGAGTCGAGTGACCCTGCCTCAGAACCCACATTCCTGACTTGTGCCTGGAGAGACAAGAGGAGAGTTACTCACTGCAGATTCCTGGCTTCTGACCCACTCTTAGTGTATTCAAGTTGCTGGTCCAGTTCAGTTTCTGATCAATGATAATCCTCAGAGATTGATATTGATATTGGCGGTGATAATGCCATTAAACGTCAGGCATGTTAGTAAGATACTCTCTCTGTTGCAGATAGTTATTAATTGGCATTCATGTGACATGAATGTTACATGCCACTTGTTAGTCCAAACCTGGATATTGGCTGAAGACTGGCAATTGTGTAGCTATACATCTGCAGAGGAGCACAAGATAGATTATCCATTTAATAGCTCAGCCTGAAGATGGATGCAAATGGTTCAGCCTTGTATTTTTCACTGCTGTCCTTAGCTTCCTCATCATTGAGAATGGGGATATATGTGGTGTTTTCTCACATGTCAAGATGAGACTTTGTCTCCTCAGGGACTGTGCAGTTGTCACTCCTCCTGAGACTATCATGGACAGTTATATCTGCAGCAGATAAATTGGTGAGACTGATATCAAGTAGGTATTTTCCTCTTGTTAATTCCTCATTGCTACTTTCTGTGTCCTTGCCATCCTCCGTACTTCTTCCAACTGGTATTTGGCTTGCTGGTATATTAGTTCATTGGGTGAAGGGCTGTGTCGATGGTAATCAGCAGGATCTCCCCTTGCCCAAGTTTGATACCATGAGTTTTCATGGAACCCACAGTTAGCATTGAGAACTCTAGGACAACTCCCTCCTGATTTATATAAAACTGTACAACCACCTCTGTCTGTCCTGCAAGATAAAAATCACACAACACCAGGTTATAGTTGAACAGGTTTATTTGGAAGGACTAGCTTTCAAAGCGCTACTTCTTCATCAGGTGGTTGTAAAGCAGGACATAAAACTCAGAATTGACAGCAAAAGATTACAATGATACAATAATGCACTGAACAAACCTACATTGTTAAATCTTTTCATCTTTTAGAACTGGTTTACTGGTTTTGGTTCTTTAATATGTAAATCCCAGAACTTCTTTTAAGTCACATTCTCAAGATAACTTAAGGTTTTATAACAAAAGGAGACATCTCAGCTCAGACAATGCATTAAATGTGTGAGTTTAGAGTGTGTTTGTATCCTAACCTTGAGTCAGACTAGTTCTATTTCCAAAGTGGAATTTACAAGATATTGGATGGCTTGACTGCCTGCATCAACTGCTTGTAGATTCTGCATTTTTTGAGCAAAATAGAATGTACCTGCAAATATAATTCTACAAATACAAATTCATCCCATAGACTTACATGTGTGTGCATGTGCAGGAGAGGGAAAGACAAAGTGAGTGTGGGTACATGTGAGAAAATGTGTTTTTGTATGTATGCAAGTATGGTGATGTGTGTGTGTTAGTGTGATAGCATATAAGCCAGTGAGAGGGTGTGTTTGTGTGTGTGTGTGAGAGAGAGAGAGAAGGGATGTATGTGTGTGTGTGCATGAGAGAGGGTCTGCATGAGTGTGTGAGTATGTAAGAAAGTGTGTGTGTGTGTAAGAGAGAGAGAGAGAGAGAGAGACAGAGTATATAGTGCAATGGGAGTGATTGATAAGTTGAGGCCATCCTCATGGGTACACTCACATGCACACACTCATTCCAAAATCGGCTCCTCAAAACCATGTCCTGCTAGTGACATTGTGGGTCAGCTTTCCCAAATTTGGCAGATTTAGTTGGGTGGACTTTGCAGGGCCCACAGGCTAGGTTTGGTTTATTGTCCTCAGTGCTACGAGCTAATGTTGGGTGATCAGTCAGAGTCATTACTTTTTTTGAGTCTCTAATTCTTTCATACAAATGACTGGCTTGCTGGGTCATTTAGGAGTCAATAACATTGATCTGAAACTGGAGTCTTGGGTAGGTCAGATTAGGTAGGGAGAGGAGATTTAATTCCTGGAAGCAGCATTAGTGAACCAAATGGGTTTTTAACAACAATCACTTGATCAATACAATTAGACAAGCTTTTCATTCCAGATTTATTCATTGATTCAGATTTCACCATCTGATTTAATGGGTTTTGAATGCACATCCCCGGCTTGGCAGCCTGGATCTCTAGATGACCAGACAAGTGATACTAGCATGACACCATTATGTCCCATTCAGTTGAGAATACTAACACAAATGGAACTTGATAGGTTCTGATGGTGTCAGATTCTGGGATCTCCACAGGTTAAGAGATTGTGTTTTCTAACACCATGGTGAGACAGAGTAAGATTATGCTGAAAACATCCCTGCAGTATAAGTTTATTTATGTACAGTGTAATTAGGTTTGCAGCTAAAAGGAAAGGAAACTTAATATCCTGTTAACACCTGACCACTGAGGCAAGCTGACTAATTGCTTATTGGTTAAATCTCTGTGAGGAAAACAAATCCACCAACTTATCAATCACTCATCACTTTGTGACTTCAGTGTTTTGTTTCATTGCCTGAGAACATCCACATGAAAAAATTAGTGATGTGTTGACTGTCAAGATTGACTGGGAGAGCTGCAAATAGGAAACATACTCAAAATTGATTAAAATGGCTCATTTCAGCACTGAATGTATTGCAAAAATAATGAAAAGCCTGGAATGACATCAAGACCGCAATATCTGTCCAAAGATCAAATTACATTTCAAAACTGCTCCTGTGGTGAATGATGTCATTCAAATGACTCAATGAGGTTACTTCTTTGAGTATCCATTATCTTCAGTAACAGGCAGGGAAAATTCTAATCAATGTTCTACTTCAATATTTTCCAAAAAAAGAACATGATGCTGACACAGCAATTCAGGAGGCTTCAGCAGATATTTAGCTCCACATTTCTGGCTTTACTAATAGTCTGGTACTCTCTTACAGAAATCTAATTCTTATTGATTATCCTCTTGTCTTTGATTTCATAATGAATGTCTTGTAGCATTGTCAGTAGTATCCCTGCCTCTGAATCAGAAACTTCAAGCTTAAGTACAACTTCTTATAGCAATGTGTATCCATTACATGTTTAAACAGACTGAGTATCAACCTGCAAAAGGCACACATCAAAGGCAAATGGTAATATGAGAGATTTTGGTGATTGAAAAGAAGTTGGATCTTCCCTGATCACTGTCTATAGCTCCAGACTACATCATACATGTAGACGTGAATGTTACCACAGCATTAAGGGATGACGATGGCCCAATGGCAGTTTCGCCAGAATATGAATCCAGAGACCCAGATAATATTGTGGGGACCCAGGTTCAAATCCTGTTATGGCAGATGGTGAAACTTGAGTTCAATATAGAAAACCCTGCAACTTAGAGTCTAATGATGATCATAAAGCCACTGCCAATTGTTGGGAAAAACCCAAATCCATTAAGGAACAAAATCTGTCATCCCTACCTGGTCTGGCCTACATGTGACTTCATACCCACAGCAATGTGTTTGACTCCCAACTGCCCCCCGGCCAATTAGGGATGGGTAAAAATGTTGGTCTGGCCAGTGAAATCCAGGTCCTGGAAATGAATTAACAGCGCCAGAGACCCGGGTTCAATTCCTGCCTCAGGCGACTCTGTGTGGAGTTTGCACATTCTCCCCGTGTCTGCGTGGGTTTCCTCCGGGTGCTCCGGTTTCCTCCCACAATCCAAGAAAAAATGTGCAGGTTAGGTGAATTGGCCATGCTAAATTGCCCGTAGTGTTAGGTGAAGGGGTAAATGTAGGCATATGGGTCTGGGTGGTATACGCTTCGGCGGGTCAGTGTGGACTTGTTGGGCCGAAGGGCCTGTTTCCACACTGTAAGTAATCTAATCCAATCTAAAACATACTGACTCCCTGCGTGAACTGCAGCACACAATCAAACAATATACAGCTCTATAGTTCCTCAATTAGAAGGATGCAATGAAAGTCCACACAGCAGAGACTCACAAAAAATTGTGCACTCTAATGAAACAGCTATACTCACTACAGGCTCCTGCTGCACTTTAGATGCGGTGTGAAAATATAATTGCTGTTCGATCACATGAAAAGAACAAGCTTCAGGTGGGACTATTCTTCAATAAGCATTTGCTTTGAACTCCCTGACTTTCTTCCTGTGTGCTGCCATATTTTCATGGGAAGTGCAGCAGGAAATTTGCTCACACAAAGATTTAAATTGCTCTTCCGATTAAGTTATGGTTACAAAAGGAAGTCGAAAAAAATTGAGGGCCAATATCTTGGTTAAAATCAATTGTACTGAGTTTCTATCTTTTTCTTTTTTCCTGAATTTATATGAAAGGTCTACAGTGAACGACACAGTGTGGATTTTATTTTTGGACCAACGCTTTGGAATTAATGAGCATTCACATCTCACATTAGGTTTTATGTCTTCTCTTGCTACATATTACCTACTGAATCATTCACTGCAACCTTCATCTGCACAACTCCCACACAGTTAAATCATTTTAATCTTGCAAAACAAATAATGTAATAAACATTGCTTTACATTCTGCTGATACATTTTGAGTTTCTATCTGACATCACCTGTCTTTGTCTATTTGTTGACATTGACTTTATATGCATCATGAAGCAGATGGTTCAGCATGATGACTAGCACAGGAAAAGCAGCCATCTCTCGTGAATGCAATTCTATTTCCATCAGGAAATTCAAAGTGCACAGGAGGATCTGTTATGGAATATTGTATTAAATAATATGCTGACAACTATCCATTAATTCACATCAAATTAAACATCAAATGTATGTATTTATTAAAAAATATTGCAGTGACTATTAAAGAGAATTTAGCATACCTGTATAATGACAAGGAAATAGCAGAGACATTAAAGAAATATTTCATATCTATTTTCAGTGTGGAAGAAACAAAAATCTGACCAGAAATAGTTGAAAAGCAAAAGTCTGATAAGACAGAGGGGATTTTAAAGTAATTAACGATAGCAAATTAAAATGTACTGAAATTGAAAGCCAACAAATCCTCTGGGCCTGATGGTCTACATCTCTGAGTTCCAAAAGTGGTGGTTGTAGAGATAATTAATACATTAATGTGATTCTCTAAAACTTCCCCAATTCTGAATTAATCCCAATGGTTTGAAAAGCAGCAAATGTGACATGACCATTCAAGAAAAGACATAGGAAGAAAACTGAACGCGAGACCAGTTAACCTGACACTGATAGAGAAAATGCCAGAACTTTTATTAAGGAAGTAGATACAAGCTTTTAGAGAAAAAAAATCTTGACATTGTTTTATGAGAGGAATACTGTGTTTGATTAATCTATTTGAGGATGTTTTTTGAGGATGTAACTAGCGGGTTAGATAGAGCAATAGCTGCAGTGTTTTTTACTTTAAGGTGACTTTTGATAAGGTACTACACTTAAGGTTGTTAAACACATCAAGCTTATGGGGTTGGAGTGAGCTATTAGCATGTCTAGAGAGTTTGATAAAGTCAGAAAACAGTGGAAATAAATGCATTATTTCAGATTGACTAGCTTTTTCTAGAGGGATATCCCAAGGATCAGCTATTTACAGGATATATTAATGATTCAGGTGACTGAAGGGCTTGTGCCCGAAACGTCGATTCTCCTGCCTCTCAGATGCTGCCTGACCTGCTGTGCTTTTCCAGTACCACATTCTCGACTCTGATCTCCAGCATCTGCAGTCCTCACTTCCTCTTGGTGTGTGGAGTATCCAAGTTTGCTGATGACGCAGAACTAGATGGAAAACAATCTGTGATTGACTTTGCCAAGGTTGTGAGCACCCTAAATCCAGGATTATAATAGGTTGAGGAGTGGAGATGGAGGTTAATTTAGATAAGTGAGACGTGTTGCATTTTGGTGAAGCAAACTAAGGCAGGACTTATATAGTTAATGGTTGGGTCTTGGGGAGTGTTGCTGAATAAAGGGACACATGGGTCCAGGTGTATAGTTCCTTGAAAGTGAAAATGCAGGTGGACTGGGTGGTGATGAAGGTGTTTGGCACGGTTGCCTTCATTGGTCAGGATATTGAGTATAAGAGTTGGGACATCATGTTGTGGATATACAGGACATTGATGAGGCCACTTTTAGAATACTGTGTAAAATTCTGGTCTCCCTTCTATAGGAAGGATGTTGTTAAACTTGAAAGGGTTCAGAAAAGATTTACAAAGATGTTGGCGGGACTGGAGGATTTGACTTGTAGGGAGAGGCTGAATAGGTGGGGCTTTTCCCTGAGTGTCAGAGGCTGAGCAGTGACCTTATAGAGATTGATAAAATCATGAGGGGCATGGATAGGATGAATACCCAAAGTCTTTTTCCCAGGATAGGGGAGTCCAAAACTCGAGGGAATAGGTTTAAAATGAGAGTGCAAAGATTTAAGAAGGACCTGAGGGGTAACTTTTTCACTCAGAGGGTGATGTGTATGGAACGAGCTACCAGAGGAAGTAGTGGAGGTGGGTACAATTACAATGTTTCAAGGGCATCTGGACAGGTATATGAATAAGAAGAGTTTAGAAGGATATGGGCCAAATGCTGACAAATGGGACAAGGTCAAATTGGGATGTCTGGTCAGTGCAGACAATTTAGATCAAAGGGTCTTTATCCGTGCTGTATACCTCTATGTCTCTATGACTCTATAATTAGTGTGTTGCTTCTACAATATTCATCCAATAACACATCATAGTCATGAACAGGAGGTGGAAGATAGGTATGGTGAGCTCCAATTAAATGTGACCCATTAGACTTTAAAGTAGACAATGTCAGACCTGAGCGTGAAGGCTATTATGGTATAAGCATGGCAGCCTGTCCTGATTGGCCAGTCCTGTAGTCAGTATCACCCTCCAAGATATGTTACTACAACAGTGAGAGCAAGTTGGAATACATTATTTCCATGGAGTAGCAGGAGGAGGCCCATCAGTTGGAAAGGAGGCAGCCTGACAGAAAGGTCAGTAGCTTTTAACAAGACTTGGATCTGCTGAAAATAACCATTGGAATTCTCACAATATGAATAGCATGCAAGGTCAAGCTGCTAACCTGGTCTTAAAGTAACAACAAAGCTCTGATCAGGACTGTCTCAAGGCAGCCAATGTATAGGAATACTGAGGTAGTGTATGTCCTGTCACCAAAGGAAGGGTTTAAAGCTATGTGGGCTTGGAAAGAGAGCAATTTGGGAGGATCGCTTTAATCTGTGCAAAGCCAGGGTCATCACATCTCATTGCGGATAATGATGGTTAAATGGCAAGTATAACTGACTGCTGTGTTGCAGGAGTATGATCACACATACCCATGAGATGAATTGTTTTGAAAAGTGAAGTGGCCAAACAAGCAACATTGATACCCAAGGAGAAAGTAACTGTTCATCTTTTCAGGGTGGCAGACAGGTAGGCAGTCAGTGATGACAAGATTGGTGTGCATCAGAGAGAGGAATGCTCCAAGAAGCTGTCATGGAGATTTGTGAAGTTGTTTTCAATAAATGGCACTTGATAAGCTAACAGATGTCTGATGAATTCGCTGCTGAGATGGAGGAAGGTGAGTAACTTACAGTTTATCCCTTACACAAGGCCAATGGCAGAGATAACAAGCAGCTGAATGCAGATGCTGCATTTACCCCAGAGATGGCTTACACGCCGAGCAACCACTATCAGAGAGGTCAAGCACACCATCAGCACAGATACACAGAGCTCAGTGGGACAGCAGTAGAATTTAGAAGAGTAGGACGAGGTCAGCATCATGAAACATATCAGGAGGTGCAAGGAGATGGAGGAAGAGATACTTAGACCAGAAAGGAGCTGGTGTTGGGGAATTGGAAAGAGTCCAATTTAGGAGCTGAGATATCGAGCAACGAGAACATTTAAAATATCCCTCAGGCACATGACTAGGTATTTCCATATGCTCCTAAACATTATTAACAAGGACCTACTAAATATTACATTACAGAGCACGGTGCCCACATATATTTTCATTTTCATACAGATATTTTTCTCTACTGTGCACATAACAATATTTTTGTTAGTATTCAATGATATAGATGTCAAACAATTAAGATATACTCTTGCCAAAAGAACAATGCCACAAGAGAAATTGATAGCAATAAATATACTTTGCTTTCCTGTTAGCTTTTACAAATTGCGAAAAGATGATCTGATACCAGCTGGATTAAAATTATTTAGAACTAGCGATAGTTGCGAGTTTAAATACAAGTTTAATCTGGTCAAGTGTCATGTAATCGGGCCAGACACTGCTTCATACTCAGAACTCTAGTGATAGTCAGGGTTAGGAAGTGCACTACATGGCCAAATATCAATCATTTTGATAATGTAGTACAGATGCAACAATATTACATAAGTGGAGGTACAAACAAGGTTGGCCTATTTTGTTAGATTAAAGTCCTGGAACACTGATTATGTACAAGCTTTGAAAACCACCCAGATTTCTCCTTCAGATAATGCAGTAGTTAAAGCAACTTTAATTTTTCATTTTGACAGTTTCCAAATTACCTCTTACAGTGGTGAATTGTCCAGTGTGATATTTAGCAATGTTTATAGGGCTGCTCTTAACTGTCAGGCTCGGTAAGATAATTGCGGAGGATGGCAGTGCCTTGCAGGAAGTGTTCTCTGTAACATTATTTAAACATGACAATTGGATGGCAGGGTAGGATGCTGATTAGAAGCAAGGAGGCCACTTAGTGGCATCCAAAGAAGACTGCTGACAACATGGCAAGCTGAGAAGGTGGCTGAGGGACTTTGGAGGATCTCAGGTTTTTTTGGGTTCCGATCCAAGTGGCAGTGGTTAGCCCTGAACATTGGCAGCCTGGATTTTCCTTGAACAGCACAAATTAACACACTTTCCCCTCTAGGTTCACTAATACAGGTTTGGCTTATTTATGTAGGAGGGCATTATTGGCATTCCACTAAGTTGACTTGGAGCACCGTCAATCAGGAATGGATTAAAATTCCTTTATGGGCCCATATATGTCAAGGAATCCATTACTAGCATAATCAGGATCTTGCTTTATTAACTGACTTTCATGTCCTGAGGTTTATTGTTATATTTAGACCTCTTCCCTGGATCTACCTGTTGTTAAGTAATTGATTTATTTCAGCATTTTGGTTTGAATGTATGGGTTTGAACTAGTACTTGCTGTTACTTCCAACTATGTTTGATGAATTAGATAATTATTGTTACCATTCATCACCATGATACCTTTAGGGATTTAATGGATCCAAGTTAACCAGAAGGTCATTTGTCCTTAGATAAATATGATGGGCTAAGTCTTCCATTTTTGCAAACTGGCATTTTCACATATTCCTACAGATGCTGGACTTTATAAGATAGCTATCTTTACAACTGTCTTGTTAATTCAAGATAAAATGCAATAGTCTAAAGAAGAGAACACTATCTGATACAAAATACACCGAGAGACAAGTCCATGTGATGTCATATTATGTCTGACGAGAGACAAGCCTAAGTGATCTGGGTGCCTTTGGGACTCGGACCCAGACCCAAACATGGTGAGAGTAATTGGCTAGTTTTCCTTCCTGAAAACAAAGGGACTCAGACGCTCAGACTTAGCTAGGCAGGGAAGAGGTTTGGGGAAAAAGACCAATAACGCATGCTGCTATATCCGATTGAAGAAAACAACTATTTTTTGGTTAACCACCAAGCAGATTGCTGGTGGGGATGGATTCCCAGTTTGAAGAAACAATGTTCATGAAAGGTTAAAGGCCACGTTATCATGAGAGGCCACCTTGCTGCTGGAACGCCAGATGAATCTGCTCGGAAAACTAAGTAAAGGGCATTTTGGCTAAAAGGGCATTTGAAAGTTCAATCTGGTGAGGCAGAGAAAAGAGATCCCATTGAGACAGGAGGAGTTTGAGACTTTAGATACAAGATGATGGGCTGAATCTTACATTTTTGCCAGCTGGCATTTTCATTGAGTTTCAGGGAGGAGTTTTTTTCTACAAGGACGAGCAAGTTTTCTTATATTAGCATTCCGAAGTTGCCTCATTAGCTGTCTACCATGCCCTATGGCATCCCTCTAGGCTGACACTAACTTGATTCTTGAACTCACCACAGCTAGAAGTTCTTATCAATGTTCCCTGGGATATGCCAGCACTCCTGGTGCTGGCACTATCTTGGAACCCTAATTATGCATGTGATCAAGTATTGGCAGTCCAGAGCTTCCCTTCATCTTCAGCAAAGCAACACAGTAGCCATAAAAAATAACTTCTCACAACACAGAGGTGGCACTTTCTTACACATACAACTGCACATTCCAACCCCAGTCACTGTTTAAACACTGGGCTACACAGCTTGATTGTCCTTAGCTACATCTCATCTTGTAACCCTCTCCAAGACATCAATGTCCACTATAACTCAGCATCTTATTATTATTCACTACGGGACCTGCAGATCCAGGGAAATCTTCTTTTACCTCAAAAAATGCATTCTTATTTAGGGAAACCAAAAGCAAGCAGAAGAAGCGACATTTTCCTCTTTGAACACAAACAAGCTGCTTGCACGTCAAACTCCAACAATCTTAGAGTCAACGAGAAATCAATGCAGCCAGCTCAGCTCATGGAAGCTTGAGTCAATTAAGTCTTGTCTGGTTTATAGGACCCATTACTGCTATGCTGTATCATGCATAAGGTGATGTTCCTGCTCCTCCATATCAGAATACTGCTCCTGCTCTCTCAGTTTATCAGCATCACATGCCTTCTTTACCTGCCACAGTTGTGAACAGCAGTGATGGAGACACTGGCCATGGTCAAAGAGTGTAGCCCTTGTCACGCAGTAACCATCCTTGTAAGGCATTTGGACCCTCAAATATAGCAGGAACATGGGAGTTCTCAACATTATAGGCACCGTGATAGCTCCCAGGATATTGGGTGCAAACTTGAACAAAGTGGAGCCAACCATCACTTATTTGAATGATGTACTCAGATGCGGTTATGGTATGGTGCACTCAGTATGATGTATGTATACCCTGTCACATCCTGCCCCTGGGGAAGCCAGCTATGTTCAGAATCCCACTGTATGGGTCACAGTCCTAACCTCATTGTGGAGAAATGAGATAAATCAGTGTAAGCTGGCACAACTTGCAGCTGTCACAGTGGCGATACATTTGTGGGTAGATGATTGTGAGTTTCCTTAGAGATTCCCAGTGGCTTTTTAGAAGTAACCAGTTGCATAAAAGCTAAATGCGGCTGTCAACTTGATAACCACTGGGGAAGGATGGCCACCTCCTCTTTCAGTTCTGTCAAAGTGTCCCTGTGCTGAAACCCCATGCTGAAACCTCCCCTTGCTCATCTGGTGGAAATGGCATTGAGGATGACAGAGTCTGGTCCTCATGTACCTCCAGCACCCACTGAGGGCACCCGTTCATGTGGACGCTGCACAGTATTTGCTGGAGGCTGCTGCTGCTCTGGGTTTGCTGGCTCATCTGTTCCTCCTCAGTTTCTCAGTGCCTTGAGCAATAATAACCCCTCCTGCAGCTGGATCCATCAGTCACAATTATAATGACCCTGTGTCAGGAGTAACCTGTGTGAGCAGAACAAACAGAAGATGAGCAGTCAGCATTCACACCATGTACAATGGAGAGCTTTACATATTCCTTCACATAATGGGACATGGAATATTCTGACCAGGAGAACCACGGAATGACTCATTTTGGCACCGTGGTATCAGAGCTTATTCTAATTGGCAAGACAGGACGCTAACTCGTGGAATGTTTCAGAGAACATCGCACCAAACAATCCCACCACCCTGTGACCAACCACTTCAACTCCCCCTCCCTCTCTCCCAGGACATGCAAATCCTGGGTGTCCTGCACTGACAACTCCTAGCCACCCGTCACATGAAAGAAGAACGGCTCACAGCCGACTTTGGGACCCTCCAATCACACGGCATCAACGTCGGTTTCATCAGTTTCCTCATCTGCCCTGTACCAACCCCTTCCCAGACCCAACCCTCCAACATGGCACCACCTTCTTGAGCTGTCCTACCTGTCCATCTTTCTTCCCACCTATCCGCTCCACCCTCTGCTCCAACCTATCATCATCTCCATCCACCTGCATCCACCTATCACCTTCCCAGCTACCTCCAGCCTCCCCACCCATTCCTGATGAAGGGTTTATGCCTAAAATGTCAGTTCTCCTGCTCCTCTGATGCTGACTGACCTGCTGTGCTTTTCCAGGGCCACACTATTCAACTGCATCTGCAGTCCTCACTTTCTCCTTTAACTAATTAATGCACGACCAGTCCAGTCATATGGCAGACAAAGCAGCACAAGGAGCAGTAAGGTGGGAAGGGAAAGATTTAAAAGGGACCTAAAGGGCAGCTTTATCACACAGAGGGTGATGAGTGTATGGAATGAGCTGCCAGAAGAAGTGGTGGAGGCTGGTACGATTACACCATTTAAAAAGCACCTGGATGGGTATATGAATAGGAAGGGTTTAGAGGGATATGGATCAAATGCTGGCAAATGGGACTAGATTAATTTAAGATAGCTGGTTGGCATGGACAAAGTTAAAAATCACACAACACCAGGTTATAGTCCAACAGGTTAAATTGGAAGCACACTAGCTTTTGGAGCGACGCTCCTTCATCAGGTGATAGTGGAGGGCTCGATCGTAACACAGAATTTATAGCAAAAATTTGCAGTGTGATGTAACTGAAATTATACATTGAAAAATTGATTGTCTGTTAAGCCTTTCATCTGTTAGAATACAGTGATAGTTTCACTTCTTTCATGTGTAAATCACAAAACCTTTTTTTTAAAGTTGCATTCTTGGGTTAGCTGTTAACAATGGTAATAGCTAGACAATATGTTGAAGGTAAAAACAATGACTGCAGATGCTGGAAACCAGATTCTGGATTAGTGGTGCTGGAAGAGCTGTACCACTAATCTAGAATATGTTGAAGGTGTTAGCTCCCTGTGTTCTCTGTCTATAACCTGATGTTTAGATTGATTCTAATCTAAAAAGTGAGATAACAGAGTTTTACATAAATTCATGCAGTTTTTGAGCTCAGAGTTCTACATGAATGTATGCAGTTTTTGAGCAAATTTGCAATGTTACTCTGCAAGTACAAATTCACCCCACAAAATATAGGTGTGCATGTGGGTCTTTGTCTGTCTGTATGTGTGTGTGTCTGTCTGGGGTGGGGTTTGTGAATGTGAGAAAGCGTGTGTGTATAGTGAGTGCAGAGTGTCTTAAGTCTGTGAGGAGGTGCATGTGAGAATGTGGGAGTGTGTGTGTCTATAAGGGTGTGTGTGGGTGTCTGTGTGTACCTGTGTCCGTGTGTATGTGAGAGTGTGTGTGTGTAGGAATATCTGTGTGTGTGTGTGTAGTGCAATGGTGATCACCTGTAATGTGACATGAATCCAATGTCCTGGTTGAGGCCCTCCCTATGGGTACCAAACTTAGCTATCAGCCTCTGCTTGGCCACTTTCCTCTGCTGCCTGTCCCGAAGTCCACCTTGGAGGATAGTCACCCGAAGGTCCAAGGTTGAATGTCCTGGACCACTGAAGTGTTCTCCAACTGGGAGGGAACCCTCCTGTCTGTTGATTGTTGTGCAGTGCCCATTCATCCGTTGTCGTAACCTTTGCTCGGTTTCCCCAATGTGCCATGCCTCGGGCATCCTTGCTTGCAACGTATAAGATAGACAACGTTGGCTGAGTCACATGAGTACCTGCCATGTACAAGGTGGGAGGTGTTCCCACGCGTAATAGTGGTATCTATGTCCACAATCTGACATGTCTTGCAGCGTCCACCGTGACAGGGTTGTATGGAGTTGTCCTGAGAGCCAGGCAGTTTGCTACGAACAATGATCTGTTTGAGGTTTGGCGGTTGTTTAAAGGCAAGTAGTGGAGGTGTGGGGAAGGTCTTGGTGAGGTGCTCATCCTCATTGATAATGTGTTGCAGGTCACGAAGAACATTTTTCAGCCCCTGAGAAGTACTGAACAACAAAGGGTACCCGGTCAGTTGCAGCACCAAAACCAATGACAACATTGTCATCAAACCAGCAGATAAAGGAGGAGCCATTGTCATTCAGAATAGGACAGATTACTGCAAGGAAATGTACTGACAACTGAACAACCAGGAGCACTACAGGCAACTACCAGCTGATCCGACCAAAGGACACACCCGAGAATTAAACACACTGATCAGAACTTTGGATCCAGTCCTTCAGAGCTCCCTACGCGCCCTCATCCCACGTACTTCTCTTGTAGGCGACTTCTACTGCCTTCCAAAGGTACACAAAGCCAACACAACGGGACGTCCCATCGTGTTGGGTAATGGGACCCTATGTGGGAATCTCTCTGGCTATGTGGAAGGCATCTTGAAACCTATTGTACAGGGGATCTCCAGCTTCTATCGCGACACTACGGATTTCTTACAGAAACTCAGCACCCACGGACCAATCAAACCGGGAACATTCCTCGTCACAATGGACGTTTCCGTACTCGACATCAGCATCCCCCACAAGGATGGCATCGCGACAACAGCCTCAGTACTCAACACCAACAACTGCCAGTCTCCAAATACCATCCTACAACTCATCCGCTTTATCCTCGATCATAACATCTTCACCTTTGACAACCAATTCTTCATCCAGACACACGGAACAGCCATGGGGACCAAATTTGCACCCCAATATGCCAACACTTTTATGCACAGGTTAGAACAAGATTTCTTCTCTATGTAGGATCTCCAACCAACATTGTACACCAGGTACATTGATGACATTTTCTTCCTCTGGACCCATGGCGAGGAGTCACTGATAAAACTACACAGTGACATCAATAAGTTTCATCCCACCATCAAACTCACCACGGACTACTCTCGACTGTCTGTCTCATTCTTGGACATATGCGTCTCCATCAAGGACGGACACCTCAGCACCACACTCTAAAGCAAACCCACAGACAACCTCACAATGCTACACTTCTCCAGCTTCCACCCAAAACATATTAAAACAGCTATTCCCTATGGACAAGCCCTACGCATAAACCGGATCTGCTCAGATGAGGAGGAACGTGACGGACACCTGGAAGTACTCAAGGATGCCCTCACAAGAACGGGGTACGATGCTCAACTCATCGACTGCCAGTTCCGATGTGCCACAGCAAGGAACTGTAATGACCTCCTCAGGAGACAGACACGTGCTGCAACTGACAGGGTACCCTTCCTTGTTCAGTACTTCCCAGGAGCTGAAAAATTACGCCATGTTCTTCGTGACCTGCAACACATTATCAATGAGGATGAGCACCTCACCAAGACCTTCCCCACACCTCCACTACTTGCCTTTAGACAACCATCAAACCTCAAACAGATCATTGTTCGTAGCAAACTGCCCGGCTCTCAGGACAACTCCATACAACCCTGTCACGGTGGACGCTGCAAGACGTGTCAGAATGTGGACATAGATACCACTATTACGCGTGGGAACACCTCCCACCTTGTACATGGCAGGTGCTCATGTGACTCAGCCAACGTTGTCTATCTTATACGTTGCAGGCAAGGATGCCCGGAGGCATGGTACATTGGGGAAACCGAGCAAAGGCTATGACAATGGATGAATGGGCACCGCACAACAATCAACAGACAGGAGGGTTCCCTCCCAGTTGGGGAACACTTCAGTGGTCCAGGACATTCAACCTTGGACCTTCGGGTGACTATCCTCCAAGGTGGACTTCGGGACAGGCAGCAGAGGAAAGTGGCCGAGCAGAGGCTGTTAGCTAAGTTCGGTACCCATAGGGAGGGCCTCAACCAGGACATTGGATTCATGTCACATTACAGGTGATCACCATTGCACTACACACACACACAGATATTCCTACACACACACACTCTCACATACACACGGACACAGGTACACACAGACACCCACACACACCCTTATAGACACACACACTCCCACATTCTCACATGCACCTCCTCACAGACTTAAGACACTCTGCACTCACTACACACACACGCTTTCTCACATTCACAAACCCCACCCCAGACAGACAGACAGACACACACACACAGACAAAGACACACATGCACACCTATATTTTGTGGGGTGAATTTGTACTTGCAGAGTAACATTGCACTTTGCTCAAAAACTGCATACATTCATGTAGAACTCTGAGCTCAAAAACTGCATGAATTTATGTAAAACTCTGTTATCTCACTTTTTAGATTAGAATCAATCTAAACATCAGGTTATAGACAGAGAACACAGGGGGCTAACACCTTCAACATATTGTCTAGCTATCACCATTGTTAACAGCTAACCCAAGAATGCAACTTTAAAAAAAAGTTTTGTGATTTACACATGAAAGAAGTGAAACTATCACTGTATTCTAACAGATGAAAGGCTTAACAGACAATCAATTTTTCAATGTATAATTGCAGTTACATTACACTGTAAATTTTTGCTATAAATCCTGTGGTACGATCGAGCCCTCCACTATCACCTGATGAAGGAGCGTCGCTCCAAAAGCTAGTGTGCTTCTAATTAAACCTGTTGGACTATAACCTGGTGTTGTGTGATTTTTAACTTTGTACACCCCAGTCCAACACTGGCATCTCCAAATCATGGCATGGACAAGTTGGACAGCTGGGTCGATTTCCCTTCTGTACTTCTCTATGACATTAAATGTTGCATGAATACTGAACAACTTATCTCCCGACTCGCATCATGCATCTTTGCAGACAAGCCTTGGAGTCTTGCCCAATATTTACAGTTCAGGTTGATCTGTTCTATACTCCTGTGCACCTCAGGGGTCAGAGATCTTACTTCTATTACCCAGAATTGTCTCTTTTAAGGTTGCCTGTGCCTTGAAGAGACATCTGTCTGCAATATCAAGGGGGCAATGACGCACAGAATTACATTATTGTAAATGATTTCAACCTGCCCTCTGCAATAACATGATTGATGTAAATGCCCCTTGATGGACATCCTGTTGTTCAGAAGTGGAACACATTATTTCAAAGTAAACAGGCCATGACTCCATATACTCCAGGTATAGTCACAAATATTCTTCACTCATAGGTCACATTCATCACTTGGCAAATTATGGAAGGTAATACAGGTTGTGTTTGACACCATGAGTACCAGGTTCAGCCAGTTTGATAGGTCTCTACTCCTGAACCTCATTGTCCCTTTCTGCCTGGTACACCATGGATAGTCCACCTCGGCTGAATCCCCATATGTTCCCACCCTCCACCTTGAGCTAAGACTCCAACTTTCATCTGAGCTCCCCAAGTTCAATCACTACAGTTTGGTCATGCGCACCATCTTATTGCACAATCCTTCCCATCATGGTCATGCTAATGGCGACAACCTATCATCCACCACCCACAACATCCCATGTCCACCCACACACTACCAGGGCCCCCACTATTTAGCGAATTTACTCCCTTCACTGTCCTAGTACCCTCTGTATCCCACATGGTTGCTTCCAGTCCCCAGTCTCCCTACACTTGATATCCATCCACGATAATCATGCTACTGACCCTTGGGACTGAGCTTCATCCCCCAACTAAATTGGATAGACAGCCCAGAACGATAACTGACCAGTGCCTTGAGTGCTCTCCGTGAACCTCTCCTGACTAACAATCTGCTAATCTCCTGACTGTTTGCACACTGGACCTGAATCATTGAGCATGCGGCCCATTCCCCAGACATTTACTGACCCAGATAACCTCCAGATGATGACTGGCTCTGCCAAATCTCTGGAATGATCAGGGATGCTGCACTTGATCGACTGCACCAGGAACTCACTAACTGACCCCCTTGACTTGACTGAGAACTGCTCCACTCTGACTTTGAGACATGACCACTTGGTTAATACACAATAAAGAGTAGTTGCTGCCGGTACACATGATTGGTGTGAGATTGATTTATTGCTGTGCCATCCAGCAACACAGCCACACACGTGACTGATAACTGCTGACCAGCATGACAAGCTTTTGGCTCTGTTTCTGCATTCAACTGCAAGGTGGGACAGAGCAACTGTGAGGCTTCAAACTGCAACTGAGCAAGCAAACTATAAAAAGGCAAGACAAGGCCGAGATGCTGTGAGTGTCCATGTATGCGCAAAGTGACTAAGTGCTAAGAAAGTAAGTATGCAGTCCTGAGGTGCATCCTGGTCCAGTCAAGAGGGTTGGGTGCCTGTCCATGTGCACAAAGTGTCCTTGCAGCAGCATTCCAATGTTAGTTGCTGCTGGACTCCGAAGTGCAGCATCAAAGGGGGAAGGGTTTATTGTAAGTGGATCAGAAATGTACCATGATGGTGCTGAGGGCCTGGCCCCTGTTAGATGACAGTGTTCATGGATGTAGGGTGTATACAACTGCTTCCCATAATGCATCCCATCAGATCTTTGTGGTGGGTGTCCAACATTAAAATCTGGAGGAGTAAGCCAATGGCTAGTATCACCTGATACCCATTCTGGACTTCATGTCAAAAACTGTCTGCATCTGGTTTCTGTCCAGCAGGTGACTAAGAAAAAGCATCTTAATGAGATGCGGTTAAGTAACAATGAGGATGATAATGAGCAATTATCTCCATTAGGAGACGTCTGTCTTCCTGCTCACTCATGAGAATCTTGACTCAGTATCTGGAACTTAGTTGGAAAGTATGATTTGTTGCTCACAATTTTTAAAAAAAGACTGTGCTTGATTTCTCACGTGATTCTCTGAAATTTCTCATCATAGCCAATATTGTTTAGAACTTTACAACCTTTAAGCCTTCACTTCCATTCACAGTGCAGCGTAATGTGTAAGTGTGGCACTGAATTTTCAATTGTGTTCAGAGGTTTACGTGGGTCGGGGCGGGGTCACCTTTTCTGGAGTTTAGTGTATCTGTTGCGAACTGAGTAGTACTCAGTTGAAATTGAGATTTAATTTGTTTATTACAATTAAAGTCTGAAAATGTGAAACCTTGTATGATTCCTTTGCCATGGTCACTGGGAAAGTCTCCTTTTAGTAAACAAAATACCTGTTGTAAGAGATCATATTTGTTTTGGACTTCAAACTGAAATTGAAGTTGGACTACTATATAAATGGTATTGCAGGAGAGTTTTGTAACTTGAAAGTCAAGTAGTGTGTATTTTTGATCTGTGCAAGACGATGCTTTTGAAGCACTGAGAGAGAATATTTGAGACGAAGCAACACCAAGAGTCCTTTGTGTCAAGGAAATTTTGCCTGAGGACTGCCCTCTGGTTGGTTAAGTGTTAAAAAGAAGCTATAAATGCCTGAAGAAAGAGAAAAGCATCTAACACCTGTAAACTGCTCCTTCTCTTTCTGACTCCATATGGGAAAAAGACAGAAAAAACAAGGAAGTTTAGAAGAAAGAATTCTAAAAAATTTTTAAAAAACCATTGGTCTGCTATCGAATAGAAGAAAGACTGTCACCTTCCAGATGACAATGTGTCAGTACTGCTAAACAGAAACAGGACTTTGTGAGACAACTTAACCCAAGCTTGAAATCTGGATTTTTGGCGTTTGGAGTTTTGCTTATCCTGACTATATACTTTTCAGCAAAATAAATCTGATGAACCATTTGTCTTTTGGCTGTTTTCATTCTTAATAACTGTGTATATATGTTATCTCCTCTAGTATATGAACAAGACCTGGGTAATGTAACACAGAAGGATTCAATGAAATTTTATTACAGCTCCTGTTATCTATGGGGTACTTTCATACCTGGACTCAACCTAAGCCAATGGAATAGAACCTCTAGTATGCTTCCAGCATGTCATTCTGCATGAGGAATCAACAAGATGGAGACTGAGACCTTTAAACCATCAGGTCACATGCTATGGCACAATGATCATATCATGAGCAGGTCTCTTAAAAGAATATTGAATCATAGCTGTGAGATGTAATACAATAGCCTTAGCCTTCCTAGAATTCATTGAAAGACAACCAAGTTTGACTAGGCAGAAAATTGTTGTAGTGGAAGAAATGGCTCTTAATTGGCTACTTAAATGGCCTCCAGCAGTGGGCTGATCTGCCAATTCCCCTAACCCTGACAAAAAAAATATGCTAAGGTAAGTTTTATGTTTGCCTGTGGCAGTTTTCCACCCTTCTCATATCACAGCTCACAGCTAAAATTCCAGTCAAGATCTTGCCATTGGCCTGATAACAACTGTAGCTGACAGTCGCTACTCTCTTCATAATCATTTTTATTATCCTCACCAATCCTAGGTTCCATCTTTTGATGTGCCTTCATAGTTGACGAATCCTCCGTTAATTCTTGTCACAAATAATTAACAAACTAAACCTGTTTTCTTTCTTATGTTTGGTTGGTTTTACTGCTGCTATTTGATGAATGTACATTTTCAGACAGCACTAAACTTGAAATCCATCTCTCACTGCTCCCATCAACCTTGTCTTGCAAGATGCATATTAGCATGTCAAGCTAAAATTAGTTTCTGAATGTGTTTTCAAATTCCTTTCAAGCTTGAGTTTACATTATCCTTGTAAAATACTAATTATAAGCACAGACCATAAATTATTCCTTTGTGAAGTAATGATAAAACTGATAATGGATATTCAAATGATAAGAAGCTTTACAAGTCAGAGGGAAAATTTCCACTGTTGCTGACATGACCTTGAATCTACAAAGCATCACAATTCATTTCGATCATGAGGCAACACCTTCCTCCATAAGCTGTTCACTTTTCAAAGACTTCAATTGTCCATGGAAAGGCATCCCAGCACATATGTCTCTGGAAAACAACTTAACACTTTTGAAGTGTATCTGAAGAACTTTGCCCTACAAATTGAATTTCTTTTTGATTTGTCAACTTACAATTATTTTGGTTGCCATGGTAGAAGGAGAATAACAATACCCATGGCTGACAAAGCTTTTATTGAATATATTTTAATTTTCAATGCCAAATGTAAATGCTGCCTGCAAATGCCCTTTTCAAGCCACTCACCATCCTGACTTGGAAATATTTTGCAGTTCTTTCAGTATCGTTGAATCAAAATTGTGGAACCTCCTCTCTAACAGCATTGTGGGCATACTTTTACCAAATGGACTGTACTGGTTCAAGAAGGTAGCTCACACCACCTTCTCAAGGGCAACTAGGGATGAACAACAAATACTACCCCAGCCTACATCCCACAAATGAATTTTTAAAAATTACAAGATGCTTTCATCCGCAAACAAGTAACAGATTTATATGTCATCACATGTATGCAATTAAAGTTAATTGTGAGGTGTTTTTAAAACAGAACTTTCAAATATAGATTATTACATAAGATCCAGGTAGAATAAAGAGGAGAAAAGCAGAAGAACTTGGCTTTATAAAGCATCTGTCATCCCTCCAAATGCACAAAGTGCTTCCCATTTTTTTGAGGGGCGGACAGAATTGTCATGTAAGCAACACTAGCAGCCAATTTCTGTACAGCATGTTCCCACAACCAGGAGGTCAGTTACCTGGTCCATTAATCTGCTGTCCCATCCTGACTTGGAAATAGTTTTCTGTTCCTTTAGTGTTGATAGGTAAATTATTCTGCTATGCCAGTGTTGGTGGAGAATTCAATATTGAACAGGATACCAGGGAACAACTCTCTACTGTTCTTTTCATAACTGTAGTTGAGCTCCCTCATATGTCAATGTGGCTTGGCTAACAGCTCTCTTTGGCGAAGACAGTTGCAATGTATTCACTTAACACCCAGCCATGCCCCTGCGTCCTAATGTAAGTCTGCGGGTTGATCATTAATCAGCCCTACTCCTTCTTTTATCAAGGTAAAACAATAACTGCAGATGCTGGAAACCAAATTCTGGATTAGTGGTGCTGGAAGAGCACAGCAGTTCAGGCAGCATCCAACGAGCAGCCGATTTCGCTGCTCGTTGGATGCTGCCTGAACTGCTGTGCTCTTCCAGCACCACTAATCCAGAATCCTCCTTTTATCACCCTATTACTGTTTATTTGGTCATGGAAGACTTTCAGACACCTCTTTATGTTGACTGCGAGTCTTTTCTTATAATTCGTCTTTGTTTCTCCAATTCCCTTTTTCACCTTTGATTTTCCTCTGGTTCTCAAATTTATTTTCTACATCATACTTGTCCTCAGCACATTTTAAAAAACTCTTAATTTCCATCTCCTATGTCATCCAGGCAGCTCTGGATTTGTTGTTCTAGCTTTTCCATTTGGGGAGATATACATTGACTGCACCCAAACATCTGCTCTTTGTCCAGTTACTGTTTGTTTCATGCCAACTTCTTTTTCCAGTCAATCTTGCCCAGTTCTTTTGTTTGCTCCATTGGAGCCTGTTCTCCATGAATTGATTTTTTTTTTCTCGCTCTGGATTGTTGCATGTCATTCGCCACTACCATCCTAAACGTTTAAATAGAATGGTCACTGGTTTCTAAATGTCTCCCAACCAACACCCAATTCAGTTGGCCCCACCTCATTTCCGAGGGCCAGATTCAATAATCCATCCTTTCTTGTTGGACTGAAACATGCTGCTGTAGGAAGCTCTCCTGCATACAATCCAGGAGTACTTACTGCCCCTGCTATTCTGCTCCCTGCAGCTATGCCAGCCTATTTCCAGGGAATTGAAGTCTCTCATTTTAAGTATTCTATAATGTTAACAGTTGCCTTTAATTTCACTGCAAACATGTCTATCCTTTCCTCTAATTGACTGTCTATAGACTACACTTAACAATGTAATTGTAGTCTTTTCTTTATTTAATTAGCTTCTGATAGATGTGGCAGCGGATCACTATGATCCTAAACCTACCATTATATTACTGATTTAACATGGCAAATAAACTTCCTGGGGAACAAGGTATTGAATTCTTGATAAGACTGTGGAAATTGGCAGGACAGTGTGAATGCAAGCCAGCACGTGATCATATAATAATATTGCGACCCATAGGAAACCACTGTCTGACAGATCTGGACCTCAAGAAAGCCATAGACCTGGCCCTTTCCCTCAAAAAACATGGAAAAGGGGCTCAGCAGCTTCAGGGGTCCATAGACAGAACTGCCCTCAGCCTGAGGAAAGCCAAGTCCCCAACAAATAACACACGTTGTTCCTGTTTGTTGCCAAGGAACGGCAACAGGAGTCAGAGACCACAAGATCCCAGAACTGGACAGGATGTTTCTCCACAATAAAGTGAGGAGCAAGCACATCCATGCTGCACTTGTAGTCACAGGGTCCACCCTAGACAAAGGTGACCAAAAGAGGCAAAATGCAGTCTGAAGTGTGGTCACCTCAAGACAGGACTTTGCAAATTAAACAATCCAAGGATGAGGAAGTGATACTGCTAAAATACATCACTGCTCCCAAAGTGACCCCAATTAAAACAAAATTCTGGGTAAATGACCACCCCTTAGACATGGTAGTAGGCACAGGTACCATTGTATCCATTGTTGCGAAACAAATCCTTAAGAAAATCTAATGGAGCATCTCGTCTTTAAGCCTGTGAGACACCAAAGCTAGATTGATCACACACACAGGGTAGCCCTTACCTAACATTGGGATCACTGTAACCTCAGTTACACAGGGGAAACTGGCAGTCTGACTCCCCTTAAAGGCCTAGTCTCAAACTTTTAGAAAGAGACTGGCTGCAGAAAATTGGCCTGAAATGGCAACAGATTTTTAAAATGGATACCAAAGGTCCATATGAAATCATTGGGAAGTGCCCTGAAATATTTCAAGAGGACCATGGAAAGATAAAAGGCGCCAGAGTAGAGTCTGAATGGAAATATCTAGAGAAACTAGATATCATATGCCCAGTACAATTTGCTGAATATATAATTTAAAATTAGTAGGGCTCCCTTGACAGTGATGTATAGAGATTCTGTCTACTGTGAAGAGGGCTCTCACATTGGTCCTGCATCACTTCCTATCTGTTAGCAAAGGCATATTTCAAGTGATCCAGTAGATTTCCCATCAGATGGCGTAATGACAGATATGATCGATCCAACAAATCTGAGGCAAATGTCCAGCATGGGCCCCCGTCGTAGAGGTGATTTCCTGCAGACTCCGTAACATGGTGCCGCAATAACATCCCTCTTGGCCCTGTAAGCTTATTTCTCTCAAATGTCCATCCACTTCGGTCAGCAGGTGTTTTCTGGCAAAATCATAACTTTACAATTTTGCTTGAAATAGTCTCCTTTCCTATATTTACAATGTTACCAGGGCACTTTGTGATCAAAGAAAACCCCTCCTGTTATAATTAGCAATTCAAGCAAAATTGTACTTTTATTTGCTGCTGAGATACATGCAACATTGACAAAGTTGCATTTATTGTCCATTCAGAGAAGGAAACTGAAGTCACATGCAGCAGGTTTAAAAGCAGTCATTTGTTTGATAGGAAGGAGATGAGAATTGCACATACTATTCCAAAAGCGGCCTAACCAATGTCCTGTACAGCTGCAACATGACCTCCCAACTCCTGTACTCAATACTCTGACCAATAAAGGAAAGCATACCAAACGCCTTCTTCACTATCTTAAATACCTGCACTAAGACCTCCAAGTTATTGACAGGTGCTACTTTGTCAGCATGCTCCAGGACAAACGTTACATTTACCTGCCACCCAGGTAAATAGTGCGGTGAAGAAGGCTTATGGCGTACTGGCTTTTATTGGTAGAGGAATTGAGTTCCGGAGTCCTGAGGTCATGTTGCAGTTGTATAAGACTCTGGTGCGGCCTCATCTGGAGTATTGTGTGCAGTTTTGGTCGCCATACTATAGGAAGGATGTGGAGGCACTGGAACGGTTGCAGAAGAGGTTTACCAGGATGTTGCCTGGTATGGTAGGAAGATTGTATGAGGAAAGGCTGAGGCACTTGGGGCTGTTTTCATTGGAGAAAAGAAGGTTTAGGGGTGACTTGATAGAGGTGTACAAGATGATTAGGGGTTTAGATAGGGTTGACCATGACAACCTTTTTCCACGTATGGAGTCAGCTATTACGAGGGGCATAGCTTTAAATTAAGGAGTGGTAGGTATAGGACAGTTGTTAGGGGTAGGTTCTTCACTCAGCGAGTCATGAGTTCATGGAATGCCCTGCCAGTAGCAGTGGTGGACTCTCCTTCTTTATGGGCATTTAAACGGGCATTGGATAGGCATATGGAGGATAGTGGGCTAGTGTAGGTTAGGTGGGCTTGGATCGGCGCAACATCGAGAGCCAAAGGGCCTGTACTGCGCTGTATTTTTCTATGTTCTATGTTCTATAATAAGATCAAGACTAGTCCTTCATCCCCACATCATCAACAGACCAAATGTCCACACTATCATGGTTGAAATATAGAGTCCCATGAATGCAGACAGAGCTATTCATCAGTTAGGATGGGATGAAGATAACTTGCATAAGAAATTTAGTTTGAACATTTTCCATTGGAACACTCAAGTCGTTTGACTTCACTATTAGTTATAGAAACATAAAAAATACGAGCAAGAGTGGGCCATTCGGCACTTCAAGCCTGCTCAGCTATTCATTATGATCACGTGATTATCCGACTCAAAAGTCTGTTCCTGCTTTTGCTCCACATCCTTTGATCACTTTAGCCCCAAGTGTGAGAACTAACACCTTCTTGAATTCATACACAGCCTTGGTCTCAACTGTTTCCAATTCCACAGACTCACCATTCTCTGGGTGAAGAAATTTCTCCTCATCTCAGTCTTAAATGGTTTACCCTTTATAATTAGAATGTGAACCCTGGTCCTAGATTCCTTCAGCATCAGAAATATCCTTCCAGCCTAGAACACAGAACAGTACAGCACAGGTACAAGCCCTTCGACCAACTCTGCCTGTGCCAATAATGATGCCATTCTAAACTAATCCCAATTGCTTTCACATGACTCCTATTCCCTTATTCCCTGCCTGTTCATGTGTCTGTATAAATGCCTCTTAAATGTTGCTATTATATCTGTTTCTACCACTTCCCCTGCAAACACATACCAGGGACCTATCACTCTCTGTGTAAAAGACTTGCCTAGCACATCACCTTTAAACTTTCCCCTCTCACCTTAAATCTATGCCACATAGTATTTGACAGCTAGGACAAGAGGGCATAGCCTCAAGATTAGAAGGAGCAGACTTAGGACTGAATTGAGAAGGAACTTCTTCACCCAGAGGGTTGTTAATCTATGGAATTCCTTGCCCAGGGAAGTAATTGACACTACTTCAGTAAACACTTTTAAAGCTAAGGTAGTTTTTTTTTGAAAAATAAAGGAATTAAGGGATATGATGAGAGCACCGCTAAGTGGAGCTGAGACCATGAAAAGATCATCCATGATCTTATTGAATGGTGGAGCAGCTACTCCTGCTTCACCCAATCTTATGTCCACCCAATCTACTATTCTCATAAATGTATTTATTTTTATGAGGCCACACCTCAGCCTACGACACATGAGCAAAAATAATCCAAATTTGTCCAACTACTCCTTATAGCTAATACACTCTAATCCAGGCAACATCCTGGCAAACATCTTTTCACCCTCTCCAAAGTCTCCACCTCTTTCCTGTAATGCGGTGACCAGCACTGCACATAATACTCCAAATGTGGCCAAACTATGGTCTTATACAGTTGCAAACTTGGCAACTTTTATACTCAGTACCACAACCAATGAAGACAAACATGCTGTATGCCTTTTTTTAACCACCTTATCGACTTGTATGACCACTTTCATAGAACTATGGACTTGGACCCCGAGATCCTTCTGTCTATCAATGCTCCAAATGGTCCTGTCATTTACTGTATATTTTCAGTTTGCATTTGACCACTCACTTCATGGAATCCCAACAGTGTGGAAAGAGACCATTTGGCACATCGAGTCTGCACCGATCTGCAGAATAGCATCCCACTAGAGCCGGACCCCTACCCCTACTTTGCCATGGCTAACCCATCTAACCTGCATATCCCTGCACTCTGCAGACAATTCAGCATGGCCAATTCGCCGAATCTGCACATCTTTGGGCTGTGGGAGGAAACCAAAGCACCCAGCAGAAACCCATGCAGACATGGTGAGAATGTACTAATTTCACACAGGTTGTCACCAAAGCCTGGAATCAAACCCAGTCCCTGGTGCTGTGAGGAGCAGTGCTAACCACTGAGCCACCATGCTGCCAAATACTCATCTAGATTAAACGCACTTTGCCTTTTCTCTGCCCAACTTTCCAACTGATCCATATCTTGCTGTATCTTTTGACAACCTTCCTCACTATTTACAACTCCACTAATTTTTGTGTCATTTGCAGGCTTACTAATCAGACCACCTATATTTTCATCCCATTATTGATATATATTGTAAACAATAAGAGTCCCAGCACTGCAATTTGCTGAACACCACAGGTCATGCCCAAAACGCCGATTCGCCTGCTCCTTTTCCAGCAACACATTTTCAGCTCTGATCTCCAGCATCTGCAGTCTTCACTTTCTCCTTGAACACCACAGGTTACAGAGCTCAAGTCAGCAAAGTACACCCCAAAATGACCCTCTGTCTCCTGTGACCAAGCCAACTTTGAATCCACCCTACCAATTTACCCATGTGGATTCCATGTGACTTAACCTTCTGGACAAGCCTACAATGAGTGGCCTTGTCAAATCCTTTAGTAAAGTCCATGTGGATAACATCCACTGCCTATTCACATCAATCATCTTCATCACTTTCTCAAAAACATTCAATCAATTTTGTGAGACAAGATCTTCCCTGCACAAAGCCAATCTGACTATCCCAAAAAAGTCCATTCTCTTCCAAATGCAAGTAAATCCTGTCTCTAAAAATCTCTTCCAATTATTCCCCAACTACTGATGTAAAACTCACTGGTCTATTATTTATTCCTGTTGTCCTTCTTAATTAATGGAACACCATTGGCTATTCTTCAGTCTTCTGAGACCTCACTTGTGGCTAAAGAGGATACAACAATCTCTGTCAAGGCACCAGCAATCTCCTCCCTTGCCTCCCTCAGTTTCCTGGAGAAGATGACATCAGGCCCTGTGGACTTAACTAATTGTTTTCAAGACAATCAACACCTCTTCCTTCTGAATATTGACGTACCCTAGAATATTAGTTCTCCCCTCCCCTAATCTTACCATCATCCATGTCCTTCTCCTTGGTGAATACTGATGCAAAGTACTCATTAAGGACCTCATCCACTTCCTCTGTGTCCAGAATAAATTCCACCCTTTACTCTTGAGTGGCCTTATCCTTTCCCTAGCAACCTTCTTGTTCTGAATATATGTATGTGTAAATCGCCTTGGAATTTTCATCTCATGTCCTCTTTTAGCTCTCCTAATTCCTTGTTAAAGGTTTTTTATGCTTTCTTTATATTCCTTTAGGACTTTTTCTGATTTCAGTTTTCATAAATTTTATATAAGCTTCCTTTTCCTTTTTGGTGAAACTTTCAATATCGCTTGTCATCCAGGGTTCAGGAATCTTGCGATCATCATCATTCATCCTTACAGGAACACGCTGTGAACTCTAAAAACTGGCCTTTAAAAGATTCTAACATGACAGATATGCATTTACCCTCAAACAGCTACCCCTCAATCTAATTTTTTCAGTTCGTACCTAATATGTTTATAATTAGCCTTCTTCTAACTTAAAATATTTTCACCAACGGACCAGTCTTAACATTATCCACAACTAACTTAAAACTCACGGAACTATGATCACTGCTCCAAAGATGCTTCCCCACTGAAATTTTGATCATCTGGCCAGACTCATTCTCCAATACAAGATCTTATCCGGCCCATTCTTTTTTTGGACAATTACATATCATTACCAAAAACCCTCTGGGATGTACCTCACAAGTACTGCCTCATCTAAGCGTCTGGCATTAGGGGAGTCCTGAAAAGTATTGGGGAAGTTAAAACCAGAAACAACAACAACATAGTTGTTGTTATATTTTTCCCTGATCTGCTTACATATTTGTTTCTCTATCTCCCACTGACTATTTGGAGGCCTACAGCATCATAAAGATATGGAAGTGCCGGTGTTGGATTGGGGTGGACAAAGTCAAATGTCATATGACACCAGGTTACAGTCCAGGTTTTTAAAAAAATCACAAGCTTTTGAAGCGCTGCCCCTTTTCAGGTGATATCTTTAGCCTTGGTAAATGATCCCTCCAAGATGTTCTCTCTTAGTGCAGCTGTTATAGCCATTGTCATAGAGACGTACAGCATGGAAACAGACCGTTCAGTCCAACTCATCCATGCTAATCAGATAGCCTAAACTAATCTAGTCCCATTTGCCATGTTCTTGCAGACATTCTCTTTAATCAGTAATGCATCTACTCTATGGAGTCCTATTTAGATTTTCTAGGTTTCTATCTACTCCCCCTCATTTTTCTGAACTCCAGCGAATACAATCCTAACTAATTCATCCTCTTCTCATGTGTCAGTCCTGCTATCCCAGGAATCAGTCTAATGAAACATTGTTGCACTTCATCTATAACAAGATCATCCTTCCCAAGATATGGAGACCAAAACTGTACACAATACTTCTGGTGGGTTCTCACCAAGGCTCTGTATAATTGCAACAAAACATTCTTGATCTTGTATTTGAATCTTTTTTAGTCTGTCTTTCCCTGGATATTTAATTCCTGTCCATGGTCACCCTGCAGTCTCTGGCATCCCAGTTACATCACTTTTATCTTCATTTGCTTGCATGACTACTTTATTGCAATTGCAATAAGTCAGTAAGGCACAAAACTTTAGTGCTTTTTTAAACATTATTTGTCCTCTTCCCTTTATTTTTTCCTATGTTCCTGTTTGACCTTTGACCTTGATTTCTCTGCCTATCAATTTTCTTATTGTTCATTCTGAGTTTTGCTCTTGCCCTGATTCACCTTCCTCTGACTCCCTACATAGGTTCCTTTACCCCTGTCCTATTAGTTTAAAGCCTCTCCAACCACTCTAGCAAATACTACCCCTTGGTCTTCAGTCCTGGTTCTAGTGTGACCCATCCACTTAGTACTGATCCACTCTCCCCCAGATCCAGTCCCAATGCTCCAGGAATCTGAAGCCATTACCCTTGCACTATCCATTTATCAACATATCCATTTGATATATCCTGCTATTTCTACTCTGACTAGCACGTGACACTGGTAGCAATTGTGAGATCATAACTTTTAAGGTCCTACTTTTCAAATCATTTTTTAATATCCCTATATTCTGTTTTCATGGTAAAACAAAAGCGTGAGGTCCTATGTTGTTATACCAATGTATACCTTGGCCACTGGCTGTTCACCCCCCCCCACCTCCAGAATGCATGGTAGCCACATTGAGATATCCTTGTACCTTGTATCAGGGAGGCAACATACCATCCTGGAATCTTGTTTGCAGCCATAGAGAAGCTTGTTTTTCTCTTTAATTCAACCCCCTGTAATTATTACATTCCACCATTTCTTTTAATTCCTCCCGTGTAAAACAGAGCCAACTGTGATGCAAAACAGCTTTTCTGTTTTGCAGGGGAATAACCACAGGAGACTCCTGACTTGTGCTTTTGTTCTGCCTGGTGTTCATCCACTCTCTTTCTGCTTGTAGAGTCTTAGTTTGTACAGTGACCACCTCCCTATACATAGTATCCATGATACTTTCCAATGATGCTCTATAGTGTCCCCAGCTGCCCCTTTAGCTCTGAAACCTGGCCTTCGGGAGTTGCCTATGCAGCTGTTGGCCCAGGCACTGGAACTGCACCTGGCTTCCCCCAGGAAAAGCATGATGCAGCTTTCAGCTGTCCTGCCATGACTTACCCCTTCAAATTAAAACTTTTGGAACTTGCTTAATATCAAAGAATACCAAATACTCTGGGGCCTTTCTCCCCTGGTCCTTAATACTTTAGAATAGAACCCTAAAATTTAAAGCAACTAAAGAAAGCAAAAAATGCCTCTTCCCTCTGCACTGAATTCCCACAATTCTCCAGATTTCCAGAACCACACATTCACTCCAGTTGTGTTTCACTCAAGATAACAAGGGACAAAACATTTTTGTTTTATTCCATGGTTGTATAATTGCCAGTAAGAACAGCTTGAATGAAGATTGTGTTGTAACTCATGCCCAGTATAACATATTGACTGCTGGCAGGTTCAATGAGATCATTGGTTTCTGGAAAACTAATATCAATATCACAGATAAAAGACACAATTATCAGGGATATTTTATCACTGCAATATCAATCCTAAACTACAAAAATAATACTTTAAAATCATTTGCATCCTAAGGACATATCCACGACTTAAGTATCTATTCTCTAGGGCATATTTTCTGAGCATCAGAAATTATTACATCAATGTATTGCAAGAAATAAATAGTACTCCAAATGTTAAAATTTATTTTGATGATGTTGTCACCATGAACCATGTACATTGCCTCTGAGGCATTCAGTTTAGTGGTAAATACCAACCATTGGTGGACTAAAAGCACAAATTAATGAGGGACTATGTCAAATCTGATAAAGCTTGATGACATTTGTGCTGTAAGTCCCAATAGATGAACATTTATTAACATAAGCTGATGAAAGTCTGACTCCATGAAGGTTAAAGTATGGATGATTTCATAGAAATTTATTTTTTGAACAGTGGTGTGACAAAGGAGTAAAGCAGACAAGGAAGAGCAGAATATCCAAAGGCAGATTATTCTAAGAAGAGATGCAATCTCATTTACATGTGTAAACTGTGTTTTGATTAAGTTTTGGCAATGCAGTAGCAACAAGCATGAGTGAGATCAGAGCCATAATGTGGTATGTGAAGCAATAAAAATAGTCCAAAATCACTGCATACATCATTCTGCCTGCATTGGAAGAAGGTCCAGCACTGAAGAAGGTTAGCTCAGATTACAACAGGATCTTGACCAGATGGGCAAATGGGCTGAGAAGTGGCAGATGAAGTTTAATTCAGATAAATGAGAGGTGCTGCATTTTGGAAAAGCAAATCTTAGCAGGACTTATATGCTTAATGGTAAGATCGTAGGGAGTGTTGCTGAACAAAGAGACCTTGGAGTGCAGGTTCATAGCTCCTTGAAAGTGGAGTCGCAAGTAGATAGAATAGTGAAGAAGGCATTTGGTATGCTTTCTTTTATTGATCAGAGTATTGAGTACAGGAGTTGGGAGGTCATGTTGTGGCTGTACAGGACATTGGTTAGGCCACTGTTTGAATATTGCGTGCAATTCTGGTCTCCTTCCTATCGGAAAGATGTTGTGAAACTTGAAAGGGTTCAGAAAAGATTTAAAAGGATGTTGCCAGGGTTGGAGGATTTGAGCTATAGGGAGAGGCTGAACAGGCTGGGGCTGTTTTCCCTGGAGCGTCAGAGGCTGAGGGGTGACCTTATAGAGGTTTACAAAATTATGAGGGGCATGGATAGGATAAATAGACAAAGTCTTTTCCCTGTGGTGAGGGGAGTCCAGAACTCGAAGGCATAGGTTTAGGATGAGAGGGGAAAGATATAAAAGGGATCTAAGGGGTAACTTTTGCATGCAGAAGGTGGTACATGTATGGAATGATCTGCCAAAGGAAGTGGTGGAGGCTGATACAATTGCAACATTTAAAAGGCATTTGGATGGATATATGAATAGGAAGGGTTTAGAGGGATATGGGCCGGGTGCTGGCAGGTGGGACTAGATTGGTTTGAGATATCTGGTCGGCATGGATGGGTTGGACAGAAGGGTCTGTTTCCATGCTGTACATCTCTATGACTCTATGACTCTAACTGGTAAACTGAAAAAAGATGATAATTCAAAACTAGAAAATTGAGACATTAAATAGGGGATAAAAGTTTAAAAATTCAGAGGTTAGTGCAGAACAATGGGAGTTGATATTAATCTAACGGCAGCTTGCCTGCAGGGAAGGTGGAAATAGCTGGGGGAATCAACCATCTTCAGCTGCTTCATCAATGACCACGCCTCCTTTGTGGGATGTTCAGCAATGACTGCCTAATGATCAGCACCATTTGCAATTCCTCCAATACTGAAGCAGCCGAAGTTCAAATGCAGCAGCACCTGGACAGTATCCAGATTTACATCTAGTTGTATGTAATATATGTGCCACAAAAGTGACAGGCAATGATCTCCTCCATCAAGAAAGAACCTAACTATTGCCCTTTAACATGTAATGGCATCACCTTCACTGAATCACTGAACCATTGACTCAAAACAGAACTAGACTAGCCATAGAAATACTATGGTTACAACATCAAGTCAGAGGCTAAGAATCTTGCTGCAAGTCACTCACTTGATTCTCTAAAGCCTGTCCCCCATTTACAAAGCACATGTCAGGACCATGATGGAATATTCCTCACTTTCTTGGATGAGTGCAGCTCCAGAAACAAGAAGTTTAATGTCGAAAAGTGTGGTGCTGGAAAAGCACAGCTAGTCAGGCAGCATTCGAGGAGCAGGAGAATCGACATTTCGAGCATAAGATCATCATCAGGAAAGCTTATGCGCGAAACGTCGATCCTCCTGCTCCTCAGGTGCTGCCTGACAAGCTGTACCTTTCCATCGTTGCCCTCTTCAGCTCAGATCTCCAGCACCTGCACACCTCACTTTCTCCAACAAGAAGTTTAACTCTATCCAAGGCAATCGGCACCACAGCCACAAAGATTAACTCCCTCCACCATCAATGGACAGAAGCAGTAGTTTCACTGTATATTTTCACCAAAGCTCCTTAGTCTGCAACTTCGAAACCCTTGACCATTTTCATCTAGAAGAACAAGGGCAGCAGAAATCTCCCATCATTATCTGAGCTTACACATAACTCCAAACCCTCAGCAATATTGATGACTTGTAACTTTCCTCTAAATCACCTAACGAGCAATTCAGTTCAATGACAATTCAGGATGGGCAACAAGTATCAGTGACATCCACATCCTATGGAAATATAAAAATTAAATTACTTCCAGATTCATTCAGCTAGGGAACAGACACATTTTGTCTGAGCAAAGTTAAGAATCTCAGAATCATAGAAGCTTACCTATCACACGTGCACTGGCTCATTAAGTGCCAATCTCCTGCTTTTCTGTAAACCCTTGCATACTATTTTGATCTAAAGAATCATTCAATCTCCTCTTGAATGCCTCCATTAAAACTGCCTCCTGCGCAGTTCCAGGTATTCTATACCAAAACTACACACTGAGTGAAAAGGCTTTTCCTTGATTCTTTTGTAGATCACTTTGAATCTGTGAAAAGAAGAAATCTGCTAGATATAGTTGTAGAAGTCTGATGAAGAGAGAAATAGAAAAGTTGTGCCCATGTTATGGACATTACATAGGCTGTGGTTTAATGGCCTTGCTGATTTGAGAAAGTGAGTCCATTTGCTGATTCAACTACAACTTGCGCTTTCAACCTAATGCCATTTACACATCTTTCATCTGTTCCGCTAAGTGTTCGCTCTTCACATATAACTCGTCACGTACAGTCAGCAGTTCCCAACCATCATCAACTCTATTTATTTATCCACTATTGATGCTTACTGGTATCTTTTTGTAATGTCATGAGTGCATCTTATAGTCACCTTCACTGAATGATATTATGGACTGCCCCTCGCTTATTGTGTAACAGTGCTTCCACCAGCAGATGGCAATGTTGAGAGAGAGCATTGCGTAGAGGAGACAGGTGGTTATTATGGACCCTCTTTGGAAAAAAGGATGTCTTTATCAGGCACGGGCTTCATTGAGAGAAACAGAAAGACAAAGGATTTCTTTGTCAACTGTGAACTATAGGCTCAATCCAAAGTAATGCTCTGTTTTCTCATTTTAGCTTTCATTTCTCTTAAAGTTTATAAACTACGAATGGAATAAAGAATCCCTGTTTCATAATCTTCGGGCAATCCATGTATTTAGATCTAGCATTACACTAGAATGATGTTTACTCATGGTCATATATTTCTGCCATGGGTTCACATGTGTCTGCAGAGGCTGATGCTCGACCCAGGTCCTTGAATAAATTGAGCAGGGCATCCTATGACGTAACGGAATAGCAAGAGCAGAATTTGCTTCAATTTCTTTTTTTTTTGATATTGCACTACTCATCAGAATGTGTTACAGCTTGATGGACAAATCGTCACCATTTTGAGTGATTGGTAGCAAGCTCCTCACAGTCATTAATGTCAAAACTACACTACTTCCAGTAGATTTCCCCAGTGTCTCTGCAGCATTCTTTTTTAACGCTGTTCCCTACCTCACTACTATGTCTGGATGCCTACAGCCAACATGCACTAGTATTTCCAGTTGCTTCTTTGCTTCACCCAGATTGATTCTACACCTAGATTTTCCAAGCTGATGTCCTTTCGCACCATTCAGCCAATTCCATCCTTTCCTACCTATCCCATCTCCCTTTTTACATTTGATCATTCTTTGTAAATATTGAACTGCCCTTGGATGTTCATTCTTCAGTCATGTCTCCAAAAAATTGCAGTCCATAGCACCCAGTTATAAATATTTGCACTGTTAGTTTGTCCATCTTATTAGGAATACTCAAAGCACGTATTATGGTACTTTTAGGTTTGTCTTTTGTACACATTTTCTTTGCACTGTGGCCCCATTTGCACCAACCTGTTTCCTCTGCCTTTGGCTTTTAGTTTCTATTTTTCTACCTTTCATTTCTAACTTTGTTTGTATTTCTTGTATCTCCCCACTCAGATACCCATCTCCCTACTAGTTTAGTTTAAGTCCTTCCTCACAGTGCTAGAGAGGGTCCTATGAGGATATTGGCCTGGTTGTGCTGGGATGGATCTCGTGCAACTTGAGTAAGCACCATTTACCCCAGAATCAGTCCAAATGCCTCAAGAATGTATACCCCTCCCTCCTTCATCATTTCGCCAACTGTGCATTCATCTGGTCCCTTCTCCCATTCCAGATCTTGCGAGTATGTTGGGGTATGCAGGGAGTAATATGGAGACTACTATATTTGAGCTCCTGTTATATTTTAAAATTTACTTTTAAGCTCCCTATCTTCTGCTTTAGGAGCCTATTCCTCTGAGATAAGAATTTAACAGTGCCAATGATTATAAATGGGTCCAATATAATTGCAATTATGGAGACATAGTTGGAGGATAAACATGACTGAGAATGGAATATCCTAGGTATTCACTACTTAAGAAGAATACCAATTTCATTGAATCTGATGTAGACCACAACCAATGGATGTTATCCCATTTCCGTCAGAATGTTCTACAGGTGCTCAGTGACATCCTTGACACAAGCACCATAGGATGAAATGTACTTGCCTGGTGTCATATGTGCAGACACAGTAATAGAATCACTTATTACTGTACTTAAGAATCTGTACCTTTATGCCTAAATGGCAACTTGTAAAATATTCATTATTCTCACATGAGTACATGTAACAATAAAACCTATTTTATTTCTAATTCTACTATTGCTGGAGTTCTTGAGAATGTAATTAGAAGAATAGATAAGGGAGAATCATTGGATGTAATGTGTTTAGATTAGAACCATTGGATGTGTTGTCTTCAGATTTTCATAAAGATTTTGATAAATTGTGTTGATTAAAACACATTGATTGGAGACTGTACATCAGCCTTAGCTGAGCATTGGTTTGCAGACAGAAAACTGATGATGAAATCTTGAAGGGGCCAGAACGATATGGGCTAGGGCAAGACTTATGGTAGAATTGCACAAGAAGTCGAGTGAGGTCTATCTCAAAGTTGGGGAGTAAACGCTTTACTAACACTGCAATCTGCCTCAGCAATATTCAACATGCCAACCAAACCAGACATCGAGAATTCTCAATATGGAAATCAGAGCATCCACCTGGTATTTCCAGATCGGCACCCCAACTAATGGCAATGCACTAGCTTCAAGGACACTCTGTATGCCTGGACAAGCACTCAGCTCACAGATTGGACCGCGCTCCAACTCAGAGCTGCTCATTTACTCTCTAAACACTCACATACTTAGCACCCACTGTCAGACTCGCAGCAAACGTGCTGATATGCATTATAGCTGGTGTATGTTATACAGGCACAGTGTCACTTTAAAAGGTAAGTCACATGACCACTGGTGAATCATTAACCAGGTTTGTGAGCTTTATCACATGTGTCTTTTACTTTACAGAATGTGCATTTATGGAATAAAACCTCCCTGTTGAGGCGCAGCCCATGATAACTTCATGTTTTCTGTATCTCTGTTCTGGAGTTAAACTATATCTTTAACTCTGTTGTGGTAAGGCCCAGTGCAGAATACAAGCCTCGCTGTACTGTGTCTGTTAGAGCACTGACACCTCAGCCAGAACCTAATGGCTCACAGTACTGCTGTATTGACATGGTCATTTGCACAGACACACTGGCAGGCTGCTTGTCATTAGGGATGTGTCTGGGGGAGGGGAAGACACCTTGCTGTATGGTACACTGAGATGTCAATGTAACAAATATAGCATGTGCCAGCTCCTTGTGTAGCAAACACACTACTGTACATGCTTATTCAACACAAAGCCCAAGTCAAATGTGGGTGCAGGCTAGTTCAGTTAATGTTGCAGGGTGGGAAGATTTTTGGTGCACATTTGGTCAGGAGATCTCTGAACTTTGGGCACAGCCTGCATACAATTCAGCGACTTTGGTACAGTCATTTGTCCACTCAGGCTAGGTATGATTAGGGGATATATCTGACTAAAGTCGGGAAGTGGGCAACAGTCAGTTTGTAGGGCCATCACAAGTAGTCAAGGGGAATCGCATATCATTTGGGCACCTACTAATACAAATGGTAAGGAGTCTGATCAATTACATTTGGGATCTGCTTGTCAAATCAGTCTGAGATCTGGGAAAATACAGTCCTGGGCCTCTGTACATTAACTATTGATCCTGTTCCCACTTTCTCCCTATCCCCTTTGATCCTTAGCGCCCAAAGAATCATATCTAACTCTTTCTTGAAAACATTCAATGTCTTGGACCTCAATTGTCTTCAGTAGCAGAGAGTTCCACAAGCTCACCATTGGCTGGGTGAAGAAATTTCTTCACATCTCAATCCAATGAGAGTTGATGATGATGAAAGGAGGGATGGATGTGGAACTCTGCCCAAAGTGCTCTCAAATATCACCTGAGGGCAGTGCCTTACCTCAGTCAGTCAGTAGCTAATATTCTGCGTTGTCTCATGTTGGCTTAGTTTGCCTCAGTACAGATGCAGCTAGAGCTGCCTTTGGCGATGTCACTGAACTAGCAATATAGAAGGCCAAGCTAAGTTTCTGAACGAATGCATCCAAATCCCACCATAGTAGGTGATGAAATTTGGATTTAATAAATATCTGGAATAAGAAGCAGTGTAATAGTAAACGCAGAAGTGGTTGTTGAAAACCCATTTGATTCACAAAGGACTTTTTGGGAAGTTAATCTACTATCCTTACCTAACCTACAAGTGACCCCAGACCAACAGCAATGTAATTAACTCTTAACTACCCTATGAATAGTTAGGAATGGGTAATAAATGCTGGTCTAGCCAGTAATGTCCACATCTGAAGAATTAGACCAATAGACATACTTCACTTCACTGCTTCTAATTTGAATCCCATTTTGATAAATCTGTTTGACAATTCTCACAATTATTGTAATTCTCACAACTTTTGTAACCTCACCAAAAATAAAAACAAGTGGCTTTTCCTACTTTCAAAGCAAATTTGGAAATTTGACTTTATGCAGTTATACATCTTTAAATGATTATGAAATGAGTGATGTACTTAACAGGTGAGAGGTGAAAGGGAATTTTTTTACATTGTACATACTGGTGGCATCTATCATTTTCAGGTCAAGTACAATGCAACCAAATGTATGTCCCTCTTTTGAAGAAGAGTTAAATCAGACTTGAAACATTCAAAGTTCTTTCTCCACAGATTTTACCAGACTTGTTGAGTTGCTCCAACTACTTTGTTTTGTATCTTGTCTCTTTAGAATTAGAATCCCGACAGTTTGGAAACAGGCCTTTCGACCCAACAAGTCCACAACAATCTTCCAAAGAGTAACCCACCCAGGCCCATTCCCCTACCCTATATTTTCTTCTGACTGATGCACCTAACCTACATGTCGCTGAACACAATGGACAATTTAGCACGGCCAATTCACCTAACTTGCACATCTTTGGATGGTGGGACGAAATGCACACAGACACAGGGAGAATGTGCAAACTCCACACAGACAGTCGCCTGAGGCTGGAATTGAACCCGAGTCTCTGGTGCTGTGAGGCAGCAGCACTAACCACTGAGCCACACTGCCACCTTTACTGTTGCTTAACTCCACGCTGAGAAAGAATTACTTGCTGCAACAGTCCTATGTTTCTCCAATATAATTGCAATGCTGTCTGTCTAAGTTTCTGTAGATTGAGGTTATTGTTGCGATCCTGATGCCCACAAGGAATAGTTAACACTGTTTCAAATTCACTTCATGCGAGATGCTTCTCTTGAGATAGAGAGATTTCCATCATGTCAGTCCATCTGATTTGCACCCAAATTGTAGAGTAGAAATGAGTAAGTTCTATCCCAGTGCACCAAACAATCTCCATGAAGTTATGAGTTTTAAAACCACAATTTGATTTTGCTGAACCATAATGCAAATATATTAGAATATGAAATACATTTTCACAAGTAGCTATTGCAGCACAATCAATCATGACATTTATAAGAGAATTACATGAACACTTGAAAAAGAAAAACATTAAAGAGTACAGGAGAAGATCCAATGAAATAGAATTAGGATAGAGTGCCATAATATTGAACTAAGGCAACAGTTGAATTGCTTCTGAGATTTCTTTGATTTTAAGACCAAGTGTTTTCCTACTTCAGAAAGGATAATCTTTCGCAAACTATTTTCTAAGCATTTCATTTAACGTTTTCCTTACTGCACAATTGTAACTTACCCAAAAGCCTTTCATGTTAAGTCAAAATAGCATGCTTTCACATCTTTGTTAATAACTAATTGTCTCACTAGCAAATGGACGTTTCTCAAGACTAATGACCATCTGAGAGAAAAGATCTCTGCTCATCTCAGTCATAAATATAAGAGCCTTAACTTTTAAACTGTGTCCCCCAGTTCTACATTCCCACACAAGCCAATTATCCATTCTGGATTAGTGGTGCTGGAGGAGCACAGCAGTTCAGGCAGCATCTGAGGAGCAGTAAAATCGACGTTTCGGCTTTTGCTGCCTGAACTGCTGTGCTCCTCCAGCACCACTAATCCAGAATCTGGTTTCCAGCATCTGCAGTCATTGTTTTTACCTAATTATCCATTCTGTTAAATCCACTCAGGATCTTATGAATGTTAATGAGATCAACTCTCATTCTTCTAAGTTCCATTGCGATTCGGACCAACCTGCTCACCGTTTTCTCCTAAGGTAAACCCTTCATCCCAATAATCAGTTGAGTGAACGTTCCCAGTACTGATTCTAAAATAATTATATCTATTGTTAAATAAGGAGATTAAAACTGTAAACAATACTCCAGATGTGGCTTCATAAGATCTTACACAGATGAAGTAAAATATTTTTAACTTCATACTTCAATAAATCTCAACGTCTAATTTGCCTTTCTAACCATTTGTTGTACCTACAAGTGAACTTTTTGTGATCCAAGTACCAGGGCCTCTGGGCCAAAGGGTTTGGAGTCTCTCACCTTTTTATTTTTCTTCTAAAAATGAGGAGCAATTTCTTCTCAAAAAAAGTAATTAGTCTTTGGAATTCCCTTTTCAGAGGGCACTGGAGGTGTACTGTTGAACATAGAGAGCCAGACTAATGCTTTCAGTAAACAGGTTCAAATCCCACTGTATCAGTTTTTGGGATTTAAATTCAATTAACAATATCTGGAAATTGAATGCTAGCCTTAGCAACGGTGATCATGAAAACTATCATTGACTCTTTTAAATGCTGATCTGATTCACAAATGTCCTTTAAGGACAGGAATATGCCGTCGGGACTACGTGTGACTTCAGACCGAGAGTATTGTGGCTGACTCCTAACTTCACTCTGAGATGGTCTAGCAAACCATTCAGTTCATCGGCAATTCTCACTGGGCAAGAAATACTGGTCTTGCTAGCGATGTCCACACCATAAAAGAATTGCGAAAAGGATAGCTGTGATCTTATTGAATGATGGAGAAGGGTTGATGGGCCATATAGCCTGCTTATGCTGCTATTATCTATTGTCCCTGGCTTTTTAAATTTGCCTCCCCCCTTCACAAAACACCTCCAAAAATTACCTCTTCAATCAAGCCATTGATTATTTATTATCTCCTTTAGTAACTCAGAGCCATACTTGTTTTTATAATGTTCCTGTGAAACACCTTGTCATGTTTTATTGCATTAAAATTGTCATTGATCTAAAGGCGATGGAAAAGATCAAGTTTACAGTGCTCACCATGAGATGCACCCATCCAGTGCAATTAAGATTTTCTGACATATTGGTCCACATCCTTCGAAATTCTGAGGCAGCAATTCCCTTCCCTGCCTCTGGTTTAAAAGATCACTTGGGCTTAATGTGTAGAGGTTAAATGAGTAGGGAACAATGGCATTTAAAAGGTGGCCCATTCTCCTCAAAGTGTTGTGCCCAGGCTTACCAATTCAACCGGTCACAATGATGGGATAGTTGTCTAGAATTCACCACACTAGCCCACTTTGTAATGCACATCTGTTTCTCATTTTTCCAATACATAGGGAGCTAAAAGGAATTCCTTCTCTAATGCTCATTTTATAGTTCTCAAAAATCTTTACGGAGATCCGATTCTTTTTTTTAAAAACCTACAGCTCCTCGGAACCTGTTATAAAGCAGTCTGACATTAAGCTGCAATACACCCAAGTTCAAAAGTACATTGATCCAATCCCTGCAGCTGCAGAGGACATCATCAAACAACAACAAACAAACAACAGTCAATGTGCAACGGTGACAAACTGGCACATCGCACTCGAATCACCGAGGACTCAAACCTACAACTGTCTGATGCGTTATCCATTATGCCACTGGCCCAACAGGCCAGAGAGCCTATTCTACTTGGATGGTAATAAACAAACTGCAGCTGTATCCTTTTAAGGATAATTGCAGTCTACAGAATAATTAAACTCATTAAATTATTAACTAGCTGTTCTTACTCCAACCAAATTTAGAATAGCAAGACTAAACTGATGTCACCATTTCTGTGTTGCCTTTAAATTGTTGCTGCAATCATTTTGAAGTAAAAAGTAAAGGCACACAGGAGACGGCTTCACCCTCTGTCATGAGGTAGTTTGGCTAATGAAAGTGAGACCACTTTCCTTGCATGGATTCTTATAATCATCTTAACTGTCTTACAGTACTACAGTTTTCAAGGATCTAATCATCTGGCTGTGACATTGCACCAGGCTTCAATATATCACCTCTGGCTATTGCAAAATTAATTTTTGGCAAGTGTCAATTTTTATATTAGCATTTTATTGCTTTCCTGGTAAATTACATCTTACTTATGCAAGTAGAGATTTATCAATGTCATCTCAGGAGATAATAAAGATGATTTTATATTTTGCCAGGAATGGGCATAACATTGGCAAACCATCTGCTTAAAGTTGTTGTCAGGAGGCTGGTGCCAGTGTGGGGATCAGACTTCATTTAGATGCTGCCAGACGTGCTGCACGTAGTGTATGTATTGAGATATCAGCTGGTTCTAAAACTTAGCTGAAAGGCAGGCCTTGGGTCTTAATGCTGATGTCCCTGATGGTAGAGTCTGTGCATGGATCAGTTGGGGTTGGAGGTACTTTCTGGGCTTGGAAGGAAAACTCTACCTTTAAAATACTTTGGTTGATTGGATTGACCACGAGATGCCTCTTTAAGAACCACAGGTGACATTGATGCATGCCTAATACACATGAGTGGAATGAACATGTTATACATTCCTTGCATTTTGATTTTCATTTTATTGTCACGTACCCAAGTATAAAAGTATGAAAGTACAAAAGTACAGTGAAAAGTATATAACGCCGCTACACAAGGAGCTATCTGAGGTACCAGGTACCTAGACACAGAACCTTAAGAACAAGGTAGAAAGAAAAAACAAAGTGAAAAGTTAAACATTGCAGTGATACCTTCAATGATACCTTCTTAGCTTTAAGTGGAAAATAAAGAAATAAAGCTGAAAGTTCAAACATTACAGTCTTTCTTAAGTGCTTAGCCACGGTGGAACTGCACTTCGAGGAATCACCTCGAGACCGCGGGTCCACGCTGAGGTCACGCTGGGCCGAGAGGCCATCACACTGGGCCACTGAGAGCTGATCACACTGGGCCGCTAGTCTGCCACGCCAGGCCAGGAAATTACCATGCTGGACTGAGAGGTCATCACGCCAGGCTGAGGGGTTTCTGCACCGGGCTGGCAGATCACTACGACAGGCCGGGGATCACCATGCCAGGCCAAGAGGTCACCACTCCGGGACAGGGGATCAACATGCCAGGTCAAGGGGTCACCACGCCAGCCGAGAGATTACCACGCCGGGCTGAGAGGTCACTACGCCAGGCCAGGAGATCATCATGCCGGGCCAAGAGTTCACCATGCCAAGCCAAGAGGTCACCACGCTGGGCTGAGAGGTCACTACACAAACCAAGAGGTCACCACACCAGATCAGGGGATCACCACACCGGGCCAGGGGATCACCAAGCTAACTGAGAAGACCCCACACCAGGCTGGGGGATCACCATGTCGGGCCGGGCGATTGCCACACCAGGTCGTGAGATCCCCACACCAGGCCGAGAAGTTCCCACACACTGGGCTAGAATATCACCACACCGGGCTGGGAGATCACCACACCAGGCCAGGAGATCACCACACCGGGCCGAGAAGTCCCCACACCAGGCCGGGAGATCACGACGCCGGGCTGGGAGATCACCACACTGGGCCGAGAAATCTCCACACCAGACCGGGAGATTGCCACATCAGGCTGGGAAATCGCCACACCGGGCCAGGAGATTGCCACACCAGGCAGGAGATTGCCACATCATGCCGAGAAGTCACCAGGGGATCACCACCCTAAAAATAAACACATTCTACTAAATACGTCAATTTTCTGAGAAGGTACCAATACAATGGTTCCTCTGGAAAAATGGTGCACTGACTGAACTCAGTTCCTTGTATTTATCAGAGCTCTTTCTTTCTTGTTGATTATATTACCTTCTACACCATGATTAAATTCCCATTGGAAAGACAAGCAGCAATTGAATCACTGCAGGCTCAAAAAGAGTGAATTCAATAGCATCTAGACAAGTAATGTAGACCTCTCAGCCTGAGAGAAACAAATCAAAACCTGATCACCATTCACTCAGCGTGATCTAGCTTTCTTCTGTTACAAGTATTTTGTATTACTAATAATATTCAAGCCACATACAACAAGTAAAACAAGATCTGATGAAGGAAATACTATCCCGACATGGCTGATCCTACTTATCGTAATTAATAACGTCAATCCTTGCACTACCACGTGGGGGCGAATTGGAAAACATGTGGGACAAGCAGGTTTTTTTTTCTGAACTTTGCATCATAGAGTCAGTGCAATTCCAATCGGTGTGAAAAAGAAATTGTTCAGGCTTACTCCAGATGGGATACCCCAAACATCACCTCCCAAGTGAGGAGGGATTGAGCTGGCTCCCTTCTTCATTTCATGGTTGGTCACAAGAAGGTTATCCCTTCCTTATGGATACCTTCAAGAAGCCAATTTAAATAGATTTTCTTGGGTTAACAAAATAAGGAGTTTATTAATTAATAAATGCAAAATTAAATAATGCAACACATATACAAATAGATAAGAAACGAGAAGTGCATCCAAAACCTTCTGCAAGTTAATATATGTATGAATCAGTCTCTGGGTCATTCATTAAGAGCAGTTATTGGAACGTTGATAAGTGAATAGTCAATTTTGAGATCCTTAGCTTTGCATGTTGAATGAAAATCTTTTATCCTGGTCCTTTTGACTGGCTTACGAGCTATTTGGCTTCAAAATAGTGAAGATAGTTGCAGATAGTGACTTATCTACAAGACACGGTATGATTGTTCAAGTGTGATCTTCACAGCACACTAATGCACAAACCCAAATTAGTACTCATGAGTACCTCAGCTTGCCAGCATACTTCCTTCCACTGGTACACACAGACCAGGGTTAAACTGACTTTTGAAACTTGTTCTTCTGTAGTCTGGAATAAAGAAGACAAAAGTCATGTTTCATGCCCAGACTGCTGTATTTTCTCCCATCATGTTCACATGAATAACCTAGAAGATTGGAGTTTGGGTTCTCCCTTGTAAGTCCAGCCTTTTGAAGCTTCTTTGAAACCTCATCAAGCATAATATTTAGGGTTTCTTTCTCCAGACAGCCACTGAGTTTATATTGTTGTCATCTTTTGCTTGTACGTCTTCTTTTAAGAAAAATAAAGTTTGGTATGTGTGTAAGTGATCCAGGGTTATAATCCATGGTCATGCCAAGTGCCAGACTTTCCAGAGATGGCTGATAACAGGAGAGATCAGATCCAGCAGGCCACTAAGATCATGCATACTTCTGACTGGCAGCCAGAGCACAGGATCTCTTTGTGAGAGGAATTTCAGGCCTAATATGCCATTTGCATTATTGAGGGACAGCAGATACATCAGTGATTATATGTTGCTCTCTTTTTATAATTTGTAAATTAAACATTTGTAATAGGAACCGGGCATTAACATAAAGTCATTATACACTGCAGTCATAATCCATGTTGAAGTGTAATGATGAGTATGCTTTGAAATACAGCTGAGCAATAAATTTTCAGAGAATACATAATATTTGGGTCAAACAGCAGATAGTCAATGCTAATTCAGCACATAGATCACTCCTCCAGAAATATTATATGTGCATCACCATCAGGCACTTCACATTCTTATTTGAAATTGGGAGTACTGCATCTTAATGAAATTTAGTTCCCTAAGGTATGGTATAATTTAATTAGTTATGCAAACACAGAAGGAAACTTTCAGTGACCCAAATGTTACATGTCCCTGTCCCCATTTCTGTTTGGATTCCAAGCACTGTTATATTTCCCAAGAACAAGGCTGGGCAGCCTAATCACCTACTTAAATTGGGAATTTCAATATTGTGTGAAAATCATGGTTTTATGGCTTACATATTCCCCTAATGCAATCTTGAGGGACAGCTGAATAGAACATGCACTGGATGCTGAAGCATTAAAGGCCTGTGATGATAAAATCTATTATTTTTGTGGGTTTAAGCGTGCAGGTTTATTCTGCCTCCCTCCAGATTTACCAGCCTGTTTATCCTCTAGTCTACTGAAAAGTGCACTATCCCAGACATGGGAAGCTATAGCCGAGTGCCCAATGGAGTGAGAAGTCTGCCATCAGCATGGTAATGTGGCTCAGTCCTCCTCAGTGGCAGGAAAGAACACACATTCCATCTGCTTCCTGCTTCCTGCCAGTTTCATGCATGGAGTCTACTCCATTGATATTTGATAACATTATAGGTTAAAACATATTTGCAACACTCTTTCTGTTCCTCAGAGATACAAGCTGAAATTAGGTTAGAATACTGGCAGAAATATGACAGTGTAAATTCATATTAGATTTACGACAGCTGGACGTTTGAGGCATCAGTGTTTACAAAGTTTCTGTGTTTTTCCAAGTCTTCTTGTGCATGCTCAACTTCTTTTACCCCACCAGTGATTTATTCAGTACTTGTATTCAGTTTCCTAACTCCTAAACTCACGTAATTTCTTTCCCAAATATGCCTGCCTTACTACCTACCCTTGTTTAAGGCAATCTTTAAGATTTACATTTTCAACCAAGCTTTACCTCGCCCAATATCTCATTATAACGTGACATGGTGACAAATTGTGTTTGATAATAACACCTGTGAAACACACCAGGCTGTTCTGCGACATTACAGGTGCTACACAAGTACACATTATAGTGGTAGAACTCATTCTCACTTATCGCTAAGAATAAACGTGACGTACTTCATTGAGCTGCATTCTAGAACAGCTGGGCACTCTGTACCTGCATTAACACATTTTGACTTTTTATGTTTCAGTCTCTCATTAGTTGCTGAGCAACATTAAAGGATTATTACGGCAGTTTCATCATGACTGTCTGAATTTCTCCCTTGCTACCTATGGAATCACTTTCTTGTGTTTCAGATATCACTGGAATTTCGGTGACACTTTATTCATTCTGGCAGAAAGAGCATTTGCCATTTCTTAGAGAAAATAGAGATGTCAGCTTCTATGGGCCTATAAACTACTTCCAGGGATGCAATTAGGAGCTCAAATAGAAAATCCCTTTGGAATGGAATATTGTTACTATTCTTCGATATGCCATCATGCAGAAGCTGCTCTTTTGGGGGTTTGAGGAATTTAGCAAGTTTAAAGATTGCTAAAACAAAAAGTAAGTACATCACATGTGGTGAAACTGGCTTTGTGTCAGATCAAACTATGTTGGCGACTTATTAACCTCCCTTTAAATCACAACGCGAAGCAAATTAGGTAGCTTTTCCAATGCAGTTGTAATTTACCTCTCTGTAGTTATTAAGTGGTGTAACACTTAGTTCAAGTGAAGGTTGCCTTTTGCATACAATGTTACCTCAATGGAGGACATACAATTCCGTTTCAGATTTGGATTTGTGCGTGGGGAGCAACCAATTAGATGCAGGTGAAATTCAGAGAGGCATCATTGACAATATCTCCCAATGCCAATATCTTAGCTTGTCTGTGTTTCTGGCCTCTCTGACCCATATTAACCTTTGGCCCAGCAATTTCCTGAAGTTAAAATTCCAGTCCCTGTAATCACCTTCAGCCCTCCAATCCTCTGAGGTTTTTCTGCCTTTCCATTTGTTCGTCCACAATTTCTTTCGGCAACAATTGGCAACCACACCTTCAGATACCTACACCCTAATTTCTGCAACTATTTATCTTTAGTTCATTGTTTCCCAAACTCTCTTTTCTAACACGTAACATGTCCTTTATAATCTAAATTTTTGTCGTGATGTTTCTTTTTGTGATTCATGTCAACTTTTCTTTGATACATTGTGTTTGTTTAGTCATCCAACATGGGCGTTGTTGACTGCGCCAGTTTTTATTGCCCAGCTCTGGTTGCCCTTGAGAAGGTGATGGTGAGCTCTCTTATTAAACCACTGAGGTTTGTATGCTGTAAGTAGACCCACAATTCCACTAAGGAGGGAATTCCAGGAATTTGAACCAGCAACAATGAAGGAATGGCAATATATTTCTGAGTCAGGATGGTGAGTGGCTTTGAGAGAACCTTCTAGGTGGTGCTGTTCCCATGTATTTGCTGCCCTTGTTCTTCTAGAATGAAGTGGTTGTGAGTTTAGAAAGTGCTGTCTCAAGAGCGTTGTTAAATTCCTGAAGTGCACGTTGTAGATATTGCTCACTGCTGTTACTGAGCATCAGTCATGGTGGGAGTGGATGTGGCACCAATCAAGTGGGCAGCTTTGTGATGGATCGTGTCAAGCTTCTTGAGTGTTGTTGGAGCCACACCCATTCAGGCAAGTGGGAAGTTTTCCATCACACTGCTGACTTGTGCCTTGTAGATGGTGGACAGGCTTTGGAGAATAATGAGGTGAGTTACTCACTGCAGTATTCCTGGCCTTTGACCTGCTCTTAAAACCACTGTGTTTTTAAGGTGAGTCCAGTTGAGTTTTTAGTCAATGGTAACCCAGATGATATTGATAATGGGGAATTCAGTGATGGCAATGCCTTTGAATCTCAAGAGGTGTTGGTTTGATTGTCTCTCATTGGAGATGGTTATTGCCTGGCATTTATGTGGTGCAAATTGTTACTTGGAACTTTTCAGACCAAGCCTGGATATTCTCCAGATCTTGTTGCATTTAAACATGGACTGCTTCAGTATTTGAAGAGCCATGAGTGGTGCTGAACATTGTGCAATCATCGGGGAGCATCCCACTTCTGATTTTATGATGGAGGGAAGATCATTGACAATAGAGCTGAAGATGGTCAGGCCTAGGACATTACCTGAGGAACTCTCACAGAGATAATCTGGGAGCTGAGATGATTGACTGCTAACAAACAAAACCATCTTCCGATGTGCCAGGTATGACTCCAATCAACAGAGTTTTCTCTTCATTTGCAAAAACTTAGTATGTGAAGGATGTTATATAAGTTCTGGTTGAATAAGGTAATGATTCTGAAAGCATTCATGCTGGGGATTATATCAAACTAATGATGCCAAGTAGTAAGCTGTAAGAATACCTCTAGATCTTGGAAGGGAAAGATGGCCCATTCATGTCTTCTAATAGTCTTTAGTAACAGTGTCGAACTAGCTAACACAACTTGTTGCTAGCATGGAATAAACTATCTTAGATTAAGAGCATCTTCTTGTTAAGACTCCCTAATTACTGCTCCTCTACCACTGAAAGCCTATGCAATATGTTTAAATTGCAATCACTACTGTGGTGTCAAAATTGTGGCAATCTATTTGAGCACAGTAAGGTTCCACAGCAATATGAAAATAACCAAATAATCTGTTCTTGTTGTTTGAGGAAAGCTGATCTGCACTTCTTCAGTCTAACACCATCTTACTTTCCATGTGTGGATACAGCAAAGAATCCAAGTTGAGATCACCTGTCATTCTTCGACATTTTAGAGAATGTAGACACAATTTACTCAGTTTTTCCTTTTAGCCAGTGTCTGCTGACACCCAACGTCACGTGTGGAGTCAATTCTGGAAATGTTACGTCACCATGTCGAATTCTGAAAGGAACTGCCCACGTACGGAAACCTAACTCATTATTGAAACGGAGTTCAGTGGAAGGAACGAGGGAATGAGAGAGGAGTGAAGATTGGGGAAAGAGGAGAGACAGGACAGGAATGGGGAAGGATAATGGTGAGGGGAATGAAGACAGTGGAAGGGGATAGTAGTGATGGGGGAGGAGGGGAATAAGGATGGAGGAAAGGGGCGTTACGATGAGAGGGGTGTGTGAGTATGAGAATGTGAGAAGACAGAGTGAGGATGGAGAGGGAGGAGTGAGGAAGGGAGGTGTGTTTAAACTTAAATACCAGGTTTAAAGCCTAATGTCCTTCCATGCACATGAGCAAATTCCAGCAGTGCATACATGTGATGACAATAGACACAGCCATTTTTAGGTATTTTTCATGTTAATGTGATTGAATGTCAAAGTTTTGTGAGGTGCAAATGAGATAGTAAAGAGCAGCAGTGAGCTGTGCGGCCACAGGTGACAGATCTCTGAGTTAGATAAAAGGAAAAGTGAGTAATGCAACTCACTTTGTTCATGATGCAGGAAGGCAAGCTGTGGAGAGGGCACAAAGAAGGATGCATAGACATTTACACTTTGTTATAGATGAGTGGGAAACAAGGTGACAGATGGACAAGGATGTGAAGAAAATAGGAGAATCACCTCATAGCGGGGACCAATCTAGTGAACCTTCATGCATTGGCACAAAAGCAAGGATATCCTTAAATGTAAATGTTTAAATATGGAGATGAAAGCTGCACATAATATTCCAAATATGGTTTCACTAACGCCTTATCATGACCAGACGTTTTATTCCTCTACTCCAATCCTCTTGCAATAAAGACCAACATATCATTTTCCTTCCTAATTTATTGCTGTATCTGCAGACTAACATTTGGTGTTCCTTCTAACAAGTCCACACAAGTTTTTATGAACATAAACATTTACAAGTTGTAAGCCTTTTAAGAGTATTCCAGTTTTCTATACATTGTATCAAAGTAAATAACGTTGTACTTCCCCAAAGTATATTCGATCTATGCAGCCTGCAGCTCCAACAAGTTGCTTCGTGCCACTTCCCCAATGACTATAGTGTTCATTTTCTGAGTTTCTCATTCCTTTCTACTTCTTGACTCCCATCTGGAATATTTCTTGCATCCTCTACAGTGAAGGTCAATGCAAAATTCCTGTTCAAATTATCTGATATTTCTTCATTTTCAACTATTAATTGCCAGACTCACTTTCTATGGGACCAACAATTACTTTGTAAACTCTTTTCTTTTAAAATATCTAAAGAAACATTTACTATCTATTTTTCCCTGCTTAGCTAGTTTTCTTTCATACTCAGAAATTTCCCTCATTTTTAGTCATCTTGTAATATTCAGTCCAATATTTTGGCCTGCCAGTCACTTTTGTATGATGATACACTTTTTCTTTTAAGTTTTTATGACATTTAATTTGTTTTTTGTTTAACCACAGATGGTGGGTCCTGCCTTTAACATTTTCCTTTGCCCTGGCATGTATTCTGTATACATATTCTATATACATATTCTGTGTACATATTCTGCGTACATATTCTGCATACATATTCTGCGTACATATTCTGCGTACATATTCTGTATACATATTCTGTATACATATTCTGTATACATATTCTGCGTACATATTCTGCGTACATATTCTGCATACATATTCTGTGTACATATTCTGTATACATATTCTGTGTACATATTCTGCGTACATATTCTGTATACATATTCTGCGTACATATTCTGCGTACATATTCTGTGTATACATATTCTGTATACATATTCTGCGTACATATTCTGTGTACATATTCTGTATACATATTCTGTGTATACATATTCTGTATACATATTCTGCGTACATATTCTGCGTACATATTCTGTGTACATATTCTGGATACATATTCTGTGTATACATATTCTGTGTATACATATTCTGTGTACATATTCTGTATACATATTCTGTGTATACATATTCTGTGTATACATATTCTGTGTACATATTCTGTATACATATTCTGCATACATGTTCTGCATACTTATTCTGCGTACATATTCTGCGTACATATTCTGTGTACATATTCTGTATACATATTCTGTATACATATTCCGTATACATATTCCGTATACATATTCTGCGTACATATTCTGCGTACATATTCTGTGTACATATTCTGCGTACATATTCTGTGTACATATTCTGTGTACATATTCTGTGTACATATTCTGTGTACATATTCTGTATACATATTCTGTGTATTTATTCTGTGTATTTATTCTGTGTACATATTCTGTATACATATTCTGTATACATATTCTGTATATATATTCTGTATACATATTCTGAAATATCCATTTCAATGTCTGCCACTGTATTGCCACTTTCTTAAATGTAAAGTAAGTCTTCTCTCCTTCAAACTGAACGCAAAATTCAAATATATTGTGCCTACTGTATCCTAGAGATTCCTTCTCTATGAGGCAATTAGTTAATAAACCCAATAGGTATGGTAAAGTCCCAGAGGACCATTGGTCTGCTCTCTCATTACAGAGAAACAACCAGTGGTGGTTTAACCTGAAGGTCGCCAATGCTTCAAGTGAGGGACAAGGTTGCAAAGGTTTGATTTTTGATGAAACTTCAGCTAGGACAGGTATGGAACCCACACTCTTGGTGTCAATTTGCATGACAATCCAGCCTAATGATCTAATGAGGCCCCCAGTTGAGATTAAGTTTTCTCTTTGTAGATGCAGGTTATTTCTTTATCACACCATCAGGATGGAGTTCCAGATTTCATCTTAATTAATAACCCACTAATAAAATCATAGAAATTCAAGCATCTGTTTTCTGAAAATACGGTTTTATGAACAACGATGAATTTAAAACAAAGTCACAATATCCATGCAATAGTCACCCGTCATGTTCTCAACAGCTAATGAATGAGTTAAATGGTACAAACCTACAAGATTCTTTCATATAGAGCTGTGGTAAGTGGAACCTTTGTGGATATTGACTGAATACCAATTGAGAAAAGTTTGCTTTCCTAATTCGGTTCCTTGGTCTGTTGCTCCTCTGCTATACAGAAGTGCAACCAAATCGTTGGTGGTGGAAAACGAGAACTAAATGTCTAAGAAAGCCCGAAGCATAGTAACATGTCACTGAAGGATTCAATAAGTTGTCAATTAAATGGAAGCATAGCTGGAATTCTGGGAAATTGCCTAACAAAGAGTCACACATGAATATTATCACTAAATAGCATGGATCAACCTGCATTGTGGAAGGAATTTTGGCTCATTTTATCAATATAAATTGACATACTCTAATCATAATAGTGTCCAAATATGATGAATTCAATTATGCCAGGTCTCTACTCATTAAGTACTAAGGGTTTCCAGTGGTAAGAGATGCCATCTTTCAGATAAGACTTAAAGCAACACTCAGGTCAAGGTAAAAGATTCCATACCACTATATTGAACAAGAACAGTTCAGTTCACTGCAGCTTCAGGGCAATAAAACATGTTATCTGACCATTTCACAATACTGAGGAATCTTGCAGTGTGCAAGTTATAACCACCTTGGTTATTACAACAATGGCCAAACTTATAAAATACTTAATTGATTGTAAAGCAGTTTAGAATTAGAATTAGAATTAGAACCCCTACAGTATGGAAACAAGCCCTTTGGCTCAACAAGTCCATATCGACCCTCCGAAGAGTAACCCAACCAGACCCATTTCCCAACCCTATCACTCTACATTTCCCCCTGACTAATGCACCTAACCTACACATCCCTGAACTCTATGGACAATTTAGCATGGCCAATTCACCCTAGCCTGCACATTGGATTGTGGAAGGAAACCCACGTTGTCACATTTTCAGGTGCTGAGGTCAGTAGCTCTGGAATTCCCTCCTTAAATCTCTCTAACCTCCTTTAAGACATGCAAGATAAAAGTGACCTCTGCAATCGATCATCTGTGAGCACCTTGAGGGGGTTTAATATGTGCAAGCTTCCACATAACTGTAAGTTGCTATTAATGTCTTAAATTGAGAGAAGCAGTAATGTCACATGAACAATTTAAATCCTCATGTTAAAACGATAGTAGTCATTATCAGACAGAAAACTTAAACCTGCCCTTTCACTTTCAGCCAGGAACACATCCAAGTTTGACTCCAATCTCTGATTGCAGCATTCCCCGTTGATCTTATTGACTCTAACTGACCCCATTTGCAAAGAAGCTTGTGTCCCATGTCTAGGAACTCTGAACCATTGGGATATTATAAAACATCCCTTATAAATACAATTTTTTTTCATATTACACACTGCTAATTGGTATCCTGAATGGTTTTGTCAAAATGTTGCTTTAAGGAATATGATGCCATTTAATGCAACATTTTTGCAGTTCTGAATTTATTAATGAAAACAGTTAGTCACATCTGCTGTCTAGGATTGTACAGGAATGTTTAGAGGAAATTTGCAATTTCACACCCATCAATGTTTGTGTTCGCTTCATTATCTGATGGTCATTGTTCAGCTGACAAGCAGACTGAAAGCAAAATACTGCTGATGCTGCAAATCTGAACCAAATACGGAGAATAGGGTTTGTTGGTCCATTTTGATAGGTAACACTTTATGCCATAAATATATAAGTTGTTAAATTTTGCAAAGTTTGGAGTGGAGCCTCTTTCACCTTTCTCTCAGGTTTGATTCTTTCTTCAATTTATCAATCTCAGGAAATATTTTTAACTAACGATAGTGATAGTACAAGATGTTCAAGAGGTTGTCTATGTTGGGTTGATAGGCCATGAGTGCTCTTATGTCTTATGGCCTAATGAGAAAAGTCTCAATGTCAACACTCTACAAGTTACAAGTGAAAAAGTGATTGAAGATATGCGTGCATTTAGCAGGATGTGGCTTCATTCTCAACACAGTGTCGAAGGAAGTGTCAGCAAGTTTGAAAAGAGGGCAGAGGGCAGAGAGCAGTAAGGGGTTACATTATGAACACAGTGCTGAGAAAGGGAGAACCAAGATTGTAAAAAGCGTGGAGTTTAGGGAGTGAATTCATTCTGAACACAGCTCTGAGAGAAGGGGCAACAACTTGAAAAAGACTGCAGTGAGTGGGGAATCTGAACACAGAGCAGAGACAGTCTGAGTGTGATGTCACAGAAAACCTCTAACTTTATTCATTGGTGAGAAGTTGCTGTTTTGGAGTCAGTCCAAAACTAAAAGTTGTGTCAATAATTATGGAGAGAGATACAAGGATTTCAGGAAGGACCACTAGAGAAAAAAAAGTAAAACTAAATTAAATCAAAGTACAATAAAATAAGTAGAAAAGCAGGAAAAAATGTTATTGTAAGTGAAGTAATGTTGAATTACCAGTATGAGGGGTTTATAATAATGCTAAAGGCAATAAATAGATTTCTGAATGAAGGGATGCTGTATTAACAAAGGCAAGTGAGGTGTCCATCCACCATTATGTGTGAAGAAATGCATCTAAATGTCCTAAATGAACCCATCTGCAGGAAGTGTCACCAGCTGCACAAGCTTGAGGTCCAGGTTTCCGGAATCTGAGCAGTGGCTGGGATCACTGCTGTGCATCCACAAAGCTGACCTCTGTGTGATAGCACATACAGAACAGTGGTCACACTGCAGGTTAGAAGCTAACTGTCAGAAAGGGAATGATTAACTATCAGGCAGTCGATGAAAACTAGGCAGGTAAGGCAGGAGTGCCCTGAGACAATTGAGCTTGACACTTGGAATTCCATTTTGGAAACCAGTGAAAGGCAATGGTTCTTTGGAGAGTGGATCCTGTGCATTGTGAGGTAAATCCATGGCATCAAGGGCATCTCATGTATGTGGAGAGGAGAGGGGGTTGGAGTGGGATGGGGGGGGGGGGGGTGGTGGTGGGAATCGGTGGTGGGCAGGGGGATAAGAAAGAAGAATGGAAGTGCAATGATCTTGGGGTATTCTATGGTCAGGAAATGCAGCAGGCATTTCTGTGGCATGAAACGTGACCCCAGGATAGGATGATGCCTCCCTGATGCCAGGGGAGATCAAGGAGCCACATGGTGCCAACAATGTAGGCTGGAAGAGGTTATGAAAGCATAAACGAGGGAGTTAGGATGGAAATTAAAAAGCAAAATCTGACAAGAAATAATCTCTGGATTACTCCCAGCTTCACACATGAGTGACCATAAGAACAGGAGGATTCATACAATTGAACATTTGGATGTAGACTTGGTTTAGTGGGGATGGCAGCAGATTTTAGAGGCAGTTGGACCAGTCCTAGCTCAGGTGAGACCTGTACAAGCTAAACAGGTTATATCTTAACAGTACTAGGACTGATATCCTCACAAGGAGGTTTATTCTTTCCGTAGGAGTTAGTTTGAATGAACATGCCAGGAGGATGGAAACCTGAGGAAGGGAATTAAACTGGTTACAGAAAGTAGAACAGCTGTGAGGGAGACAAGGAAATAGGAAAACCTAAGCTGAGAATCAGTTATGACCTGCATATGCGTATTCCCAAAAACACGCAGACAAGTTCACAGCATCTGAATGCATGCAGCATTTACAATAAGATCAATGATCTAAAGTCATGAATAGATATCATGAATAGGTTGAATTTGAATGCAGAATACAGGGTTAAAGGCGGGATTCTTGGCGGTGTGGAGGAACTGAGGGAGTTTGGGGTCCACGTCCATAGATCCCTCAAAGTTGCGACCCAAGTTGATAGGGTTGTTAAGAAAGCATATGGTGTGTTGACTTTCATTAGCTGGGGGATTGAGTTTAAGAGCTGCGAAGTTATACTACAGCTCTATAAAGCCCTGGTTAGACTACACTTAGAATACTGTGTTCAGTTCTGGTTGCCTCATTATAGGAAGGATGTGGAAACTTCAGATAAGGTGCAGAGGAGATTTACTAGGATGCTGTCTGAACTGGAATAAAGGTTTTATGAAGAAAGATTGAGGGAGCTAGGGCTTTTCTCATTGGAGCAAAGAAGGATGAGAGGGAACTTGATAGATGTGTACAAGATGATGAAAGGCATAGATGAGGTGGATAGCCAGAGACTTTTTCCCAAAGTAGAAATGGCTATCATGAGGGGGCATTATTTTAAGGTGATTGGAGGAAGGTTTAGGGGAGATGTCAGAGGTAGGTTCTTTACACAGAAATGGTGGGTGCGTGGAATGCACTGCCAGCAGTGGTTGTAGAGTCAGATACATTTGAGACATTTAAGCAACTCTTGGATAGGCACATGAATGATAGTTAAATGTAGGATATGTACATTAGTTTGGTCTTAGAGTAGGATAAAAGGTTAGCACAACATCGAGGACCAAAGGGCCTATATTGTGCCGTTCTACATTCTATGTTCTATGTTCTAAATGGTTATGGTACAATTGCCATTGCAGAAACATCCAGGATTGAGAACTGTATATTTCAGGATATATGATATTTGGGAAGGATAGATGAGAAGGAAAGGAGGTGGAGTTGAACTGATAAAAAAGGTGCAATTGATACATTAGAAGGGGAGGATCTCAGATTGGAAGAACAATGTGTGGGATCTCTTTGGGCTAAACTAAGAAAAAGGAAAGGGTGGAAGACATTGTTTGGAGTTATTTATAGGCCACAAAATAGTAGTCATTGTGTGAGCGTGGTGTGAGGTAAGATGAGGAGATCATGTCCTGTACAGGCACAGAGGGAAACTTGTTCAAGTCAGTAATTTATGTATAGACTGGATTAACCAATTGAGCATTAAACTGTGGAGGACTAGTTTCTATATTGCCTTGGGGTGGTTTTCTAGAGTAGCATGTGAAGACTGATTAGAGGACAGGATGAAGTATTATGTAAGAAAAAGGGCTAATTAATAACCTACTTGTAAAAGAATCTTCAGGGATGAGTGATCATGATATAATAGAGATTTTCATTTTGTTTGAAAGTAACATAGTTCAATCTGAAGCAAAAATGTTAAATTTGAAAAGGAGAAATAGTGAAAGCTTAAGCTGGGTCCACTATTTTTCATCATTTATATAAATGATTTAGATGTGAGCATAAGAGGTACAGTTAGTAAGTTTGCAGATGACACCAAAATGGGAGGTGTAGTGGACAGCGACGAAGGTTACCTCAGATTACAACAGGATCTTGATTAGATAGGCCAATGAGCCGAGAAGTGGCAGATGGAGTTTAATTCAGATAAATGTGAGGTGCTGCATTTTGGGAAAGCAAATCTTAGCAGGACTCATACACTTAATGGTAAGGTCCTCGGGAGTGTTGCTGAACAAAGAGACTTTGGAGTGCATGTTCATAGCTTCTTGAAAGTGGAGTTGCAGGTAGATAAGATAGTGAAAAAGGCATTTGATATGTTTCCTTTATTGGTCAGAGTATTGAATACAGGAGTTGGGAGGTCATGTTGCAGCTGTACAAGACATTGGTTCGGCCACTTTTGGAATATTGCATGCAGTTTTGGTCTCCTTCCTATTGGAAGAATGTTGTGAAACTTAAAAGGGTTCAAACATGATTTACAAGGATGTTGCCAGGGTTGGAGGATTTGAGGTATAGGGGGAGGTTGAACAAGTTGGGCTGTTTTCCCTGGAGCGTCGCAAGCTGAGGGGTAACCTTATAGAGGTTTATAAAATCATGAGGGGCATGGATAGGATAAATAGACAAAGTCTCTTCCCTGGTGTGGGGGAAGTCCAGAACTAAAGGGCATAGGGTGAGAGGGAAAAGACATAAAAGAGACCTAAGGGGCAACTTTTTCATGCAGAAGGTGGTACATGTATGGAATGAGCTGCCAGAGAAAGTGGTGGAGCTTAGTACAATTGCAACATTAAAAGGCATCTGGATGGGTATATGAATATGAAAGGTTTGGAGAGATGTGGACTGGGTGCTGGTAGGTGGGACTCGATTGGGTTGGGATATCTGGTTGGCATGGACAAATTGGATAGAAGGGTGTGTTCCATGCTGTATGACACTAAAACTATAACTCTATAAGTTGGCTGAGTTGGATTGGGAAAATACATTAAAAAGCATGACTATACATTGGCAGCAGACAGATAGTGTTTAAAGAACTATTACATGGCTAACAACAACTGTGCACTCCTTCAAGGAAAGTTACTCAAAAAATGTCAACTAACCAAGGCTGACAAAGGAAGTTGAGGATTATATCAGATTTTTTTAAAAAGCCAATAAAGTGGCCAGAAATAGTAATAAATCTGAAGATTAGGATTTTTTGTTTAGAATATAGTAAAGAAGGTTCAAGAAACTAAAAGGGAAAGAAAAAGTAGAATACAAATACAGTCTGGCAAAAAAACCCATAAAAACATACTGTAACATCTTTCACAGGGTCATGGAAAGAACACAATTGGCTAAGATGTATGTGGATCCATTAAAATTATAATCAGAAGAATTTATAATGGGGAATAGAAAAATAGTGGAGAATCTAAATGATTGCGTTGTATTGGTTTTTATCGAGGAAGAGACAAGAAATCTCCCATAATTAGAGATCCAAGTGATTAGGGGAAATTAGGAGTTGAAGAAAGTTAGCAATAGTAAGAAAGTTGTGTTGGAGAAATTAATGGGTTTGGGAGTTCCTGGGACCTTTATTAAATTTAAATTTAATTCCCTACAGTGTGAAAACAGGCCCTTTGGCCCAACTACTCCACAGCAACCCTTCAAAGAGTAACCCACCCAGACGCATTCCTCCTAACTAATGCACCTAACCCAACAGGCAATTTTAGCATGACCAATTCACCTGACCAGGACATCTTTGGAAACCAGAGCACCCAGAGGAAACCTACACAGATGCAGGGGCATTGTGACAGTCACCCGAGGCTGGGATCAAACCTGGGTCCCTGGTGCTGTGAGGCAGCAGTGCTAACCACTGAGCCACTGTGCCACCCTGTTAGAACAAATTCCAGAGTGTTGAAGGAAGTGGCTAGTTGATGCATTGCTAATCACCTTCCAAATTCCTTAGATGCTGCAGTAATTCCTTCAGATTGCAATAAAGCAAATATTACATCATTACTTAAAAAAAGGAGGAGCAACAGAAAAAAATAGACCTGAGTGTGCATGGAGAAGAGAAGACCTCAATTGTTTCCCCAAAAGATCATTGGGTTGGCTTTAAGGCAAGATAGCAGGCAGGAAAACAACAGAGCTGAACAGCTGCTATGAAGGAAAAGAAATCCTTGAACAGAAAATGCCTGAAATAATTATATATCTGAGTAGTTGTACATCTAAATAAAAGCCTAAACAGTCTATATAGGGAAACAAGCCCCCAAAAGCAGCAAGAGCATTAAAAGCCTAATACTGGCCAAGGAAATAAATCTGGATTCAGCACCCATGAAGAGGCTGATTACTTTTGCCCAAAACAGATATGATCTATTGACCATAATAAAAAAAATGTTTCAACTTGGAAGTTAGGCTGGGAAACAGAGTAAAGACTCCAACAAGTGTTTTAATGATTACTGAACTGTTTACTTGATGACAAAGTTAACAACCAACAAGTAAGAAACATGTTTCAAAACAGACTTAAAGTAAATCAAGTGAAAAGATCAGGAAGAAAAATCATTTATTGGAATTATTTTGACAAATTGAGAAAAACGCAACTTTTATAGAGCAACTAAGGAGCTTGATTGATTTTAATAGTTTTACAAATATCAGAAATAAAGAAAATCAGCATGAATCTGATTAAGCAGTGTCAAATTTGGCCTGAGAACACCTCATAAAAAAATAATTTGAATGACATCATTGTAGCCCATCTTTGACACGGTAAATCAATAATGACATTTTGAGAATATTTCTAACCACAGATCATTTAGAAACCCCTAAGTCATCTTGGAAAAGAACCATCTTCAATCATCTCCATGTAGATACCATATTGGCAAAGGAATACCAAATTTAGCTTTGAAAACAGCATTTAGAATAGCAAGGACTTTAACAACTTTCAGTTTTAGCAGTACAACATTAATTTTTACAACACCAGAAATTCAGCAACTTTAATCAACTGTGAATGCCACAAGGCAACTAAACAACCATGATGTAAGGAGATCAAGATCCTAACAAGGATCATCGAGATCAAGACAACAATCAAAAAATTTCAAATGCCTATCAACCATCAGCCAAAGGCAACAAACTTTCCACCAAAAAATTCAAACTATCAAATCCATTTCATAGTTCAATAAATTAGCAAATTTGGGAAGCACAATTCCTAATATTTTGCACAACTTCAGGGTTGGATATTAAATCAGATTAGAACAACCTAGCGCACGTCTCAACTACATGGGAAGAGCATTAGATCATGGGCTATATAGATATTAGCTCAAGAAACAAACTGCATTTTACAACCTCTTAACTCTTTCACTTTAAGGACAACTGGACACTAGTGAAATCCTGCTTCAATAACTTACCAAGCCCAAAAGAGTGTCTGTGGATAGCTTAATTAACTATCTATATATACACTAGGAACTGAGCAACTTGATTTCAATACCAATCCCCTCTTTTAGAGGCAACTCAAGCTCTTACCTGTTGCAACTACTAGCACTTTATCTCAGTGTTCCAACCTACTCATTTATCATCTTTGCCACAGGAATCTCCCATTCAACTGAACAAAATTAAGCACCAATCGTATGCTACAAAGTACCACTGCCTTTTACCAATTGCCTTGGTTCGTAATACCTGTCTAAGTGTGTGGTTAAACATTGCTAGATCTTTGATTTAACAGAATTCAGTAGACAGTAAAAAAAACTGACTAACTTGACATCTCTGAGCAGATTGAAAAGAAAATATATAACTACTCATTGTTAGTATGAGTAAATGAGTCAGTATTTCTATGATTCCTAGCCATTATTTCATCTGATCTGCAGCAAGTCTCTTCCTCAGTCCCCAACTAGTTTCTCTCTGTTCTCTAGATGAGTCTGTCACCACATTCCCTGCCGGTCTTTTCCCTTCAACTCACCAAGTCTGTCTCTGATCTTCAGCCAGTTTCTACACCAGATCACCAGTCTAATCCCCAATCTCAGGGCTTTCCCTCATCACCTATCCCATCCCCTCTCAGTCCCTTCCCTTGATCACCAGCCAGTATCTCCACCTGAATCCCAGCAGGGCAATGCAGGGCAGGGATGAGGTAAAAACAATGACTGCAGATGCTGGAAACTAGATTCTGGATTAGTGGTGCTGGAAGAGCACAGCAGTTCAGGCAGCATCCAAGTAGCTTCGAAATCGACGTTACCCAGGGCAGGGATGAGACAATGTACTTGATGAGAGCAGAGGGAAAATGGGACAAGAGTGAGCAACGAATAGAGTAGGAGCAGAAGGGAAGGGGGTGTGGGAGTGAGGCAGTAAACAGCATGGGAGTAAACTTGAAATATGAGTGAGGCAGTGAGAAGGGTGGGAGTAGATTGGAAGCTGCAATGAGCCAACAAGGAGGTCAAAAGCACAGCAGAAAAGGGGCAAGAGTGAGGCAGTAAGCAGAACAGGAAGGAAGCAGAGCTGAAAGAAAGTGGCAGTTAGCAGGGCAAGGGCAGAATGGAAGCAGGAGTAAGGTATGCATGGAATGGATGCAGGGCTGATTTGGGAATCTCTTGAACCAATCCCTAAGGATACAGAAAAACTTTCCTGACCCACCTACCAACACAGATGACTTGGGGAGGAGCTGGAGATGGAAGGAAAATAAATATGGTAAATGTTGTAAAAAGAAGCAATATATGCAACTCTCTGAGACCATGGATAAATGTTAATCAATATTCATGAAGATGGAGGAGTGGGGTTGGGGAAGGATGTTGTGTAAGGGCTTTAGAAATCCTGAAGAAACCTTGTGATGATGTCACAGAGCTGCTTCTCACCAGGCATAATTAGTACAGTGTGGGTGGAGTTAAAAGAAGGGGAAACAGGAAAAATAGGGAGAGCTGAAGTCAAGCCATGTGAGAACATGCACAGAGAGAGTAGACCAACTAACATTTGGTGATCGAGCTTATGGAATGGTCTTTCAAAAATTGCAGCAGTAAGATTAGATCTTGGTATATCTTTGAATATGATGCACGGTCGTATTTAGCTTTAACAGTAAGACGCTATTTATAAATGAGTCCGAAATGTAGGGCAGATATTGACCTTGCCTTCTCCTCAGCTATTCTGTCTTGAGCCCAAACTCACAGGCATAAAACTGCACCATAAAATAGTTGAGTGATTAGTATTCCACAGCTGGAATGAAAACTGAACTAATGATAAGAACAATATCCTGCAAAAATAATTATCAAATACTGTTGAGCATTTTTCGCAGTAATGAACTGTCTGGCTATAGTACGCACAGCATTGATGGGAAAGATAACAAGTCAATTGCTTTCAGATTTTCAAAGAAAGCTAATCAATGACTATTAGCCATTTCTCTTCAGGGTCAGGTTATATCTATTCTGAAGCCAAGAGGCTTTTCCTTTGAAATAATTTGGAGCTACTGAAATAAAATGTCTCAAGATCATTGTGATCCCATCTTACAATCAAGACCAGTAATAGTGGTCAGACAATATATTCTTGATCTTAAGTCTGTTAGCTATTACAGCACCTAACTTTCAGACTCAAGAATATCTATATTCAAATATCTTATTTTGAGGGGTTATTTATCAAATCCCTGGACATGCCAACTTTGCCATTAATGGTAAATTTCTTGGTTGACAAGTCATCTATAATCAAAATCTTTTTGTTGAATACTTCAAGCCCTTGAATGAAAATTGCAAGACTGAAAATGAAAGATAGACAACTACAATCAGAAATGGTTTTGTTGATGATTAAACATGCAGATATGTGGGGTTAGATGGGATAAGTGCTGAGCACATTTGGGAAAACTCAATGAGCCCAATCGTGCCTTTAGCTGAAAGCTACATGTGTGCACATTGCAGCAGGCACTGAATAATAACTAGCATTTCCAAGATCATTATGTAGTTCGGTATCAATACCATCAGACAGAATGACCCAATGCAGCATTAACCAGGGATCAAAAGCAGGAATTTCCTGCCAGTGTGGACAAGTAATACATTACATGGAATATTGTATTTACTGATCATTGCTAATATAATTACCCACATCTGGCCTAGGAGTACTAGCCTCTTGCACATTTGCATTAGGGAGCTTATAATGTTAATTGCTTGCTAGCAAACTGTTGGAAATAACATCTAAGGGGTATTTGAAGGCACTATTCTAACTAATTCAGCTTCCCATACCGAATGTTCTTTTCATGTAATGTGTACGTGCAAAGAACCTAGCCTCCTCCTGTTGTCTGCGTGATGAGCCAAGGGAACCATTACTATTTGACTGCTGGCCAAGTTCATAGATTCACATTGATTTGAACAGTTAAGTGAAAATATTCTGGTTATTTTCCTTTGCTAAAATTGCAACAATGTACAGCAATTACTGTTCACAAATGACAGGACACAGTGTGTACACATAATGAAGTAAAGTTTAATTAAATCAAACTTGAAACTAAACCAACAAATAAATAAACAACAGTGTATAATTGCCTAAATTAACTAAACTCTGTGAAAAGGCCACAGAGAGGAACCCATTTACTTTTATAGTTTGCCCCCAGGAGATATTTGCAATTGTTGATGTTTGTTGTAAACACAGGAATATTCTTCAACCTTAAATGGTAAACAGAGCCCATGAGACATTAATTTTGTTTTCCCTGTCTACAAGATGAATTGGGAAAAATTTCACTCACGTAAATCATTTGTCACCTATAAGGAAATACAAATGGGTAAATACAGGTTTTGCAACCTCTACAATGGGTTAAGGAGTTGGTTAAAAAGCAGTTGGGATCCTTGTGAGATTATTGGAAGCTAAATGGAGTGAAATCCTCCATGAAACATGCCAAAATGACACAATTTCTGGTAGGATTTAACTTAATGTTATGACTGGACAAGTCAAATCCCAGAATGAAATCTGGCTTGATAGATCATATCATATATAACGTCTTTTGTCTAAAGTGGTGGTCATTCATTGAAACATCGGCCCACAGAAATACAGATTTTCCTTAATAATAAAACAAATGTACATCAAAGAAAAACAAGAGAAAAAGCAAGTCAAACTGGTAAAATATGGAGCTTGATGGATCTTAAAGTGCACCTTAAAACAAAGCCATACATGTTCTCCAAAGAAATTATCCTTCTATTTTAGATCTCTAGGTTTGTCTTAACTGCTTTTCTCCAGTTGTTCCCTGGAAATGTTGCCAGGAATGGAGTGTTTGAGTTATAAAGGAGAGGCTGGATAGACTGGGGCTTTTCTCATTCGAGTGTAAGAGGTTGAGGGGTGACCTTATAGAGGTTTATAAAATCAGGAGAGACATGGAGAAGGTGAAAACAGGGGTCTTTTCCCTTGGGTGGGTGAGTTCAAAACTAGGGGGCATATTTTTTAAGTGAGTGGAGCAAGTTTTAAAAAGGATATGAGGGGCAATCGTTTTTACACAGTAAGTGGTTCATGTGTGGAATGAACTGCCAGAGAAAGTGGTGGATGCAGGTACTGTTACGACATTTAAAAGACATTTGGGTAAGTATTTAATAGTAAATATTCAGAGGGACATGGGCCAAACACAAGCCAGAGATACTAGTTTAGTTTGAGATTATGGTCGGCATGGACTGGTTGAACTGAAGGTCTATATTAAGCTGTGTTGATAATTGGATCTTGTGTTCAATTAATCAAAGAAGTCAAAAGTTTATTCAGTCTCTGAGGTGAAAGTGAGGACTATGGATGCTGGAGATCAGAGTAAGAATGTGATGCTGGGAAAGCACAGCAGGTCAGGCTGCATCTGAGGAGCAGGAGAGTCAATGTTTCAGGCCTAAGCCCTTCATCTATTTTCTCTGGGCCTTCTTCTCAGCCAACTGATCTTTTCATCTCTGCTTGCCTGTCCTGATACCCTTCCAGTCAGCCTCCAGAGGGAGGGCAGAGGTACAAATTAATGGCATGTTCTGAATTTGGGCAATACTGCTGATAGTGTGAAAACAAATTGCAGTACCTTGTCCTCCTTCCTCCTATCTTCACTAAGTCTGTCAAGATCAATTTCCAATTAAACAATCCCAAGTGTAGTTCACTCCATTGAACCACTGTGGGCGGAGATCCCGTTGTGGAAAAATATCTATTGTAGTTGCAAGGTTTGTAGCTCAGGTTGAGATTTAGGGTATAGGTTTGCTACTGAGCTGTAGGTTTGATATCCCATCGTTTCATTATCTGGCTAGGTAACATCATCAGAAGCGACCTCCAAGTGAAGCGAAGCTGTTGTCTCCTGCTTTCTATTAGCTACAGTTCAGCGAGCAAACTTACACCCTAAATCTATTGTAGTCCATGGATTTGTTGATTTCAATGGAAAATGAATCGTAAATTGCAATATGTATTTGCTTATATACATCCATATATGCATCTCAACATATAGCAGGAAAATGTATGAGGAAAAAATCTCACCTGGGAGCTCTAAGTAAATATATTTAGAAAGAGCAGAATTACAATTTTATGGCAGTACGTAGTCCACACTGAAAACATTTTCCCATATCATAATAATTTATACAAATTTAAAAGCATAGGCTTGAGAGTTATGTTTTATGCTTCTGAAAAGTCACCCAAATTCCTGCTAAGTTATCCAGTTCTGCAAAGCTGCAAAAGATGTTTACATTTCCTTTATGATTTCTTTCATTGGAAATTTCTTACAATGTTTCTTTACTATCCAGTTTTACATTAATTCACTGAAAAAATTGTGGAGTGTTTTAATATTGCATTGATTTCTCACCCACGTGTTTAATCCCTTCTAGGCTTCCCTTTGGCTTCATTCAAGATTAATGCCATTAGATGCAGTATTTAATTGAACTTCACAGTTGTCTCATCTATTAAAGCTTTTAATCAAGTAACACCCAATGGCACAAATGTTTGTTTCTGATCGCCCACTTGAGAATGCGAATAATTCTTCACTGATTTTGCAAAAATATTGTTATGAATATTCACATTGAGTGTTTTTAAAATGTTATTCCAGGTAGATCTCAAGATCAAAACGTGTTCTAACAAAACAAAAGCCCTTTTACATCGTCAAAATGAAGCTGAGAATAAATACTGATCTCCCATCATGAACTGAAGTTAGAAACGCACATGGCCTGACTGTTCTGGCAATAGCAAGACTCACATTTCCCTGGATAATGGAAACTGCCAAATCTCCTCGATGAAGAATGGCAATGGGGACAAAGGTTAATCTGTGACAATATGCAAGCGCTGAGAGTAGAACTTGGGGGTTTTGCGAAATTGAGAGTTTAATTTCTAACCTCTTACCTTAAAATCCAGTACTAATTGCTGATAGTTCATTCGTATAATCAACTGTTTAATTGGGGTTAACTTGAGGGTAAACATTTAATTGTCTTTCAGGCCTAAGGAAAGTAAAAACAAGTTCTTCTAGTGGGTGGGGCTGCTGTAGCTTGGTTAGAAAGTTGGGCTGTTAATTAATGGTTGGATTATACTGGTTCCTGAAACAGGAAAAGTAAATAAGTAAATACAGGATAGGTAGACATAGAGTGGATGGTTCCCTTTATAGGGCAATCTAGAATGAGAGGTCAGAGTTTGAGGATAAGGAGTGGCAGATTTAAAACAGATGAGGAGGAATTAGTTCCCTCAAAGTTTCATGAATCTGTGGAATTCACTACTCCAGACTGCAGTAAAGACTGGGACAGAGATAGACAGGTTTTTAGTTAGTAATGGGTTGAAGGGTTATGGGAGCAGGCAGGAAAGTAGAGTTGAGGTTGAGTTGAGATCAGCCACAATCATATTGAATGGTGAACAGAGCAGCCGCAAGGAGCCAAATTACCTAGGCCTGTCTGGTTCCTTTATTCCTCTAACGGTGGGGAAAGAGGCCACATTAGTAATGGGCTCTGCAAATACAGGGCTGACTTTTTCTAAAACCAATAATTAGATTACACTTGACGAAGTCTGAGTGCAAATCAATATAATACAAGTCAGGGATGAAGTGAGGAAAGGAAACAATCAATATAATGTGAGTAGATTTGTGTAGAAGTTAGAACAAAAGATGCCTCCAATTAGGATACAGGGTCAGCTGGCAATTTAAGCACAGAATAGTAATACCTGTCTTTTTTCCTTATTTAACTTATCTTTCCTAATCACACTGTTCAGAGATGTTATTACACACCTCTGAAGCAGGTAGGACTTGAACCCAGGCCTCTCAGTCCAAGAGTAGTGACACTGCCACTCCTTCACAAGAAGGCTCCAAATTGATAAGGGTAGACTCTTGTCGGTATTGGATAAGCCTGCACAGAATGATACTGGTCTTACATTCACAGAATTATGTGTAGCCGCACTAAAGGGCATTAGTGAACCTGTTGGTTTTTCTACCATTTGACAATGGGCAATGTATTATGATCATCATGAAATTCAATTCCAAATTTTTATTGAATTCAAAATCATATGGCAGGATTTGAACGTTGTCGCCAAAACAACTGTGAGAAACAAAGCCCACTCACTTCAATAATTTCAGTCCGAGACAAGATCTGAAGCAATCAGTATGTTTATTATACGCTTGCAAGCGTGGTGCCTAAAATAGACACGCAGAGTTTATCTTATATAGGATTTGTTTCTCTTTCCCTCCTCCCACTACTCCAAACCTGGTTCCCATTACTATTGTTTATCTCCTGCCTTACCGGCCTTGTGCATAACAAAGTACAAGTTTTACTTGGCCATTTCACCACATCCTGCTGTGGTCCATTGTTAGGTATAACCTCCTTCACTGACGTCTATTTCCCCCACTTGTGACATTTCCTCCCATTCCTCAACCATATTGAACCTTATGGCCTTTTAATGAGGTTTTTTTTTTGTTTTTGCAGAAGTGGGAAACAGATACTTATAACTACCGTTGGTACAAGCATATGTGGCTTAACATACTTCGTCACAGCACCTTGTCTATTTGTCTGTAACATCTACCATTGTTTGCAGGCACGTCTCATTCTTGTATGCACATTTTAGCTAATACAAAAACAATTATATATTTCCATCACATAGTTTTCATTCTTGTTGACCCAGCTCTTGGTTGAAACAATTATACACTAGTGTGAGTTTATTTACCTTGCATAAGTAATTATGATTGCAGAAGTAACACTACTTTACCTATATCCCACAATTTCCCCTTTTTCTTTAATTATCATTTGGTATCTTCTGCATTTTTCTTTTAAGCATCACCCCCAAAATTCGCAAGCATCATTCCAGAGATTTCATCCATTTTGGTCTCACTCATCCCCTCATTATTTAATCGATAAAGTTCCTCTGCCTGATTCCCTTTTAGGGGCATCTGTTTCATTAAGGCTGTCTCAATCAGTCTTTGGGTCAGCCCTCGTATACAGGGTATGATGCAATTGCCAATGGCTACCAATACACCGGCTACTACTATCAGGGAAGTAAGGATGGAAATCACCACCCCCTTCCATTTTCCAAACCATAATTCAAGCCATCCCGTGAGAGATGTGTCTGCTCCTGAATTCTCAGCCAGTTTTTCTGCTAAGGTAGTCAATCCCGTTAAGGCCTGAGTAATTGAACCATCAGGCGCAGTGTTATTAGCAATAAAGGTACAACAGCTTCCTCCTAGCATCACACACACACACCCTTTTACCGCGAAAATCATATCAAGAGCCATTCTGTTATCCCATGCCATCCTACTTGTCGCATCAAGCTGTTCTAATATTCCTTTGACCGCATCTCTTGTATAATTTATAAATCGCTGTTGATTATAGAAAATGTAATTTATCCAATCTACATTTTTATTAATTGTTACCCACCAAAAGAGAGCTGACTCAAAGCCTGCTGCAATCTGGTTACAAGCCTTGAACTCATCAAGTACCCCCCTAGGGACTCCTACAGAATCGAGATAAATCCTGTCATCGAAATAAGTGTCTAACAGTGATCTCTTACTCCTTCCCTTTTTCCCTACTATCTTTTCCTTCTCAAATGCCAGGGTAAATGGAATTACCAATTGTACAATTGCACATATCCCTCTCCAATCCGAAGGTAGGGTGGGTCTCAATATTTTGCCTCCACAGTCCCACCATAGATCCACTCGGGGAACCTTTAGTGCTGAGTAGTTCCCTCCCTTGTCCGTTTCGGTAACATTCTTAATCTCTGTACATAATTTCAGCTCCCCCCAAATCGCTAGACCGATTTGTACCTCATCTACGCACACATGACGTGTGATTTCTGACTGCGGCTGAAAACGTCAGGGGGGCTTTTGAATCTTTCTTCTCCAAGGGAGGGAACATCAGAAATAGGGAGGTACAGTTCCTATCATTCCATGCAGTCTCATCCTGGCACAGGGCTATCATACATCTCATACCCTTCTTATCTCACTTCCACCCGAGCGGAAAGGGAACCACCTGGGCCACTGGCCGACCGGAGGCACATGCATAGCAATTGCTCTTATTCAGACTTTTTACAGTATACTTTACCCATTCAACCCAGGCATTTGCATCCCTGTACCCATTTTCTATTTCAATAATCTGTTTTAAGTCCTTTACCTCTATAATTTTTACTACTTTAAGGTCATCGGGAGGGGTGAAAGGTTGTACCTCATTATCCAGTAGTTCTGCCCGTTTTTCCCTGTCCTACGCTAATTTGAAAACAACAGCCCGAGAAATCATTCCTGTTCGTTTTCATTTCTATCCCAAATGTTTCATTTAATTGTACCTGATAGATGCCCCCCACCCCCTACCATCCCCAGAATCGCCATGTGGTTTTCTTTATCGTTAGGTATATTGGGTTACGCTCTTTATCGGGACAATCGAGAGCTGGTCGGAAGGGGGCCCGGTGTACTGTGATGAGACCATTATACCAAGTACATGCCCGTGGCCATCTCCATAGAACTTAAGCTGTATCTCTGAGCTGCGGTACTGTCTCTGATTATCTACATCCCCACAATTTACTAAGCTGTATGCATCAGCGTCTATTACTTGTGGATTATCAGACTCAGGAGCCGTTAATAACACATATGAAAATGATATTTGACAAAATCCCAATACTAAGAGGGCTGGTATCATAACTCTAAGCATCCCCAGCATTCTAAAAATTGTGCTGAAGCACAAAAAGACTTAATATACAATCCTACAGAAATAATCCAGTGCTCGGGTTGCCACTGTATAATCAGTTACTCAAAGTCGCTTTAGTCTGAGTCTTAGCGGTTCTTGCGTTGATTCGGCTGTCCAGACTTCTTCCTCAGCTGAAGATTCCACTGGCCCTTTGATCCGAGTGTAGTGAGTCCAGCCTTTCTCCGCCCTCCTTATTGCCATTTCGGTTTCCTGAGGAAAGACAAAGAGGAGGACATGCCCAACATATAGTTCTTTAAGAACAAGTCTTTAGTTTCGGGAATTGGCACTTCTCCATTCATTCCCAGATAAGGTAAGATTCCCAAATAAGGTTACATAGGGGAATAGTCCCAAATCTTTCCTTAGGTAAACATTTGATCCAAGGGAGTCTGGTTTCTATTATCAATTTAGAGAGCTGGTATTTGAGTGTTTGGTTCATTCTTTCAATCCTTCCTGATGCTGGTGAGTGTTATGGAGTATGGAACTCCCAGGAAATTCCCAACCCTTTCATTACTCCCTGTAACACTTTAGAGGTAAAATGAGTTCCTTGGTCGGAATCTATATGGTTCACTAGCCCATATCGGGGAATTATGTGCTCTAATATTGTTTTAGACACCACCCCACTTGCAGTGGCAGTAGCTAGGGGGTATGCCTCAACCCAACCAGATAGATGATCTACTATGACCAGTATATATTTTAGTCTTCCTACTCTGGGTAGTTCAGCATAATCTACTTGTATACTCTGGAAGGGTCTCAATCCCGGGTCTCTTCCTCCTGGGGTCTGTTTTCTCAAGACTTTCTTATTTAGCTTTCTACATATTATACATCCCTCACATATTTGTTTAGCAATTGTATATATTCCTTTACATCCATATTCCCTAAGAACTAAATCACACATTGCTTGTACTCCCCAATGGCTGCCTTGATGTAGGACAGCCATAATTTCTCACATCATCATTTTGTTTAACACTTCAGTTCCATCAGGTAACATCCAATGCCTGTCTGCTGTTTTTGCAGCCCCTAAATCTTTCAATTCTTTTTCCTCTCTTTCAGTAAATATAGGAGCTTCCCAAGGACCTGGGACAGGAGGTATTAGGGAATGAATCACCACTTCTTGTGGGTTCAGGGCTGCTTCCTTAGTACTTCATCAGCTAATCTATTCCCCTTAACTTCTGGTTCATTTCCTTTCTGATGACCATTTACATGCACTACCGCTATTTCTCAGGGGAGTAATAGGGATTCCAAGACCCGTTTAATCAACTCCTCATGTGCTAATTCCTTCCCCCGGCTATTGATCAGTCCTCTTTCCTGCCATATCTTTCCGAAAGTGTGTACAACACCAAATGCATATTTATACTGTTCCCTCTTTATTTTCTAACACCCTAAGGACTCTTTTCAATGCATAGAGTTCGCAGGTCTGAGCTGACCACCCATTTGGCAACCTTCCTGCCTCTACCACACTACCTTTCGTCCCGTCTATGACTGCATACCCATTACGTCTTTTCCTTTCAGTCACCTGGGATGATCCGTCTATAAAAGGTCGGGCTCCTGCATGAAGCGGAACATCTCTCAGGTCCATGCGGACCTTAGTTTGGTATTCTACAATGTCAAGGCAGTCGTGCTCTGGATTCTGAGGAGATTCTCCTTCCCCTTTCCAAAGAAAGGCAGCTGGATTTAAACAATTGTCTGTGACCAACACTAGATCATCCTTTTCTATTAATATTGCCTCATATTTCAGAATCCGCGAGTCTATTGACCATCGCCCAGCTTTTTGGTTTAGAATCGTTCTCACTTGGTGTGGAGTGCTTACTATTAGGGCTCCCCTAAATGTAAGCTTTCTGCTTTCCTCCACCAACAGTGCAGTGGCAGCCATGGCCTGCACACACTCAGGCCACCCCCGGGATACTGGATCCAATAGCTTTGAAAGGTATGCTACTGGCTGTTTCATTCCTCCCCACCTCTGGGTTAATACACCCAAAGCCGCTCCCTTATCTACGGTAGCAAAGAGGTGGAAAGGTTTATCTAGAGAAGGTAAGGCTACGGGGGCATGGATCAGATCTCTTTTGAGTTCCTCAACTAGTTCTTTTTCCTCATCATCCCAACTTAGACACTTTGGTTCCTCCTCTAATAGTTTGAGATATAATTTCTTAGTCTTTTGAGTATAAGAATCAATCCATAATCTGCAATATCCCGTTAGACCCAAAAATTTACGTAACTCCCATTTAGTCCTGGGCAGCGGCATCCCCACTATTCCCTCTATCTGTTCCGGGCTTATCTTTTGCTTTCCCTCACTAACTAAATGTCCCAAGTATTTCATTTCTCGCTCCACATATTGTAGTTTGTTTTTAGATACTTGCAGTTCCTGCTGACCCAGGAAATTCAATAATTTGTTAGTGGCTTCTACTATTCTTTCTCTTCTTTTTCCTGTTACTAAGTGGTTGTCTACATACTGCAACAGGGTAGTTCCCTTGGGGTTGCTAAATTTCTCCAATATTTGTCCTAATATTTGTCCAAATAAATTTGGGGAATCTGTAAACCCCTGGGGGAACACTGTCCACTGGTATTGCTGTTTCTGTCCTGTCTTGGGATCTTCCCATTCAAAGGCAAACAAATTCCTACTTTCCTCCACCAAGGGACAAGCCCAAAAGGTATCCTTTAAATCTATCACACCAAACCATTTGTGGTCATGAGGGATCTTACTTAATAACGTATAGGGATTTGGCACCACTGGGTGCCTGATCTGTACTGTTCGATTCAATGTTCTCAAATCCTGCACCAATCGATAAGTTCCATCGGATTTCTGCGCTGGTAGAATTGGGGTATTATAAGGAGACATACATGGCTCCAACAGTCCATCTCTAATCAGTCCCTCAATTACTAGCTGCACTCCTCGTTTACTTTCTATGGAAATGGGATAATGTCACTCACAGACAACATCCCCTTTCCTTTTTAAATTTATTTCTATGGAAGGGATCTGTAGTTTTCCACGATTCCCTTCTCTAGCCCATACAATAGGCTCTACCTCTCTCTCCACATTCCTCTGTCAATATTACCATTTGTACAACTATTTCTTTATCATAAATTCCAACCTCCAGTCCTGAGAGGATAATTAAATCTCTCCCAAGTAAGTTACTTCCTATACCAGGGATATACAACAGTTCCCCGTGACTCTATCCTTAGGACCTTCTATCATCATAGGTTCAAATACTAGAACAGTAAATCCTTCCCCTTTTACCCCCGAAACAGTAATTGACCGTGTTGACATTCCTACTTTCTTTGGTTTAAAATTCAGCGATGACCGTGCTGCCCCCGTATCTACTCGGAAGATCTTCCCTATAGGGTCCCACCTTCAAGTTTATCAAGGGTTCCTGGTGGGTCCCTGAGGGCAGGAACCCCTGACACCCCTATTCTTCATCAAAATTCATAAGCGGAATTGCCCTCTCTTCCCTTTGTAGATCAGGACACTCCTGCTTAAAATGCCCTATCTTTCCGCAATAATAGCATCCTACCTGTGGAGACTTCCATCTCTGCCCCTGTTGCCCGAACCCTCTATAAAATGTTCCCCCTTGTCGTCTCCCTCTCCCTCTCCCTCTCTGTCCTACATGCTGCCACCCACCGCTCCAGTTGCTTACTATTGGTTCCATTCTTTTCTTAACGAACTCTTCAACCGTAGCTACCATCATTTTTGCCTTCTGTTTTTGTCTCTCATCCTCTCTCTTTACAAACACTTTCTGTGCCTCTCTTAACAACTCATCTAATGGTTTTTCGCTCCACCCTTCTATCTTCTGTATCTTTCTCTGTATGTCTGGCCATGTCTTTGTCACAAAATGTACTTTCAAAAGACCCTGTGCCACTGGGTCCTCAGGGTTCATTCCAGAGTATTTCCACATTGAGTCTCTTAATCTTTGCAAGAAAGCTGAGGGAGTCTCATCTTTCTCCTGTCTAACTTCAAAGGCTTTAGTCAAATTCTGCGACTTTGGAACTGCCTCTCTTATTCCTTTTAGAACCAGGTCTTTCAATTCCTTCACTTCTTCTCTATGCTCCGGGTTTTGATTTTCCCACTGGGGCTCTCTAAGGAGAAACTTCACCTCTCCCTGTCCAGCATCCCCATCTCCAATGGGATGTTCCCTGTCCCATATTTTAATGGCTGCTCCTCGTATAAGTTCCCTTTCTTCCCTAGTAAATAGTATATTCAAATTAGACATGAACTCAGTCCATGTATGGGCCCCAAAAATTCATCAATTTGTTCAGACAACCCTACCGGATCCTCAACCAGGACCTTCGTCTCCTTTTTAAATGTTCTGACCTCCCCAATGGTGAGGGGGGCACTTACAAACCCAATCTCTTTGTCCCCTATTGGTACCTCCCGAAGGGGATAAGTCTTTACATTCTTCCCCATTTTTTTGTTTTTGTTTATCCCTGTTAGGCTTTGGTTTAGATACTCCAGAGGCCTCCTCTATATCTACTTTATCTTCCCTTTGTTTTGTTGAGGATTGAGGGTCGGGGACAACAACATCCCTGTCCACCGCCCCTTCATCCTCCTCTTGTGGGTCATCTGTTCCCTGTCCCTGTCTGTCTGTTTCTCCTCCTCCCCCATTTTCACCTAATCTGATTTTATGGTACGGGGGTGGGGGAGAGGTAAGCAGCCGAGAGGATCTCAGGGACTGGGTGGGGCAGATGGGGAATCCCTTGTCTTTACTACCATCATTCCCAAACTGCCCTTCCAACAGGACGCATAGTCCACCTCTTCTTGACTAAAAGGTTGTTTTTCATTCACATACAAATCTAAATACTGACATACCCAATCCTCGTCCGAACCATACTTTGGCCAGAAGACAGCTGGACGAAGGATTGGTTCTTTGGTCCATACTAAACAACAATATTTAATCACTTTCTTTTGCTCTTTTTCCCTTGTACAAGTGTTACTTGTCCATTCCTGCAACATCCTCCCCAACGGACCTTTAGTAGAGATGTTACCAGGGACTCTTTCTTCCTTTACTTCATTGCAGTTCGACTTACTCTGCCTACCCCCCATTTCTCAGGGCCCTCACCAGCCCCTCAGTGATTAAATACCCCTTTTCCGGCCACCAAGGCAATATTTAAAAGTTAGTTTTCTTATCTTGGTCTGTGCACAGAGTTGCCTGGCCCCTTTTTGCCGTATTTTCTATCGACCTCCTTTCACTGTCTGATTCAGATGTCTCTCTTGTGGGATTCGTACCAGTCACCCAAGGGAGTGGACCAAACCGGGACACGAGACCGCTCCTCAATTGGGAACGGGATGTGTCTTCCCAGTGTCCAGGGCCAGCCACTCCCCCCGACGATGGAAGAATATCCCAGACAGCCCCCAATTGTGAGAAGTGAAGCTCACTCACTTCAATAATTTCAGTCCGAGACAAGATCTGAAGCAATCAGTATGGTTATTATATGCTTGCAAGTGTGGTGCCTGGAATTGGGCACGCAGAGTTTCGCAAGTACATATCTTATATAGGATTCACTACTCCAAACCTGGTTCCCATTACTATTGTTTATCTCCTGCCTTATCCGGCTTTGTGCATAACAAAGTACAAGTTTTACTTGGCCATTTCACCACATCCTGCTGTGGTCCATTGTTAGGTATATCCTCCTTCACTGCCGTCTATTTCCCCCACTTGTGACATTTCCTCCCATTCCTCAACCATATTGAACCTTATGGCCTTTTAATTGGGGTTTGTTTTTTGTTTTTGCAGAAGTGGGAAACAGATGCTTATAACTACTGTTTATACAGGCATATGTGGCTTAACATACATCCTCACAGCACCTTATCTATTTGTCTGTAACATCTACCATTGTTTGCAGGCACATTTATTTCTTGTATGCACATTTTAGCTAATACAAAAACAATTATATATTTCCTTCACATAGCTTTCATTCTTGTTGACTCAGCTCTTGGTTGAAACAATTACACACTGGTGTGAGTTCATTTACCTTGCATAAGTAATTATGATTGCAGAAGCAACACTACTTTACCTATATCCCACACAGATTCACAACACTTTGAGAAAAGTAACTGTTCCTCAACTGTTTTAAATCTGCCACCCCTTATCCTACAACTATGACCTCCTATTCTAGATTGCCCTACAAAGGGAAACAACTGCTCTATGTCTACCTTGTCAATCCTCTTTAGCATCTAATATACTCCAGTTAGATCTCCTTTCATCCTTCTAAGCACCCTCGAGTATGGGCCTAAACTGCTCAATCTCTCCTCATAAAATAAGCCTTTCATCTCTGCAACTAATCTAGTGAACCTTCTATGAACTGCCTCCAAAGCAATTATATTCTTCATCAAGTAGCCCGACCAAAATTATATGCAGTATTCCAGGTGCGGTTTCTCCAATGCCTTATACTGTTGCAATTTCCCTACTTTGATACTCCATTCCTTTAGCAATAAATGGGTCTCTGGATTAATAGCATAGCAATAATGCCACTAGGCTATCACTTCAGTTTATGTTTCCCTCCCCACACCCACTTATAAACTGTCATCCACTCTTTCCTCAGCCTGGAACACCCAATCCCCACAAATAAATTCCTGAGTTCAGTTCCCACCGCAGCAGCCCTCTCTTTGACCCAAATCCCCTTAGTTTCTGTGAATAGACCCTATGGACTGACCACGAGCAACACCCTTAAATAGTATAACTAGACAACTATGGATGAGTCATGCCCAAACTCGTGACCAGTGGCTCTACATTTCCCTCATTCATTAGCTCTAGCCTCTGGACTGGCTGCTATGGAACTAGAGGATTGACCTTAGCTCACTCCCCAGATTGCAGATGCATGGACCCTTGACTGAGAACATCCCAACTGGATGCCTCACTGCAGCCCATGCCCTGGACTGGGTTCAGAGCTGCCCTTGATGCACTGTGTTGAGATCCCATGAATGACCGATGTCACCATACTTGCTTGGGAGGACTATTCCCGTAGGACTGAGGCTTGGCTACCTGCATGCTGCACATGCAGTGTTTTTATCATATAAACTGCTGGCATGTGGTGGTGGTGAGAAATCGACTTTGCAGAATGCCGTAGAGAAAGATGGACACCCCCTTCATTAGTGAACAGCAAGGCAAGCTGCCTGGTCATGTGACTGTGTTAATAGGCAAGGGAGGGATACAATGTCGATCCAAGAAAGCTCTACGTGAGCCAAATGTACAGCTCTGAGAGGCAGGCTGGTTCAGTCTGTGAGCTGAGTGTCTGTCCCTGTGCCTTTCTTTGTCTCATTGCCAACACACCCTGGCGTGCAGGCTTCTACATCCTTAGTGTTCTGCTAATTGATTGGACAGGTACCATTTGAACACTGAGGTGTTGGAAATTATTCGATGCCAATATCCATGAATTGAGGGGTGCATGTCACTGGTGTTCATGGATCATACCCTGAGACACCCTGACAAACATGGTGGCTTTTTGTATCCAGTGGTGAGTAACCAGGTAACCACACGTCCCCCCCACCACTTCACTCCCCCAACATCCATGTCAAGAATTCTCAGCATCTCATTTGCTCACTACAATAGAAAGTTGCATATTACTGAGGTGAGAGGTGCAGTTAATAAGGTTGTTAACAAGCAATAATCTCCCTTAACAGTCAACACACCACTTCCTAGTGAGAATTTCATCCCAACACCTGGACCTCAGTTAAAAGATGTAACTAGCTGTCCAGGGATGTGGGGGTCTGCGCAGTCACCAGAGGATGCCCTGGGATTCCAATATTGAGTGCCCAAGATGGATGTCTCCCAGAGCAAATAACAAGCCAAAGTCACCCAGTGATCATTCTGTCTTCACGTCAGCACTTCCTGGTGTTTAATTTCTATCCAGCAGGTGGTTGAATGGGCGACTACACATTAATGAGGCAAGATAAAGTAATCAGTAGACTGTTAATGAGTGATAATCCATGCTAATGGGCCTCTTGTCACTTGCCAGCAGGAATCTTATCTCGATGAAAAACACTTCATTGAAAAATGGGACACTTTGGTCTGAACATCAAGAATAACCTCTCTGGACACCTCATCCGATTTTCCCAAATTTCTCACTATGGCCCACATCATTCGGAGGCTGGGAAGAATCTAACTAATGTGAATGTGAGGTAAGCCAAGAAGTGCTCCAAGCCCCTAAATTCCCTTGTGATGTCAATGAGAAAAAGTTGCATAGCATATTGTGGCATGCTTAATACAGCAGTAGCTAGAACATGTGGGTGATAATCCCTGAATGAACCAGTGCCAAAGATGTTAAGGGTATGGGTGACAACATAGAGCCCAGATCCCTGCAAAGTGAATGCAACAATGTATGGTATGCAAATGTAAACAGAAGAAAGTAATAAGCTGTTATCCCTAGTCCTGACTATTCCAAAGACCTTTTAGATTATGGACGCCAAGTCCATCATCTCTATGCACAAGGTCTATGTTGACCCTGGGTCAAGCAATGATTTTAATTTTAGCATTGTCATTCCATGCCTTGTTCCTGTCTATCTCTAGTCTCTTCTAATCAACAACAGATAGGAGCAGGAGTAATTCTAGGATAAACTCCCAAAGTTAGCATCACTCAGATCCTGTGATGGGAGAATAGCAGGATTGCTATTCTGGAGGGAAGCAAAATAATAAGGCCTTCCTCATTAAGAATGATCGTCTGCGCTAGTTAAGTACACTGAAGTGTTCTAAACACCCACAGACTAATCATATCCATAAAGAAACCCTTTCCAATCTCACAGGTCATCTTAAGGGATTGAACAGAAATATTTTATAAGTTTAAAATGAAATAATTGACTTATGGAGAAATTAGCCCTCCACATTGGCAGTGATTATGAAACTCATTAATCATAAACTTTTAAATCATACAAATATTGCGATTAATTTACTCTTGAGTGTTGAGTGGAGAAGTAAGAATCAAATGGGCTATGTTTTTGTCTATACTACATGGGAGTAATTTGGCCATATGGATCATTAACCTGTTACAGAACACAATGTATTTCCCCCCATTCATTTTAAGAGAATATATGTTGGGCAGGTTCTATAACAAGTAGGCAACTTGCTCGCTCAAATTATCACCGATCTTGTAAAGGTGAAAATCTAACCCAAATTATATTTTCCAAACCTCAATCAATATAATGTCTGTTTCAGGAACCTCCTTCCAAAGCAGGTTGGTTAGATTAAGTTGATTTACCCTCCTTATTCGTCTTTGAGGAGCTGGTGGTGAACTGCCTTTTTAAACCTCTGCAGTCCATGTAAGGTAAATATATCCTTTTTGAAGGATTTGCAGAATTTTGACCCAGTGCTCATGAAGAAACAATTACATGGTTTCAAGTTCGGATGGTATGTTGTCCCATTGTTGGTGAGAGCTATAATAAGAAACCAAATCTTACACTGCTGTTGAAACTTGTAGGAGTGATCTTAACCTAATCTGTGCAGCAAGAATGTGGCAGCTATGTAGTTAAACTCACTGTGTAGTGCTGATAACAACTTATATTGATTTGGTATGTTTAACATAAGCAAATATCTAAAGATACTTCAAGGGCATCATAATGCAAAATTAAATATTGGACCACATAGGGTGATATCAGGGAAGATGCCTAATACTTGATCATCCAGATAGGTTTTCAGAAACATTCTAAAGGGAGAAAAAGAGACAAAAGTTTAAAAAGGATTAGGAAGGGAGTCACGGAGTTTAGCAATTGAAGGCACATCTAACAGACTAATGCCCAAGGTGCCAGTATTAGATGAACACATATTTTGAAGAGTTGTGGAATCAAAGTGAATCTGTGCCCTTTTGTGATGCTGATTGTCAGATTTGAAAATAATATTCATATTAGAATTTTAAAAGGGCCTTTATGTAAAAGCAGATTAAACTGAATGCAGTGCCATTCAGCCTGACTAGAATATTTATATCCGGGGATTAAAAAAACACTTATTATATAGCATTCCATTTCTTTTATTTATAACGACCTCACAACGTGTGAGTGATATTACAAACAAATTAGAAAGATTCCTTCCTCCATTCCTTCTGGCAGAATCTTGATTTTGAAAAAGGATGTTTATGGTTTTGTTAGTAATTGCAATCGGGAAATATTTCTGTTTTCAATGTAATCACCACAACTCAAAATTTTCCAACTTTCCCATAGCAAGTGTTATAACTGAGGTTTAGCCAAACTTTATATTTTGTTATTTTATATTTTGATAACCATCTTCCATAGTTAACTAAAATTGTTAAATGTAAGATCAAAGTAAAAGAAAAAGTATTATTATTATTATTGTGATATACTTATGCAAAGATGAGTGGCAGGTCAGAAGATGTGACAGAATATTAAAAAAAACTAGCAATGAGTGGCTAAAACGTGAATGAGGAGAGAAAAATTAAGCTAGCTAGAAAATTTAAAACAGATGGTAGGAGTTTCTATAGATAATGTAACACAGTAAGCATTTGTCCTTTAGAAAGTATTTCTGGAGAATTCATAGCATTCATTAATTAATAAGAAAATGGCAGGTATTTTACATTGGTCTTCACAGTTAAGGACACAAGTAACATCCCATCAATTGCTGTAAATCAGGAAATGGAAGAGAGGAAAGAATTCAAGAAAATTGTAGCTGCCAGGGAAGGGGAACTGAGCAAACTATTGGAACTGCAGGTTAACCAGTCCTTGGATCCTGTTGGACTTCACCCCAGGATCTTAAAACAAATGGCCAGCGAGATATTTAATGCTCTTACCTTTAGTTTTCTAAAATTTCTTAGATTTGGGAAAGGTTCCCTTGGATCAGAAAATAGTGAATGTCACTCCTTTACTTAAGAAGACAATGATTCAGAAAGCAGGAAACCACAGACCAATTAGTTTAACATCTGACATTGGGAAGATATTAGAAGTTATTATTAAAGGCAGTGTAGCAAGCATTTAGAAAAGTTTAATTAAGTGATGTCAACACAGTTTCATGAAAGGAGATTATATGTAATCAACTTAGTGGAGTTTTTCAGGAAGTAACATGTATTGTAGATAAAGGGGAAGTGTTAAATGTGCTTAGATTTCCAGAAGATATTTGGTAAGGTATCATATCAAAGATTATTGCAAAAAATAAAAGCTAATGGCATAGGAAGCAACATGTCGAGTGAATGGAAGATTGACTAGCTAATAGGAAACAGATTTTGGATGTAAATGGGTCATTTTTAAATTGTCAAGTCATAATGAGTGGTGAGCTACAGGTATCAATACTGGGTCTTCAACTTTTTACCATTTATATAAATGATTTGAAAGAAGGGACAGAACGTAAGGTTGCTAAATATATTGATGTCACAAGGATAGAGTTGGAAAATAAGTTGCAAAATGGGCATAAGGGGGCTTCAAAGGTGACAAATAGATTAAATGAATGGGCAAAAATCTGGCAAATAAAATACAATGTGGAAAAACATGAAGTTGTCCATTTTGGTACAAACACTAAAGAAAAGCTTATTATTTAGATAGTGAGCTATTTCAGAGCTTTGAGATGCAGAGGGATCTGTGTAGCCTAGCACATAAATCATGAAAGTTTTGAATACCGTTACAACAAGTAATTAGCAAAGCTAACAGAATGTTATCATTTATTTTGAGGGAAATTGAATACAAAAACAGGGAGGTTGGACAGCTTTGACTCGTATCCACCGGAGTTTTGAACAGGAAGAGGTGACTTAATTGAAGCTGAGGAGTCTGGATAGGTTAGATTTGGAAAGGAAATATCCTCTCTGAGAATCTAGAGCTAATGATCACTGTTTAAGTAAGGGGTCAACCAATTAGAACAGAGATGATGAGAAATATGTGTTCATGGAGAATCATAGGTTTTTTTGAATCCTCCTCAAAAGGCGTAGGAAGTACACCTTCCTTAAAAATACTTAAGGAAAGATTCTTGAAACGAATTTGGTGAAGGGATACTGGGGATAGATCAAAGAACAAAGAAAGTTACAGCACAGGAACAGGCCATTCAGCCCTCCAAGCCTGTGTCAAACCAAATCCTCTATCTAAACCTGTTGCCAATTTTCTAAGAATCTGTATCCCTCTGCTCCCTGCCCATTCATGTGTCTCTCTATATACATCTTAAATTACGCTATCGTGCTCACCTCTACTACCGCTGCTGGCCACATGTTCCAGGCCCCCACCACCGTCTGCATAAAGAACTTTACATGCATATCTCCCTTAAACTCTTCCCTTCTTGCCTTGAACTTGTGACCCCTAGTAATTGAGTCCCCTACTCTGGGAAAAAGCTTCTTACTATCCACTCTGTCTATACATCTCATGATATTGTAGACCTCTATCAAGTTCCCCCTCAACCTCCATCTTTCTAATGAAAATAATCCTAATGTACTCAATCACTCTTCATAGCTAACACCCTCCATACCAGGCAACATCCTGGTGAACCTCCTCTGCACCCTGTCAAAAGCATCCACATCCTTTTGGTAATGTGGCAACCAGAACGTACACAGTATTCCAAATGTGGCCGAACCAAAGTCCAATACAACTGTAACATGACCTGCCAACTCTTGTACTCAATACCCCGTCAGATGAAGGAAAGCATGCCTTATACCTTCTTGAACACTCTATTGACCTGCGCTGTCTTCAGGGTACAATGGACCTGAACACCTAGATCTCTCTGTAGGTCACTTTTCCCCAGGACTTTTCCATTTGCCGTATAGTTTGCTCTTGATTTGGATCTTCCAAAATGCATCACCTCCTATTTGCCTGGATCGAATTCCATCTGCCATTTCTGTGCTGACTCTCCAATCTATCTATATTCTGGGATGGGCAGGACTGTGAAGTTACCAGAACATTCATTATCTTCTGAACAGCAGAGCAGGCTTAAGGGTCCATGTGACCTATTCCTGCTCTAACTCATATGAACATATATTTGTGAGTATGCTGCTACTGTGCCTTACATTTCGGATGAAATTACGATAAATGTAAGACAGTTCTGAAGTTTGCCTGCCAACAGTTCTGAGTGATGGACTATTATTGATAAAAAGAATGCCTAGATTGTTTGATTGGAAAGTAAGTGGAGGGTATTCAGATTTCCATACTATGGCAAATGTAGCTGTTGAAAGGACTCTAGGTCTTCAATTCCCAGGCAAATATTAAAAATGCCCAAATATCAAAAGGCATGCTTTCAATTATCAATTTTCTTCCAAGATAAGAGAGTTGGGGTGTTGGAGTTATCTAATCTGCACCTCTATCTGGATACAACACCCATGAGATTTCCATTGTCCACATCAATGATGGGGAAAGTTACAGAGGAAGCCATTGTGATATTGGTTAGAAGTTTTCCTGAAGGATCTGACACAATTGGTTAACCAGAGTCCGAGAGAGAAAATGCAGCTGGAGGTTGAAAGCTTTTATGGTTTACTACGTTGGAATGTGAGTGGAAGTTTGCACTTCATTTGAAAAGACCTAATTTGTGAGAAATTAAAACAAAGCTGGGTGATATGTCTATTTTTAGTTAGAAGCAATAGTCTAGAGGAAAACATGCACCATGAAATTCAGTTCTGGAATAAAATGTTTCCTGTCAAGTGGTGAATAATTATTGACACTGAAGGGTTTATGCAAAATATATCACAACAGAATGCATTGAAAGGTTCTGAAATAATTCCACAGAGGCCAGTATCCCATCAGCAAGTCCCACTTTATTTTCCAGAGCACAGCCAGCTGAGAGCCAGTCCCCTGAGTAGATTCTAATCTCATAGTTACATTGGTCAGCCACAGCTTTCTGGATTGACCAAGGTTAACAAGCCCAATCAAAAATCTCACAGTCAACAAGATCCAGCTGGTTCCAATCACTACAGGTTCACAACATTTTCAGGAATGAAATTTGTCACCTTAGTCCAAAATGTCTTCCAATTCTGGGACTTCTTGGACTAAACTCCACAATATGGAGAAACATTCCTTTAGCATCAATCCTATTGAGTCCCTGAGAAATTTTATATGTTTCAATGACAGAAGCTCTCTATCATCTAAATGCCAAAGAATATAGACTTCCCCAAAGAACAAGCCCACCATCACGGGAATCCAGTTGGTGAACCTCCTTTATTGGCCCCTTCTCACATGTATCTTCCAGCATAAGTTGAATAGCTGTCTCTGAATTCAAATCCTTTCTGGTCTATAATAATAGAGCTGACAAAGACTCAAAGATTCTGTCTCTTATGAATTCTAATTTCAAAGTGATCTAGTCACAGATTTGCACTAATCTATCGAGATCATCAATGAAATAAAGTATAATACAAACAGGAAATGGCAGGACCCTTTAGGAGCACTGATATTCAGAGAGTTCTTGGGGCCCGAGTCCATAACTCCCTGAAATTGGCAACACAAGTGGGATAAGGTGGTAAAGAAGGTATACGGCATGCTTGCCTTCATCAGTCAGGGAATATATATTGAGTATAAAATTCAGCAAGTCATGTTGCAACTGTATAAAACTTCTGTTAGACCACATTTGGAGTATTGTGTGCAGTTCTGGTCACCACTTATGGGAAGAATGTGAAGGCTTTGGAGAGGGTGCAGAAGAGGTTTACCAGGATTTTGTCTGGATTGGAGTGTTTTAGCCATAAGGAGTGGTTAGACAAACTTGGATTGTTTTTGCTGGAGTATCGGAGGCTAAAGGGTGACCTGATAAACATATAAAGTTATGAAAGGAATGGATAAGGTGGATAGTTGGAGTCTTTTTTTCCCAGGGTAGAAATGTCAAACTAGATTTAGAGAGATTTGAAAAAAGAGGGTAAAGTTTAACTGAGATGTGGGAGGCAAGGTTTTAATGAAGAGTGTAGTAGGTGCCTGGAACGTGTTGCCTGGGGAGGTGGTAGAAGCAGAAACAATAGCAATGCTTAAGAGGCATTTTGACAGATGCATGAACTGGCAAGAATAGAAGGATATGGACCATGTACTGGCAGATGGGATTAGTTCAGAATGGCATCATGGTCAGCATAGACATGGTGGAACTGAAGGACATGTTCCTATGATGCACTGTTCTATGTTTTATGAAATTATCTGCAAGTTCTCAGAATGTTGAAACCTTCTATTAAATTTTGCTCTTTCATGATGTTTATTGTTCTCATATCAAAGTAATTGTCAAAAGCCAGAAAAGCATTTTCAAATGTATTCTATCTTTTTTTATTTTTCAATTATATATATATATGTTCTGACACAGGTCTTTAGAATGTTCTGTTTGGGTGTATTTTATTGTTTGGTTTGACTTAATTTTGAAGCAATTATGTACCTTAAATTGTTTTTTCAAGATGTCCTATCAGGTATTCTGTTTCTGACATTAAAGTTTTGTGACACATTATTTCTTCTCCTGTGTCTTCTTGATGCAAGTATTCTTCTTTCACTCAAGTCATTTTAAATTCCCAATATCTAAATGTTGCTGTTCCCTCTCGCTGCCAAGTAGATTTTAAATTCTAAACAAAAGCAATGTTATTTTCTCATCTTTGTTTTACAAACTTTTGAAGTGTTCAGGATACCAAATATGAAAGATAGTATTTTCTTCTAATGAAGCTTCAAATTATATGAAAGAACAATGTTGTATGCCTGTACTGTTATTGTAGCTTGTCCGACCTTTCTGTAGTCAAAATGGTAGCTTCCCCTATTTTGTGAGTAAATTGGAGGTTTTCTTGCCTTCTGCAACCATGATGAAATTTTTCCACTTTTTATGGCCAAAGCAGACACATTCCTCCCTTTGCATTTTAAAACACCATTCATGTCCCTCTCCAAACTTTTCTGAATCAAGATTTGTAGCTGTGTTTCTAATAAACTTACCTGCCAAAGTTGCAGTTTAAATGATCAATGTCTCACTCAAATCACAGTTTTAAAACACTTCTATCTCCTCTTAGACTGTGCTTTCTTTTTCAGTTGACCTTTTGTAGCAGTAAATCTGCTCCATGATAGTCCCAATGCTGTGTCGTCTATGATCCTTGACTTCATCACTATCTCTATACCTTCTAGTGTGCATTCATTTTGGTGATGGTGCTAATTGTGAATAGTCAGTTGTTCTAAATTCTATCTATTCCTGCTTGCTCCTTTGCATGTTTATTTAAAGTTTGTTTTCCCCACTTGCCCAACAGGGATCTTGACTTTACTCACACAATGAGTTCTGCTGACTGCTTTGTTTGTTCATGTGCTTGCAGCTGCCTACTGCCTGGGTTGAACCTTAACAGAAGTCTGCCAGGTATCATTTCTAGCGAGTTTCCTGAAGGTTTCCTCCCCACAAGAGCTAGTAAGTTTTCTCACTCAGTCATCTCAAAGTCACCTCATTAGCAATGCACCATGCCCTTAAGGCATCTCTCTTGTCCAATTCTTCCACTTGCGATTAGTGGAAGTATGCACTATGCTGGGATCTCCCAGGATTCCTGGCACCAATGTCATATTTAAAGCGCCATCGTGCCTCCAATCAAACAGTGTCATTGGGAGTAATTCTGCACATGGCAGATAAGGGAAAATTAGCATCCACATCTCCAGCAGGTACAGGGAGGTTCTGGGTGGATGAGATGGTGCAGAGGAGGGGCTGTCCTCTTTACCCAGGAACACCAGAGGAGGCAACTCTCTCAACCCTGCAAGCATGGTCTGCGTTTACCACTTGGGTCAGTGCTGACACAACGGAGGAACATCCAGAAGTCTATGAAGAAGGTCAATGGCCATTTCCATTCTGCCCAGGAAAGTACCATTACCTTTCCGCTGCTGTTAGACCCACCTGCCACCAAGACTCACTCGCACTATTGCATGCAACATATTCCCTCACTCATACTCTCCCTTCCACGTCCCAGACTACTAACACTACATGGCTCTGGAAATACCTATTCATTCACTTAGAACAGCTCACCACCTTACCCCCTCTGCAATATTAGTAATAGTTTTTCCAGGCACTTTAATCTCACTCAGTCCCATCCTTTGAATCTACAGTCTGATTATTCTTGAAATGGTTAAGTATTTAAAGCTGGAAACTCACTTGTCTACTGATTTTCTTTTTCTATGTCCCATGGATTTGTTTCCCCATTGTTATCTTGTGTTATTAAATAAACAATCCCACTTTGAATCTCCTGGCAGTAAGTGTTGTGGAGTTAACTGCTACCAGCTAATGGCTCAGAGAGGATGCTGTCACCAAACCTGCTTTCTACTGTTATAAAGAAACCTTACTAATTAATCAGCCTCTGGTAATATCAAAAATCAAACAGTCAAGGGAAGCATACAGAAGTGAACCAGAAAGCTACAAAAATTAGATTAACATGTTATCTCCAGAACTAATGATGGACCCCTGCCCCAGCAGTAACCACTGCCCTCAGAATGAAATGTTCCTTTCTATGCTAGATGCAAAGTCCTATTGGGTTAATAGTGATGGAGCATGAACTATTAGTGAGTCTTAACAAGAAAAGGCATTTGTCTTTAAAGTATAGTTCATAGTATAATAATAAATGTTTTAGACATAATAAACAAAACAATCATGAGACAATGATGACACATCTTTCCTAATTGGGATCATGCTAGACTTATCTTTAACTCACACAAGACTATTATATCATCAGATTAGGTGGAACTCAATGAAATCTCCAACATCAATCCTTTCAAAACCGATTCCATTCCCTTGGTACGATGGGTAAATTCTTGAAACTAAGTCAGAAACTTGTGGGCTAAAGACCCTTTCCTAATATGAGTACAAAAGTCTAGGCAGTTACCCCAATGCAGTCCTGAAGTCATTCTGGAAATGTAGAGGTACAGGTTAATTATTACATTGAGGCCCTGCCTGTGGCTATAAGAGGATTTCAAATTTTCGAAGAAGAGTAGCAGTGCTAACATCGATACTAAGCCAATACTCATCCTTCAATCAACATCCCATTGGTGACTGCCTAGTTGTTGTTCTCGGGAGATGATCGGAGATTAACTGCAATTCCATGAACCCCTAGCAGCTAGGACCTAGCTTATATCAAGACCTCTTGTATTGCACAATAACATAACTCAGGAATGTAATAATATCCCCTTCAATCTGATCAGGATAATTATGTGGACTTCTTGATTCTCTTCAAATCCAGATGCAATTTCATGCTGTTTTTGAGAAGTTTTATTTAGCGTCCTAAGGAGATTTATGTCATTTGACACATGAAGCAACATATGATTGATTATTTTGCCTAATTGGTACAACCTATGCTCTTGCATCAGAGACAAAATAAAGATAACATGAGGCAGGATAATATTTCTGTATTCTGTGCTATATCCATGTGAAAACCTTTGCCCAGCTTCAGTCATTTTGAACATTCCTCCAACATTGCACTACACAATAGCCTGTCCAGTGTTCTGGTTTTAAAACCCCACTGCCTTGTTCTTCAAAGTAATGAAAAAATGCTTTGGTCGTCTCACATAGTAATAGATACAGACCTTTCACTGAGTGGTGTCTGAGTTCTGAAGAAGAGCCAGATCAGACTTGAAACGTTAACTTTGCTTCTCTCACAACAGATGCTGCAGGCCTGTTGAGATACTCCAGAACTTATTTTTCTGTCAGATTTTGTATAAGAGATAGGGGAAATCAAAACTCTCTCTCTTAAAATGACAGGACAATTAATTGAAAATCTCAGAATTGAGAATGATAGCATTGTCTATCTAAAGGTACTAAGGGTTATAGGCGAAAATAGGTAGATCGAGTTGAGATTAAGCTCAGGCATCTGACCTAGTTGAATGGCGGCAAAAGTAGGAGAGTCTACTTCTGTTTCTATATTTCTGTCTGTGCTGGCTTCTCCTTTAATAAGGATGTTCTTTTTTTTAAAAAAGAAAGATAATGCACTAGCACAGAAATGGTGTCTCACTCTATTTCATCTTAACTTCCTTTACAGTTATCATCTCTACCATCTTTTTGTAACTGTAAGTTGCTATTTTTCTTTAAAATCCACATTATCCCTGAGAGCCACTCTTTGTAAAAACGTATGCAGTGTGTTTGTAATTGTCTGAGGAATGTATTAATACCCCTTGTTGGAACGTAACAATGGGAGTTAGATATATCATTACAGGAATAAAATAAATCTAAAGGAATTTCCAGTCCTGATTATTCTTATCCTAGAGGTAATTTCCTTTGGCTGACTTCTCAATTGTAGGTTTAGGTAAGAGTTGTAATGAAAGAACAAAGGGATGCTGATCCTCCTTTTCTTGAGAAAAATTTTTCATGTAAACATTTTCACGGCTTTGCTGGTGTCTGTACCTCCAAAGAGTTCAACAATGTAACTTTCAAGTAAATGACAAAGCAGGTGCTTGCATTTTCCATTACCTCATGACACCCAAAAGCACTTTTATGCTATTGAATTATGTGACTGGATCTTACAGCCTCCTGCTGGCATATTTTAAGGCATGAGACCTGTAAAGTAAAAAGCATGACCTTTCCAACTTTCCAGCTCATTCCCATGCACCACTACCTCTGGCTCCTGTGTCCTGCACAATATTGGTCAAGAAGATGGTCAAGAGGGCACCTGCCTGTGGGTGTATTGAGGCCTAACATGGCCAATAATAACACAAAACAGTATGACAGTCTGATGGTGCTCTTAAATGGCACCATCTAATAGCTGTCAAAAGATGTGGCACTGGAAAAACACAGCAGGTCAGGCAGCATCCGAGGAGTAGGAGGGTCAATGTTTCGGGCGTAAGCTTAAGTCTGAAATGTCGACTCTCCTGCTCTTCGGATGGTGCCTGACTTGCTGTGCTTTTTCAGTGCCACACTTTTCAACTCTGATCCCCAGCATCTGTAGTCCTCACTTTCTCTGACCATCTAACAACTGTCTCCAAGTAAATAACCACCAGCTACAGAAAAAACAAATCAAAGCACTATCTATTTTTTGATTGGATTTCTTAATTGTTCCACTTGAACCCTAGTATACGCCAGATAAACCAATTAGATACAATTGCTTTCTTCAACTGATTAAAATTTATTTTTCCTTCTGGGAGGGATTTTATGAATTGACTGCACCTTGGTTAAAAGATAGCACCTCTAAATATGCAGCATCTCCTCGGAAATAGCGCTGAAGTATCAGTCTGAATAATTAAACTCTAAAATGGCATTAGGATCTGCTACCTACTTTTTGAGAACTTGGCAAGTGTTCTATAATGAATCTACAACTGATACTGAATAGTGAAACAAAGATTTGGTCCACACATTGCCCGTATGTGTAGCTGAACTGAGTGTGCACCATGTCATACATAAGTTTGCTGCCACCATCCTCTAAGTGTAGGGATCTCCAGGGCCTTCTTGGCTGAGTGTGATAGAGGAAAACCACGTACTGGTTTATCAGAAGAGGCTTTTTTTTATAAAACAAGAGATAGTTTATTGCATGTTCACAACTAATTCGAGATTACATTGATATTATTGTCATTGTTATAGAGACAGTGGAGACTGAAAATTTGATGGGTGGAAGATCATTGTATTTACAGTCAGAGAGTCCTAGAAGTATACAGCACGGAAACAAGTCTTTTGGCCCAACTCGTCCAAGCTGATCAGGCTTCCAAAACTGAACCAGTCCTAGCTGCTTGTGTTTGGCCCACATCCCTCTAAACCGTTCCTATCCATGAACCTGTTCAAATGTCTTTTGTTGTAAATGTACCCACCCTTACTACTTCCTCTGGCAGCTTGTCCATAAGACCATAAGACCATAAGACATAGGAGTGGAAGTAAGGCCATTCGGCCCATCGAGTCCACTCCGCCATTCAATCATGGCTGATGCGCATTTCAGCTCCACTTGCCAGCGTTCTCCCCGTAGCCCTTAATTCCTCTAGACAACAAGAACCTATCAATCTCGGCCTTGAAGACATTTAGCGTCCCGGCTTCCACTGCACTCCGTGGCAATGAATTCCACAGGCCCACCACTCTCTGGCTGAAGAAATGTCTCCACATTTCCGTTCTGAAATGACCCCCTCTAATTCTAAGGCTGTGTCCACGGGTCCTAGTCTCCTCGCCTAACAGAAACAATTTTCTAGCATCCACCTTTTCAAAGCCATGTATTATTTTGTACGTCTCTATTAGATCTCCCCTTAATCTTCTAAACTCCAACGAATACAATCCCAGTATCCTCAGCCGTTCCTCATATGCTAGACCTGTCATTCCAGGGATCATCCGTGTGAATCTCCGCTGGACACGTTCCAGTGCCAGTATGTCCTTCCTGAGGTGTGGGGACCAAAACTGGACACAGTACCCCAAATGGGGCCTAACCAGAGCTTTATAAAGTCTTAGTAGTACATCTCTGCTTTTATATTCCAACCCTCTTGAGATAAGAGACAACATTGCATTCGCTTTCTTAATCACAGACTCAACCTGCATGTTTACCTTTAGAGAATCCTCGACTAGCACTTTGTGCTTTGGCTTTATTAAGTTTCTCACCATTCAGAAAGTAGTCCATTCCTATATTCTTTTTGCCAAAGTGCAAGACCTCGCACTTGCTCACGTTAAATTCCATCAGCCATTTCCTGGACCACTCTCCCAACCTGTCTAGATCCTTCTGTAGCCTCCCCACTTCCTCAGTACTACCTGCCTGTCTACCTAACTTTGTATCATCGGCAAACTTCGCTAGAATGCCCCCGGTTCCCTCATCCAAATCATTAATATATAATGCGAACAGCTGTGGCCCCAGCACCGAACCCTGCGGGACACCGCTCGTCACCGGCTGCCATTCTGAAAAAGAACCTTTTATCCCAACTCTCTGCCTTCTGTTAGATAGCCAATCCTCAATCCATCCCAGCAGCTCACCTCGAACACCATGGGCCCTCACCTTGCTCAGCAGTCTCCCGTGTGGCACCTTATCAAAGGCCTTTTGAAAGTCCAGATAGACCACATCCACTGGGTTCCCCTGGTCTAACCTACTTGTTACCTCTTCAAAAAATTCCAACAGGTTTGTCAGGCATGACCTCCCTTTACTAAATCCATGTTGACTTGTTCTAATCAGACTCTGCTCTTCCAAGAATTTAGAAACCTCATCCTTAATGATGGATTCTAGAATTTTACCAACAACCGAGGTTAAGCTGATTGGCCTATAATTTTCCATCTTTTGCCTTGATCCTTTCTTGAACAAGGGGGTTACTACAGCCATCTTCCAATCATCCGGGACCTTTCCTAACTCCAGTGACTCTTGAAAGATCTCAACCAATGCCTCTGCTATTTCCTCAGCAACCTCTCTCAGAACTCTAGGGTGTATCCCATCGGGGCCAGGAGATTTATCAATTTTAAGACTTTTTAACTTTTCTAGCACTATCTCTTTCGTAATGGCAACCATACTCAACTCAGCCCCGTGACACCCTTTAATTTTTGGGATATTACTCATGTCTTCCACTGTGAAAACTGACGCAAAGTACTTGTTAAGTTCTCCTGCTATTTCCTTATCTCCCATCACTAGGCTCCCTGCATCAGTTTGAAGTGGCCCAATGTCTACTTTTGCCTGTCGTTTGTTTCTTATGTACTGAAAGAAACTTTTACTATTATTTCTAATATTACTGGCTAGCCTACCTTCATATTTGATCCTCTCATTTCTTATTACACTCTTTGTTATCCTCTGTTTGCTTTTGTATCCTTCCCAATCTTCTGATTTCCCACTGTTCTTAGCCACTTTATAGGATCTCTCTTTTTCTTTAATACATTTCCTGACTTCCTTTGTCAGCCAAGGTTGTCTAATCCCTCCCCGGTTAATCTTTCTTTTCTTGGGAATGAACCTCTGTACAGTGTCCTCAATTATACCTACAAACTCCTGCCATTTTTGCTCTAGTGTCTTCCCGGTTAGCCTCTGCTTCCAGTCTATTTTAGTCAGTTCCTCTCTCATGCCCTCATAATTACCTTTATTCAACTGTAACACCATTACATCAGATTTTGCCTTCTCCCTTTCAAACTCCAGACTGAACTCTACCATATTATGGTCGCTACTTCCTAAGGGTTCCCTTACTTTAAGATCTTTTATAGAGTCTGGTTCATTGCAAAGCACTAGGTCCAGAATAGCCTGCTCTCTTGTGGGCTCCATGACAAGCTGTTCCAAAAAGCCATCCTGTAAGCATTCCATGAATTCCCTTTCTTTAGATCCACTAGCAACATTATTTACCCAGTCCACCTGCATATTGAAGTCACCCATGATCAATGTAACCTTGCCTTTCTGACATGCCTTCTCTATTTCCCGGTACATGTTGTGTCCCTGGTCCTGACCACTGTTAGGAGGTCTGTACACAACTCCAATTATGGTTTTTTTGCCTTTGTGGTTCCTCAATTCCACCCACACAGACTCCACATCATCCGACGCTATGTCATTCAATACCATAGATTTAATTTTGTTCTTAACTAACAAGGCAACCCCACCCCCTCTGCCCACCTCTCTGTCTTTTCGATAAGTTGAAAAACCATGGAGGTTTAACTGCCAGTCCTGACCCCCCTGTAACCAAGTCTCTGTGATGCCTACTACATCATAATCATTCACTATTATCTGTGCCATTAATTCATCGGCTTTGTTATGAATGCTACGAGCATTCAGGTAAAGTGCCTTAATGCTAACTTCCTTATTAGAGATGTTGTAAGTCATATGTCCTAAGTTATCCTTGCTTTTTCTGCATTCTCAGTCTGCCTCAATTTTAAATCCGCCTGGAAACATGCTATCCTGCTGCTTATCTTTCCATTTACCTCCATACTCCCTGTCGCTTTCACTTTCCCTTCCCCCCAACTCAGAAGTTTAAAGTTCTGAGTTTACTTTAAACTGACCACCCTATTTATCCTCTTCGCCAGAACATTGGTACCTGATCGGTTCAGGTGGAGACCGTCCCAACGGTACAGATCCCCCCTGTTCCAAAACTGATGCCAGTGCCCCATGAAGTGGAATCCCTCTTTCCCACACCAATCCCTTAGCCACGTGTTTACTTGCCTAATTTTCTTGTCCCTATGCCAATTGGCACGTGGCTCGGGCAGTAATCCGGAGATTATGACCCTTGAGGACCTGTCCTGATTCTCTTCCTCACAGTTTGTTGGTCAGTGTTAAAAATAATGAAAAAACTGGTCGTCCTGCATAATTTAATTACACCTCCCTGATTCATGTGAGCAGAAATCATCAGATAGCCAAAGCCTTGACAAGCTTTTCTGATATTAACCTAAAATAACCACAAAATGTAAAAACAAAAACCACACTTATCGTAACTGCCACTGGCATGCCCATTTGGGTATTGTTCACCCTACAGAATATTCTTGAAATCTCAACTTCCCTGCCAAAGCTCAGCGTCTTTAGTTACATTTTTACTGTCATTATCAGTGCCTACAGGACAGGAGGCACACAAAGATTTGACAATGTACTCTCTTCCAATTTTTTTCTATTTTCTCAGGACCTATTGTGCCAAGTGCTGTACTGCTGGAGCACTGGAGACAATGTTCCAAATAGTAACTAAAAAGGTAGAATTTTGGAGTGGGAGGGAATTAATATCTATTTACCTCTAAATAAATATTTCTTTTTTCACTACAATTCCCCCGTAACTGTTGCATAAGAACAACACATTTGACCATTAATTTCAAGCTCCTACATTATTTGCCAATCTTGCAAAAGAAAATTTTCAAATCAAAAAATGACACTGCATTTCTGTCATGTGTCATACTCCTGGAATGGCAGTTTCTAATCACTTCATTGCGTTTGCAGTTAGTTCTGAGCTCAATAAATTATTTGAAATTTGTTCTTCGCTCTTTAGAATGTCATCTAATTCTTAGCCTGTATGTCATTTTATACATAATGATTTTATTTAGCTTGAATTTTTACTTGTGGAATAGGTTATCAAGTAAGTGTAGCTAATGATGCCCTTGCATCCATTGGCTTGTATTTAAAAAAACGATGCTTCATTAATCAACAACTCCCTCATGTAATATTTCTGCCTGAGAGAAAGCCTAATATTAATGAAGTATCGAATGAAGTATTTTTTGAGCAACGTCAACTGACAGGAACCAGATTACTTTTCTATGCAGTTAAAGCACACTCCAACAATACTCCTTCCTAGCCTGAATGTTAGAAGAATGCCTTTATCCACACTAGTCTGTTTGTAGTCGCTCTCAGTGACATCCAGACTGAGTCTGGATTCTGAGGAATCGCCTCCGATAGACTCTCACTCACTTGAAAGCTGATTGAATGCGCCCAAATTCAGGACTTTCAGTACAAAGATCAGAAGCAAGATCACCTGTTGTGTTACTGATAACTGGCAAAACTTCCCAGTGCAACAATCGTATGGTGTTGAGGAATGCGTAATTCTTCATGGAGGTCGGGCAGCCCCGCCTTGAATTCTGTGCTTTTTTTCTCTGCCAATTATGGATGAAATCCAACATTTCCTGCAAGATAAAGACAAAAAGGACAGACAGAAATCCGGATATAATCGTTCTCTATTGATGAAAGCAATTCTTCCTTTAAGATTTTGATTAACTTTTTGAGTAATGTCAAAATCAGGCTGTCACTTACTGCAGCTGCAGAACTATTATTTTTAAAGGAGGCGGGTTAATGAGGTGTATGGGGCTGTTAGCTCTCTGACAGAGGAGAAAGGGCAGATTCAAAACATAAAAAGGAAGTACATCTGCCGCTAACAAAGCTGTAGATGAATATCAGATGATGAAAGCAATCAGAAATTAAAGCATCTCAGTGCTGTTCTCATAAATGTTATTTGGAATTCACAAAAGAGAAACAGACTTTTAAAGTCATTGAAATGACAAAATATTAAAATTGAAAACTGAGTTTTTTTAAGGAATTGTACAACCAACAGATGAAGGATTACATGTAATCCAAAACCTTTTGTAGGGCATATATTCTTACTGATTACACTCTTTGTGAATGTCAATTGTGACTCAATTGGTAGCACTCTCACTTCTCAGTCAGCAGCAGGTGGTGTATTTAAGTCCCATTCCAGGCCTTAAGCACAAAAATCAATGCTGGCATACTTCACTGCCACATGTATTATGTTTGGATAAGGTACTTAGATTGAAGCCATGTCCCCTCCTTGAAATGAAGACAGGAAGATCCCATGGCACCATTTTAGCCAAGAACCAAAGGGAGATATTCCTCATGTCCTGGTCAATATATATTCAGATAGACATTTGGTAGTACAAAAATTGAGTATTGCTGAAAAAAGGCATGATTTGCCAAAACTGATAGATATACAGTGTCATATGTTGAATCAACCTGGATTGTTAAATCTTTCATCTTTTAGAATGGGTTGCAGGTTTTGGTTCATTAATATGTGAATCCATTCTAAAAGATGAAAGATTTAATAATCCAGGTTTGTTCAATATATCACTGTGTGACACTGTAATCTTTTGCTATAAATTCTGTGTGTTATGATCTTATACTTCACAACAACCTGAGGAAAGAGCAGCGCACCGAAAGCTAGTGTTTCCAATTAAACCTGTTGGACTATAGCCTGGCGTTGTGTGATTTTTAAGTTTGTCCACCCCAATCCAACACCAGCTCCTCCACGTCATGAAAACCAGTGGGAGCAAATTGCCTATGCGTTGTATACCCACCCTAATTAATCTTTTCATTCAGGAATAACTGCTTGCAATGTCTCAGTCCAACTCGTTCATTCTGACCAGATATCCTAAATTAACCTAATCCCATTTGCCAACATTTGGCCTATATCCCTCTAAGCCCGTCCTATTCATATACACATCCCAAATGCCTTTTGAATGCTATAATCATATCAGCCTCCACCACCTCCTCTGGCAGCTCACTTCATACGCACAACACCCATTGTGTGAAAAAGTTGCTGTTTAGGCTCTTTTTAAATCTTTTCTTTCCACCTTAAACCTATGCTGTCTAGTTTTGAACTTCCCTATCTTGGGAAATGACCTTGGCTATTCACCTTATTCATGCCCCTCATGATTTTATAAAACTTTATAAGGCCACCCTTCAGCCTCCAGGGAAAATAGCCTGACCATATTCAGCCTTTCATTATAGCTCAAACCCTCCAACCCTGGCAACATTGTTGTTAATCATTTCTGAACCCTTTCAGGTTTTAGACAATAGACAATAGGTGCAGGAGTAGGCCATTCTGCCCTTCAAGCCTGCAACACCATTCAATATAATCATGGCTGATCATCCTTAATCAGTATCCTGTTCCTGCCTTATCTCCATAACCCTTGACTCCACTATCCTTGAGAGCTCTATCCAACTCTTTCTTAAATGAATCCAGAGACTGGGCCTCCGCTGCCCTCTGGGGCAGAGCATTCCACACAGCCACCACTCTCTGGGTAGAAGAAGTCTCTCCTCATCTCTGTCCTAAATGGTCTATCCCGTATTTTTAAGCTGTGTCCTCTGGTTCGGCACTCACCCATCAGTGGAAACATGATTCCTGCCTCCAGAGTGTCCAATCCTTTAATAATCTTATATGTCTCAATCAGATCCCCTCTCAGTCTTCTAAACTCAAGGGTATACAAGCCCAGTCGCTCCAGTCTTTCAGCGTAAGCTAGTCCCACCATTCCAGGAATTGACCTCATGAACCTATGCTGCACTCCCTCAATAGCCAGAATGTCTTTCCTCAAATTTGGAGACCAGGACTGCATACAGTACTCCAGGTGTTGTCTCACCAGGGCCCTGTATAGCTGCAGAAGAACCTCTTTGCTTCTATCCTCGATCTCTCTTGTTATGAAGGCCAGCATGCTATTAGCCTTCTTCACTACCTGCTGTACCTGCATGCTTATCTTCATTGACTGGTGTACAAGAACACCCAGATCTCTTTGTACTGCCCCTTTACTTAAATTGATTCCATTTAGGTAATAATCTGCCTTCCTGTTCTTGCCACCAAAGTGGATAACCATACATTTATGCACATTAAACTGCATCTACCATGCATCTGACCACTTGCCTAACCTGTCCAGCTCACCCTGTAATCTCCTGACATCCTCCTCACATTTCACCCTGCCATCCAGCTTAGTATCATCAGCAAATTTGCTAATGTTATTACTAATACCATCTTTTATATCATTAATATATATTGTAAAAAGCTGCGGTCCCAGTACTGATCCCTGCAGTACCCCACTGGTCACTGCCTGCCATTCTGAAATGGAGCCATTTATCACTATTCTTTGTTTCCTATCAGCCAACCAACTTTCAATCCAAGTTAGTAGTTTGCCGCCAATACCATGCGCCCTAATATTGCTCACTAACCTCCTATGTGCGACCTTTCTGAAAGTCCAGGAACACTGCATCTACTGGATCTCCCTCGTCCGTCTTCAGAGTTACATCCTCAAAAATTCGAGAAGATTAGTCAAGCATGATTTCCCCTTCATAAATCCATGCTGACTCTGACCTATCCTGTTACTACTATCCAGGGGTGTTGTAATTTCATCCTTTATAATAGACTCCAGCATCTTTCCCACCACTGAGGTCAGACTAACTGGTCTATAATTTCCTGCTTTCTCTCTCCCACCTTTCTTAAAAAGTGGTACAACATTAGCCACCCTCCAATCCGCAGGAATTGATCCTGAATCTATCGAACTCTGGAAAATAATCACCAACACATCCACGATTTCCCGAGCCACCTCCTTCAGTACCCTGGGATGTAGATCATCAGGCCCCGGGGACTTATCAACCTTCAGACCTAACAGTCTCTCCAACACCAATTCCTTGCAAATATAAATTCCCTTAAGTTAAGGTACTTCAGCCACTGTTACCTCAGGGAGATTGCTTGTGTCTTCCCCAGTGAACACAGATCTGCAGTCCAATTCAATTCTTCTGCCATTTTTTTGTTCCCCGTAATATATTCCCCTGTTTCTGTCTTCAAGGGCTCAATTTTAGTCTTAACCATTTTTTTCCCTTTCACATACCTAAAAAAGCTTTTACTATTCTCCTTTATATTTTTGGCCAGTTTACCTTCGTACCTCATTTTTTCTCTGCGTATTTCCTTCTTAGTTATCCTCTGTTGTTCTTTAAAAGCTTCCCAGTCCTCCGTTTTCCCACTTATCTTTGCTATGTTATACTTTTTCTCTTTTACCTTTATACGTTTCTTAACTTCCCTCATCAGCCACGGCCGCTGCTGTGCTCTTCCAGTACTACGAATCCAGAAACACGGCCACTCATGCCTCCTCCTAGGATCTTTCTTCCTTTTTGGAATGAACCGATCCTGCATCTTCTGCATTATACACAGAAATATCTGCCATTGTTCCTCCACTGTCATCCCTGCTAAGGTATTGCATCATTGACCGTTGGCCAGCTCCTCCCTCATAGCTCCATAGTTCCCTTTATTCAACAGAAATATTGTCACTTCTGATTGTACCCTCTCACTCTCAAATTGAAGATTGAAGCTTATTGTATTATGGTCACTACTTCCCAATGGCTCCTTCACTTCAAGGTCCCTGATCAATTCTGGTTCGTTGCACAACACCAGATCCAGAATTGCCTTCTCCCTGGTAGGCTCCAACACCAGCTGTTCTAAGATTCCATCTCGGAGGCACTCCACAAAATCCCTTTCTTGAGGTCCAATACCATCCTGATTCTCCCAGTCTACCTGCATGCTGAAATCCCCCATAACAATATCTTTCCTATTGCTGGGACACCAGAAATGAATGCAGTATTCCAAACATGGCCTAACCAATGTCCTGCACACTTGTAACATGACCTCCTGACTCCTCTATTCAATATATTCAATGCACTGACCAATAAAGGCAAGCGTACCAGACAGGTTCTTCATCACCCTGTCTACCTGACTGATAGACCAAAAGTTTCATTTTAACAATTCAGTTACCTTAGTTGTCAGTCACCAATTATGTTAACAAGAGGCTACAAATGTACTTTAAACAAAAAGGCATACATTTATCACACAATATAAACAACAAAAACACTCAACCATTTCCACCCAGAACCATAATGCTCAAACCTCAATTCTTATGCAACTGATGAGATTACAAGTACTTCCTTCTGCTGAATTTCTGCACAATCACCAGACATTTATTCTTTCCATCTCTCCCAAAGACAAGCAGAAACAGGTTAACTCACTGACATTTCTCAGAAATCTCTAAAATCTCTGAGCCTTTTACAGTTACTATGACAACTTTTGGGCTGCTAAAAAAGCCCAAATGCTGGCATGGATCTTTGCTTCTGAACTGAACCTGCTTCTGGACATGGTCCTGTCTTTCTCAGGTTTATAAGTCTCAAATTAGTATACCCTTCGACAATTATCACTCCAGGTAGCTTGGATATTTATTTGACTTACATTGTGATTTCTTAGAAAGCTGTTTTGGCCTGCTTCTAAAATAATGTGTTTCTGATCTTTAAAAAGTGTCACATTTACAGAACTAAAAATGCAAAGCTCATTTACCTCTACTTTAGACCAAAGATCCCAGATAATAACATATCATAAACCTTTACTATAAGTGGCAACAGAAAATCTTTAAATTCAACATAAATGACTGTGAACAGCATTCTGAATATGTGGAGTCGGAAAGTGTGGTACCGGAAAAGTACAGCAGGTCAGTCAGCATCCGAGGAGCAAGGAAATTGACGTTTCAGGTGTAATGAATATGTGGAGTCAACAAAACAAGCACTTTTTAAAAAGTTACAATTAGCTACAATTGTACAAATAAATGTTGTAAATGGAATACAAATCCATACTCTGGATTTGAAGCTCCATGTTATCTGATCTCCAAATCCATGTTTCAGCTTTGAATCCCTCATTATCTTTCAACTTTGTAGCTTCAAATATTTTAAAGCTATTACATGAACTGCTTATCCAGCTCATACACTGAACAAATGCTAAAGAACAAAGGAATCAACTTCAGACAGAATCAAAAAGATCTGAACTGAATCTGATCCGAGGAGACTTTTAAAAACTATTCCTTAAGAACTGTACTTTTCTCTTCTGATCAATTCCTAAAAGTGTTTTACCAGCATTATGTTATTCAATAAATAGTGTGAGGGTAACTGTCAGTTGAAATGGCAATTAAAATTCACGAGTTATTGTTCTGGCAGTGTTTCAAATTTTAATTAATCCACATGAGATTTTTGGTTTAAAATAAAAGGCAGTCAAGGATTTTCTATTGCATACTAAAAACATGGACATCAAAAACACTGTGCATTGCACAGAATTTTGCAACTTTAACAACACTACTGTGAGCATGAATTTCTTCTGACAGCAATTACTGGTACTTAATGCAAGTTCACTGCAACAGTTCTGACAAAGAGTAGAAGTTCTAATCCAAATGCTCAGAGGCCTGCTGTACCCATCAAGCACTTTCAGCTTTAACTTCAGCATCTACAGATATCTGAATGAGGTCGGTTTAGAAACATCGATGATTTTCCCCATATAAAAACAAATCAGAATTTTACGATTAATTTTATGTTCAATAGCTGCAGTAATGAGAAATCAGATTTAATAACAAGCCTGTAATTAAAACTTTAGGAGAAAATCTGTTTTACCAAAATGGAAATCGCTTATCATTCTATTCCCACAGCTCTTAACAGGCAATTGCATAACTACAGAAAAAAGGATGCTACTGAATGGGATCTCTAGTAGAAATTTCATGCTGCAGTTGTCCTGAGATTAGCTTAAATTTCAACTTGGTTTGGAACCCCTACAAATCATAGTGGTGTAAATTATGTTGCTGCAATTTTAAGTGTCATGAACATACTTCTTAAAGCTATGTGAGGTTTAATATTTCACATTCATTTGGATGAATGCAGCTCCAGTGAGGCAGCACAGTTTAGGACAGGATTCAAATGTTTCAACTTACACCTTTCATAAGTTTCTTTATTAAACATAGACTGGAAACCCTTGGGTTATTCTTAGGTCCACATTGTAATGTTGTACAAGAGATATCTGAGCAGAGTGAACTCACATGATAGCCTGGCTATCATTTGACTTCCACTAAGCTCCTTGGATGTTCCATTGAGATCTAGTTATCTTGAAAGCAAACATACATCCTGCAGAGGATCTATTGACACCTAATTTAAGCAGGCCTCCCAAGGCAATTGTATGAGAGAAATCACTTAACAAATTGACCTCTCTTCTCGTGAAAGCGACATAACAAAATGTTTTACCATTTTGTTTAACTTGCTCTCATCAAACTCCATCCTGACTTGAACATATATCACTAATATAGAGTCAGATTCCTGGATCTACATTTTTAAATGCATTGTGGAAGTAATTTTATCATGCACAGAGAAGGTGGTTAATGATCCCCTCCTCAAGAATAACTTATGATTGCCATTAAACTGCGCTTGCCAGCAATGTCCACATCTTGAAGCTGTTGTGCCACTAAAGTGTGGGCATCTCCCCTGAATATTTAAATAACGGTGTGAAGGGATTTTGGGCAGGACCAGGAGAAGGGAAAAGTGACAAGCAAAAGTTGTGCACAAATCTTTCCTCCACGGTTCAAGAGGGACATTAAAATTCCTTGCATTACAAACCGTTCCGGTGGTTAATTGACGTAGGGGCTGGTTTACAATTTGATTTGATTAGATTTATGTTAGAGGCCTTAGTACTGGGAGACAATCTGTGTTGCATATTCATTGTATTGACAAAGGGACTGATCACAGCCAGTTGGATATATAAACTACCATTCAATTTGTTGTCTATGCTCCACTCGGTATTATAATGGTGATAAATCAAAACCAGCTGTAGTTAAAATGAGAACTGACAAAGTCACAATAGTTCTGTGATCAGTCCATTATGGAACTGAGTTAAAGAGAACAGAATGGTCCCAATACTCAATCATATATTCAAGCTAAGGTTTGGAGGAAATGGTTACAACTTGGCTCAACAGCTCTGATTAGATGGAATAAAAGTCAACGGCAATTCTCCACTCCTGATGAAGTAACTGATTGGCTTGGCTTCCCGCTGCCGTGAGTAAATTAAGATGAGACACTTAGGTAGCTGCCTGAAATCCTGAACAAGGCTGCACAATGTCTCTATCATCTCTCATAAAATGGGAGACAGTTCAGGGCAGTCAGGAAGGCAGCAGGCAGGCAGGCAACTGGCTGCCTTTTACATCTATCCCCTGCCTTCAAACAGGTACATCTACCAAGAACACCTAAGATAACAAAATAAAATCTCCACACTTCAGACAAGGACTTGAGAAAGAGCAAGTAAAGTTTATAATGCAGAATCTGCTGTCTTCATAAAGCCTTGAACTTTCTGAATTCTCCTTAAGATAGAGGTGCATGGGATGAATCTTTAATGGAAAAGTGTACTTCATCATAAAATCCCGTACAGTGTGAAAGCAAGCCATTTAACCCATTGAGTCCACACCGACATTCTGAAGAACATCCCACCTAGACCCACTTCATCCGTGTATGCCTATATCTCTCCTAGTTAATCCACCTAGCCTGCATGTTCCTGGACACTACTGGCAATTTACCACAGTCAATCCACCTAACCTGTACAGCTTTGGACTGTGGGAGGAAACAGGAGCACCCAAAGGAAACCCATACAGACATAGGGAGAATGTGCAGCTTCACACAGTCACCTGAGGATGGAATTAAACCTGGGTCCCTGGAACTATGAGGCAGAAATATTAACCACTGAGCCATCGTGCCACCCTAATCACTATTTATTACCATTGTTTTCCTTCATCACAGTAATTTATATTAAACTCATTGTATTAGGGCAATATTTGAAATAAAATGGCAACAGTTTGAGGAACTACATGATTTTCAACTGGGCTGTTGAAATGGTAATAATAATCAGTATCACTATGCTACACCTTACGTGGATGGATCTCCTCCCATCACTGCAATAACACACAAACAACAAGTGAAGCACAGTCGGCCAAGCACACAAAACACTAAAAGTTCCAAAGAGTAAATTCAGAAACTACAAAAAAGTATGTACTTACCTTTAATGGGGTTGCAATAGTATCTGCTTTATCTTGCTGTTGCTCTGCAAGATTATTATTTGCATAGAAACATGTTTCTTCTTCCATTGAGCCCTAATGATGCGAACTCTTATCATGTCATGCTTATGTAATCTTGGTGAAGCAACAGCAACTTCTACTTTAATATTCATTCAAGGGATGTCGGCATCTCCTGGCTGGGCCAACAATTATTGCCTGTTCATATATTTATATTTATTTAGCACCAGTAACATAGTAAAATATCTCAGGGCACTTCACAGGGGCATTCTAAAACAAAATGTGTCACAGAACAATGTAAAATCGATGTAAGTTCAGGTGACCAACATTTGGGTCAAAGAGGTAGGTTTAAAGGACCGTATTAAATGGGGAAAGTGAGGTGGGAAGGCAAAGTGAAAAGAGGGAATTCCAGTTTCTGAAGGTGCAGCCATCACAAATGGGGCTTTTGCCCAAAACATCGATTTCGCTGCTCCTTGGATGCTGCCTGAACTGCTGTGCTCTTCCAGCACCACTAATCCAGAATCTGGTTTCCAGCATCTGCAGTCATTGTTTTTACCACAAATAGAAAGCCTAAACGTAGTAATGCACAAGAAATAAGAATTCAATGAGAACAGACATCTCAAAGGATTATAAAGAAGGATAGGGCCATGCTGCAATCTGAAAACGAGAATGAGAATTTTAAAGTCAATCAGAGATCCAATAGTGGTCAAATAGCCAAACTTTTCATTATATCATGTTCAATTCCAGAGTTATTTTTCATTTCTTAGCATTTTTAGATCATATTATTTTCATCTGACAACAAAACAGCTGAAATCAGAAATACGATCCACTGAGGAGTTCATTGATTTACAGTAATCAAGCAAAAGCCACAGGCAGAAGGGGAAATGGAGCTAATGGGATTGTTATGTTCACTGCTAGCTTAAATGAAAAAAGCAAGGTGATTTGTTGATGATAACATGCTTGAAACAATGGAGTTCCAAGGAAATATATGGATCCGGAAACATAGGTCTTTACAATGTCACGAACGAGTATATAGAATAATTTAAAATGCAAATGGAATGCTGGCCTTTATACCTAGAGGAATTTGTGGAAGCAGAAATTATATTATAGTGATGGAAATCTAGGTTAGACCATATTTGAAATACCATGAGCAGTTCTGGACATCACATCTAAGAACAGATATGTTAGCCATAGAAGCAGTGCAATGTATATTTATCAGAAAAAGACGTGAAATCCAAGACTGGATTAGAAACCTAGAAACTAGGACCAGGAGTAGGCCATTCAGTCTTTAAACCATCTCTGCCATTGACTGATTGTTAATCTCAACACCATATCCCCTTATTGCCTAAACAAAAATGAATCTCTTTTTTGATATATTCAAATTCTTAGCCTTCACAATGATCTGTGATAGACAATTCCATGTGTTCGCTACCCTTCGAGTGAAGACATTTTTCTCCAGCTCAGTCCTAAATTGCCTGCCTCGCGAGACTGTGACCATTAATATTAGACTCCCCTACCAGGGAGAACTTCACCACTCCCCCAGCACCCCACCCGCACACCTCCCTTCCCCCCACCTCCCATCTCGTCTGTCCAGCCATGAGAATGTTATATACTATAAATGGATCACCTCTCATCTTTCATTTGACAGTCCTGCCATCCACAATATCAGCCCTTTAAACCTGCACTGCACACCCTCTATGGTAAGTATACCTCTTATGGCAGACTAAATTGCAGGCAAAGCTCCAGGTATAGTCTCACCAAGGCCCTATATAACTGCAATAAGACATTTCTACTTCTGAATTCAAATCTTCTTGTAATGAAGGCCAAATGCTATTTGCTGTCCTAATTGTTTGCTGCACCTGCCTGTCTACCTTCATTGACTTGTGTTAGGGGATACCCAGCTTCTTTTGTACATCCACATTTCCAATTATAACACCATTTAAATAATTTTCTGCCTTTCTGGTTTTCAAATCAAAGTGTATAATGTCAGATGTACCATGTTGTGCTGCATCTGTGCATGTGTTTACTCACTCATTCAGCTTGTCTAAATCACCTTTAATCCACCTCATAACTAACAATTCCATGCAGTTTTCTGCCATCAGCAAACTTGAAAATGTTGCATTTGCTTCACCCATCCAGGATATTTATATGTATTGTGATTAATTTTGTCTAAGCACTGATCCTTGCAGTACCCGATTAGTCACTGCCTGCCACCTGGAGAGTGGCAAATAGTCACATTTAGTCACATTTATTCCCACTTCCTGTTTCCTGTTGGGCAACAATTCTCAGTTCATGCCAATATATTACCACTGACCCATGTGTTTTAATTTTGCCCACTAACCTCTTGTATGCAACCTTTCATAATGCCTTTTGAAAACTCAAATACTCCACAGCCACTGGTTCTGCCATTTCTGTTCTTTGAGTTACATCCTCCAGAAGATTTGTTAACATGCTTTGCCTTTCATAACCCTATGCTAGCTTTGCCTGATCCCATTAATGCTTTCCAAGTATTCTTTCATCACCTTTTTTACAATATACTCTATAACTTTTCCCACCATTCATGTTAGGCTAACTGCTTTGAACTTTGCTGTTTTTCACCCCTCTTTCTTTAAATTGCCACCCTCCAATCTGTAGGAACTGCTCCAGAGTCTATGGAATGTTTGCAGTCGACCACCAATGCACCAAATATTTCCAGGGCCACTTCCTTTAGCATTCTGGAATGTAGATTATCAGGCCATGGTAATTTATTAGTCTTTACTGTATTTATTTCCCGAGCACCATTTATGTACTAATATAACTTCCTTTAGTTCCTCCTTCTCACTTGATCTTTGGTTCCCTAACATTGCATGGAGGTTATATGTGCTCACCTTATCAAAGAAAATGTTCAGTTTTTATTCCATTTCTTTGTTTCCCATTATAAGTTCCTTGGCTGCTGGCTGGAAGGGACCTCCATTTGTATTTATTACTCTTTTTCTCTTCACGTATTTATGGAAACTTGTTTGGTCAGTTTTTGTATTCCCTACGATTTTACTCTTATACTCAAATTTTTTTCATTTTTGATCCAGTTTTTGTCATCTTTTGTTGAATTCTAAAACTCTTCTAGTCCTCAGGCTTGCTGCTGTTGTCCAGCAATTTTATCCGTCTTGAGGAAAAATTATGAAAAAGTAATGAAAACACTTCATTACTTTTCTTTTGAGGATTCATGTTTAAAAGATTGTGGACAATGATGCATTTGTGATGCTGAGAAACTGTCTGTTTTTATTTTAAATAGCTCTTTGAAGGGATAGTGATACAAAATATTTCAAACCGTTGATTAGAAATCACATGGTTTAACTAAGTAAACAGCCAAGGTTGAAGACTACTGGATTTAGTGACAGTCATGACTTCATGACATTCATGTGTTTTCAGGTAAAAGCTGAATTAATTGTCTGAATTTGTGGCTGTCAACAATTGTAGCAGTGTTGATATTGTTGGCAGTTCTGGTCAGGTACAGTCTGTTCAGAGAGAGAGTAGCTATCCAACTCATTTTATGCCTTTCTATAAAAAAAACGTTTTGTAGGTCTATTGTGGTAACAGAAACATTGATCCAGATGTTCTATTGAAAAGCCCCAGAATGATCTCTGCTCAAAGATTCCTGAGAGAACTGCAACTACAAAGGTTCCATTGACAACTGCCTGGGTTTAGTAACAGCAATCGATGGGTGACAGAATGCCACTGAAAGCCATTGTGAATATTTCTTTACTTATCCATTCTTCCTTCAAGAAATAACAATTATTGGCCAAAATTTTTTGTTCTTCAATATTAATCTTTGCAGAGAAAGATCTTTTATTTTCTTTAATTGATGTGAATGCACGCATGTGGGAAGGCTTATTTAGAAGGGTAAGTGGTTATTTCATACTGCACGTTAAACAGCCTCACTTTTTATCATAGAGTCATAGCGATGTATAGCATGGAAACAGACCCTTCGGTCCAACTCATCCATGCCGACCAGATATCCCAACCCAATCTAGTCCCACCTGCCAGCACCCAGCCCATATCCCTCTAAACCCTTCCTATTCATATACCCATCCAAATGTTGCATTGGACCAGCCTCCACCACTTCCTCTGGCAGCTCATTCCATACACATACCACCCTCTACGTGAAAAAGTTGCCCCTTAGGTCTCTTTTATATCTTTCCCCTCTCACCCTAAACCTATGTCCTCTCGTGCTGGTCTTCCCCACCCCAGGGAAAAGACTTTGTCTATTTATCCTATCCAAGTCCCTCATGATTTTAAAAACCTCTTTGTCAAGTAAGTTTTATTTTTCTAATTAAATAATAATGTTGTTTGTTGAAGCATAGACCTTTTTATTCTATATCTAAGTGGAAGTACATAATTGGCTACACTGATCATTGGATAAAGCATTTAAATTCGGATTGGAGCCCGTAGTGTGGTAGGATGAGAGACAGTGCATTCTACCAACCTCCTACATAACATAGAACTGGCAGCTTGTGGTAGCACTCAAAGCTAGAAGTGCGATAAAAATTGAAAAGTATAAAGGAAAGCCTCCAGATTTCTTGTGTCTTTGAATAAGTTTATATTTTCAAAGTAGTTACATTTAATATTCAATTAAGTTTGTCTGGCAAAATGAATAGTTTGTAGGAATTGTCCTCTGCATTTGCAGTTAGATATAGACTAAGAGCGAGGAAACAAGAAATTCAGATACAAGCAACCAGAAAGCTGAAGATTAAAGGGATAGAGCCAAAGTGATGAATGGCATCAGGAGAAGATGAGGTTAAGCTGGAGACATTCCATTGAACAGAATAAACTTTGAGCTAGAATTTCAGAGAGCAAAAAAGAAAGAGGAAAGGATTCTTGAAATAAAGGAAGAGCAGGAAAAAAAAGAACACTTAAGAACTTAAAGCCAGGAAATGGGAAGAGAGGCCAGGGACAGAAGGGGATTGTAAAGACTTGCCCAATTTCAAAAGTTGAAACAAGAAAAAAGGATGGTTGTGACTCTAAAAGAAATTCTGCTGAGGATAGCTCTAATTTCATCCCAATATCAATAGGGAGCTGTTTCAATTTGTGCAAGACCTCCCAAGTTTGGTAAAATAGGCATTTTTCATTTTTTTTGAAAAGATGGCTAAACAAACGAGATGGCCAAAAGAAAACTGGACACTGTTCATGCAAAGTAAGCTGACTGTCAGAGATCCTGTTGTTTATGTCATGTTTCTCAGGCTGCTTCTGCAGTTTCTGAAATGGGGAAAATTCACACTTCTTAAGGGTTAATCTCTGAGGCTTAGAGGCAGACATTTCAGAACTTCCAGAGACAGTCAAGCAAATTAACTTTGATTGTTGGTTGCAGGAACTAAAGATAATGGCCATGCATAGAGAAATTAGTTTTCCAGGGAAAAAAATACATTCTCCCAATTAGTAATAACCTACAAAGAGAATCAAGAGTATTTTTAGAGCCAGAAAGGCAGTTGAGATGGTTGATGATTACAAGCTTGTCTGCAAATCCAAACACTTTATTGTCACCACCTCATCTCTGAGAAAGATAAAAGATGGAAGGGCAAGAGAAAGACAAGTGGCCAAGGCAAGAAGAGGCAGCAGAAAATGTCTCCTCCTCAGGCCAGAAAGGAAGATGCTGAGTGCGAAAGTGATACCCATACCTCTCTATTGCTACAAAGTGGGACACACTCATGCAGATCACTAGAAGTTGTAGAGTAAACCTTTGGGTCTTGTGTATTGAGGGTACACAAGGTCAGTGCAGAATAAGAAGCCACAATTAAGAGTGTGACTGACTAAGTTGTAGCTCTGATTGCAGCAGTGAGGTCATGTAGAAAAATCACTGTGGAGGTAGAGTTGGTGAATAACATACCCGAGAGCTGCAAAGCAGTTGTGTTGAAAAGAAATGTAACTCCTCATCCCACAAATGAGGCAGGTAGACCTGTTGTTACACTTAAGGATACAGGATCCAATCAAACTGTTACTGGAGAAGACATAACTTTTCCCCAACAAACATTTGAATGTCTGAGATTGAGCAAATGGTATTGGTATGGGTGGTAACCTTGTATCAGATGCATCTGGATTCAGACTTAAATTCTGGAACGGTAATGGTGGAGATTGTCCATTGTGTTCTTGTAGATGGAGTTGACTTACACCTGAGAAATGAAGTAATAGTTTCTCCAGTAGACATGAAAGGTTAATAAGTGATGTCAAAAAAGGCAGCGTAGTTGCAGGGAAATGTTCCAGAGTTTTTTACTCCATATGCAGTAACCCAAGCAGTAGCTGAACAGTTCCATTGTTGGAGATCAGATTTGTGCCATAGACAGATATGAAACTGTCTTTGGTGATTCGGATAATTCAAATTAACTATTCAAAAAATCTTCTCAAATGAAGGCTGACCAAATCCATCAAGAGTTAAATAAAGTACCACATTCTGGTCAAACTGACCAGAAATTTCTAATTGTTATCTGTGTCTACATGCTTACAGTCTTTATTTTACCTTCATATTTCAAACTGTGTTAATCAATTTTGTATTCTTGTGAAAAAAAAGTCTCACTTTTATTATAAATCAATAATTTTGTTTATTAAAGAAGCCTGGTTGATGAATATTTTACTCTAATTCGTTTGAATTAGAGTGCATAATTAGACATATCAGTAACTGGGAAAAGCATTTAAATTTAAATTTATGTTGTAACCAGTGGAACATGGCCTGCAGAGAGAGAGAGAGAGAGAGCGCATTTTTTTCATCTTTGATAAAGGTGGTAGAAGTTTGGAATTCTCTTCAGAAAATTGAGAGTTATGTCAGATTTACAGATATTTGTTAATCAAAGGTTTTAAGGGATGACGGCCAAAGATAAACAAGAACATTGAGGTGAGAGTTTAGTCAGGATTTCTTTGAATGGCAGTAAAACAGACTTAAGGAGCTAAATGAATCACTCATGTTCCTATGTTCCAATGATTCTTTTTATTATTGGCTCCCAGTTTCTCTGAAACATTCAGCTGGCTCTCCCTATGTTCAGCAGATGGGCCACGAGGACTCAATCCACAATGCAGAATTATCACATCAACCATTCTTAACTTACCTTCTGTCAGATTGTATGGCAGATCACCAGCCATGTGGACGAAATGCTGAGCCCACCTAGGTTTGTTTTCACCAATTCTACGATTTTATAATAACGAAAGCATTTGAAAACACTCTTAGCTCGTCACATTGTCCCCTTTCTAAACCAGAAGCAGTGACCGCTGAATCTGAAGCTTGCTTGCTGTGTGTATCACATCCCTCAGGGATATATTTCCTCTCTCCTTTTAATTAACCTGGATTGAAGTCCTCTGATCCCTGTGACCTCAATCCTGACGATGTGTAACAGCAAGCTCCAGGGCTAAGGCTCTTATTTCTCCTTGCCACATTTAGGATAAAATCCTGGATTAGTCAAGATAAAATGTCAAATGTCATTAAAACAATAAATCACACAAGCCTAGGAATCAATCTATTTTTTTTTTCTGCAATCTCTCTCTAACCCCTTCCACTTGTGTTTTTCTCTGTCTTAGTTCATTTCTATTTCTGTCTCTTACTATAGATTAATCTGCAGTCTGGAGCTTCCACTGAAAACTAGCACTCTCATGGAATGCATCTTGGGAAATCATAGGCAGTGTGCCTATGATTTCCCAGGTTGTATGTCTTGCAAGCAATATTTCCCACTTGGAGCATTAGGTTGCAGAATTATTTCTACTCATTTTTGCTCCTCCTTAGTTCTACAATTTTTTTGCTCTTCTCATTCTTACAAATTAATATCCTATGCAATATTCACAGGTCAGTGATGATATTATAAACCTGAATGTTTCCTCGTTTGTTATTTATACACACCAAAGGTTTAGATTTCCTGGAAAATTAAGGTTGAATACAATTTTTTCACTTTTATGACATCCATAAGAAAGTCCTCTGAGGCTTGAAAAAGTCCATGTGTGCTTTGAACATGTGGCTGGTAAAGAATACTATTGTAAATTGTTACATTGCCAAGTCAATCAGAAGTACAGTTTTTATGTTTGCATTACAATACAGCCGTGGGAGCTCCAACCACATAATAGCTGCTGCAGTTCAAGGAAAGTGCCCATCACCACCACCCACTCAGGCCAACATGGGCTGGACAAAATCTTCAGTTCTGCTGGAGCCACCTACATTATGAGAACAAATTTAACATATTCAGGCTGATAGTGAATCCACAGAAATGACCATCTCCTCCACATCAGCTGACCCTAACAACTACTGCAACAGCATTGCTTCTCAAATATCAGGAGTAACTCATTACTGTAATATTAAACATAAAATCCAAAAATTAACAACTTACTCTTGACACAAATATTTTGCTCTCAACCTTTGGCAGTTTTCACTGAATCAGGAATCATAGAATTCCTACAGTGTGGAAACAGGCCCTTCAGCCCAACAAGTCCACACCAACCCTCCAAAGAGTAACCCACCCAGACCCATTCCCCTACCCTATTATCCTATATTTAACCCTGACTAATGCATCGAACCTACACATCCCTGAACACTATGGGCAATTTAGCATGGCAGTTCACCTGACCTGCACATCTTTGGATTGTGGGAGAAAACCGGAGCATCCAAAAGAAACCCACGCAGAGAATGTGCAAACTCCACACAGACAATCGCCCAAGGCTGGAGTTGAACTGCTAACCACTGAGCCACTGTGCTACCATTACTGCCTTATTTTACACCATTTGCCCAGTGTTCTACTACCTCTCTGAATCTTGGAGATCAGATCAACTTTAATGTGATGATTTGAGTGCAGATAAAATTATCTTCCTGTGCCTCTTCACAGTAGATTTGAGTTTGGAACACAAGCGTGTTACTTACTTGACTGTAAATATAAAGGGCCTTTACTCAGCAAGAAAACTTAATCAGCAGTGCCCAAGAGAGCTGTAACTCTTATAGATAATTTGCAAAATCAAACGTTGGATGCTTGGTCCAGTGTGCCTGTGTATCTCTCTCTCAAATATATTACTAATTATAGCAATTAAAGTAACTGTAGGTACCTTGCATGCATCAATCAAGTGTTATCAATTACCTTAAGTGCAGAAAAGCACACAGGAGTTACCACAGGTGCTGAAGACCTGATCCCCTGTTGATTTGATTTGATTTATTAGAGTCACATGTATCAAGGTGCAGCAAAAAGTAATGTCTTATGTGCTTCACAAACAACTCCTACTATACAAATGCACCAGGGTAACACAACAGAGTGTAGAATGCAGTGTTACAGCCACAGAGAAGGTGCAGAGAGAGATCAACATTAACATTAACATTAAAGAGGTCCATTCAAACGGCTGATAACAGCAGGGAAGGATCTGTTTTTGAATCTGTTTGTCCGTATACTCAAACTTATATATCTTCTTGATGAAAGAGGATGGAAGAGAGTAGAACCAGGGTAGGAGGGGTTTTAGTTGCTTTCCTGAGGCAGCAGGAAGTGCCGATAAGACCAAGTGGATGGGAGGCTGGTTTACGTGATGGACTGGGCTGTGTTCACAACTCTCTGTAGTTGCTTTCAGTCATGGGAAGATCAATTGCTATACCAAGCTGTGATCCACCCAGATAGACTGCTTTCTATGGTGCATGTATAAAAATTTATAAGAGTTTTTATGGACATCCTAAATTTCCTTAGCATCCTGAGGAAGTAGAGCTGTTGTGTTTTCCAGACCATCATGTCAATGTGGGTGGACCAGGTCAGGTTGCTGGTGATCATCACTCACAGAAACTTGACGCTCTTGACTATCTCCACCTCAGTACCATTGATGCAGACAGTGATGTGCTCTCTGCTCCACTTCCTGAAGTCAATGACCAGCTCCTTCATTTTGCTGATGTTGATTGCCTTTAACACCATGCCACTAAGCACTCAATTTTCTTCCTATACTCCATCTTGTTGTTGTTTGAGAACCGACCTACAATAATAGTGTCATCAGCCTGTAAATGGAGTGCGGAATTTGGCCACACAGTCGTGAGTGTATAAGGAATATAGTAGGTGGCTGAGTACACAGTCTTTTGGGGCACTGGTATTGAGGAATATCATGGGGGAGGTTTGTTGCCTATCCTCATTGTCCATCAAGAAGTCAAGATTTCAGTTACATATGGGGAACAGAGTTTGGAAATAAGTTTCTTGGAATTATGGTGTTGAAGATGGAGCTGTAGTCAATGAGTACGAGCTTGTTATCCAGATGTTCCAGGGATGAGTGTAGGTGTCCATGTGATTGGTCTGGGTCTCAAGCTTAGTTTGGTATTGCCTCTTGGCATCTCTGATGGCCTTGTGAAGCTCACACCTGGATTTCCTGTATAGGTTAGAGTTGCTCAATTTGTATGCCTTAGACCTGGATTTCAGTGAGGAATGGATCTCCCCAGTTCATCCATGATTTCTGGTTGGGGACATTCAGATTAACCTCTTCAGCATACAGTCTTCTATACACTTACTAATGAAGTCCATAATGGTAGTGGCATACTCGTTTAGGTTGGTCACTGAGTTCTTGAATATGGACCAGCCCACTGACACTGAGCTGCCCATCTGTTCCTCAGACCGACTCTGCACCACTTTCTGTACTGAGTCCTCACATTTCACTTTCTGCTCGTATGCTGGAGGAGGAACACAGCGTTGTGGTCTGATTTTCAAAAATGCAGATGGGGAATGGAACAGTAGACATCTTTGACAGCAATGGTAAAGAATATTCAGACTTCTGGTGTTGACAGGAGATGCGTTGATGGAAGTTTGGCAGCATATTCTTAAGGTTGGCCTGGTTGAAGTCACTGGCTACGACAAACAAGGCTTCGGGATATTCCATCTCAAGACTCTTCATAGTGTTGTATACTTCATCAAGTATACTTTTCACTCCGCATCCAGTCCGATGTAGACCACTGTGCGAATAGTGGACATGAACTCGCGTGGCAGATAGAATGGATGACATGTCACTTTAAGATATTCAAGGTCCAGGGAGCAGTGACTTACCAGGATAGCCACATCTGAGAACCAAAAGGTGTTGATCAGGAGGCAGACCCCTGTGCCCCTTGCCTGGCCCAAGGATGCTGAGCGGTCCATTCGGTGCATTGAGAAACCCTCAGGTTGTAAGGCACAATCTGGTGAAACAGGAGTGAGCCATGTCTTTGTAAAGCAAAACACACAGCAGTTCTCTCAATTCCCTTTGGAAAGTGAATCCAGCTTTTAGTTCATCCATTTTGTTCACAATGAACGTTTGCCAGGAGAATGTTGGGGACAGGGGCTTGAACCCTTGGAGTTTCAGTCTCACCTAAAGTCTAGCCCACCTCCCACGTTTCCTGGGTAGATGGCTGCTTGTAGTCGATCCCAGATGTGGGTGAGTAAGGTCAGCTTCTCCACAAGGTAACTGAGTGCATCTGACGGGGTTCTGAGCACCAGTCGTGGCCATGGGGTCTTGCAATCAGTCTGGTTGGTCGTCCTTGATATCGGGTCACCGTGGGGTCAGGTCTCATTCCCATACTGGTCAGACCTTGATTCCAGCGTTGGTAATCAGATTTCATTGACCCCTAGACTCGCCAGCAGATTTAAGAGAACATTGTTAATCATTTTAACAGACTTAGAATTCAGTTTTAAAAGACCAGACAGATTATAAGTTATGTAAGAAATTAGTGTACCAGAATCTTCCAGCTTTTAAAGAATTGTGCCATGCCTCACATATTTTACAAACTAGCATGCTCGGTTTTAGATCAGAACCAGGTAGTTTGTGTTGTTTACTGCTGAATATCAGATTTTTCAGGTAAACATTGAAATATTTTGTTGCCATTACACTGATGTCATAGCCCTGGATGTTTTTCCTAAAAAATGTTTTTATCTACTGTTAAAGCAATTGGCTTGAAGTTCACATAAATGTTTTTTCTCCCAGTAATCAACAATCATAGATTTTCCCCAGGAGGCCTGGTTATCTCAGTTAGTTAAACAATTAGTATGGTCCAGAATAACTAGGAGAAAGTGAGGACTGCAGATGTTGGAAATCAGAGCCAAAAAGTGTGGTGCTGGAAAAGCACAGCCAGTTAGTCAGCATCCGCGGAACAGGAGAGTCGACATTTCACACATAAGCTATGCTCAAAACATCGACTGTCCTGCTCCTCGGATGCTGCCAGCAGATTTAAGAGATTTATGAGGAACGGCTGAGGATACTGGGATTGTATTCGTTGGAGTTTAGAAGATTAAGGGGAGATCTAATACAGACGTACAAAATAATACATGGCTTTGAAAAGGTGGATGCTAGGAAATTGTTTCTGTTAGGCGAGGAGACTAGGACCCGTGGACACAGCCTTAGAATTAGAGGGGGTCATTTCAGAACAGAAATGCGGAGACATTTCTTCAGCCAGAGAGTGGTGGGCCTGTGGAATTCATTGCCACGGAGTGCAGTGGAAGCCGGGACGCTAAATGTCTTCAAGGCCGAGATTGATAGATTCTTGTTGTCTAGAGGAATTAAGGGCTACAGGGAGAATGCTGGTAAGTGGAGCTGAAATGCGCATCAGCCATGATTGAATGGCGGAGTGGACTCGATGGGCCGAACGGCCTTACTTCCACTCCTATGTCTTATGGTCTTATGACTGGCTGTGCTTTTCCAGCACCACACATTTTGACACGGTTCAGAAAAACACCAACAGCATGGGTTCCAGACCCATCCCAGGTGAGGTAGGCTTGGAACCTGCTCTGTCCCTGAGAGTAGAAGGTAATTGCAAACCACCACTGACAGAAAATCAGCTCCGAACAAAACACAAGCAAGCAATGGGCCAAGGACTGACCTTCAAACAGAATGCACATGAAGAAAGATATTCCTAAGGAAGTATAATTCTTCATGTTCTACTGCTATTTCAAAGTTTGAGTGAATCATTATTTTTCACTACTAACCGTATATGTTCTTAAGACCACAATACCAATGATTTCTTGATGTGGAGGAGCCAGTGTTGGACTGGGGTGTACAATGTTAAAAATCACACAAAACCAGGTTATAGACCAACAGGTTTATTTGGAAGCATTAGTTTTCAAAGTGCTGCTCCTTCATCAGGTAACAAGTGGGGCAGGATCATAAGACACAGAATTTATAGTAAAAGATTGCAGTGTCATGCAATTAAAACAAAATATTGAACAAACCTGGATTGATGTTAAGTCTTTCATCTTTTAGAATGGGTTGCGGGTTTCAGTTCATTAATATGTAAGCCCCAGAACTTCTTTTAAGTCATGCTCTCGAGCTAACTCCATCACCCTCACGCACACACTCTACCAAGCATGCACACATGCAAACACACACTCTCTCATGTGCACTCACACTCACACACATGCACACACTCACACACTGTCTCTCCTCACATGCACACACATATAAGTCTATTGGGTTAATTTGCATTTGCAGAATTGTATTTGCCAATACATTTTAGTTTTGCTTAACAGCACATAACCTGCAGGCAGTCAATCCATGTGACATTTTATAAATTCCTATTTTGGAAATAGAACCAGTCTGACTCAAGATTGAGATATAGACAGACTCTAACCTTGCACCTTAAATACATTGTCTGAACTGAAATCTCACTTTTTAAAATAAAATCTTAAGTTATCTCGAGAATATGACTTGGAAGAAATTCTGGGATTTACATATTAATAAATGGAAACCTGCAACCCATTCTAAAAGATGACAGACTTGACAGCAATCTAGGTTTGTTCAATATAATGTTTTAATTACACAATACTGTGATTTTTTGATATAAATTCTGTGTCTTATGATCCTGCCCCACTTGAAGGAACAATGCTCTGAAAGTCAATGCTTCCAAATGAACCTGTTGGACCATAACCTGGTGTTGTTTGACTTTTAAATGAATCCTTGACTAGCCTTTATATCACACTATATTTGATGAACTGTTTTGAAAAACTGGCTTCCCAATGTTCCAAACTATCCTGATTCAATAATGACAGTCTGATGAACACATTCTACTTATAATGTAACAAAAGATGCAAGATGTTAGTGAACTGAGAGGTAGGAAAGAGTTACACAGTTAAAATAATTGATCTATGATTAGTACAGGATTTTGCACTTGACTGTAACATCTGGTCAAATAAATCTTTAATATCAAACCAAATGAATTGAATGTGGAAGCTTGTTCTGAAATTTTGCCGACAACATAGTAAAACTGCTTGTGTGAACTTCAGTTATAAAACTACCAACATAATTATGAACATCTTATTTCAAGGATGTAGAACACCTTGGGAATCGGATCATCTCGGTGAACTGCTTTGAGGTTTAGTCTTGTGGTTTGTGAAATAATCTAACTTCAGTCTATTATATAGTGTCCTATTTAGTAGTTTAATACCTGGCATCTTATGACTGCAATTTTGAATAATATTCAATAATTTTTATTGACGTGACATTTCTGGACAGTTTATGAAATGTTACAGTGCTACATTTAGTTTGCAATATGCATAGCATACAACGTGTTAAACCATAACCTTGATAACCTTGCCAGACTATAACAGGAAGAAAACATCCTTCTGAAAGCCCTGTCTTTAAAACTAATGTTGAATTTCAAAAACAACCTCACCAGACATTACTGCCAGCTGCGATAATGATTGAACGGAGATGGGAAAATGATTCAGTGCATTCTGGAGAATAGGTTTATTTGAGATTGGAGGAAGCAGCTGATTGTTCATCCTGGATCTGACATATATTTTCACGCACAAGCAGATAGAATGAAAACAGCTATGAACCCACAAAGTGTCCCATAATGAACTGGCAAGATCAAAAGTGTGTTTCTGAGAGAAAGTGTTATTAAATGAGCCCTTGCTGCCAAGCAGCCAGCCTCTCACCTGCTGTGCAAGGACAAAGTGTGGGTGGGGGGTAATGGAGGATTGGAACGAGATCAAAGTGTTCCAACAGCTGTCAGGAAAATGGGTGCAGACCTGTTATGTGTTGTTAGTGAATATAAACCAGTTGCACATCAATGGACTGGAAGCTGTAATGATTCCTGGAGGCAGCAGGGTCATCTGCAAATGTCCACAGGGTGACATTTGCCGAGTCAAGGAAATCCTCGACCAGGAGGAAGCCTATAATCAGCACAAACCCAGAACTGTATGCTGCTGTTTTCAGTGCTCCCTGTGGAGTGATGGCATGCAGTCACCTGCCTATTGCAAGTATGAACTGACTTGAGCACTAATTGATGGTGTTGCTATTTCTTTCATCAGCCAAGAAGGAGGTGGAGACAGTTATGGGTCCATTATAAGCTCTGAACTGTAGATCTTCTCATTTAAAGCTTCATACTCCCTGGAGAAGCACTAACGTCTTATTGTGATGTCAGTTGTGAGATTTGTATAGACTTTAATGTGACTCATATTAGGATTTGGATTTTGAACCAGTGGCTTGTGACTTTTGTCTGCATCCAAGAAGGCATTTAATGATTATCTTGTACACATTTCTGCAGCCATGGTGATTTCATTTAAAGCACAGTTTGAGAAAGACTTCCTGGGGAGTAATGAGGTAACTTGCAGATGACAAATTTAAGTAGGTTTTTCTTCTCAGTATTGATCCTCTCACCATCTGAGTCACCTGCTTATGACTCAGACTGGCATTGACGCCTTACAGAATTTGACAAAACTTAGTCAATAATGGTGCAACTGAGCCACCTTACTATTTTCCATCATGGTTTGATACAGCTCCTTGGTATTCTAGGTCATTTAATTCTCATTATTGTAGGTCAGGAGTTGTGTAAGGACTATAGATTTCTGAACCTTAAAGGATATAGTGAACCAAGTGACACTTTTACAACAGCTTGTTAGTTTCATGGTTACGAGGTCAGGGAATTCTATGGAGACCAAGGGGATTTCAGTCAATAGCTGAAAGGCCAGTGAGTGACCTACATTGTCTCTCCTGGGAAAGCCTGCTATCATGCAAACAGGCAGCTCAAAGGGCACCAGAGAGACGTTCATAGAATCAGGTACCCAGGGAGGGAAATTCCATCTTCCATTTGCCAAGAGCTCCTGACCAATCAGAGGCAGGCAATGTTTTTGCTCAGCAGTGCCACAGGAGAGGCAGTGGCTGCTGCAGGAAGTACACCCACTGGAGGCACATGATTACAGAGAGACCTGAGATATACGTAAGTGTTAGAGGGAGGGAGTTAGCAGCATGGAGTGTACATGTCGGGGGATCAGCAGCAAGGGAAGATGGTGGATCCCAATGAGACCCCTTTGCAATGCCAGATCCTCAATCAGGCTTTGGGTGCCATTTGAAATCTCCCCAGGAGTGACCCATGGAGGTTTGAGTGTGGAAAAGGACTGACAATAGTCCCAGGAAAGGCCGCTGTAGGACAATAACTGGCCACAGAGTGCCTGCATGTTGTATTTAGATATTGGCACAGTTGCATGCTGGTATGTGTTATGAAGATGTGGGTGTACTGTATTTTTAAGATAGTTAAAAGCTAGCAGAACTACCTGACAGCACCAAGTGTTCTTAACAAGATACAATGTAACATGTGATCCAGCAGTTAGTGTAGCTGGTTGCCTGGAGACAAAAACAAATTTGAATTTGGCCAATCAGTTTAAATTATACCCCGAAATACCAACCTTCAACCAAGTTTGAATTGAGTATATTGACAATATTAAAGATCAATGGAACAATCCAATGCTTTGGGATATAAGAGTGGGGAAAATTGAACAGTTGAAGGAGAATTGCCATGAGACCAACAGATGGAGGCTGCTAGTCAGAACTCCCTGAGAGGTACCTGTCTAAGGAAGGAGTTTGCACAGAGGAAAACATCAACACTGACCTGGACAGCAAATCTACAAAGGGAAGATTCAACAGCTGGCTGGTTTTCAAATTTGAATTTTTCAGTGAATCTTAATCAGGGGTTTTATCAAACTAGTATTATAGAAGGGAAAGTATAAGATAGGTTAGAGGAAGGAGTTGTAAATAGTTGTTAGTTAATTATTCTCTGTGTTATACTTGAAGAAATAAAGTTGTTAATTTTTACTTTAAATAGTTCTTGGCCTCTTGGATTTTCACAGATTACTGCACGGGATAAATTGTTTCTGTGTTGCTGGTTTAAATTAAGCAGGAGGGTTTACTCATGTCATAACACGTGTTCCTACAATAGTAATCCAGAGTTTTGTGTAACAACAGAATGGCACGTGTTCAACTCCCACCTTGAGCATTGTCGAAATGTAAATTCAGTTACTTCAATGGAATATTATGCAATGTTGGACAATATATTCTGTTCTTCACCGGTTGTACTTTTGGAGGTGGGGCAGGCATTTAATCAAGGGATTAAATAGAGGTCTAAATTGCCCACTTATAGGCTTCAATTGGTGATGAGGGCAAAAGGGGTGTCCATGGGTCTTCCCAACATAAACACAATTGAGGTGGAGGCAGAAAGGCATCTCAACCACTTCTCCTTCCCCACCATCTTCCCAGCAGATTAAATGAGTTTACTGCCTCTGAATTTTCAAGCTTACAATGGCCAGGTGCTAAATCAAAGTTAAAAATCACACAACACCAGGTTATAGTCCAACAAGTTTATTTGGAAGCACTAGCTTTCAGAGTGCTGCTCCTTCATCAGGTTGTTGTGGAGTACATGAGTTTGTGAAATTCTCGATCCTCAATCACCCTGTTCACATATTAGTAGAAAGAAGAAAAGTAATCCCGCAAAATCAAAATAAGAGAAATGGTGAAAGTATGTCTTTTTGATTTCACCTGCAGACAATTTTCATTCCATAAGTGAAAGAAAGTAACAAAATTTAACATTTATTATTGAGTCATATAACGTAGAAACAGGCCCTTCGGCCCACTGTGTCTATGCCGACCATCAAACACCAAACTACTGTAATGCCATTTACCTGCACTTGGCCCATAACCTACAATACCCAGCATTTTAAGTGTTTATCCAAATAATACTCAGATTTTGTGAGAGTATCTGCCCCAGCTCACTCTCGGGCAGAAAGTTCCATATTTCTACCGCCCTCTGAGTGAAAAAATAAAGTTCCTCAGATCTCCTCTCAACCACTTATTCCTCATCTTAGCCTTCTGGTCTTTGACAAGTCTGCCATTGGGAGCATATTCTAACGATGTACCCTGTCTATGTCTCTCTCAATTTTGTATACCTCAATCAGATCTCCTCTCTGCTCCAAGGAAAATAAACCCCAACCTATCCTCATAACTTAAGCCTTCCTTCCCAAGGACCATCCCAATAAATTTCCTCTGCACCTTCTCCAGTGTGATTATATACTACTGATAGTGGGGCAACCAGAACTGCACACAATATTCCATCTCTGGCCTAACCAATATTTTATAAAGTTGCAATAAGGCTTCCTTGTTCCTATATTCTATGCGCCAGCTAATGAAGGTAAGCATCCCATACAGCTTCGACACCACCCTTTCTACCTGTGCCAACAACTTCAGGGACCGATAGACATGTAAAACAAGGTCCCTTTGCTTCTCTATACACCGAAGAGACTTAATATTCATTGTGTATAACCTTCCCTTATTGGACGTCCCAAGATGCATCTGCCTTTGCTCTGCCCAATTTACCAGCCGATCAATATCAGACTATAGCCTGAGACTGAGTCAAAAAGTGTGGTGCTGGAAAAGCACAGCCAGTCAGGCAGCATCCAAGGAGCAGGAGAGTTGATGTTTTGAGAATAAGTTCTTCATCAGCAATGTGGTGGGGTCTGAAGGGGGCTGAGAGATAAGTGAACATAGAACATTAGAGCGCAGTGCAAGCCCCTTTGGCCCTCGATATTATGCTGACCTGTGGAACCAACCTGAAGCCCATTTAACCTACACGATTCCATTCTCGTCCATATGCCTTTCAAATGACCATTTAAATGCCTTTAAAGTTGGCGGGTCTACTACTGTTGCAGGCAATGCATTCCACACCCCTACTACTCTGAATAAAGAAACTACCTCTGACATCTGTCCTATATCTATCACCCCTCAATTTAAAGCTACGTCCCCTTGTGCTAGCCATCACTATCTGAGGAAAAAAGCTCTCCCTGTCCACCCTATCTAACCTTCTGATTATCTTATATGTCTCAACTTTCTCTGACAAAAACAGCCTCAAGTCCCTCAGCCTTTCCTCAGGATGTCTTCCCTCCATACCAGGCAACATCCTAGTAAATCTCCTCTGAACCCTTTCCAACGTTTCTACATCCTTCCTATAATGCGGTGACCAGAACTGTATGCAATACTCCAAACGTGGTCACACCAGAGTTTTGTACAGCTGCAGCATGATCTCATGGTTCCGAAACTCCATCCCCTTACCATTAAAAGCTAACACACCGTATGCCTTCTTAACAACCTTATCAACCTGGGGGACAGCTTTCAAGGATCTATGTACCTGGACACTGAGATCTCTGCTCATCTACACTACCAAGAATCATACCAGTAGCCCAGTAACTCTGTATTCCTGTTACTCTTTCCAAAGTGAATCACCTCAGACTTTTCTACATTCCTCCTGCCATTGTGAGCATTACCAAGTGCAAAAAAGAAATTAGGAACAAATTAGCCAACCTTATTTGTATAGACTTTTCACAAAATAGAATGAACCATGACAAGATGGAAAGCAACAAGCAGAGAGAGAAATTATAAGGGTTTGGAAGCAGACTGCAAGAGGTGCATTTTTTCAGATTTTCGAACGAAGTTATCTTCTTTGGCAAGCTGAATAATGTGGGGAGAAGCTGTTTAATAACATTGTGAAATAATTGAAGTTTCAGTTGTCAATGGTTGAGCAGGAAATGAGCTGTAAGTTAGAGATAGGCAAATAGAGAATGTATGCTGGAAATGTAGCTTTTGATTTCCCAGATACAGAAATGTAAGGCCATAAGGAAATTTGAGAAAGACGATAAAGATCTTTCAGTTCCTAATCTCAAGAGAAGGGAGTAGTGATGTACAGCAAGGGTTGCATGTAACAAATCAACCTGTATGTAAGTTCTCTTCATTCATGTTTATTGCAAATTTTCACCTCCAAAGGCAGGCAAATGGAATCATAGTGTCATGGAGATGTACAGCACAGAAACAGACCCTTCAGTCCAACTCATTCATGCCAACTAAATATCCTAAATTAATCTGGTCTCATTTACCTGCATTTGGCCCATATCTCTCTGCACCCTTCCTATTCATATACCCATCCAGATGCCTTTTAAGTTGTAATTGTACTCGCCTCCACCACTTTCTCTGGCAGCTCATTCCATACATGCAGCACCCTCTGCATAAAAAAAGTTCCCCCTTGTGGCCCTTTTAAATCTTTCCTCTCTCACCGTAAACCTCTGCCCTCTAGGTTTGGACTCCCCTACCCTGGGGCAAAGACTTTGACTATTCACCCTATTCACATCCCTCTTAATTTTACAAAATTTTACAAGGTGACCCCTCAGGCTCCGACACTCCAGGGAAAATATTCCCAGTTTATTCAGTCTCTCCCTATAGCTCAAACCCTCCAATCCTGGCAACATCCTTGTAAATCTTTTCTGAACCCTTTCAAATTTCACAACATCCTTTCTATAGCAGGGAGACCAGAACTGAATGCAGTATTCCAAAAGTGGCCCAACCAATATCCTGTTCAGCTGTACCATGGCTTCCCAACTCCAATACTCAATACACTGACCAATTTTGGCAAGAGTACCAAATACTTTCTTCACTACCCTGTCAACTCCACTTTCAAGGAACTACGAACCTGCACTCCAAGGTCTCTTTGTTCAGCAACACTCCCCAAGACCTTACCATTAAGCGTAGAGGTCCTGCCCTGATTTGCCCTGTCAAAATGTAGCACCTCACATTTATAGAAATAAAGTTCCATCTGCCTCTCCTTGGTCCATTGGCCCAGATAATCAAGGTCTCCTCGTACTCTGAAGCAATCTTCGTACTGTCGATTCTTATAGAACATAGAACATAGAATGTTACAGCGCAGTACAGGCCCTTTGGCCCTTGATGTTGCACCGACCTGTGAAATTAATCTGAAGCCCATCTAACTTACACTGTTCCATTATTGTCCACATGTTTTTCCAATGACCATTTAAATGCCCTTAACATTGGCGAGTCTACTATTGCTGCATGCAGGCCATTCCATGCTCCTACTATTCTTTGAGTAAAGAAACTATCTCGATATCTGTCCTATATCTATCGCCCCTCAATTTAAAGCTATGTCCCCTCGTGCTAGCCTTCACCATTCAAGGAAAAAAGCTCTCACTGTCCACCCTATCTAACCCTCTGACTATCTTATATGTCTCGATTAAGTCACCTCTCAACCTTCTTCTCTCCAACAAAAACAACCTGCGTTCCCTCAGCCTTTCCTCATAAGACCTTCCTTCCATAACAGGCACCATCCTCATAAATCTCCTCTGAATCCTTTCCAAAGCTTCCACATCCTTCCAAAATGCGGTGACCATAACTGCAAGTAATACTCCAGGTGTCTTGTACAGCTGAAGCATGACTTCATGGCTCCCAAACTCAATCCCCCTACCAATAAACACCAACACACTATATGCCTTCTTAACAAACCTATCAACCTGGGAGACAACTTTCAGGGATTTATGCTCCTGGACACCAAGATGTCTCAGCTCATCTACACTGATAAGAATTTTACCATTAGCCCAGTACTCTGCATTCCTGTTAATTCTTCCAAAGTGAACTACCTCACACTTTTCTGCATTAAACTCCATTTGCCACTTCACAGCCCAGCTCTGCAGCTTATCTATGTCCCTCTGTAACCCACAACATCCTTCGGCAATATCCATAACTCTGCCTACTTTAGTGTCATCCTCAAACTTGCTAACCCATCCTTCTATGCCCACATCCAGATTATTTATAAAATTGACAAACAACAATGGCCCCAAACAGGTCCTTGCAGCACACCACTAGTAACTGAGCTCCAGGATGAACATTTCCCATCAACCACTAACCTCTGTTTTCTTTCAGCTGACCAATTTCTGATCCAAACCGCTAAATCACCTCCAATCTCAAAACTCTGTATTTTGTACAATAGGCTACCTTGTGGAACCTTTATCAAATTCCTTACTGAAATCCACATACACCACATCAACCACTTTAACTTCATCCACCTCTTTGGTCACATTCACGAAGAGCTCAATAAGGTGAGTTGGGCACAATCTAGCCTTCACAAAGACCGTGTTGACTATCCCTAATCAAGTTATTTTTTTCCAGGTGATTATAAATCCTATCTCTTCTAACATTTTCCAACACCTTACTTACAACTGAAGTTAGGCTCACTGGCCTATAATTACCAGAGTTGTCCTGACTCACGTTCCTAAACAAAGGAACAACATATGCTAGTCTCCAGTCCTCTGGCACTACTCCTGTCAACAATGATGACATGACGATCAAAGCCAAAAGTTCTCCAAGCTCCTCCATGGCTCCCAGAGAATCTGAGGATAAATCCCATTCAGCCCAGGGGTCTTATCCATTTTCAGATCTTCCAAAATTGCTAAAACGTCCCTTTTGTTAACCTCAATCCCATCTAATCTAGCAGCCTGTATCTCCGTTTTCTCACTAACATTGCCCTTTTCCAGTGTGAGTATTGACAAAACGTGTTCATTTAGTGCTTCCCCACGTCATTGGATTCCTCACACAACTTCCCACTACTATCTTTGATTGGCCTTAATCTTACACTGGTCATTCTTTTATTCCTGATATACCTATAGATGGCCAACAACTTCTCATGTCCTCTCCTGGCTCTTCTTATCCCTCTCTTTAGATCTTTTCTGGCTAACTTAGAATTCTCAAGCCCCCTAACCGAGCCTTCACTCCTGACCTCACATAAGCCTTCTTCTTTCTCTCAACAAGATCTTCAACTTCTTTAGTAAACCATGGCCCCCTCTCTTGACGACCATCTCCCTGCCTGATAGGTGTATACTTATCAAGGACCCGCAGTAGCTGTTCCTTGAATAAGATCCACATTTCAAGTGTGTCCATCCCCTGCAGTTTCCTTCCCCATCCTATGCATCCTGAATCTTGCCTAATCGCATCATAATTCCCTTTCCCCCAGTTATACCTCTTTCCCTGTCGTATATACCTATCCCTGCCCATTGCTATTGTAAACATAACCGAATTATGGTCACTATCACCAAAGTACTGGATTAGTGGTGCTGGAAGAGCACAGCAGTTCAGGCAGCATCCAACGAGCAGCGAAATCGACGTTTCTGGCAAAAGAAGGGCTTTTGCCCGAAAAGTCGATTTCGCTGCTCGTTGGATGCTGCCTGAACTGCTGTGCTCTTCCAGCACCACTAATCCAGTATTTGGTTTTCAGCATCTGCAGTCATTGTTTTTACACTATCACCAAAGTGCTCACCTACCTCCAAATCTGACATCTGGTTGTGTTCATTCTCCAGTACCAAATCCAATATGGCATTGCCCCTTATTAGCTATCTACATACTGTGTCAGAAAACCCTCCTGCATACATTGAACAAAAAGTGACCCATCTAAACTACTTGAACTGTAGTATTCCCAGTCAATATTGAGGAAGTTAAAGACCCCATAGCAACTTCCCTGTTACTTTAGTTCCTATCAAGAATCAACTTTGTTATCCTTTCCTCTACATTCCTCCAAACTATTCGGAGGTCTATAGAAAACACCCAACAGGGTGACCTGTCCTTTCCTGTTTCTAACCTCAGCCCAATCTACCTCAGTGTATGAGTACTCAAATGTTATCTCAGCTGCTGTAATACTACCCTTGATTAACAATGCCACTCTCCCTCCTTCTTTGACCATCTTCTCTGTTTTACTGAAACATCTCAATCCTGGAATCTGCAACAACCATTCCTGTCCCTCCTCTAACCATGGCCACAACATCAAAATCCCAGGTACCAACCCATGCTTCAAGTTTATCCACCTTATTTCAGATGCTCCTGGCATTGAAGTACAAACATTTCAAACCAACATCCTGATTGCTGGTGCCCGCACGTGACCTTGTAAACCTATCCCTGACCTCACTACCCTCAACCTCCAATACACTGGAGCTACAATTCAAGTTCCCATTCCCCGCTGCATTAGTTTAACTCCACCCCCCCCACCCCCAATGAGCATTAGCAAACTTCCCCCCACCCCAGGATATTGGTACCCCTCTAATTCAGGTGAAGACCCTCCTGTTTGTAGAGGTCCCACCTTCCCCAGAAAGAGCTCCAATTATCCAAGAATCCAAAGCCCTCTTTCCTGCACCATCCCTGCAGCCACATGTTCAGCTCTGTTCTCTCTCTGTTCCTTGATTCACTAGCACGTGGCATGGGCAACAAACCAGAGATAACAACTCTGTTTGTTCTAGCTCTAAGCTTCCATCCTAGGTCCCTGAATTTCTATCTTTGAACCCCACCTTTCTTCCCACCTATGTCGTTGGTGCCTATGTGGACCATGACTTGGGGCTGCTCCCCCTCCCCCTCCCCCTCAAGGATCCCAAAAACACAATCAGAGCAACATGAACCCTGGCACCTGGGAGGCAACACACCAATCGTGAGTATCTCTTCTTCCCACAAAACCTCCTATCCACCCCCCCAACTATGGAGTCCCCAGTGACTAAAGCTCTGCTCCTCTAACCCCTTACCCTCTGAGCAACAGGGATAAATTCTGCGCCAGAGACATGTGCCCCATTGCTTACCCCTGGTAGGTTGTCCCCCCCAACAGTATCCAAAACTGTATCCAAAGTATACTTGTTGAGGGGAACCACCACAGGAGATCCCTGCACTGCCTGCCTGTTCCCTTTCCTACCCCTGACAGTAACCCATCGACTTTCTTCATGTGGCTGTGGAGTAACTGTCTCCCTATAACTCTTCTCAATAACCCCCTCTGCCTCCCGAATGATCCAAAGTTCATCCAGCTCCAGCTCCAGTTCCCTAACATGGTTCATGAGGAGCTGCAGTTGGGTGCACCTCCCACAAATGAAGTCAGCAGGGACACTAGTGGTGACCCTTATCTCCACATACTGCAGGAGGAACATTCAACTGCCCTAACCTCCATTCCCACTTTCTAAATTCCCAAATGGACAGTTGATAAAAATGAAACACGAAAGAAAACACTTGTCACCTTACCAACTGATGCACAGAACTTTTATTTGGTTAGAGGAGGAGGAGGATGGGTGCGAGACACTAGCCAAGTAGAGTTTTGGGTAAAGCAACTGCCAGATATGTAACCTTGTGACCTCTCCGACTGCCTCCAGGAACTGATCAATGCTCAAGCTAAAAGTAAGTAATTTATACTATATACTCACGTATCCCGACAGGTTTCGCTGCTCCCTGGTGACCTTGTGGCCTCTCAACTGTCCCCAGGACTGAACCATATGAAGAAAGCCTTAGCCCAAATCTTCCAGTCTCTGAATCACTGGAGACATGAAATACAACAGTAGATGTGTACCAGGAACCTACACAGACGCAATTGTGAATTGTTTGGGAAGCTCAAACTTCTAATGCGTGATTACCTTGCTGCTCAGTCTACCTCTTGAATGTGTCCAATTCTAAGCTAGAATCAGAGACTTGGGACAATTTCTCACAATTTACCTTCCTGCTTACCCGAGCCCTATTAGACACTTTGAAACCTAGGAACTCCACAACTGAACCCAACCCACCAATCAATGATAACACCCAAATACCCCCTCCCCACCCCCCAAACCACCTAAATATTAACCCCAGCAAGACTACACCTCTGACAAGACAGTCAGTTCAACTTAGGTGGTGGGGAAGCTTCTGGAAATAATTATTTCAGACAGAATTAGTGGTCACATGGGAAAAGGTGGTTTGATTGGGAAGAGACAACATGGTTTTCTAAAGTGGAAATGATGTTTAACCAAGCTGCTGGGTTTTTTGAACAAGTTACAGAGAGGCTTGATGAGGGTGATGTTATTGATCTGTACATGGATTTTCACAAGGCATTTGATATAGTGCCACACATCAAGCTATACGTAATGGAATAAAAGGGACAGGAGCAATGTGGATACAAAGTTAGCTGCATGCTAGGAAACAGAGAGTAATGGGCAGCTGGAGGAAGGATTGTTGCAGACTCCTCAGGGGTTGGTATTGAGTTATTTTTCCTGATGTGTATTAATGATTTTGTTCTTGGTGTGAAGTGGACAACTTCAAGTTTGCAGGTGACACCTAAGTTGGAAGAATTGTGAACTGTGGGGAGGATGATGTGGAAATCCAAAGGACATTGCCAAGTTAACGGAGTAAGCAGATAGGTGATAGATGATTAGATTCCCTGCAGTGTGGAAACAGGCTCTTTGGCCCAACAAATCCACACTGACCCTCCAAAGAGTAACCCACCCAGATTTATTTCCCTCTGACTAATGCACCTGACATTATGGGCAATTTAGCATGGCCAATTCATATTGCCTGCACATTTTTGGATTGTAGGAGGAAACCGGAGCAAACCCATGCAGACAGTCACCTGAGGCTGGAATCGAACCTGGGTCCCTGGCTAGCCACTGTGCCGCCCATGAGGTTGAGCACACGGAACAGTGAGATGGTGTACTTTAGTAGGAAGAACGTGGAAAGACAATATAAAATAAGGAATACAATTCTAAAGGAGGAGCAGAGGAACCTGGGTATCTATGTGTACAGAACATTGCAGGTGGCAGGATAGATGGAGAGGGCAATTAATAAAGTATACAGTGTGCTTGGCTTTATTAATGGGGTCATACCGTAAGAGAGCAAGGGGGTGATGCTGATCTTGTATAAAACACTTGTTAGATCTTGGCTGGAGCACCACATTATAGGAAAGATGGGAACGCACTGGAGAGAGTGCAGAAGTGATTTACAAGAAAGATCCCAGGAACTGGAAACTTCAGTTATAAGGATAGATTGAAGAAGTTGGGACCATTCTCCTTGGAGAGCAGAGATTTGATAGAAATTTTCAAAATCATGAGCAGGCTGGATCGAGTAGATGGGGAGAAGCTGTTTCTACTTGTAAAAGAGAAAAGAACAAGAGGGCAGAGATTTAAAATGATGTGCAAATGAAGAAAGGGTGATGTGAGATGAAACATTTTCACTTAGCAAGTAAATGTGGTGTGGAATGCACTGCCCGAAGGTGTGGTGGAGCTGGGTTCAATTGAGGCATTCAAGAGGACGTGGATGGATTACTAGGATTGAAATAGTGTGAAACATGGTGGAGTAGAAGCAGGACACATGCACTCGGTTATGTTGTTTGTTTGAAGGGCCATTGCAAGCACAATGGGCAGAATGGTCTCCTTCTGCACCATAATGACTGCTGGTCTGTGAAGACCCAACAACACCCCTCCTTACCCAAATGACTCATAAACTTACCCAACTGGATCCCACTCCTTCACAATCAGACTCCACCACACACCACCACACAAATACCATGCCCCAGCAGACCCAGTTATCACCCCATTTCAAACTATACTTCAACCAGAGCTGATTATCCCCGAGCACCCAACTATACCCCAAACCAGACTGAATTACCACACCACCAGCCTTCAAACCTCCAATTCAACCTGACTATACCTTTACCTGATGACCTTGTGGGCCAGTTCTGATTAGCCCCCTGACGGGAAGGTTTAGGATACTAACTCTGTACTTCGTTCCCCAGATGCTGCCAAATCTGCTGAGTATTTTCAGACTTTTCATTCTTGCCTCCTATAACTTGACACGTGATTGCATGCACAAAGGATTGAAAGCAATAAATTAAGTGCCACAGCAGAATCAATAAAGGGGAACTTGCTTGGGATGTTCACTGGAAATGGCGTTAAATAATTTAAACCCTTCTGATCCCTTTAATGGAAAATTACGCTACTGACAAATAGTTAGCTCAGCCTAGAAATTACTATTTATTAAAATCTGCAGTGATTTGGAAGAGAGCTAGCCATGTGGGATGTGGATGGCCTGAGATTCTGAAATGAGGTGAAAATATATATATCAGGTATAAAAACAAAACAAAAAAATGTTTCGGAAAGCTAGCAAGATCAACAACTTTCAAGGGCTAAATAATCCACAATAAATGATCCCATTCGCTAAGGTCCATTCACATTCTTCAAACAAATAATGTGAGGCCTACTCAGTAAATCGTTTCAGAAAATGTTGTTAGCAAATTAATCAACATTGCTTTCAAATTGAAGTTAATATTGATTGATGATTTTCTGATAACATGCCCACTTTCTTCCTTGTCTGACTGCTTCATTTTTAAAACCTTAATTTGTGGTTCCCCGCTTTCATATTTTTAATCTATTTGGTGTCCGATATCTTGAAGGATTCAGCGCATTCTAACAGATGTGAAAAGCGGGTACAGACAAAAGCCTTTATTTGTGTTCATTTCAACTATGTTCCTGCATTAATATAGCTGTGCAGTCTTCTTTCAATTATCATGTGGCCTTTCGTTGGGTTGACAGCTAATAAAAGACTCAGTACTCCTTCCAAACACAAATTAATCTTTCCATTCATATTTCAACTCCTCTTGCGGCATTTTATTGCAGAACTGTTTGATATGACTTTAATTTCCCACCCACCTCCAGTGCGGCTATTGTGTTGAGAGTTTTATCTTCCAAAGGATATAGTTCAGATTCTGAGGTGCAATGTTTTAATAACATATTCACAAAGCGAAATGTCAAGATCCAATCTCAGTGAACGGCATCAAAAGATTCCTCAAACTGCCAGAGAACATAGACGTAATTCCTCATTCCCTTTACTCATCAGCATGAGAAATAGATGATTATTCATCTTACTGAGGTCATTTCATGTTCAATGTCCTATATATGATTTTACTGCAAGTTCAATTTTGGATTTTGGTATTAAGAAGTCTGTGTTAATAACCAGAGTTAATCATTTGCTGATGCAGTTAAAAGTTGAATTGAATTGAACTAAATTGAATTGAATTAGCCTCATTGTCACATGGACTCAAATGAGTACAGTGAAAAGCTTATAAGCTCCACTTACAGCATCATCTTAGGGACAAAGGTAGCTGGGCACAAGCGTTAGTTACAGAATAGAGAAATAAAGAAAAAAGTGACATTCCAGCTTTACACAGTATAACCATAGGTCAGAAAAACAAGAAGCGAAGTGAAAAAGACAAACACCACAGTCTCTCTCCAAATGTTATTCCCAAATAGACCAGCACGTTTGGTTATTGTGATGGATCCTTGGTGTTACTTCCCTCCATTATTAAAAAGTGAGCAATGAACAAAATCATCAAGTCGTTTTATCAAGTTTTTACCAAAAATTGCATTTGCCTGAGCAAGCGTCTCAACTATTTTAAGCAGTATTATCATTATGTAAACCATTATATCATTTCACTACTCCATCATCATTAAGAATATGAAAGTTTACATCTTGCTTACAATCAGGAAAAGTTTACATCCCCAAAATCTAATCTGACACTCCTTACTTTAGACCAATAAAGTATCTAAACTGGGAACTAACTTCATTCACTGATTGCAAACTTCTGAGGATTTTCTTTTAATATCTTGTTTCACAGTTTTTAATCACTGCTGCTCTTTCCTCAAGTTCATTAAGGGATGTGTGTGTCACCATGTAGGTCGTCATTTATCACCCATCCCTAACTCACTGCTGTGAGTCTGGAGTCTCGTGTAAGCCAGATCAAGTAACAGCAGCAGTTTACTTCAGTAAAGTACATTAGTGAATCAGATGGGTTTTCTTTTATTCCTGACAACCAACAGTAGTTTCATGATCATCTTAAAATCTTAATTCCAGGTATTTTTTACTGAATTGAAATTCCATCATCTGCAATAGTGAGATGCAAACTGGGGTACCCCTGAGAACATAGATGTAATCCCTCATTCCCTTTACTCATCAGCATGAGAAATAGATGATTATTCATCTTATTGAGGTCCCTTCATGTCCAATGTCCTATATGTGATTTTACTGCAAGTTCAACCCCACCTGGGTCTCTGCATTAACAGTCTAGCAACAGTACCATGATGCCAACACATCCTCTTCATCTTCGTACTGTGATTTCTGTCATATACATAAGGCACCAAAAGCTCCAATCAAGCAGCCACTTGTGTATGTGAATAGACAGGAGCATCATTCTGTAACCATCCTCTTCATCTATCATGCAAACTAAGATGTATCCTCACTGAACATGGAAAAGGGCTTCATAAAGCAAGTTCAACAGAATGTCTGCATTGACTGATTGACCACTGCAGCAGCACGTCATTCTTACCTTCTTTGACTCACTCAACTACAGATCGCAGCAAATCTCTTTAATCCAACTTGACTTTGTCAAGAAGTTGTTCATTTTGGCAAGTAAACAATATCACATCAACTGAGTGCTCACATTCCTGATAGAGCAAAATATCAGACAACTGTACTGTATATTTCAAACAAGAATTTTGTTCATTTACAAAGGAACAATTTCGCCCAAATTATACAATGCACTACTCTTTCATAACAGATACATCCTTCTTGAGTGTAACATTGCCTCACTGCTGCTATTCCAGGTCTCTCTAAGGCCTAGAGAGAGATCGTAGGGTCACAGGAGCGGTTGTGAGAGAGGTATTTGCCCAGACTGCACTTAAGAACCATTTGAATGAGGTGGCCTGAAACTTTAGCATTAACTCCTGTGAGATATCTCTGTCGATATATTTCCATATGTTTGCTCTTAGTCAAGTTAGTCTCATTCTTCAAATGAAGAGTCAATTGCTACTCCCAGTATGGGCCATGAACCCTGGAGAATCACTCTCCAAAATTGAATGTAAGTTTGATGTTCTTCGAGCCTTCTTGTTTTGAAGATAGTGTGCCTGAAATTTTGTGTCCCGCTGCTCCAATGTTTTTGGCAACATTCTACTTTGCCTGTTTGGCAGAAGGAGGCAAAATATGCCCTCTAGCTAGTTGACCAGTTCACTTGTGCTCAGTGACTTTACCAAGTGACAATTCCTTACTATCAACTGTCAAAATCCCTTAAAGTTGGACACTGGCCTGTCAGAATGATACTGCTATCTCTGTTACAGCTGCACTGACATACATCCCTATGAAGAGGACAACCTGCTTGCCATTTGAACGAAGGTCCGAGTGTAAGGGTACCTGTCACTGCTTTGCATTCAGGCTTCATCCTAGTATAAGTAAATAACACATAGTCTGGAAGTTGCGAATGTGCATTGAGTGTGATGGGAGAACTGACGCGATGTCTGTGAACATTAGCTGAAAGGAAGCTATCTTGGGAGTTGAAAAAATGCTTTTTTTTTAGGTTGAATGCCTGCAGTTCCAGTAAAGACGAGGAGTCAGATGATGCACTGCAGCATGAAGTGCTAGTATCATGAGTACTGCTTTAAGACAGTGAAGGGAATGGTCATGTTCAGGATGGAAAATTAATAAGGCAACTTCAAGTGAAAACTTTACCTTGCCATCCCTGGTGAGGTCATTGCAATTTTGGCCTGCATCCCTCTGCTGTTCTGACCATGAGGGAGTTAGTTAAGAGCACTAGTACCATCTAAATGGAGTTATTGACTGGCCAGGCATGAAGGAGCACTGCCACTGAAGATTGTGACTATTTTCCTTGCACTTTGTTTAAGGAGGCAGTAAGGTCCTTCTTCAAGGCATTCACTGATTTTCCCCACCCGTCTTCTGGCTACTTGTCCTGTTTGGTGCTACTTGCATTGCCATCATGGACTGTTGACACCATGGAGAATTTTAAACAGAACTGAATGTGAAAGGTTTCAAAATTGGAATCTGACGAATGCCTTTAAAAAGTTACAGCGATATTGTAATTTTCTGGATTTCAGCTGCTTACAACTTGAGCCCTCTGTAAACGAACATCCAAAGCTCTGTTGTCCATATCCTTGCTCATACACGACCCTCTTCTCCTTCACACTGTGCTTACTGACCTGCATTCGTTCCCGGTCCAGAAGTACCTTGGTTTAAAACTTCATATTCTCATTTTCAAATCCCTTCATAGTTTAGTCCCTGTCTACTCCTGTAGCCCTACAGACTTCCAATACCGCTGTACTCTCTCAGGCTTGGTTTCTTAAAGATCCTAGATTTTACCCTCACCGCCACGGACAGGTTTTCAGCTGCCTGTGGCCCAAGCTCTGGAATCCCTTCTGAAAACTATCTTTGTGCCTCTCTCTCTTCCCCCCAACTTTCTTTAATCAATCTTAAAACCTAATGCTTTCCAAACATCATATCCATTGAGTGCAATCTGATAGAGATCTGAGCCATGTGGGCTGTGGTGAACAGAGTGGCACAATTGAACAAAAAGTCTAGTGAGGCTGATTTGGGGAGCATTTCTCTCCATATTTTCTGCTTTTGACAAGCAGCAAAGTGAGTGTCTCATTTGACAGCAGTGAGTTGCCATTACTTTTAATGCAGGCACGGAGGTGTCCTGAGTGAGTGAGCGATTAGGCAGCACTGAGGGCGTGCGTGGTTAGTGATGTTGATGGTTGGGTTGAGTGACAGTGAACGGAGCACTTCGGCTGGATGATTAACTTTCTTCCTACACATCCTGGTTAGTCCTCCACATGGCCAAGACTGCTTTAACCTGGGACGCAACCTCACAGCAGGCAGGAACAGTCTGGTGCCAAGGCCTCCACTGCCGGTCCTGGGAGAAGAGGAAGCCCAGTGTCTGCACCAACCTCTCAACAGCACCTCTAGGACGGTGACTGTACGGTGTCTGCCACGCTACGACAAATGTCAGGAACCATTCAGGGCAACTCTAGACCAACAAATTGTCTGCGTGCACAACGGGCTTTTCAATATGGTGCAGGTTCAAGGGTGGCAGTGAATTCTAGGAAATCGGGAGGTGGTCTCGAAATGGTGAATGGCAAGATGGGAATGGAAGATGGAATCAGACAAGAATCGCCACAATCCTTGGATAGGTAGTGATTGGGGCATTAGTAAGACAACAGCAAGAAACATTGCAATACCTTGTGGCAGAAATCCCTCCAGAAAACGCGAAACAACTCAAATTTAGTCAAAAAAAACATAAGTTTCAGCATAATATCTCTTTAAGGTTGATGGCAAACTTTCCAAAAGCAGAATACTGCAGATGCTGGAACTCTGAAATGAAAACAAAGTACTCCACAAATCTGGCAGTGTCTTTGGAGAGGAAGACAGTTTGTCTTACTACAGAAGCTGTGTTTCCAGCACTTTTCTGTTTGTAGTTTATTTAACAATCACTTGTAAGTAGCTTGGGGTGTTTTTATTAAGTTAATGACATTGAAGTTGTTGTTTTTCTTGCAAACCACATCACTACTTACACCAACACTTAATAGCTATTCATTTACTAATTAACTCGCCCAGGATATTTTCATGTATCACCCTCTGCTGGTGAATGGTATATCTAACTCTGGGGAAGTTTAGGGAAAAGAGTCACCCGCCAGGTCCATGTATATTGCAGATGCACACAAACCTCTTCTAAAAAAGTATTTCGCTAACAGAAGTGAGTTTCTCTTCCATTGACAGAATTTGCATTTAGAAATTCAAAATGTGTTTACAACAGGAATAATCTTCAGTTTACTTCATAACTGCATTTTTTGATATCGTGAACAGATGTGACCTGACTCATTCACAGTTAGGTCTCAATGATATTTGTTCTTTTTAGAATTGATTGATCCACAGCAAAAGGTGATGATTCCCTTCTAAGTTAGTGCGAAGCTGTGATTGTTGCTTAACTTAATCCATTTTTAGTACTTGGTGTAGAATTGACTGTCAGTCTTTGCATATTCATCAATTACTTTTGCAATTCCACTTCCACTTTACTGAAGCAAACATCTGTATATTTTGAACAGCTTGGCATTGATTGCAATCATTTCAGAGGACATTTTCTTTCTTGCAGTTAAAGAAGCAATACATACATATTTACACATTTAATAATGTTTTGCAAAATTCATTTTAGGTAGTCATGGAAACCTGCAAGTTCTGGAATTTGCAAATGCTCATAAGTCATGACAATGGAAGAGCAGAAAAAGTTGTATAGCTTCAATTGAAACGTTTGTCAATTAGCTTTTTCAGGGTGATTTCAGTGTGTTTGAAGGTGGGGTGGAGGGTGACATGTAAAATAAAGCAGGTGACCAGCCCTCTGCTCTTACCTATGCTGCCAGGTTTTTCCTCATATTACAGGGCTGCAAATAAGGCATCAGCCAAACTCCCACCCTTAGGCATATAGAGGACCCAAGAGGTCAATTAATGACCAGTTACTGACTTCATTCCATCTCTGCCTGAATGACATATATCTGTTTGGTGGATGATCAGTTGAGCAGGGTTCACTGCTTGTGTAAAAAGCTAAAAAGGCGAAATATCTTCAATGGGTGTCCCCTGTGCTTATTGGGTCACAACACCCAAGTTGACATCCTCCAATTTCTACACACCATTGTCTGCCCTCTAATGTCAAACCAACAACATATCTTCACAGGATTAATCATGTTCTTTCTTGGAAAGAATCATCAATATTATCAATTGGCCTGGGAAGATAAGGAAATAGAAAGAATAGTTAAAAGTACCTTAGCAGCTGAAACACCAGCATCGGTCGAAGAAATATACAGGAATGGTGTACTTGTCTAAGATTGTGAATAAAACAAGGGGTGTTTTGGTGAAAAAAAATCCCCATAGAATGTTATGTGCTTATTGACTCCTCTGGAGCAATATTTCTTTGACAAAGGATGTCACAGAGAGAAGGGTGAGACTTAATCTTGCTTTGTGAAGGAAATGTTAGAAAGAAAAGAGATTTACAAAATAGAAAGAGTTGGAATCAAGTCCCAAGTTGTCAGACTGTTTTACACAGAGATCTGCTTGGCCTAAGACATTGTTAGATATTCTCAAAGATGGATGTTCTGTATTATGATAAAAACCTGGAATATTGTATTATAAGCAAATGGATGATGATTTGTTTCTTTAATTCCTTAATTATTATTTCTACACGTTGATTCTTTTTGAAACAGGAACAAGAAAATGAAATCTGTTATTGGTTGGTTATATTGTTGTGTATGACAGAAGATTTAAAAAAAACATCTTTTATTTACTTGATTAGTTTTGGAAAGATTGTTACCAAAAGGTTGAAATTAAAGAAAAAAGTGGAATTTGTTAGTGCCAGTTAATCACGTTGTTGAGTTTGTGACTGTCTTTACTTAACGTTACAAAGAAATGGGTAGTGGCTATTAATTGTCATAGCACGAATATATAGGGTAAATCTGTAACACTGTTTAGGAAATGAGAGACCAAGGTGAGAGGTTGGTTATTAATGAAGTTGGTACTTGGGAAATGGTTTCAACAAATCTGGAAACTACCATATGCTGAAGGAAATGTTCAAATAGATATTGAACCAGTAACTGGACTCTCCCAGAGGAGAAGATCAGTCTCTCAGGGTGGGTCGAGATTTTGGTAGCTCAGATAATAGGAAACTAAATTATATTTATTACTGCCTTTATCTGAGTGAACTGTAAAGGTGACCCTGATCAACACCTTAAGAAAATCAACCAAGAAACCATCATCGATGTCTGTGGAACAATGCATCATGAAAAGCATTTAAGTAATCTGCTAAATTTTGTTATTTTCTTTTTTTCATTCATATGGGTTTATAACAAAGACTAATTAAATTACTTTGTTGTTTACCTTTACTCTGCTGAAGTTACTGTAGTGTTAATAAATGTCTAAGTCTCTTTTTAAAATTAAAAGGAGGAAGAGCACCTCATCTTCCGCTTAGGAACCCTCCAACCACAAGGGATGAACTCAGATTTCTCCAGTTTCCTCATTTCCCTTCCCCCACGTTGTCTCAGTCCCAACCCTCGAACTCAGCACCACCTTCCTAACCTGCAATCTTCTTCCTGACCTCTCCGCCTCCACTCCCACTCCGGCCTATCACCCTCACCTTAACCTCCTTCCACCTATCGCATTTCCAACGCCCCTCCCCCAAGCCCCTCCTCCCTACCTTTTATCTTAGCCTACTTGCCACACTCTCCTTATTCCTGAAGAAGGTCTCATGCCCGAAACATCAATTCTCCTGCTCCTTGGATTCTGCCTGACCTGCTGCGCTTTTCCAGCAACACATTTTCAGCTCTGATCTCCAGCATCTGCAGTCCTCACTTTCTCCTTTTAAAATTACCAGCCAATATCTAGAATTGTTTATTCACTAAGTCCAGGATTGGTTATTCAAAAGTCTGGTTAGGAACCATTGGGATCAATTTTGAGGTCGTTGAAGGTTTTAATTTTACTGTGTTGCAAATATGGAAAGATAGATTTGGGTTGGCTAGCTGTCTCTGTGTTGTAACAAGTTGGAAGAAATTATTATGCACTTTAAATAATACCACAAAAAGATCGACAAATTCAAGTTAGTCATCTCTGGATCAATGCTAGCATTTAAGTTGCACTAAGGTGTCTTTCTCAGCCATGGGTTCACATTCAGATCTTAAAGGTGAAAAACTTGCTGGATCAGATTTTTGTAGCTTTGAAAATTTTCCTTGGGAAAAGTAATTTCTCCAGCCTTCGAAGAAGAAATTAAACATTCTGTGGTGACACAAAGAGTCCTCAATGATTGCCAGATTTTGAAATGATCAAGACACTGGTTTAAGGTGTCAATACAAAGGAATTATCAAAAGCTGAATGGTGTTGAAATAATCTTTAAGAGATCTGTCTATTACAACAGAAAACAAAATCAGAACAGCACTAATGGATGAATGAAAGCCCAGAATGCCTTCAGAACAGTGAAGAGATTACTTGAAGTATTGCTTCTGCAATGAATTGCTCAAAATAGAGAGGTAGCATTTTTTAAAATCACACGTAACAAAGAGAATTGAGGTTGGAGGTGAAGATAATGATAAATTTGAAAGAAACAAAACAGATCAAAAATAGTGTTAGTCCAGTGATGAATGTGTCAGTCTATGACTCCTTTAACAATGAGAACAGATTGTGTTTGCAATTTAAAAATGTTTGGAACAGATTGGCGAAAATGTTACCTTGATTACTAAGTAGAGAGTTGTCAAATGATTAAGGAACTTAAAAGTACAACTTGCTTTAGGTTTGATGATGAAAGCACATTGGGATTACTAAAGAGAAATGCAATATAACTGGAGTAAGCTATTTTATAATTGTTGATGTCATGTTCAGTGAGCTACCTAGGATGCTGAACAAACAAACTAGGCACAAATGAAACATGAAATGGTAAAAAAGATAAAGCAGTAAATTTTAGAAAATCTGTGAATCTAGTCAGCAAATTGTGGACAGAGAGAATGTGAGAACTGCAGATGCTGGAGAGTCAGAGTCAAAAAGTGTGGCGCTGGAAAAGCACAGCAGGTCGGGCAGCATCCGAGGAGCAGGAGAGTCAACGTTTCGGGCATAAGCCCTTCATTACGAATGAATTCCTGATCATGAATTCCTGATGAAAGGCTTAAGCCCGAATCATTGACTCTCTTGCTCCTCGGATGCTGCCTGACCTGCTGTGCTTTTCCAGCGCCACACTTTTCAAGCAGATTGTCTCATCCCAGTAATAACATAGGATGCCTTTCATTAAAGTATGAGATAAGTATGCAATAGTATCCAGTCATAAGAATCACAGAGAAAGAAAAAAAGATTGTCTTAGACTCATACAGTTATAGAGTCTTAAAGTTGGATTGACAATTTACTCACCTTACTTTACATTTTCTGGGTATGGAGTGAAAAAAACTTTGATTTTGAGCCCTTACTGGAGGCAATTGTTGTACTCCTGCCTTCAATAATTGAGTAACACTACTCATCTGCTTTCAATTTGCAATCCTTCAGCAGGTTAGTTGTTCTCCAAGAATGCAGATTAAATATTAAGGCCTCAAGCAGACATGAGCATTACATGTCCACACCAAATGCCTCCTTGTCCTGTGAGCTAACAAGTTTCATGAGAACAAGGTACTTAAAAATGGAATCTGAAGTTCTTAACTCCCAACCACTTTCCATAGCAAGTTCTGGAAGAAAACAGCTTGCAGCTGCCAGATTCTGAACTGTAAGCGTGCCAGGGCAAGACATGTGGTGTGGAAGGGACCCTTTCCTCTGGCAAGGTTTGGGGAGGAGTTTGCATGGTGGCTTACTGGCAAAATCCTTCAGTTGCATACAATTCGAAAAAGCTCCTTATTGACGCATCACATTGATCTCTTGTAGAGCCCCCATATCACACCAAGCAACAGCAAAACACGAGGCTTCACTATGACGAATCTGAGGGCTCAGGAGTTGCTTTAGTAAAATTGCATTATCTTTCTAACATTACCCACAGATTATCTGCTCACGGACCTCAAACAGAAACCATCATCAGTGGAGTCATTGGGGCCTTGTTGATTCAGCAATGATCATGCAGAAGGAAACGGTGATTACAATACCATCAATAAGCCCACAAGAAATGCAACCTCCAGCAGCTAGCACACAGCATTCAGAGTGGGAGGCTGCAGCTGAACGACAAGATCCGGAATCTACAGGCCTGCTGCCGGTTTCCACAACAGTCTAGAAACCATTGCAAGAGTTGATTAAGGTTGTCCTGCTCCATCATTACTGAACTTTGAGCCCTGCTGGAGGTGAATGTGAAATCGAAGGGCCTGGTGGCAATCCCATCTCAATGGCCATCAAAGTCATTGCTGGCCTAAGGTTTATGCTAGGGGCTGATTACAAGACAGTACTGGGGGAGGGGTGGCACCTCCCAGCTGTTGACACACAAATGCTCCTGGCATGTTATTGATCGCCTTTGCTCCAGAACAGACCTCTTCTTATCTTCCTTCTGTGACAACGAGGGTCAAACATCCCAGGCATTGGTGTCCTCCTCCTTTCTCCTGGTACAGGGTGCTATCACCTACACCCACATGACCACAAACATGCAGAGCTCTAAACAGAAAAGCTTTTCTCTCCACAAATGTTGAAATTGTATGAGACCATCGATGCCAAGTGTAGAAAGTCTGTATGAGGTATCCTGGACTCTGCCATCACTCCTGCACTCTGGGAACTGCCTCCTTCCTGGGATCTCAGCATATACAGAGATGGCTGATGGGAGATAAGGGCTCAAGATACCTTTTAAGAAATGTAGGGATAACCCTAGTAACTATAGGCCAGTGAGTCTCACTTCTGTTGTGGGCAAAGTCTTAGAGAGAATTGTAAGGGATAGGATTTATGAACATCTGGATAGGAATAATGTGATCAAGGATAGTCAGCATGGTTTTGTGAAGGGCAGTTCGTGCCTCACAAACCTTAATGAATTCTTTGAGAAGGTGACTAAGGAGGTGGCCAAGGGTAAAGCGGTAGATGTGGTGTTTATGGATTTTAGTAAGGTGTTTGATAATGTTCCCCATGGTAGGCTACTGCAAAAAATACAGAGCTATGGCATTGAGGGTGAGTTGGAGGTTTGGATTAGGAATTGGCTGGCAGGAAGAAGACAGAGGGTAGTAGTTGATGGTAAAGGTTCATCTTGGAGTGTAGTTACTAGCGGTGTTCCGCAAGGATCTGTTTTGGGACCATTGCTGTTTGTCATTTTTATAAATGACCTGGAGGAGGGGCTAGAAGGTTGGGTGAGCAAGTTTGCGGATGATACGAAAGTCGGTGGAGTTGTTGACAGTGAGGAAGGATGTGGCAGGTTACAGTGGGATATAGATAAGCTGCAGAGCTGGGCAGAAAGGTGGCAAATGGAGTTCAATGTAGCTAAGTGTGAAGTGATTCACTTTGGTAAGAGTAACAAGAAGATGGGATACTGGGCTAATGGTCGGATACTTGGTAGTGTGGATGAGCAGAGGGATCTTGGTGTCCATGTACACAGATCTCTGAAAGTTGCCACCCAGGTAAATAGTGCTGTGAAGAAGGCATATGGCATACTGGGCTTTATTGGTAGAGGAATTGAGTTCCGGAGTCCTGAGGTCATGTTGCAGTTGTATAAGACTCTGGTGCGGCCGCATCTGGAGTATTGTGTACAGTTTTGGTTGCCATACTACAGGAAGGATGTGGAGGCACTGGAACGGGTGCAGAGGAGGTTTACCAGGATGTTATCTGGTATGGTAGGAAGATCGCATGAGGAAAGGCTGAGGCACTTGGGGCTGTTTTCATTGGAGAAAAGAAGGTTTAGGGGTTACTTGATAGAGGTGTACAAGATGATTAGGGGTTTAGATAGGGTTGACCATGAGAACCTTTTTCCACGTATGGAGTCAGCTATTACAAGGGGGCATAGCTTTAAATTAAGGGGTGGTAGATATAGGACAGATGTTAGGGGTAGATTCTTTACTCAGCGAGTCATGAGTTCATGGAATGCCCTGCCAGTAGCAGTGGTGGACTCTCCCTCTTTATGGGCATTTAAACGGGCATTGGATAGGCATATGGAGGATAGTGGGCTAGTGTAGGTTAGGTGGGCTTGGATCGGCGCAACATCGAGGGCCAAAGGGCCTGTACTGCGCTGTATTTTTCTATGTTCTATATTCTAAACCCTCAGTAATGACAAGACAGCCACAGTGGGGAGACCGTAGGCCTCTTTAAGGGAATGTTTTGATGCCTGGGCTATTCCAGTGGGGTCTTTCAGTATAGGCCATCATTGTGGTATTCTGTGCCCTTCACAACTGGAGCTGACAAAGCAGGTAAGTCCTGGATGCAGACAATATGATGGATTGGCAGCAGTCCTCTGAGAATGAATATGTGACATAGGATCAGAACACTCACAAGGAGGGCTGTTCAGGAGAGCAGCAAAACAAAGCAATGTATCACAGAAACTGAGAGGCTACAGTCAACCTCAGAGCCACCTGCTTTCAAAATAAATGAGCAACTTCAGACTTTGTTTCATTTTCCATTAATCTGGCTAGTCGCCCCTAATCAGTGCAAAGGGCATGAACCATTTTTTATTTCTGTGCACCTTGTTATTCTTGCAGTCATCAATGTTTTGTGTTGCTGAATAAATGCCGTTACCCAAGTGATTGAAATCAAGGTATCTTCAGGTGGCTCCACTTTAAAGCATCCACCCAATACCTGGTCATATGACCTTCAGGGGAAAGAGAGCAGTAAGACACTGCAGTAATATTGCATGCTGCTAATGTTAGGTAGCTCTTAAGGCATCAGTGAGGATCTGATATCCAAGTGTTGTGTAGTGACATCCCCAGTGATAGACACCAGGTTAACAGGAATTCTGAGGAATCACCTTTTGACCCTTTCATCATTGGTTGTTCTTCAATGTTTCAGAGGTGCATAGACTGTTAAATTGCCTTGGAGTGCTTGCACATTCTCTCTGAACCCACAAGAAGAGGTATTTTGTACAGATCTCTCTGAGGGACAGTGGACTTGTGAGCTCCACAATGTCCATTTCCCAACCTTGAATGGCAATGTTCACACTTGAAAAGCTGATACATCAAACAAATTTTCTCCATTGAGATTTGTGGAATCATCACTGATTCTGTATTGTCAGATGTGGATTGTTGCACGTAGATCAGGTCATAGAAAATGTTTAGTGTTGCCCACATTAAAGTGCAATGTCTTAGTTGCAGGCCTCAACAGCACATTTCAAGGACTTGTGAGAGTTGAGTAATGCTTAAAGATTACAGTTCCATTCATGGTTGGGATGTCTGAAGAGACTGCTTATCTCTAACGTGGGTGTGACTTAACCAGATCCGATAGCAAGACATATATGATAGCAGACAATGCAACAGTGCAAGTGAAAATATATTAACAAAAGTAATAGGTTATTTACAATGATGGAACATCTGTTCCTTCAATAAGTCTGCTTCGTCCCCAGCCTCTCACTACATTGAAGTGCAGGTCCATCTTCTACAGCACAGGTAGAGAAAAGTGCTCTTTTGTTGGGCCTCCTGACTTGGAAGGCTTGGGCCTAATGGGACTAGGCCCACTGAGGTCTCTGCCCAGCTAAAGGTTCACCCTCTTTGGCTTGTTCTGCTGAAGGCTTTCACATCACAGTACAGGTGGAGGTGAAGGGAACAGGTACTTCTTGAGTAAGCCAAGAAGAAGCTTCTGGTAATTCTGTTTGTTGTTCCTCCTCCCTTTGGGTGCCTGCTTGCACCAGCCTGAGAGGAAGGGGAAACCAGAGAGAGATCAAAGTTCCTTGCTCCCAACTCTTACCTCGCCATTGATCCTGAGCAACCATGGCAAATGCAATGGAATGTAGGTCCATGTATATATCTGGCAGATACTTACCCATGGGTCTCCATGGCAATCATCAGGCAGGCAGGCATGTGCTTGCTGAAACTAGGACAACACTGAAAACATGGGTGGGTTCCTCTGTCCTTTGTTCCAGCCTACTGCACGCTCTGGCAACATTGTCTGCTGTTCATGGGGCTATTTCTGCTCTTTCACCAAGTCATTAATGGCTGAAAGCAAGAGTACATCTGCCTGGGGCAAAGCAGGTGTCTGGTCTCCAGTAGACTTTGAGTTCCAGAGATCTGGGGTATTGCCTCTTCCAGCTTCAGCAGAGACAGGTCAGTGATGCACTCTTGAGATTATTCACCTGAGTCGAAGCCGGAAACATTGCCCTCTGAGGTGAAAGCCTTTGACCTGATGCAGGGTTCTGGGGGAGGCCTTGCTGGGGTATCCTCAGATTCACTGGCTTCCTCCTCAAGGATAAAGGGGCCTCTGAGGGCCTCTTTGTGGAGATTCACTGGGTGCTACCAGTGGGGTCATGAGGAATGAGAGGAAATTTGTTGAAGAAGATGCACAAAGGTTTGTGCAGATTAAGAATGGGTTAGTGCTAGTGGTAATGGGAAAGCAGCTCAGCACCATGAAGCTGCCCATTAGTACAAGCCCATCACTACCTGAGCATTTCTGCTCAGCCACAGCCAGCTCCAATACTTTCACCTCACTGGGAATGAGAAAACTGAAGTCCACCATCACCCTTACTGGTCTTGAGTCTCTTATCCTGATTGTGGGCTGGTTTTTCCTGCAATGGGAGAAAAGGGTGTCATTAAATATGCTAGGAAAGGATGGATTAACAGTCAGTGGCTATGCAGAAGCAGGGGAGGTGGTCAGGTGATCCCAGTGAATATATAGGAAACTCAGGTGCAGAATGGGTGAATAGCTTGGGCAGATAAGCTGGGTGAGAGCCCCTTGAATGAACATGGTGAATGCAATACCGAGAACTGTGGTTCAAGAGCCTTGAATAGACGTGTTTACAATGGCAGACTTAGAGTGAGTGGTGGTTCCTGTGAGTGCGATGTAGCAGGGAGAAGGGTAACTGACCCCTGGAGAGCACTCCTGAGATCATTGACCTTCTTTCTGCACTCTAGGACGGGTCACCCTTCACTCTGGTCGCAGCACTGATTTGGCCTCCCCATTAGTCAGCTGGAGAAAAGACTGCTCTCTTCTCAACTGCTCTGTTCACCAGCACCTCCTGGTCCTGTCCTCGAATTGGGGAGTGAACTTTGCTTTCTGTTGGACTCAAACACCACACTGTGAGGGATTTTATTTTTTATATAGCTTGTAGTGTCTGAAGTGTGCAGCTAGGTTTTAATAAATGAAGTGCCAGAGATATAAATGGTGAAAGGTTTTGTATTCCCATTTGATCAGTTATGTGAATCTGCTAGAAGCATCCCAAGATCCTAATTTTATCATGAATGAGGTGAAAAGCAGAAGATTGCATTAGAAAATTCACCGTGAGCCATGGATGCAAAGAAACTCATCCACCATCACACTTAACTGCAACATGGGAAATATTCAGGCCAATGTGTTTTTGCTTCTGAAGGATGGATTCAATCCAAATAACTGTCTGAGCTGGATTCAACTAATGCCTAAGAGACGAAAGAACAATATCATTAATTCCGTGATCTGATTCTGCAGCAGCAACAACATATAAGCTGCATTCCCTGTAAACACTACCTTCAGCTGATGGTGGAATCAAGTCTCGTATTCTGATTCATGTTTATAAACTAGAGTTTGTGGATTTCAGGGGGCCCATGAGGGAAGGGCAGAGAATGGGGTCATCAAATTTTGTGCACTCGCCTATTTAGAATCTTAATGGGTACCAGTAACTCTTAAAAAGAAATTTAAACTTCCAGTCGTTAACGGTATGAATTTTGCCACATTTTTAAACATTGTACAAGAGTTCGGCAAAAAACAAGTTCTACTGATGCAATTTTGTAAACTCATTGTTTTAACTAGAACATCTCAACAGAACACTCCCTATAGTGTACTGTTCCAAAATCTTATGACGAACTTCACTTCTCCTGGGGCAAAGCTTTTCAGAGATCACTTTGATCCTCCTCGCTCTTCCTTCAGGCAAGAAATTTCTTTAGATTCTGTTAGACAAACTCTCCAACTCTCCTTCAGCATCTCACAATTGTAGACCTCTCTGTTCAAGAAAGGGTCTCTGTACTCTAAATCCAAATCAGAAAACACCCTTGGTTTCAGATAGCTCTTTGTTAGTGGCAGATTGTTTCTTCTGCTTGCCTGAAATCTTCTCCAAAGCTGACCGCAATTTCCTATTTTTGTAAGAAAACATGCAGATAAACCTCAAAACTAAAGGGTACCTCCTTGCATAATTACTTGGATAGCAACATGGCATACCTACGATGTTTCCAAATAGAACTTAAAATGACTTACCTCAACTGTCCAAAACTTCACTTTATCTAAAATGAATATTGATACTTTAATACCTTCCTTTGTTTATAAAATGCTGCCAATGCTTCCTTTGATATTGAGGAATTATATAAATAATATGATAAATAATATTATGATTAATAATACCGCAGCACAGTGGAACAGTGGTTAGCATTGCTGCCTCACAACGCCAGGGACCCAGGTTCAATCCCCACCTCGGGCAACTGTCTGTGTGGAGTTTGTACATTCTCCCCATGTCTGTGTGGGTTTCCTCTGGGTGCTCCAGTTTCCTCCCACAGTCCAAAGATGTGCAGGTCAGGTGAATTGGCCAGGCTAAATTAACCGTAGTGTTAGGGGTAAATGTAGGGGAATGAGTCTGGGTGGGTTGCTCTTCGGAGGGTCGGTGTGGACTTGTTGGGCTAAAGGGCTTGTTTCCACACTGTAGGGAAACTAAATAAATCACTAATAGGGGCAAATATAACCTCCCAGAGTCGCTGATGGTATTGAGAAGCTAAAAGAAGACCATCTGCTGTATCGTGTTTTCACACCTCCAAATCTAATTTCTTTAAGTAAACTCTGACCACTCTCTGAATTGTAATTATCTTGGGAATGTTTGCCACTTTTTTACCCATTCCTACTTTTGCCATTTTTCCATAATTTTACAAGTTTCCATATCTACATTTGTAAATACAATTTCCTAAAAGAATTACAAATCTATAAAACATATGAATATAAGATTAGATATTAGTAACATTGAATATTGATAAATATTGATTCAGTGGAGCTGCAATGATAGCTCCCACTCTGCCAATGATAATGCACTGGACCAAAATGCTCCCATCAGTCCCAAATCCTGAGAATGTTTGTTTTTTTTTAACTGATCTGAATATCCTACTCACGTTTATTAGGGGCTTCATAGGCATTTGATGGAAGGAAAGAGAGGCTGGATAAGTTACAACTATTTTCACTGGAACGTAAGAGGTTGAGACGGATTTATAAAATCATTGATTTGGTTAGATTAGGTGAATAGCAAAAGTCTTTTCCCAAGGATTGGGGAGTTCAAACTTAGAGGGATTTTGTTTTCAGTTGAGATGAGAAAATGTGACAATGCTGTCACTTTAAAAATGTTATTTTGCCTTGGGCTTTTTTTGAAGAGAGGCTGTAAAAGCAGAGGTGCTGAACTGGTTACTTTAAAACAGCTTAAGTAAATAACTTAGGAGGCCTTTAAGTTTAAAAAAAAGGTTGTAACAATGGGGGGGGGCGGAGGGGTGTAACACTCACAGACCAGACTTTATCGGGTTTTTTTAGCTGTAACAGTCAGAATCTTTTTTGGCTCCCGGGAGGGTTGGAAGCTTCAGTAAATGTGATTCTTAGCTGCTACTTTCTCTGAAATCTCTGGATGTTGTTTCCTCCTGGATGAGAAAAGTACATATAAGAATCTGTGCCTGCATTTACCTTTGTTGCCAAGGGGTGTATTTCTGGGGTGTTACTATATTGGAATATTTCATCAGTAATAGGTACTGTGTCTATTATTCAGTTAAATTTTCCAATGGTTAATTTATTCAAAACTCCTCTTTCTTTTGTTTGTAATTTAACTACAGTGTTTAACTAAATGTGTTTTATTTAATATCAAGTGGTTTGACCTGTTGCGTCACATCTAGAACATGCACTTCACAGCTACCTTTAAAACATGAAAAAGTTAGTACCTGGGCTACCTTCTTAAAATATTTTGAGGGGGTCTGGTCTGGTCCATGACAAAAGATTTAAAAGGGACCTAAGGGGCAATTTTATCACATAGGGGTGTTTCATATGTGGAATGAGCTGCGAAAGGAAGTGGTAAATGCAGGTACAATATTTGAAAAGCATTTAGACACAGTACATGAATTGTAAAGGTTTAAAGAGATATGGGCCAAATGTATGGAAATAGGACTAGTTTGGTTTGGGAAACCTGGCTGGCATGGACGGGTTAGACCCAGTCTGTTTCCATGTTGCTTGGCTCTGAGACTCTCCAGCTCTGTACAATGCAAACAAAGTAAAAGAGCTCAGGAAGGGACAGATAAAAAGACAAGAAGTTTAATTTTAAGCTCTTGGGGGATATTTTAGGATGTAGTATTTTGGCAAAACATTTGGAATCAACTGCTTTTGGACACTACTTTTTAAGGTCTCTGATAAAGTTTTAGCAGGGTTTATGTAGCTTCCTGCTGGCATGGGTTTTGCACAGCTAGCCAAAGACACACTGGTCTAATTACTCAGAACAGACTGGAAAATCCTCCAGAAGTGCCACTTGACAGAAGGAAGTTGGGTGCAGATTTGCTTCTCTAATATCTGTTCAAATGTAGCTGGCTAGAAATCCTGGAAGGACCAGATTCAGCTTTGAATCATTGAAAAGTTTCCGTAGCACAGTATTAAAATGTATTTTCTGCAATGAATTTGCTGCTTTCCTCAACAAAGCCAAAAACTGTCTTTCACAATGTAAAACTGGGCATACTTCAGGAATTGTAGGCCATCTCCCACAATACAGTCTGAGACCATTATTCTAATTGAGTAATAGTAATTTGAACTTGGGTGATAATGTAAAATAGCTGACATTGATAAATTTGTCAGCTATTAGGCATAGGCCTGTTTTGTCTGAAAATCAACTTTAACAGAAAGAAGAGTTGCACATCTTGACTCCTATTATTTTATCCAGGTCCTTTTGCATTAATTTGCAGATGTTTCGCATAATTGTCTTCCCTTGATTAACAAATTCGCTTTTGATTGGCATCGGGTGACAAAGAATGTTTAAAACCAGCTGTCGTGTTTGGTCAATACTACCAATCCATTTTATCACCTCTCAATTTATAGCTGTGATGAGAAATGAAATAATTGATTGTGAATGACAGCAACAGATTGGTCAAAGGAATTAAAATGTATCTGGTGTTTGAAAACCAATGTAGGGAAGAAGTATCAACTACTTAGGATAGAACAATGTGTGTTATGTTGAGAGTGGTGGCAGAATCGCACAATAACTCCAGTGAGGCCTACCTTAATGTTGGGGAACAGCTTGTGGCATTTTTTATGCAACTTTCATTCATTGAGGTACGATTGTCACAGGGCAGCAGTGAGTTGAGATTAAGGGAATCATTGTTTATTAACCACATTATTAACTGCACACTTTACCTCATGAAAACACAATGTCCCATCTCATCAACTGAGAAACTAGAATTCTTGACATGGCAATCAGAGTGGGTACCTGGCAGCTTCAGCTCACTGCAAACAGCCTCCATGTTGGTCACCACACAACAATATAGAACAATACAATGCAGAACAGGCCCTTCGACCCTCGATATTCGTGAGTGAATACCGATGGGAAATATTTGTTTAGCACCTCTCCAATCTCCTCAGGGTCCACACACAACTTCCCACTTCTGTCTTTGACTGGCCCTATTCTTACCCTAGTCATCCTTTTATTCCTCACATACCTGTAGAAAGCTTTAGGGTTCTTCTTTATTCTACCTGCTAAAGACTGCTCATGTCATAGAGATGTACAGCATGGAAATAAACCCTTTGGTTCAACCCGTTCATGCCGATCAGATATCCAAATCCAATCTAGTCCCACCTGCCAGCTCTCTTTAAATCCTTCCTAGTTAATCTGTAACTCTCCATTGCCTCACCTGAACAATCTTGTTTCATCGTCATGTAAGCCTCCTTCTTCTGCTTAATAAGAGATGCAACTTCTGTAGTAAACCACGTTTCCCTTACTTTATCACTTCCTCCCTGCCTGGCAGGGACATACCTATCAAGGAGGTGCAATATCTATTCTTAAACCAGCTCCACATTTCAATTGTCCCCATCCTGTGGGTGGCATGGTGGCTCAGTGGTTAACATTGCTGCCTCACAGAGCCAGGGACCAAGGTTCAATTCCAGCCTTGGTTGACTGTCTGTGTGGAGTTTGCATATTCTACCCGTGTCTATGTGGGTTTCCTCCAGGTGCTCTGGTTTCCTCCCAGTCCAAAGATGTACAGGTCAGGTGAATTGGCCATTCTAAATTGCCCATAGAGTTAGGTGCATTAGTCAGAGGGAAATGTGTCTTGGTGGGTTACTCTTTGGCGGGTTGGTGTGGACTTGTTGGGCCGAAGGGCCTTTTTCTACACTGTAGGGAATCTAATCCCCTGCATTTTTCCAACCCATTCTGTGTATTCTAAGTCTTGCCTAATCGCATTATAATTGCCCTTGCCCCATCGACAACTCTTGTCCTGTGGCATGTACCTATCTCTTTCCATCGATAAACTAAATGTAACTGAATTATGGTCACTCTGTCCAAAGTGCCCACCTACAACTAAATCAAACACCTGACCTGGTTCATCACCAAGCACCAGATCCAGTGTGGCCTTCCCTCTTGTTGGCCCTTCAACATGCTGTGTCAGGAAATCCTCCTGCACACATATCTTGCAGTGACAACCGAATCAAACCTTCATCCATAGACTTTAGCATCCAATATTAATCAAGTTCTCAGGATCTTCATACTACAAAGGAAGCACAGACTGTGGTCATTGGTGAAAAGCACTGAAAGGCTTTTTGTACACATGGCCAAGCACCCAGCTCATGGATTGGACCAAGCTCTATCTCATGGCTGCTCATCTCCTTTCTTAGCACTCGCTCGCTTGGCACCTATCTGCATGGTTGCAGCATCCACACTTTGGCTTGCTGTGCCAATTACTGCAGTCCAACAAGCAGTCAGCTTGGCCTGCTGGTCAGCAGTGCTCAGTCAAGAGGGTATCACTCATCAAACTCATACCTACACTCACACAGTGAGTAAGGTAAGGGGTTATCTTATGTTTTACTAAGACCTGTCCCTTGATTGATTTTTAATAGAAAAGATAGTTATTAAGTTATCCTCGGAAGGTTTTTTGAGCAGTAAGACTGTGCTAACACTAAGTTTTTGAACAAAGTCTGTTGTGCTTGTTTTTAAGTATTTTCTGGATCTGACGATTGGTAAAGGAGCAGGTGGTTTTCATAAAGTGATGTACTCTTATCGAATGTGGGAGATCAGGGAGCATTTTGATATTCTTGAAGACTTTGCCTGCAGGAAGTGTGTTTGGTTGCAAATCCTATCTGACCTGTTGGAGTAGCAGTTAGAAGCAATAAGGAATTTACAGGAGCCATGGAGTGTGATGGATGACAGGTTAAAAGGGCCCTGAGGGGCAACTTTTTCATGCAGAATGTGGTGCTTGTATGGAATGAGGTCATGAGGCCTGAAGAGGTCATGGAAGTGGGTACAATTACAACACTTAAAACGCACCTGGATGGGTATATAAATTAGAAGGGTTTAGAGGGATGTGGACCAAATGCTGGCAAGTGGGACTAGATGAGTTTAAGATATCTGGTTGACATGGACGAATTGGACCTAAGGGTCTGTTTCCGTGCTGTATACCTCTATGACTCTATGATTCTATGTGCCAGCAGCTTACCTGGCAAGTACAATGCATGTCCAGTAAGTAAGTCTCATGGTCTCAAGAGGGTAGTCCTTACTGAAGTCTATGGAACCACCCCCTATTTCGGGAGGGGTGGGTGTGTCTTGGCACCGTATTTGTCAAGGGCAGCCTCTGATATCAGTCAGGACCAGGGGATTGGCCACAGTTAGGCAGCCAGTCATGGAGATCTTGGTCAGAGGTCCTGTCTCTGCAGACCAGGGAGTAGGTCGTGGTCAGCCCTGTGGCTCCATAGGGTCCAGTCTGGTTTGGGGGTACAGGGGCAAGTAGTGAGTTATCCTGGGAGTGGCATGCAGTAAGATGGGGCTAGAATAACATGACAGGGCACCATAGGGGCAGGTGGCGCAGGTAGTCAATGAGGTGTGTTTGGTTAACTACGTTAAGTAACCTTGTTCGGCCTTGCAGCAAGAAACCTTCTGTGAAACTTGACAAAACTAACGAATAGCCAAAAAAAAAGTAAGATTCAGCCCTAAAGGTCTGTTTACATTATTGTACAAAACGTCTGGCCATAAGCCAGCTTTTCTAACCAGGCAGCTGGAGAAACATCTAATGATGGTATTTAGTGCCAATTAAAGTTGCACTTTAATTCCAAACCAATAAATGGTAGTAACTTTTTGAAGCACAGAGTTTTTAAGATAATAATGGATTAGACATAGTGAATAGGTTTCCACTTGTGGGTGAGTTCAAAACTAAATTAACTAAATATAAAGGACAGTGACTAACATAGAATTGAAGAGAAACATCTTTACACAGAGAGGGGTGAGGTTGTGAAATTGCCATGGAATGGTTATGGTGAGTTGCATTGATGCATTAGGGGAAGCTCAAAACAACTGTGCGAGCAAACAATCTAGCAGAGTGTTTTCATGGACTGACATACAGTCATAGAGATGTACAGCACGGAAACAGACCCAACAGTCCAACTCGTCCATGCTGACCAGATATCCCAACCTAATCTAGTACCATTTGCCAGAACTTGGCCCATATCCCTCTAAACCCTTCCTATTCATATACACATCCAGATGTCTTTTAACTGTTGTAATTATACCAGACTCCACCACTTCCTCTGGCATCTCATTCCATACATGCACCATTCTCTGCATGAAAAGGTTGCCCCTTAGATCCTATTTAAAATTTTCACCTCTCACCCTAACCTATGCTCTCTAGTTCTGGACGTCCCCACACCAAGGAAAAGACCCTGTCTGTATACCCTATCCATACCCCTCGTGATTTTATAAATGTCTATAGGGTCTCCCTTCAGTCTCTGATGCTCCCAGGGAAAACAGCCCCAGCCTATTCAGGTTGTCCCAATAGCTCAAACCCTCCAACCCCGGCAACATGATGTGAGAAAGCTCACAGAGTATAAATACCAGCATAGACTGTTTGGGCCCAATGGCCTGTTTTCATGGAATACATTATATGTAAAAAAGAAACATTGGATTTCTCATGAGAACACATGCACTTAATGAATACAAACTTTATTCATTCTTTAAGTTTAGAGACATGTTAATTTATTCTTTAGAAGCATATGCTTTCTTGGCTCAGATGATGACAATTGTGCATTGCCTACCATTGGCCACATAAATTATGTAGAAACAAATAAAGCATTTTAATACATGGTGCACTTTTTAAGCAAAATCAAATTTCACAACCATTTAGTCAGCTAGAAAGATTTATAGCATGCTTTAGCCATCTCCAATTATTTTACTGATTTTAATTTGACACAGCAATATATCAAAAAGTTGGCTTTAGAAATTCAGAAAATAAGGTCTGGAAATGAAGTATTCTTATAGTGAAAAACGTTATTAACTTGTACAAACTACATTATCCATTCAAAAGATCACATATTCGGTCAAAGTACTGCATCAAAGAGAAATTATAAATTTTCTACATCATAACATCAAATTATGAAAGTAATTAACACAAAGTTGACTGCTTAATTAATTACCATTTACCTGCTATGAAAATGTAAGTCAGCTCCACATCGAAGAAGTAAATTATCAATTACCAAAAATAAAGTTAGATGTATGAAGGGGAACTGCTTACATAATTGAGAGGATACAGATAATTGGCTTGTGCAAAATTAGAATATGAAAACAAAGGAACATGATGTAATTTTTATTTGGTAATTTAAGAAATGTATAACATTAGATTTTGGTAGAAGAGGTCAGACTCAATGGAAGGTATATTCCATATCTTGGGCCACTACATTCATGGGGAGTCTCATTAAAACTATTATAGAACATAGAACATAGAACAGTACAGCACAGTACAGCCCTTCAGCCCACGATGTTGTGCCAACCATTGATCCTCATGTAAGGTAAACCTAATGTATGAACCCTCAAATTTCTGTAACCATATGTATGTCAAGGAGTCTCTTAAATATCCCCAATGACCTTGTTTCCATAACTGCTGCTGGCAACACATTCCATGCTCTCACAACTCTCTGTGTAAAGAACCCACTTCTGACATCCCCTCTATACTTACCGCCAAACAGCTTAAAACTATGACCCCTCATGTTAGCCATTTCTGCCCTGGGAAAAAGTCTCTGGCTATTAACTCTATCTATGCCTCTCATTATCTTATACACCTCAATTAGCTCCCCTCTCTTCCCTCTTTTTTCCAATGAAAAAAGTCCGAGCTCAGTCAACCTCTCTTCGTAAGATAAGCCCTCCATTCCAGGCAGCATTCTGGTAATGAACAGAACTGGACACGGTATTCCAAGTGCGGTCTAACCAAAGTTTATAGAGCTGCAACAAGCTGTCACGGATCTTAAACTCAATCCTCCTGTTAATGAAAGCCAAAACACTATATGCTTTCTTAACAACCCTGTCCACTTGGGTGGCAATTTTAAGGGATTTATGCTCCTGCACACCAAGATCCCGCTGTTCCTCCACACTGCCAAGAATCCTGTCTTTAATCCTGTACTCAACTTTCAAATTCGACCTTCCAAAATGCATCACCTCGCATTTATCCAGGTTGAACTCCATCTGCCACCGCTCAGCCCATCTCTGCATCCTGTCACTGTCCCGCTGCAGCCTACAACAGTCCTCTATACTGTCAACGACACCTCCAACCTTTGTGTTGTCAGCAAACTTGCTAACCCATCCTTCAATCTTCTCATCCATGTCATTAATAAAAATTACAAAGATTAGAGGCCCAAGAACAGAGCCCTGTGGAACACCACTCACCTCCAGGCAGAATACTTTCCTTCCACTACCACTCGCTGTCTTCTGTCAACCAGCCAATTCTGTATCCAGACAGCTAAATTTCCCTGTATCTCATTCCACCTGACCTTCTGAATGAGCCTACCATGGGGAACCTTATCAAATGCCTTGCTGAAGTCCGTATACACCACATCCACCGCTCAACCCTCATCAACTTGTCTAGTAACATCCTCAAAGAACTCAATAAGATTTGTGAGGCATGGCTTGCCCCTCACAAAGCCGTGCTGACTGCATTTAATCAAGCCATGCTCTTCCAAATGGTCATAAATCCTATCCCTCAGAATCTTTTCTAACACCTTGCAGTCGACAGACGTGAGACTGACTGATCTGTAATTGCCGGGGATTTCCCTATTTCCTTTCTTGAAGAGAGGAATTACATTTGCCTCCCTCCAGTTCTCAGGTATGACTCTGGTAGAGAGCGAGGATGCAAAGATCTTCGCAAGCGGCGAAGGAATCACATTTCTCGCTTCCCAAAGCAGCCGAGGACAAATCTGGTCTGGCCCTGGCGACTTGTTTGTCAAAATTTTCAGCACATCAGGTTCTTCAATCTCTATCCATTCCAGCATGCTTACCTGCTCCTCAATGGTTTCATTCACTACAAGGTCCGTTTCTTTAGTGAAAACAGAAGCAAAAAACTCATTTAGGGCTTCCCTACCTCCTCAGACTCTATACACAAGTTCCCTATGCTATCCCTGACCGGCCCTACTCTTTCTTTGATCATTCTCTTATTCCTCACATATGTGTAAAATGCCTTTGGAAGTAAAAGTACACCAGAATATTTTATTAAGCCTGCCTTCGATGCATGAGAATCCTCGGGCTTTGAGAAGCCTTGGGTCTCATGCAGTAAATCCTCAGATGTGCTGTTTCAGGGTTCTTTACGAACAGGAGTCAATAATGTTGCAGTTAGCAGCAGCGTCAGGGCAAGAAACATTGGCTGGCTATCCATTTTCATTTTCAATATCTCTGTTGAGAGTGAACATGTAAAGATATTAATTGAAAATGGATAAGGCTTGCCTATGGTGCATCCATGATTCTTTTCTCAGGTTCAAAATTTATTGTAGCCAACAAATAATTTGAGGTTAGACAGTACTATAGTGATAATGTCACTGGACTAGCAATCTGGAGTCCCAGGCTAAGCATCTAAAGATGTAGGTTTAAATCCTACAATAGTAATTTGAAGTCCAATTACAAAAATCTGGAACAGAAAATTAGTCTCAGTGATTATGAGCATGATTACCATCTGAGATCTGGACAATCAGGGTGAAGTATTCTGAATGGATAGGCATGCCAGAATAGGGAATTCAATGCCAAACCAGGCCCAGGCACCAAAGAGAAGAAAGATGGAATTAAGAGGGAGAGAAAAAGAAACAAGATGGTTAGAAAAGGTTTTCTTTGAAATCTTATTTTTTTCTGGATGAAAAATAAAGATTTGAAGAGTTGAAACTCCATGTTTATAATTATTAATTTACAAGGAGGTTTTCTGCCATAATTAAGATTAATCACATTAACGAAAACTCTATTTGGACTGAAATAGAGAAACCTTCATTTTCTGTGTCAAGCTTAATTTGTGTCTACTATGCAAGTACAGCAATTTCACACTGTTCAATGCATGAGGATGACAGAAAGATCTGTCTTCTTATAGTTCATGCAAAGAGATGCATCTCAGACAGCAATATCCACACTTTCAAATTAAGCACACAATTCTCCTCACTTGAAGTTGCTGTGTGATCCCCATCATTGCAATTCCCTCCAGCCTTACAACTCCCTAACATCCATATGCTCCAATTATTCTGACAACTTGTGAATTCCCAGCTTTAAATACCCTAACATTGGGAGCCATTCCTTTGTTGCCTAAGTAATAACCTCTGTAATATATCACCAAACATGACTATCTCTGAACCTCTCTCTCCTCCATAAAGATAGGTTTTAAAATGTGAAAACCTACTCTTTATGGTCATCTACCTTAATATTTCTTTGTGATTTTGTAATTTGCTTGATAATGGTTGTAAAATACTTTGGCTTGTTTCATTAAGTTCAAGGTGCTATAAAATAAGAAGTTATTATTTGTATAAATAATAATGAGGCAAATGTGTTAGCTTACATGTTATTTTGAAGGCAAATTCTAGGTCCATGTCTCAGACATTATTAATAGCTTCATGAGTATAATGCCATAAACAGTCAAGACAAGATAAATTACTAACCATTTTAGAGCTATGGAAAGAAAGAAAGTAAATATGGAAATAGCATCTGTGCAAATTGTGTTGAGGCAACATAAGGAATGAATATCATGGATTACAAAACTAAAACTGGGTCTGTCACCATTGTCCTGATAATAGTCTCAACTCCCTAATCTCTAGGACTATCTTCAATTTTTTTTGTTATACTAATTTAATGGGACAAATGGCTTAAGTTGTATACAATTCAATAGCAATAGGAAAACAAATTTCATGGAGTTTGACAATTTAAAAAAATTCAAGGTGGTGAAGACATCTATTATTTGGTGATACCCTTATTTATCTTTTTTCTCCTCTTTCTCCTGCTTCCTTTTCTCCTGTCTTGAAGAACTCAATGAGAAATGAAGTCACAAGGCTACACTTAATTCTATTCTCACCAGACTTCCATAAAGGAGAAATCTGACTTTCAACAATTATGAAGGTATGTCTTCATGGTCATTGAAGTTGTTTACAGTAATTATGAACTCATTACACTGTAAAAAGTCAAGTTTGACATCGTTCAACAAGATATAACTTTTTTAAGGATTTTTAATCAGTGAGGCTCAACATGATGATTTATTTGCACTAATCACAAAAGCACATCGTCCAGAGAAGAGTAAAATCACTGACAGAAACTTTTCTGTATTTAACTATAGTATGGACATTCTGGTTCCAGAAGTCATAGGCACATTTACTAGAGTGATTACAGTGAAGACTAACAGTTTCACTTCCACTCCAACCACAAAAAACGAAATGGTGATGTACAAGCTAACAACATGGTTTTATTTGAGGTTTGTTTAATCCAATGCATCACATTAACTGCAAACCATATCAAGCCCAACATAAATCCAATGATATAAATTATTAATCAAGAAGTGACAATTTTAAACTAAATTTTATTGTGGATTATTTTGACCATAACTAGTAGAACTTTAAACATTGAATGACAGTAAATCCAAGAAAGATTGAGAATCCCCAATAAACTGATATCACAGCATGCAGTACACAATGTACTGTCAGCAATCACTGTTTATATGATTGTCACATTATATTAACACATGGGTTTAATAGAACTACAACCAAATTGAATCATGAGAATTCCCCTCAGATTCTAAACAACAAATCTCATGTGTTTCTTCATAAAGCTTCTCTCAACAAGCCTTCTATTATCTCTATGGGATGCTACAAGAAACACAAAGATGATTGTAAACCACAGGAGTCTTGTTCAGTGTTGACAGCCTCAGAGTTTTCTCTGGCACTAAAGGAAATAAGACAGTAAGAGACTCTATTGTTCCAGATGACTTTATGTCTTCAGCAAGCTTCTATTTCCTGTTTCTTCAGAGCATGCCCACAAAGTATTTGGCTTATTGATGGAACATGGCACATGATGTGCCTTATTGCTATTCCTCTAGCATCTGTCAAAAGTCACATTTTCAGAGCATAAACTGAATAGTCATAGCTCATGGTAGATATGTCCATAAAATCATAAGAAATAGAAACAGGAGTAGGCCATTTGGGTGCATTGAGCTTGCTCAGTTGGCTTATTCGACATTCTGAATACCCAATCTCCTGAATTTTCCCTATAACTCTTGATTTCCCCTATTGATCAACAATCTATCTGTCTCATCCTTAAATCTATACAATGATTTTGCCCCCACAGCTCTCTGTGGCAAGGATTCCAGAGACAGGAATTCCTCCTCAACTCAGTCTTAAATTGGTGTCCCTTTATTCTGAGACTACGCCTTTTGTTCCTCGACTCTTCCATGAAGGGAAATGTCTTCTCAGCACTTACCCTGTTAAGTGCCTTAACATGTTTCAATGAGATCACTTCTAATTTGTCAAAAGTCCGGTGAGTAGAGTCCCAAGCTGTTTACCTTTGCTCATAAGACAATCCCTCCACATCAGGGAGTGAATCTTCTCTGAATTGCCTCCATTGAAATAATATCTTTCCTTAAGGCATCAAAAACTACCCACAGTACTCCAGATATGATTATACCAGGATCTGTACAGTTGCAGTAAGACTTAGCTACTCTTACACTTGAACCCCCTGAAATAAGGGCCAACATTACATCAACCTTACCGATTGCCTCCTGGACCTATGTGATAGTTTTCTATGTTTCATGTACAAGTACTCTAAGTCCTTTTGTGTTGCCGCGTTCTGCAAATTTTCTCCACTTAAGTAATACTTTGTTCTTTTGCTCTTCCTTCCAAAATGAACAGTTTCACATTTTCCCATATTATACTCTACTTGCCAACTTCTTAATCCATGAATGCGATATCAATACCTCTCTGTAAACAGTTTGCGTCTCTCTCACGATCCGTTTTGATTAGAATAGATTACTTTTTTTTAGATTAGATTACTTACAGTGTGGAAACAGGCCCTTTGGCCCAACAAGTCCACACCGACCCTCCAAAGAGCAACCCACCCAGACCCATTCCCCTACATTTACCCCTTCACCTAACACCTCAGCAATTTAGCGTGGTCAATTCACCTAACCTGCACATTTTTGAACTGTGGGAGGAAACCGGAGCAACCGGAGGAAACCCACGCAGACACTGAGAGAACGTGCAAACTCCACACAGACAGTTGCCTGAGGTGGGAATTGAACCCGGGTCTCTGGCGCTGTGAGGCAGCAGTGCTAACCACTGTGTCACCGTGCCACCGTTCCACTTATTTTTGTGTTATCTGCAAATTTGGCTACAGTAGATTCACATCCTTCCTCCAAGTCATTAACGTATATCGTAAGCAGTTGCTGTCCCATCACTGATCCCCACTGGTCATAAGTCGCCAATCTGAAAAACAATCCATGGGCAGTTTCCTGCCCATGAACCAATTCTCTAAGCATTCCAATATACTAGCTCTAACTCTGTGAGCTTTTATCTTATTACTTAACTGTTTATGAGGTACCTTGTCCAACACCTTCTGGAAATCTAAGTGCCTCTGTCATTTTTTTTGAAGAGGAGTATCAGTTAGCAGTTTTCCAATCCTCTGGTACATCTCCAAAACTCTACTGTTTTGAAAAATTTTCAATTGATACTGTCTCTAAATCTTAGTTTGTTTAATACTGTTTCTATAGTGATGGTGATGGTGCTTAATACGACCTCCATATTCTTTAGCATTAATGAGATGTTCGAAGTATTTTCTATGGTAAAGAATGAAGTCATAGAGTCACAGAATCATAGAGATGTACAGCATGGAAACAGACCTTTCAGTCCAACCTGTCCATGCCGACCAGATATTCCAACCCAATCTAGTCCCACCTGCCAGTAGCCGACCCATATCACTCCAAACCCTTCCTATTCATATACCCATCCAAATGCCTCTTATATGTTAAAATTGTAACAGTCTCCACCACTTCTTCTGGCAGCTCATTCCATACATGTACTACCCTCTGTGTGAAAAAGTCGCCCCGTAGGTCTCTTTTATATCTTTCTCCTCTCACCCTAAGCCTATGCCCTCTAGTTCTGGACTCCTCAACCCTAGGGAAAAGACTTTGCCTATTTACCCTATCCATGCCCATCATAATTTTGTAAACCTCTATAACGTTGTTCCTCAGCCTCTGACGCTACAGGTAAAACAGCCCTAGCCTTTTCAGCTTCTCCCTATAGCTCAAATCCTCCAACCCTGGCAACATCCTTGTAAATCTTTTCTGAACCCTTTCATGTTTCACAACATCTTTCCGATAGGAACAAGATGAGAATTGCACGCAATATTCCAACAATGGCCTAACCAATGTCCTGTGCAACCGCAACATGACCTCCCAACTCCTGTACTCAATACTCTGACTAATAAAGGACAGCATACCAATTCCTTCTTCACTATCCTATCTACTTGCAACTCTACTTTCAAGAAGTTATGAACCTGTGCTCTGAAGTCACTTTGTTCAGCAACACTCCCCAGGACCTTACATTAAATGTATAAGTCCTGCTAAGATTTGCTTTCCCAAAATGCAGCACCTCACATTTATCTGAATTAAACTCCATCTGCCCCGTCTCGGCCCATTGGCCCATCTGGTCAAGATCCTGCTGTAATCTGAAGTAAACCTCTTCGGTGGCCATTACACCTCCAATTTTTGTGTCATCTGCAAACTTACTAACTGTACCTCTCATGCTCGCATCCAAATCATTTATGTAAATGACAAAAAGTAGAGGACCCAGCACCGATTCTTGTGGCACTCCACTGGTCACAGGCCTCCAGTCTGAAAAACAACCCTCCACCACCACCCTCTGTCTTCTACCTTTGAGCCAGTTCTGTATCCAAATGACTAGTTCTCCCTGTATTCCGTGAGATCTAACCTTGCTAATTAGTCTCCCATGGGGAACCTTGTCGAACGCCTTACTGAAGTCCATATAGATCACATCTACCACTCTGCCCTCATCAATCCTTTTTGTCACTTGCTCAAAAAACTCAATCAAGTTTGTGAGACATGATTTCCCACGCACAAAACCATGTTGACTGTCCCTAATCTGTCCTTGCCTTTCCAAATACATGTCTATGACAGCCAATTTGTTGAGGAGGAATCTTTACCCGAATTGTGATATAAAGGCTTAGGTATGATTTTCATAGGCAGAATATGTTAATACCCAGAGTAGGCAATGAGGGAAAGGGCAAGAATAGTGCTATGTTACCGATGCTGCTGTTATTTTATGCATTCACTTCTGTTTGCTCTGTTGATTATTTCTGTTATGAGGAGGTGAGGAGTCAGTGTCAACACCATATACTTGCAGTTAATGCCCAGCTTGGTGAAAGAACCACCCGGGGACTTGAAGACATGGCTTTTGATGGGTTGCCAACACATAGACATGCTGAGCTTTGTATCTCTGCAATCATTGTTTGGTTGGAAGTTGCCCAATGACCAGAACTTCAGTTTCTGAAATGATACTCCACTTGCTGTTCTCTTTTATCTCAATTTCCTTAACATATATATATCAAAGAAAGCTTCCAAAATTTACTAAAACCTTGTGTAAATTATTAAATTAGGCTAATTGGGATAATTTAGCTCTTTTGCAGCAAGCGGAATGTATACTGGAATTTTTTAATGTACAATTAGTAAATAGACTGATGAGTAGTGTAGCATCTTGGGGGTTAGTGAAGACTAAGAGTGAATATTACAGAAACAAAAACAGAAATTGCTGTTAAAACCCAGCAAGTCTGGCAACATCTGTGGAAAGAAATTAGAGCCAAGGTTTCGGGTTCACTGACCCTTCTTCGGAACTAACAGCAAATATAGCAGATTTATTTTAGGGACTAAAGAGCACTGGCTAGGATGCTCTCCAGAGCTCATTACAGTCAATGAAGTACAGTATTTGTTGTAAAGTAGAAAATGCAGCAGGCAATTTCAACATAGCAACTGTCACAAACAGCAAGGCACTAATAGCCATAGAAATTGAGAAATATATATTAGATAAGACATCATGGATAACTCCCTGGCCTTCTTTACAAGAATGAATCTTTTACACTCACCACCCCCCCTCCCCCCCCCACCCACCCCTATGCACTGCAAAAGAGAATCAGAGCATAAGCTTTACGTCTCATTTAAATGCCACCACATTCCAACTGTGTGACATATCCTCAGTGCTACATTGCATAGTCAGCATTGAGATTTCTGGATTAGAGTAGTGCTGGAAAAGCACAGCAGTTCAGGCAACATCCAAGGAGCAGGAAAATCGACGTTTTGGGCAAAAGCCTTTATTCAGGAATAGAGGCAGGGTGCCTGCAGAGTGGAGAGATTTCTGCTCAAGTCCTGGACTGAAACTTGAATACAGAGCCACAAGTGCTATTAATTGAACCACAGCTAACACACACTCATCTTGGATTAATTGGAAATTTACAACCAAAGGATCTTGAATCATCCCTCTGCTTGAACTATTAATTCTTGCGGAAATTTAGTTGTTTACTCTACCCAATGAAAAGAAGATAAACATGTTTAGTTTTTGCTGTCTGCAGTGTATGATAGATATATTCTGGCAGGGCAAAATCACCAAAGCAGTATTTCTCTCAGGGGCAGAGTGCCCACGTTTGTTAGCAATCAACAAACAGATGCAACTTCTTTGGCTCAGCACATTTGCTAGAGGGTATGCTTGCAAGTGTGGCGTGAATCCTAAACATAATTTATTGCACTTGGAAGATACTAGCTGAGAACCAAGGCAAATGACAACACCTCCTACAGACTGACCATGGAGCAGCGGTTACAGAGGATTGGCACCAGGCGTGGAAAATAATAACAAGCTAGGGCATTTGGAAATTTCAAGTGCAGCCAGAAGTTTTGTGATAGAACCTATCTCTGAATGATTGCACTTTTTCAGCCATCAGCCAATGTGTGCTGTGTGAAGAGACCCATCTGAAATGGATTGTGCATGTGTGTGTGTGTGTATGTGTGTCATAGATGGAAGAATGCCAAGTTGCTGACCACCTTTAACAGTATGTGAACAATACCAATAGAGCATAATAATCTGCTGTATTGCATTTACACTGGTAGAAACATTCTGCATTGTATGGCATGCAAATCAAAAGGAAGTATATAATATCAGAGTTGTTATCACCCACATGCACAATTGCTGACACATGTGTAGAGGTTGTCAGGTTCAAACTAAGGGTCAGATTTAGAGCAAGTCTATTCATGACACAAGAGCTTAAATAATGGGATGACGGTGACCAAAGTGTATTTGCCTCCTTATAAAGCTACACTGAAAGGTTTCTGACCTCCGATAATTGTGTGATTAGGCTGCCAGGCAACAGCATCAGTTTACAAAGTGATTGCAGAATGGTTTCAAAAATAAAGGTTATGACTAATTGATTAAAATAAAAAGTACAGCTGATATCTGAAGTGAGGAAATGAAATGAAAAACAAAGAAAAACATCAAGTGCTTCATAATTCCATGCATTGCTAACAGCAAGAGCAGACTGCAGAATGTTATTTATGATTCTGAAAATACAAACTGGTAAAAAAAAATCATGTAGTATCAAGTGGCAAAGTATTCTAATCATTAGCTAGATATAGGAAAATAGAACTACAGAGGGGATCCAATGTTTCATTCAACATTCCTTTTTATAAATAAATAAATTGTTTAAAACATAAGAATTAGTCATAGTCATAGTCATAGAGATGTACAGTGTGGAAACAGACCCTTTGGGCCAACCCATCCATGCTGACCAGATATTCCAACCCAAACTAGTCCCACCTGCCAGTACCCGGCCCATATCCCTCCAAACATTTCCTATTCATATACCCATCCAAATGCCTCTTAAATGTTGCAATTGTACCAGCCTCCACCACATCCTCTGGCAGCTCATTCCATACACGTACCACTCTCTGTGTGAAAAAGTTTCCTCTTAGGTCTCTTTTATATCTTTCCCCTCTCACCCTAAACCTGTGCCCTCTAGTTCTGGACTCCCCGACACCAGGGAAAAAACTTTGTCTATTTATCCCGTTCATGCCCCTCATAATTTTGTAAACCTCGATAAGGTCACCCCTCAGCCTCCGACGCTCCAGGGAAAAGAGCCCCAGCCTGTTCAGCCTCTCCCTGTAGCTCAGATCCTCCAACCCTGGCAACATTCTTGTAAATCTTTTCTGAACCCTTTCAAGCTTCGCAACATTTTTCCGATAGGAAGGAGACCAGAATTGCACGCAATATTCCAACAGTGGCCTAACCAATGTCCTGTACAGCCGCAACCTCCCAACTCCTGTACTCATTACTCTGACCAATAAAGGAATGCATACCAAATGCCTTCTTCACTATCCTATCTACCTGTGACTCCCTTCACCTCTAATAGAAAACATGGGTGTGTTAATTTATAAATTATTCCATCTTAATCTGCCTCAGGTTCAAAGCCAATACTCCTTTCTTGAATCCTAAATCCTGCATCTCCATGCCAGTCCCAAAATCCATCGTCTTCCCTCCAGTCACAATGCCTGAAACCATCTTTTTCAACTTTTAACTGGGATTTGAAAATTACCTCTTTAAAGAATCATAAACTGAGCACTCATGTTGGTTGAAGACAATTTATTCATTTATGTATGAAAGCTAGCACACATAGCAGCACTTACACGGTTTGAAAATTACTAATTTGACAGCAGAGAGAATAGCTCTTTTGCTTTCAGGGAAGAAAAGAATGAAAATGGAGAAATCAGCCAGATGTACCCTTCAGCAGTAATTAAAGTAAAAATTATAATACTGTCAGAATTCCTGGAGAGATCCATAACCTGCAAAAAACGGATTCCCCAAATCGTCATAGAATCCCTACAGTACAGAAGCATGCCATTCAGCCCGTTGAATCCAAACCGACCCTCCAAGTAGCATTCCATCCCTGTAACTCTACATTTCCCAAGGCTAATCAAACTAGCCTGTGGACATGGTGGGGCAATTTAGCATGGCCAATCCACCTGACCTGCACATCATTGGACTGTGGGAGGAAACCAGAGCACCCACAGACACAGACACAGCAAGAATACTACATGATTTTTTTTTACCAGTTTGTATTTTCAGAATCATAAATAACATTCTGCAGTCTGCTCTTGTTGTTAGCAATGCATGGAATTATGAAGCACTTGATGTTTTTCATTTCATTTCCTCACTTCAGATATCATGCAGACACATCAAGAATGTGTCAACTTCATACAGTCAGTCGCCCAAGGCTGGAACCAAACCCAGATCTCTAGCACAGTGAGGCAGCAGTGCTAACCACTGAGCTACCATGCCATCCCAATGAATGGAAATGAGAGACTGGATTTCATTTTGTGAAACATTTGCTGCAACAGTCAAACCCAAAATCAACATTAAAGAAAGCATGTGAGATTTCTCCTCATACAAGTGGCATCATGTGCAATTTAAATCAAAGTTTTTCAACTCAAACTAAACTCAAACAAAGAATTGTGGATATTGAAGATCTGAAATAAACAAAAGCAGAAATCGCTGGAGAAACTCAGCAGGCCTGGCAGCACGTGTGGAGAGAAAATAAATTTAACATTTTGGGTCCAGTTCTGATGAAGGGTCACTGGATTTGAAATGTTAACTGTTTTCGCTTCACCGATGCTGCCAGACTTGCTGAGTTCCTCCAGTAGTTTCTGTTCTCTGGTTTAACCTCTGATACATAGGATCTCTCACTCGTCCACTCATTTAATTCAGGATGAGTATGGTTACAACATTTAAACAACTCAATACAATCCAGGACAGAGCAAACAATTTGATTGGCATGTCATCCACTACCTTCAACATTTGCTTGCCCCACCACAATCATGATCACCAGCAGCTATATTCCATCCAAGCTTCCTGGATGGGATTAACACTAACAAGAAGCAAGCAAATGAACCCATCCTTATTCAGCTCACTTCAGTGCAAGTGTTCCTTTTCAAGTGACTAACCAACAGCACACAGTTTGTGGACTGGTGCTTTGATATAAACTCCCAGGTCCATTTCTGAGCTATCCACACTGTTTTTGGGATTTAATCCCATTCAGATCATTCATGCATGGGTGGCACGGTGGCACAGCGGTCAGCACTGCTGCCTCACACTGCCAGAGATCTGGTTTCAATTCCTGACTCAGGCGACTGTCTGTGTGGAGTTTGCATGTCCTCCCCATGCCTGCGTGGGTTTCCTCCGGGTGCTCTGGTTTCCTCCCACAGTCCAAAGATGTGCAGGTCAGGTGAATTGGCCACGCTAAATTGCCCCTAGTGCTAGGTGTAGGGGAATGGGTGGGTTGCGCTTCAGTGGGTAAATGTGGACTTGTTGGGCCGAAGGGCCTGTTTCCACACTGTATATTACCTATCTAATCTAATGTATCACTTTGTCAACAGTTTCTAAAATTGAACTTCTCTTTTACTGCCAAACAAGAAACTGACCTTTTTATAGAGAGCTTTGTTGATCTCTTCTCAGATGCGGAGATGCCGGTGTTGGACTGGGGTGTACAAAGTTAAAAATCACACAACACCAGGTTATAGTCCAACAGGTTTAATTGGAAGCACACTAGCTTTCGGAGCGATGCTCCTTCATCAGGTGATTGTGGAGGGCTCAATCGTAACACAGAATTTATAGCAAAAATTTACATCACACTGCAAATTTTTGCTATAAATTCTGTTACAATTGAGCCCTCCACAATCACCTGATGAAGGAGCATCGCTCCGAAAGCCAGTGTGCTTCCAATTAAACCTGTTGGACTATAACCTGGTGTTGTGTGATTTTTAACTCTCCTCAGATGAATATTGTTTTCTACAAATCTATCCTGTTGTAGCACACATAGCTGGAACATGATACCACCCCAATTAGTTTTAATTTAAAAGGGTGATTCCCTGCAATTGATGTCCTTCGTTTTAAAAATGTTCAACCCTTTAACAGCATTAGTGAGAGTTAACCTTTGCAAATGTGATGCCATATGCAAAAAATTCAGTTATTGTATTCCAGACCTTCCAGGATCCTTTCAATATCACTTTGAATTTCAAAAGGTATCTCAGGAAGCCCTCAGTCTGGTAATAAACTCATCACTGTCCTTTATTTCAGATCATGGGAAAGGAACATGGCTGACAAGACAGGAATTTGTTGCCAATCCCTCATTGCCCTTCCAGAGACATTAATCTGTTTTCTTCTTCAGTTGGTGCAGACCATGTGTTGAAGGTATGCATACTATGTTCGAAGGAAGGGAGTTTCAGGATTTTGAAGAAGGTGCAATACAGTTCCAAGTATGGAGGATTCTGGGTAATCCAAGATGGAGGATGGCAAAAATTTCTGGTTGTAACAACTGGTCCTTTTTTGAGGTATTTTAGGTGCTGGAGGTGATTTCCTCGAATTCCAGAAGCAGCAATTACTGTTTTATATGCTGTTGCATTGTTTTGGAACTTTGGAAAAAAAAGTCAAAACAACAGCAGTTTTAAAAGGGAGAAAAACAGACAAAGGAAGCACATGGTGAGGACAGTGCAGAAGAGGGAGAGAGAGAAAGAAACTGACACCAGAGTGAACCTGAACAGTACTGCCTTTGCTGTTTGAATTCGTGTATCACTGGAAATCGGGTGCCTCTGGGAAAATTAACAAACAGTGAAATTCACAACTGATCTTGGAGAAACTGTTTGGGCGAAGTTCACAGCACAGAATCAGATAAGTTAATTGTTTTAAGTGGCCTACAGAAAGTCTGCAGTAGTGAGTAGAGTGGGTTTTTTCTTGATTATGTTTTTTGAGATATGTCTCTTGATTAAACTTAAAATATAAGCCATAACTATTAATCTAACCTGGGGCAGTGTTTTGTAGAGGAATAAGACGGTGTTATTTTCTGGGTCTGTAGATTGTAAAGGAGCAAAAATGGCCTTTAGTAGAGTGATATGTGCTTCTTGTCAGATGTGGGAGTTTAAAGAGAGTTTAAGGGTTACTGCGGATTATATCTGTCATAAATGCTGTTGGTTGTGAGTCTTATCAGATTGAATGGATCGGTTGGAGAAAACACTTAGAAACAATGAGGAATTTGCAACTTCAACAGTATATGATGGATGGCAATTATAGGAAACGGGGAAAGTCTCAGATACAGTCACATAGATGGGCAAACTCCAGAAAAGATAAGAGAGGTATAGGCACCTAGTGCAGGTGTGTTCTGTGGCTATACCCATTTCAAACAAGTATGCTGTTTTGAAAAGTGTAGGTGGTGATGGATTCTCAGGGGAACATAGCACGAACAGCCAAGTTTCTGGTATTGAGACTGGCTCTAATGCAATGAGGGGTATTTCGGGTTCCAAGAGATCAATTGTGCTAGGGGATTCTCTAGTCCGAGATACAGACAGACGTTTCTGTGGCCAGCAGCGAAAAATCAGAATGGTGTGTTGTTTCCCTGATGCCAAGACAGAGGAAGTCTCAGAGAGGGCGCAGAATGTTCTCAATGGAGAGAGGGGCCAGCAAGAGGTCATTATCCACATTGGAACCAACGACATAGGAAGGAAAAAGGTTGAGATTCTGAAGGGAGATTACAGAGAGTTAGGCAGGAATTTATAAAGGAGGTCCTCAAGAATAGTAATTTCTGGAATACTCCCAGTGCTACAAGCTAGTGAGGGCAGGAATAAGAGGATAGAGCAGATGAATGCATGGCTGAGGAGCTGATGTATGGGAGAAGGATTCACATTTTTGTATCATTGGAATCTCTTTTGGGGTAGAAGTGACCTGTACAAGAAGGACAGATTGCATCTAAATGGGAAGGGGACTAATATACTGGCAGGGAGATTTGCTAGAGCTGCTCGGGTGGATTTAAACTAGTAAGTTGGGGGGTGGGACCCAGGGAGATAGTGAGGAAAGAGATCAATCTGAGACTGGCACAGTTGAGAACAGAAGAGTCAAACAGTCAGGGCAGGCAGGGGCAAGGTAGGACTAATAAACTGCATTTATTTCAATGCAAGAGGCCTAACGGGGAAGGCAGATGAACTCAGGGCATGATTAGGAACATGGGACTGGGATATCATAGCAATTACAGAAACATGGCTCAGGGATGGGCAGGACTGGCAGCTTAATGTTCCAGGATACAAATGCGACAGGAAGGATAGAAAGGGAGGCAAGAGAGGAGGGGGAAATACATCCAGAGAAGTTATTTGGGTGGAACTGAGAAATAAGAAAAGGATGATAACCTTATTGGGATTGTATTATAGACCCCCCCCCCCCCCCCCCGACAATAGTCAGAGGGAAATTGAAAAACAAACTTGTAAAGAGATCTCAGCTATCTGTAAGAATAATAGGGTGGTTATGGTAGGGGATTTTAACTTTCCAAACATAGACTGGGACTGCCATAGTGTTAAGGGTTTAGATGGAGAGGAATTTGTTAAGTGTGTACAAGAAAAAAATTCTGATTCAGTATATGGATGTACCTACTGGAGAAGGTGCAAAACTTGACCTACTCTTGGGAAGTAAGCAGGGCAGGTGACTGAGGTGTCAGTGGGGGAACACTTTGGGGCCAATGACCATAATTCTATTAGTTTTAAAATAATCATGGAAAAGGATAGACCTGATCTAAAAGTTGAAGTTCTAAATTGGAGAAAGGCTAATTTTGACAGTATTAGGCAAGAACTTTCAAAAGCTGATTGGGGGGGCGGATGTTCACAGGTAAAGGGATGGCTGGAAAATGGGGAGCCTTCAGGAATGAGATAACAAGAATCCAGAGAAAGTATATTCCTTTTAGGGTGAAAGGGAAGGCTGGTAGGTATAGGGAATGCTGGACGACTAAAGAAATTGAGGGTTTGGTTAAGAAAAAAAGGAAGCAAGTGTAAGGTATAGACAGGATAGATCGAGTGAATCCTTAGAAGAGTATAAAGGAAGTAGGAGTATACTTAAGAGGGAAATCAGGAGGGCAAGAAAGGGACATGAGATAGCTTTGGCAAATAGAATTAAAGAGAATCCAAAGGGTTTCTACAAATATATTAAGGACAAAAGGGTAACTAGGGAAAGAATAGGGCCTCTCAAAAATCAGCAAGGTGGCCTTTGTGTGGAGCCGCAGAAAATGGGGGAGATACTAAACGAATATCTTGCCTCAGTATTTACTGTGGAAAAGGATATGGAAGATATAGAATATAGGGAAATAAATAGTGGCACCTTGCAAAATGTCCAAATTACAGAGGAGGAACTGATAGATGCCTTCAAATGCATAAAGGTGGATAAATCCCCAGGACCTGATCAGGTGTATCCTAGAACTCTGTGGGAAGCTAGAGACATGATTGCTGGGCCTCTTGCTGAGATATTTGTATCAACAGTAGTCATAGGTGAGGTGCCAGAAGACTGGAGGTTGGCTAATGTGGTGCCACTGTTTAAGAAGGGTGGTACGGAAGAGCCAGGGAACTAAAGACCAGTGAGCCTGATGTCGGTAATGCACAAGTTGCTTGAGGGAATCCTGAGGGACAGGGTGTACATGTATTTGGAAAGGCAAAGACTGATTAGGGATAGTCAACATGGCTTTGTGCACGGGAAATCATGTCTCACAAACATGATTGAGTTTTTTGAAGAAGTAACAAAGAGGATTGATGAGGGCAGAGCTGTAGATGTGATCTATATGGACTTCAGTAAGGCATTTGACAAGGTTCGCCATGGGAGACTGATGAGCAAGGTTAGATCTCATGGAATACAGGGAGAACTAGCCATTTGGATACAGAACTGGCTCAAAGGTAGAAGACAGAGGATGGTGGTGGAGGATTGTTTTTCAGACTGGATGCCTGTGACCAGTGGAGTGCCACAAGGATTGGTGCTGGATCCTCTACTTTTTGTCATTTATATAAATGATTTGGATGTGAGTATAAGAGGCACAGTTAGTAAGTTTGCAGATGACACCGAAATTGGAGGTGTAATGGCCAGTGAAGAGGGTTACCTCAGATTGCAACAGGATCTTGATCAGCTGGGTCAATGGGCTGAGAAGTGGCAGATGGAGTTTAATTCAGATAAATGCGAGGTGCTGCATTTTAGAAAGCAAATCTTAGCAGGACTTATACACTTAATGGTAAGGTCCTAGGGAGTGTTGCTGAACAAAGAGACCTTGGTTCATAGTTCCTTGAAAGTGGAGTCGCAGGTATATAGGACAGCGAAGAAGGCGTTTGGTATGCTTTCTTTTATTGGTCAGAGTATTGAGTACAGGAGTTGGGAGGTCATGTTACGGCTGTACAGGACATTGATTTGGCCACTGTTGGAATATTGTGTGCAATTCTGGTCTCCTTCCTATCGGAAAGATGTTGTGAAACTTGAAAGGGTTCAGAAAAGATTTACAAGGATGTTGCCAGGATTGGAGAGTTAGAGCTATAGGGAGAGGCCGAATAGGCTTGGGATATTTTCCCTGGAGTGTTGGAGGTTGAGGGGTGATCTTATAGAAGTTTACAAAATCATGACAGGCATGATAAATAGGCAAAGTCTTTTCCCTGGGGTTGGGGAGTCCAGAACTAGAGGGCATAGGTTTAGGGTGAGAGGGGAAAGATATAAAAGAGACCTAAGAGGCAACTTTGTCACTCGGAGGGTGGTACGTGTATGGAGTGAGTTGCCAGAGGAAGTGGTGGAGGCTAGTACAATTGCAACATTTAAAAGGCATTTGGATGGGTATATGAATAGGAAGGGTTTGGAGGGATATGGGCCGGGTGCTGGCAGGTGGGACTAGATTGGGTTGGGATATCTGGTTGGCATGGACGGGTTGGACTGAAGGGTCTGTTTCCATTCTGTACGTCTCTATGACTCTATGATTAAGTCATAGTGGTATTAAGTCATGGAGCTTGAAAGGTAAGTGATGTTCCCTTGCATCTTCTGCTCTAGTTCCTTTAAGTGGCAGTGATCATGATAGGTGCTTTGAAAGGAGGCATGCCAATTTGTGGATGGTACGCATTGTTGCCATTATGCATCTGCAGTGGGGTGAGCAAATGTTGAAGATGGTGGATGACATGCCAATCAAATTGTTTGCTCTGTCCTGGATTGTATTGAGTTGTTTTAGTGTTGTAGCTATACTCATCCAGGGAAGTGGACTAGATTCCATCACACTCCTGTCTTGTGCCCAGTGGACAAGCTTTGAAGAATTATGAAGTGTGTATTCAGCAGAGAATTCAAAACATCTCAACTACTGTTGTAGCTGCAGCATTAATATGGCTGGTCCAGTTAGGTTTCTGGTCAGTGGTAACCCCGGTTTATTGATAATGAGAGATTACTGGAAAGGAGTTAGTTTCATAAAGGTTGCTGCAGCTGTCATCTTGATTGCCACTGGAACAGAAAAGCCACCAACCCCTTCAAGCCTGTGGGCCTCCTCCTGCAGTTGGTATTGTTCAAAGGTAGTATCTTAGGATATGCTCAGTCTGTGATGACACTGCTCCTTGATTACGTGGGGGAAATGGCATCAAAGATATTCTCTGGATCTCTTGTTTCTCCTGCACATCCTGAGAAGACCTTCAGCTGAGATCTGTTCACCTCGGGGCTGTTGCTGGTCCTGGGCGCGTTGACTTGTCCATTCCTCCTTCCTTCCATGCCTCCATTACATCACAGCAACAGCAGCCGTACCTCTGCTGTGGCTCGATCCACTGGTTACAAGTGCAATGGCCCTTTGTGAGGAATATCAGAAACAGATCAGGTTCAGTCAGTATTACATCTTACACAAATGATGATTGAGCATTGTTCTCCATACAGTGGGTGATTAAGCACTCTGACAAGGAGTGAAGTGCTTCAACATGATACTCTGACATAGCAAAACTTATTTTGTGAATGCAGCACAAATACAGCAGGAGGTCGTACATGCTGTCTGACTCCAGATACCTTGTTCCTCCCACATCAGCCAAGAAAGGCGGGATTGTATGGAAGAGTGTGTTTGCAAATATTGACAGTTTGAGGTGGGAGGAAATCAGCTCCATCCCCTTATACAGCCTCAGAGATTGTACATTATCTCTGTGAAGTTAAAAAATCACACAATACCAGGTTATAGTTGGTCTTATAGCTTGGTGTTGTGCAACTTCTTTTAACTTTATCCACCCCTGTCCAACACCAGGACTTCCTCATCATTATCTTTGTGAATTGTGACCAACCGGGGAGATTTTTAAGGTCACCTGTGATTACTTTTATTTCACAGAGGTAGCTCCGATCACTCTGAAATGAGCAATGGCTTGGTCAAGATTGCTTGTGGCAGGATCTATATTCCACACTGTTGGACACTATGTGCTTTTGCACTCAGGTGATTATGGTTACAGATGGCTTCAGTCTGTCTTGTGTCGGTGCCTGTTGAATTCAGTTACCCCTGAAAGGGCCACACATCACTTACAAATAGAGTTTGTGAGCTTAGACGGATCAATAAAAACTGATTTCACCCACTGCATGTGGTGGTCACAGCCACTTTCCAGTTCCATTGTGCATTTACAAATCACATGAGTATGAAAGGCAATGCAGGTCTCACTTGACACAGCAAGTCACAGGCTCAGCCTGGATATTAAGGGTCCTCCCCCATGAATCGATAGATTCCTTTCTTCCTTGCACTCCCTGGGGTGTCCATCAGCTTCCACACATTCTTATAAACTACTTTGAATTCCAACCTCATCTACAAACATTACCCACTCAGCACTAGCCCTAGCCACTGCCATCCATCATGCTGCTCTATCCCTCTGCTGAAGACAAGGTGATTGTGATTGCAGTAACCCCTATCCCCCAATGCAGCATTATCTTCCTTTCTTACATGTTGTGCTGCCCACTTTTCACAATTATTGTCCCTTCTGTATTCCAGCATGCTGTTTGCCATTCCCAGAATTGAGTTTACCTACTTTCCAGCCATAACTTCCTCTGACTTTCATTGAGCTGACTTCAGGACTGACCCCAACCAACTTGGATAGACATCCACTCCTAATCCTATCTTATGTATTATACCCCAATGTTTTCCAAAACCATCAGTTCTGAGGAAGGGTCACTGAACCTGACAAGTTAACTCTGACTTCTATCCACAAATATGGCCAGACAAACTGAGCTTTTAGGGCAATTTCTATTTTTGTTTCACACTACATCTCCTTCAAGCAAGTGAAAGTAGGAAGAAGGAAGATTGAGGAGAAGCAATACTGACAAGCCTAATGGATCATCTCTGTGAACACTATGGGCAAGGACAATGAACTGCCTTCCCAGGTTTCCCCTTCATCCATACATTCATTTTCTTAGGTCTGTATGTGTGTGTAGAGGGGAACTGCTTATGGGGGTTAGAGTTTTAACTTGCAGAAATATATGTCAATAATTCATAGTTATTTTATCTATATGTAGAATCTCTTTATTATAAATAGTCATCCTTGTTAAATACTGAAACAGTGTCCATGCTTTCTGTCAACCTGGGTATATAAGATGACGGTGGAATTTTGTGTACTTTAATGAAATCTTTCAATTTGACAATGGTTCCAGGAATAGCAGGGCTTGATTTCCAATTGGCTATCTGAATGAGCCCCAATCATGGGTTAAAGTCATTGTCAAAATCACATAGAACTTCTTCAAAAGTATCTGCCTTAATTGATGTCTTGGTAATTTATACATCATAAGCTATATGTCCCATTGAACAATAATGTATTTACTTATTCAGTATGTGAATTAGTATTTAATTTTGATGCAATTTCATATCTTAATAACTCTTTTTCTCTAAGATGTCCAATCTTACATTACATTTGATCCAGTTTTAATCATGCAGGTACCGGTCATTCCGCTATAACACACATTTCATTAATGTTAATTTGCTATAATCCAACTGATGAACTGGGAACATTTTCTCAAGCACAAACTTTCAAACCATGTATTGGCTATAACATTGCCAACACTTTAAGTGCTATTTCTAAAGCGTGATTTTTCTATAACACAGGGTTGCACAAGAATGCAACTAGTGCGTTATAGAAGAACTCCCTGTAGCATTATTTCTCCTGCCACAGCTTGTGTGTAGGTATTAATTCTTCTTACTTTAAAACTTTTCAATTCACCAGTATCTCAATGCTGCTGCATCTTCCTTTCTTTACTTCTGTAAGGAGCAATGTTGTTTTATTTCCTATGTGTTAAAGTTAGTAAACAGTGCAATATAGCAATCCTTTATTTTCTGCCTTAATTTAAAGCTTTTAATTATTTTAATTGGTAATTCTGTAAATCCATACCTCTTTCTGGGATTTCCCACATTTCTGAAGTCAAAATAAATGTTTTCCATCAGCATGCCAAAACATAGGCGTCTCCCTTTCACAGGTGACTACATAATGCATGGCATTTTCCAAGACATTCCAAATAAAGCCTTGTACTCAAGCTTGATTAAATACCAGAACCGTAGTATAAATTATCAATATCACATTCTTATTGAGGGCTCAAGAAGCTTCTGTTTTCTTCAGCTAGATTTTGTCTGTTTTACTTGTTAAATTGTCCCTTCATTGTCTTAATTTTCCTTTGCAACATTCCCCGTGCTTATAATGGCCCAGGGTCCCACTACTTTGGCTGTGCCTTGTGGTTTCTGCTCACTGCAGCAGTGATTCCTATTGTGATCTGTAAGTGATCTGTTTTTAACTCTCTGGGGCTAAAGCTCTGGGGTAGGCTGTTCCCTTAAAGCATAGGTGTTGTCACCCATGTGCACCTTGAATCAACTGCCCTGAAGGAACAGTTTAGAAATAGTCTACACACAGGGATGAGTGAGTTTTGATATTCTGATAAATCAGTTAAAGTGCCAGACTTTATCATTCACTGCAATGAGGTCAAGGAAAATGACCCCTGTTTTAATGTTTTTTGAAAACCATATTCAAAGCACATGGTTAATGTGAAACTTCGTTCAGATAAGCTAATTCTTTGTTGATTGACTGCATGGTCTGCATTCCTGAAGAAGGGCTCATGCCCGAAACGTCGATTCTCCTGCTCCTTGGATGCTGCCTGGTCTGCTGCGCTTTTCCAGCAACACATTTTCAGCTTTTCATACCAACTGCAGTACTTTGTCCAGCTACAGGGAGGTGAGAGCAAGGTCAAGATTTGGAATTGTGCTGCCTGTGTGAACTGTGCAAATGATGGCACAGGTCTACACTGCTTGTTCACACTGATCTCTGCTCAAGTTAAACATTGCCCCTTCACATCACACTAATAGGGAAATTCCTGATGTCAGCTTTAGATGAGTGTAAATACTGCCTTGTTTTGTCATTTGGTAGCTTGTAAATGTTGTATACAGTAATGATTTTGAAGAGGTTAATGTTGAAGGCTCCATTATGCTCTACCCCATATTCTGATGTTTTAAGGAGTTGGTTGGGGAAAGGCAGTTTATCTTAGTATCTTGTAAGGGCTTATATCCAAATGTCTCCCAATAGTCTTAATAGCAGTGTCTAACTTCCTAATGTACCTGATCATTACTATGCAATAAGCTACATTTTATTTGGGGCAAGAGCCTCTTCTTATTAAGACTCACAAATGACACAAAATTAAGAGACAGCGTAAGTTCTGAGGAGGCTGAAGGAGACTTGAAGGGGACTTGGACAGGCTAATTGAATGGGCTTGGACAGGGCAGTGTGAAGTTTATTAAATTTCCAGTCCAAGATAGTGACACAGTAGGACACTTCAGCCGGAGTTTGTCCACGCCACCTGTTCTTTTTCTTCTCTTTGTGTTCATTATTTCTTCTTCCCTCCCTGCTTCCAGTCGACACCCAGCCTCAGTGCAGACACGACCAGGGGTCCTCTCAGCTGTTGTAGTGGGCCCTGTGGTAGCTCCTGGGGCTTGGCATGGCAGACCCCCCATTGCAGAGAAGGAGAAACTGAGGACTGCAGATGCTGGAGAGTCAGAGTTGAGAAGTGTGGTGTTGGAAAGGCACAGTACGTCAGGCAGCACCATCGGAGCAGGCGGAAGAAGGGCTTATGCCTGAAACACCAACTCTCCTGCTCCTCAGATACTGCCGTGCTTTCCCAGCACCACACCTTTTGGACAGTCATTGCAGCCTCTTGGCATGGTATGGCAGCCTCCTGGCATGGCATCATCTCGGCCCAGCATGACGTCATCTCGGCCCAGCATATGGTCATCTTGGCCCAGCATGGCAGTCTTCCAGATGTAGGTGGTTCTCTCTCAGCCTGGCATTGCCTTAGCATGGTCTCCTGGTCTTGAGGTTGTTCCAGTGCAATCTCCCAGCCTCATGAACCTGAAAGTGAAGCCTTGTGTGGTCTGGAGCCAAGATCCCATACAGACTGGACACTGGTCTGGGTTGGAAGGCTGTTGTTATGAACTTTTATTTATTTATGCATTGCTGGATATTTTATTTAGGAGAAAGTGAGGATTGCAGATGCTGGAGAGTCAGAGTTGATAAAGTCCGGTGCTGGAAAAGGTACAGCAGGTCAGGCATCATCCAAGCAGCAAGAGAGTCAACATTTCAGGCATAACCCTTCTTCAGCACTTTTTATTTCTCTATTTTCTAAGATCTTGTAATTCACAAAGCTGTACCCAGATACCTTTGTACCTAAGATGGTGCTGTAAGTGACGATATATAAACTTTTCACTGTACTCATCGAGTCATATGTGACAATAATGTTAATTCAATTCAATGAAATTGTCCACTTTGGGAGAAAATGCTGAAAGGCAGAATATTTGTTCAATATTAGAAACCTAATGCAGGCCTAGTCAGCGACACCCATACCCTGTAAGTGACTAATAAAATGGTGAGAGGTTGGGAAGAGCTGGTATCCAAAGGGATCTGGGTGTCCTTACTCACAAGTCATTAAAATCTAGCATGCAGCTACAGCAAGCAATTAGAAAGATAAATAGTATTTTGGCCTTCACCTCAGGGGAAGTTGAGAGGAGAAGTGTTACAGCTAAGGCAAATTAGCAAATTAAGTAAAAGGATAGGTCAACAGAGGTGCAATGGCAGACAATTAAGGGAATATTTCAGAATACACAGAACACACAACTTTCACAGAGTAAGATAAACTTTGAGGGATGGATCCAACATAAGTGGTTAACTCGGAATATTAAAGTATCAAACATAAAAAATAAACTTTGAATTGTGCAAACAGAAGTTCCAGGTCAGTAGATTGGACAGAATATGAAAGTCCATAGTTCAGGATGTACAGGTCAGGATGCTTAACCATTTGGAACCTGAGTCTTTTTAAAATCTGCCTGAAGATTTTCCATCTACTGGCAATGAAGGGCCACTTCCTGTATCTGTGGCCATTTTACCCATGTCAAGAAGCCTGTTCTGCAGGGAAAACACTGAGAGAAACAACAGCTTCCCAATGGAGTCTGGTTAGGGGGTGTGGGATTTTCTTAAAGGGCTACCTTTCATTCACAATGGTTCCCCCCCTCCGCCATCTTAGTTGATGTGGCACTCAGCAACCTCTTCCACTGAATGCCTGAGCCTGTTTCCTCGTCCCAGAAACCCCACGCCCACTTACTCGTTCTTGAGGGAGCCTCAGTCATTCAGGCACACTCTCTTTTGCATCTGCTCTCTCAGCAATGGCCTCTAGTTGGCCAGCAACACTTGCGAGCAGGATGCCATCCTTAATTGGATGACTTGTAGGTATATGTCTCCCCAGTTCCCACTGTCAGTTGAGGCAAAGTGCCCTCTTTCAGCTCCAATAGTACTTCTTTAACCTCCATAGCAATCAGCCAAATCCGGGAGAGATATGGACAAACATGGCTGAGACAGTGAAGAGCAAAAAAAAAACCACGAAAGTTAGAATAGATTAGATTGCAAAAGATTGAGTGAGACAGGACTAAGAGGAGAATGAAAACAAGAAATGAGAACTTAAGACCAAAATGAGAGGGAGCGAGAGAGAGAGAGAGAGAGAAAGAGAGAGAGAAAGCGAGTTAGTGTAAGACGGAGATTTAGAAGGAGAGTTATGCATTATTTTTGAGTATGTTGCAGCAGAAACTTTCAGAGTCATATTTATACAGGGCATGTGAAGGTCACTTGATCTTCTTGGTCTCTGAACATTACAGCTGCTCCTGATATCAATCAATCGCGACTGATAAAAGGCATACGCAGCGTCATGGGAAAAAATAGAGAATGATCAATAATTTTCTTTTCTTTCCACAATGGACTGCTTTACCACAGTGATTTACATCACTTAAAAATGGACAGAACCCCCTACTTGAAGTGTAGAAACTCAGTGTGCTATATGATCCAGAAATTGGAATTTATGCATTCTAATGAGATTTCTGTAACACCAAAATTACTGATTTAATAATATACTTTAATTAATGAGTGTTACAAAGAATACACAGAAACTGTAAATCAATCCCATTAGCCAAAATTAAAATGTTAAAGTATTTGCAAACAGAATTATTCAACCTGCATGAGTTCTGATAAATCTATTCACAGCAAAGGAAATAGACGTGGGTGTATGTCTGTTGATCTGCTGCCTTTGTTCCACTTTCTGATCCCATCCAGAATCCCTGAGCTTAATTTTTCATGCCCAAAAAGCCTATTCATTCTTGAATTTTCCATCTTAACGTATCACCACTGCAACAAAATCACTTGTTCGGAACTTCAGTGTAATTTAAATTATTTCATTAAGCTTTGCTTTGAAATTACTTTTACTAAGCTAGTTAGGTGTGCTGCTCTCTTTCCAAGGACATCCTATTCAGTGGGTTTCCAAGGTAACCATTCTTTTGAGAGCTTTCCAACTTCGCATTCATTGACTGCCACATTCATGATCAATTTTTATCCTCCAGTGAAGTCAATGGCTTCATCTCTATGGGTCCTTTACCCGGCTTGAAATCAAATATTCTCACAGTGCCCTGAAATAATTGCCACTAAACATGCTGCTGACAAGGTCATTTGGGAAAAAAAAGATTGATGAGAGTCATTGATTCATTTTCCACAAATTTCTGAGAACAAGTACAATTCATAAGTAGAATGACCTCAAGAGCTCGAAGTGGTTTAATATTTGGAGTTCACTGGTCCAGATCCATGTCTAGTTTTTCAAAGCTGGATTGATTTTATTTTTCTTGATTTTTGAGATGGTTGTGCAGCATTCATATAAAATCTTCAGAAATGTGATGAATGTTACTGAAACATCTTTCTCTCTCCCTTTTTTTAAAAAATAAAGTCGAGTTCTATAGCAACCTGATCAACAAAGAACATTGTAGACTTGTTCTCACTGACAAAGACATGATTTTATCACAGCCTCTGATACAAGGCGTTTTGACATTTGAAAAGTTTGCATTTTGTGACCCATTTGTAAACCAACTGAGTAAAAAACTAAATGGAATGTTTCAGCAAAAATTGACATAATAACTTCAGGAGCAGTGATGGGCAGCCGGAGGGATTTCCCCAGAGAACTGATTAAATGGGATTTAATCAGAGATCACCAGCCTGTGGAAATAAGATATATAAACAGGGAGTAGGGAGAGAGTTATGAGTCTTTGTTGGATAAAGTAAAACAATAGAGAGTTGACAGAAAAACTTTGGTTCGTGCGAGAAGACTGAAAGCTGAAGGGACTACCAACTATGCAGATCATCATTCACTGTACTCCCATTCAATCATCCTTTAGTCCTGGTTAAACCCTTTTCACTGACAGAAAAAACAGGTAAAGTGTCTTTTCTGTCTACTTAACTGTTCTGTATCATATTTAAATTACTAATTCATAAAATGCTTTTAAATCACTTAAGAACATGATGCCCCATAATGCAGCATGGTGGCTCTGTGGCTAGCATTGCTGCCTTGCAGCACCAGAGACCTGGGTTCAATTCCACCCTCAGGCAACTGTGTGAAGTTTGCACATTCTCTCCTGGTCTATGTGGATTTCCTCTGGGTGCTATGGTTTCCTCCCACATCAAGATGTGCGGGTTAGCTATGGAAAATGCAGGGTTATAGGGTGGGTGTAGGCAAGATGGTCTTCAAAGGGTCAATGTGGATTTGATGGCCTGAATAGTCTGCTCTCACACTGTAGGGATTCTATGATTAGGGAAGTTTGCAACTTCAGAACTAAATCATACATTATAATTAAATTAGGTTAGATTACTTACAGTGTGGAAACAGGCCCTTCGGCCCAACAAGTCCACACTGACCCTCCGAAGAGTAACCCACCCAGAATCATTTCCCTCTGACTAATGCCCCTAACAGTATGGGCAATTTAGCATGGCCAATTCACCTGACCTGCACATCTTTAGACTATGGGAGGAAACCGGAGCACCCGGAGGAAACCCACGCAGACAATGTGCAAACCCCACACGGACAATCACCCAAGGCTGGAATTGAACCTGGGACCCTGGTGCTGTGAGCCACTGTGCCGCCCCTCCGCACTGAGGCTCGAAGGGCTGAATGGCCTACTCCTGCATCTATTGTCTATTGTCTATTGTCTATTGACCCTCCGAAGAGCAACCCACCCAGACCCATTAAAGCATGGCTGATTTACCTAAACTGCACATTTTTGAACTGTGGGAGGAAACCCACGCAGAGAATGTGCAAACTCCACACAGACAGTTGCCTGAGACAGGAAATGAACCCGGGTCTCTGGCGCTGTGAGGCAGCAGTGCTAACCACTGTGCCACCCATGATGCGGTGGCTCCATGCACCTTATTACTTACTAAGCTGGTGTTCCTGAGTGCTGCAATGGCGAGTCCTGACTATGGATCATAATCCCGGATCTTCCATTGATATTGACCCTTGAAGTACAACATGTTTTTTTAAATTAAATGTGGCTCAAAAATAACTGGGATGTAAATTCAGTGGCTATCTTAAAAGAAGAAAAGAGAGTAATAGAATCATAGAGTCATTGAGATGGACAGCATGGAAACAGACCCTTCGGTCCAACCCGTCCATGCCGACCAGATATCCCAACCCAATCTAGTCCCACCTGCCAGCGCCCAGCCCTCCAAACCCTTCCTATTCATATACCCATCCAAATGCCTCTTAAATGTTGCAATTGTACCAGCCTCTCCCACATCCTCTGGCAGCTCATTCAATACACGTACCACCCTCTGCGTGAAAAGGTTGCCCCTTAGGTCTCTTTTGTATCTTTCCCCTCTCACCCTAAACCTATGCCCACTAGTTCTGGACTCCCTGACCCCAGGGAAAAGATTTGTCTATTTATCCAATCCATGCCTCTCATAATTTTGTAAACCTGAGGTCACCCCTCAACCTCCGATGCTCCAGGGAAAACAGCCTCAGCCTGTTCAGCCTCTCCCTATAGCTCAGATCCTCCAACCCTGGCAACATCCTTGTAAATCTTTTCTCAACCCTTTCAAGTTTCACAACATCTTTCCGATAGGAAGGAGACCAGAATTGCACGCAATATTAAAACAATGGCCTGACCAATGTCCTGTACAGCTGCAACATGATCTCCCAACTCCTGTACTCAAAGAGAGAGACATCCTGTAATGTCATATTTGATAAAGTGTCAAGGAAGCTTCAAAGGGATGGACTTGAAAGGGAAAAACTGCACTATATACTGAACTGTAATCACCTGGGAGCTATCTCAGATGTTGAACATTGAGTCATAATGATGAAAGAAAAGACAACAGCCTGAGTGAGAGACATGTTTTATGTTTTCCCCAGTCAAGAATACACAAGAACAAGTGTGAAGAATCAGTCCACCCTGGTGTGTCTGTGCTAGTCAAGAAGGTAAGCTAGTGATCTAATGTACTCATGTGCACTAGCCTGACTTTGAGTTGGTCCACTGTGAATATCACAGTTGAAGAACCACACATCAGTCAATGCTACAATTGCAGATAAAGGATTGTGTTGTTCTATGAGCTAGAAGCCAGTGAGCCAACAAGCCCGTCAAAATGAAACAGGACAAAAGAACTTCAGTTAATCTGCAAAGCCAAGAATCCCAAACCCATGAGCTGTTCTTCACAAATAATCTATAGAGACTGATCCATTTATCTTCAATCTTTTATATTTCTTTGGACTAAGTTCTCATTTCTAATCTGTGTATATTTGTGCAACATTATTATTTCATCTCACACTTAGTAAATAATAAACTCACTGTTTTGCTAATTCAAGAAAGCCTGGCGAACTTTGTTATTTTTAATACGTAATTCATTTGGTTTGGGAGAGGGTAGTAATCCTTTTTAAAGGAACTGTGTTCCAATGAGCCAAGGAGTGGGTGAGTAAAGATGGACAGCCAAGTTACCCCTTCTCAACCCGTGGCTTGACAATTTGGGGTATCCTCTGTAGAACTCTAAAACTGAAATAATTGTTTCTCAGAATTCGAATAACTTCTTTCCCAGAAAGAATGCTCCGAGAGGAACAGAGAGTGACCAGATCCAGGTATGACACTGTGTCAGAGTCGAGAGTGTGGTGCTGGAAAAGCACAGGAGAAAGTGAGGACTGCAGATGCTGGAGAGGATCGAGAGTGTGGTGCTGAAAAAGCACAGCAGGTCAGACTGTATCTGAGGAGCAGGAGAATTGACGTTTTGGGCATAAGCGCTTCATCAGGAATGAGGCTTTTGGGTCGGGGCTGAGAGATAAATGGGAGGGAGGTGGGGTTGGTGGGAGGTAGCTGGGAAAAGGATAGGTGGATAAAGTTGAGGGAGAAGGTGATAGATCAGAGGGGGCAGTGATGGATGGGTCTGGATGTGGTGCCAAGTTGGAGGCTTGGGACTGGGATAATGTGGAGGGAGGGGAAATGAGGAAGCTGTTGAAATCCACATTTATCCCGTGTGGTTGCAGGGTCCAAGGCAGAATATGAGGTGTCCCTCCTCCAGGTGTCGGGTGGTAACAGTTTGGCAGTGGAGTGCATATCCTTGAGGGATTCTGAATCAATCCAACCCACATCCCACTCCTGGCACCTTTCCCAGTCACCACAGGAAGTGTGAAACCTGCACCCATACCACTCCCCTCACCTCCAACCAAGGCCCCAAGGCATCCTTCCACATCTGCCAGAAATGCACTTGTACTTCTACAAATGTCATCTACTGTATCCATTGCACCCGGTGTGGTCTCCTCTACAGTGGGCAGACAAGACACCTTCTTGTGGATCGTTTCAGAGTACATCTCTGGGACGCACCCACACCCATACACCACAGCCCCATGGCTAAACACTTCAAATCCCCCTCCAACTCTGTCAAGGACATAGAGGTCCTGGGCCTCCTCCACCGCCAAACAGTTACCACCTGATGCCTGGAGAAGGAACACCTTATATTCCGCCCTGGGACTCTGCAAATGTGGATTTCAACAGCTTCCTCATTTCCCTTCTCCCCACATTATCCCAGTCCCAAGACTCCAACTCAGCACCGCCCTCCGGACCTGTCCATCACTGCCCCTCTGATCTATCACCTTCTCCCTCACCTTCAACCACCTATCGCTTTTCCAGCTACCTGCCACGCTTCCCCCCCCCCCCTCCCAACCCCACCATCCAGTGGCTGAACACTTCAACTTCCCCTCCCACTCCACCAAGGACATGCAGGTCCTGGGCCTCCTCCACAGAGTTACAGAATGTCCAGGCCAATGACAGAAAGCAACCGGAAAAACCAGTGGGATTTATTTGTGGAACTGTGTGAAACTATTAAGTTGCCTGATGGGAAAATTGGCCAACTCTGGGTTATAACATAATATAAGTTAACGACTGTGGCAAAGGTAGGGGACATTGCTAACCAGCAGACATGGCACAGGCTGAATTTACATAAATTCTCTAATGTTGGCAGCCCTCATCAGAATTTGATTAAAGTGGCTCCGTACATGTTTTGAAAAACTAACTACAGTCCAAACACAGACATTCATATGCAAAACAATGTTATGGAATGACGTATGTAAAACAATGTTTCGGAAAGTTAATAGGATAACACAGATCAAAATTCAATGTACAGGCCTAACGAATGATGAACATTTAGTGATAATTTCTGACAGCTACTGATATGTTTTAAATATTACAAATCTGGAAGCATGAAAAACTTGAGAAGAGGAATTGGGAACAATTAGTATCTCTCTCTCTTACAAGTTTTAGCCAAACTGCATGCAGTACTACTGTCAATAAAGACTGATTATTGTCATGCAAGCTGTGTTGTTTTGTTTTGAGCACTGTTGGTCTTTTTGCCCTCACCAGCAGACAATAGCTGCCATCCCAGCTGTTTTAGCTATTTTAATCCAATTCAACATATTGGGGCTCAGAGAGTTTAGCAAGGTACAAGGAAAAGTGCATGAAGGAGAGTATGTGACCATTCCCCTTTACTGAGTACATCTGTGACTTTGTGTTGGCACCAGTTCTTGTAGGAGTCACTCTCATTCCTTCCCTTCCCTCCCCACCCCTATCAGCATTCCGGAGAGACCACTCCCTCCGCGACTCCCTCGTCAGGTCCACAACCCCCACCAACCCAACCTCCACTCCCGGCACCTTCCCCTGCAACCGCAAGAAGTGCAAAACTTGCGCCCACACCTCACCTCTCACCTCCCTCCAAGGCCTCAATGGATCCTTCCATATCCGTCGCAAATTCACCTGCACCTCCACACACATCATTTACTGTATCCGCTGCACAAGATGTGGTCTCCTCTACATTGGGGAGACAGGCCGCCTACTTGCAGAACGTTTCAGGGAACACCTCTGGGACACCTACACCAACCAACCCAACCGCCCTGTGGCTGAATACTTTAACTCCCCCTCCCACTCTGCCAAGGACATGCAGGTCCTTCGCATCCTCCATCGCCAGACCCTGGCCACACGACACCTGGAGGAAGAGCGCCTCATCTTCCGCCTAGGAACCCTCCAACCACACGGGATGAATGTAGATTTCTCCAGCTTCCTCATTTCCCCTCCCCCCACCTTATCTCAGTCCCAACCCTCAGATTCAACACCGCCCTCTTGACCTGCAATCTTCTTCCCGACCTCTCCACCCCCACCCCCTCTCCAGCCTATCACCCTCACCCTCACCCTCACCTCCTTCCACCTATCATATTCCCAGCGCTCCTCCCCCAAATTCCCGCCCCCCCCACCTTTTATCTCAGCCCACTTGGCACACCAGTCTCATTCCTGAAGAAGGGCTTATGCCCAAAATGTCGATTCTCCTGCTCCTCAGATGCTGCCTGGCCTGCTGCACTTTTCTAGCACCACACTCTTCAATTCTGGTCTCCAGCATCTGCAGTCCTCACTTTCTCCTCATTCTGTCTGTGAATGGGTACAGCTAGCTCCTCAGGCTCAGAGTTAATAGCAGCCCCAATGATCTCCAGGAAGCATGCTGAGGTCAGGGAGATAGAATAGCTGCAGGAAAAAGTGCTGCCAAATTCCCTAACTATGTGTTCACACAGTACATGGTCAGACAGGATCAGCCAGTGGAAGCTGAGGTGGCTTCTGCAAACTGATGGTCCTCCTGAAACCACTTTTGAGAAGTATGGAACACCCCAACAAGCTGACTCTCTATTAATAACACACGCTGAGACTGCTCTTACTGAACAGAAGACGTCCCTGGACATTATGCATTAAAAATGAAGTGCTGATGAGCAACTAAAGACTCCTTCACAGATCTGCAAATGAAAATCTAGCGGTGCTGTTAAGGTACCATGGGGAAATATTGAAGCTACTCCACAAGATTCCAACGAGTGGGCATGTGAGTATGCACAAAGCCCAAGCCCACATCAGCCAGCAATTCTACCAGGGCATGGCTCCACAAGAATGTAGTAAGTCTCAAAAACAGCGGTGCTGGAAAAGCACAGCAGGTCAGGCAGCATCCGAAGAGCAGAAGAGTCAATGTTTTGGGCATAAACAGCCTGATAAGATTCCTGATGAAGGGCCTATGCCCGAAATGTCAACTCTCCTGCTCCTCAGATGCTGCCTGACCTGTTGTGCTTTTCCAGCACCACCTGTTTCGACTCTGACTGTCCAGCATCTGCAGTCCTCACTTTCTCCAAGAATGTAGTAAGGTCTTGAAGAATCTGCCACACTGCCAGACTGTGGGAAAGCTGCGATCTGCAATAAGATGTGCACCTCTAAATCTCATGCCAATATTTAGGGAGTCTGTCAGCTTGGTGGACAGTATGGGACCCCCACTCCAAAATAAAAGGGGGCCACCAGTTGATCCTTATCATCGTGGATGTAAGTATCTGTTTACCAGTCACCGTTCCCCTGAGAAATATATCTGCCAAAAGGCAGTGATGAGGAAATTTATCCAATTCTTCATCCATGAATAGGTGTCATGAATGGTCCTTAGACCCTTGAGTCCTCGAAGTTATCATTCCAGTCTGTGTAATCATTCAAATAGTCTTGGGACAAAGGGCTGACTGACCGATAACAAGTAGCATTTACAGAGCACCATTCATATAGTAAGATGTCCTTTGTCTTCACAACGGTGTATTTCAAACAAAGTTTGGCACCAAATCATCTTTGATGTTATCAGAACAGGTGAGTAAAGAAAACTTGGTCAAAGAAGTACTTTTTTGCTTTAAAGGAGGAAAGAACAATTCTAGAGTGGGATGCAAGAGATTATAATCTAATAAACTGATTCCATGGTGATGCAGCAATGAGTAAAGTGTTGAGTGAGAGACCAGAATTGAAGGACATCAAAGATCATGAAGATTGATAGGGTTAATGCTGGTTACAAAGATAAAATGTGAGACACATGAAGGAATTGTGCCTGGGAGGTCGTCTGAGAAACAGCCTATCCTGGGATGGTGGTCATTAAATATTTATATATTCATAATGTGGAAAACCTTGAAATAAATATGTTTGCAAAAACATGGATGGCAGTCTGAGTGCCACCAGTCAGCCACATAGGCAGAAATTCAGGGAGCTAGGGTGGACACTTAGAGCTAGAACAAACAGAGTTGTTATCTCTGCTTTGTTGCCCGTGCCACATGCTAGCGAGGCATGGAATAGGGAGAGAGAGGAGTTGAACACGTGGCAACAGGGATGGTGCAGGAGGGAGGGTTTTGGATACCTGGATAAACAGGTCTCATTCTGCAGTAAGTGGGACCTCTACAAAGAGGATGGTCTACACCTGAACCAGACGGGTACCAATGTCCTGGGCAGGAAATTTGCTAATGTTATTCGGGAAGGTTTAAACTAATTCAGCAGGAGGGTGGGAACCTAAATTGTAGCTTCAGTGTTCAGGAGGTTGAGAGTAGAGAGGTCAGAAATATGGTTTCAAGGTCGCAAGAGTTCGCCGGCAAGCAGGAAGATGGTTTGAAATGTGTCTACTTCAATGTCAGGAGCGTCCGGTATAAGGTGGGGGATCTTGCAGCACGGGTTGATATCTGGGACTTTGATGTTGTTGCCATTTCTGAGACATTGGGAGAACAGGGACAAGGATGGTTGTTGCAGGTTCCGAGATTTAGATGTTTCAGTAAGAACAGAGAAGATGGTAAAAGTGGGGGAGGTGTGGCATCGCTAGTCAAGGACAGTATTACGTAGCAGAAAGGGTGTTTGAGGACTCATCTACTGAGGTAGTATGGGCTGAGGTTAGAAACAGGAAAGGAGAGGTCACCCTGTTAGGAGTTTTCCATAGGCCTCCAAATAGTTCCAGAGATGTAGAGGAAAGGATAGCAAAGATAATTCTGGATAGGAGCAAGAGTAACAGTGTAGTTGTTATGGGGTATTTAACTTTCTAAACATTAACAGGAAATACCATCGTTCCATGTACTTTAGATGGGACAGTTTTTGCCCAATGTGTGCAGAAGGGTTTCCTGACACAGTATGTAGACAAGCCAACAAGGGGTGAGGCCACATTATATTTGGTGCTGGGTAATGAACCTGGCCAGGTGTTAGATTTGGAGATAGGTGAGCACTTTGGTGATAGTAACCACAATTTGGTTATGTTTACGTCTGTGATGGAAAGGGATAGATGTATAATGCAGAGCAAGATTTATTGTTGGGGCAAAGGCAATTATGATGTGATTAGGCATGATTTAGGATGCACAGGATGGGGAAGGAAACTGCAAGGTATGGACACAACTGAAATGTGGAGTTTATTCAAGGAACAGCTACTGCATGTTGTTGATAAGTATGTACCTGTCAGGCAGGGAGGAAGTTGTCGAGTGTGGGAGCCATCATTTACTAAAGAAGTTGAATCTCTTGTCAAGCGGAAGACAAAGGCTTATGTTAGGATTAGATGTGATGGCTCAGTTAGGGCACCGAAAGTTACAAGCTCGCCTGTGAAGACCTAAAGAGAGAACTAAGAAGAGCCAGGAGGGGACATGAGAAGTCATTGGCAGATAGGATCAAGGAAAACTCAAAGGCTTTCTATCAGTATATCAGGAATAAAAAAATGAATAAAGATTAGGGCCACTCAAGGATAGTAGTGGGAAGTTGTCCTTGGATTATGAGGAAATAGAGGAAGTGCTAAATTAATATTTTTCCTCAGTATTCACACTGGAACAAGACAATGTTGTTGAGGAGAATACTGAGATACAGGCTACTAGGCTAGATAGGATTGAGGTTCACAGGGAAGAGGTGTCAGCAATTCTGGAAAGTGTGAAAATAGATAGATCCTCTGGGCCAGATGTGGTTTATCCTCGGATTCTCTGGGAAACCAGGGAGGAGATTATAGAGCCTTTTGCTTTGATCTTTATGTCATAATTGTCTGCAGGAATAGTGCCAGAAGACTGGAGGATAAGAAATGTACCCTTGTTCAAGAAGGGGAGTAGAGACAACACTGGTAGACCAGTGTTTCTTACTTTGGTTGTGGGTGAAGTGTTGGAAAAGGTTATAAGAAATAGGATTTATAACCATCTAGAGAGGAATAAGTTTATTAGGGATAGTCAGCACAGTTTGAAGGGTAGGTCATGTCTCACAAACCTTATTGAGTTTTTTGAGATGATGACCAAACAGATGGTTGAGGCTAAAATGGTTGATGTGGTGTATATGGATTTCAGTAAGGCATTTGATAAGATTCGCCATGGTAGGCTATTGCACAAAATATGGAGGCATGGTTTTGAGGTGATAGATCAGTTTGGATCAGAAATTGGCTAGCTGAAAGAAAACAGAATGCGGTGGTTGATGGGAAATATTAATCCTGGAGTTCAGTTGCTAGTGGTGGACTGCAAAGATCTGTTTTGGGGCCACTGCTGTTTATAAATGACCTTAGATGAGGGCGTAGAAGGACGGGTTAGTAAAATTTGCAAATGACATTAAGGTTAGTGAAGTTGTGGATACACCTGAAGGATGTTGCAGGTTATAGAGGGACATAGATAAGCTGAAGAACTGGGCTGAGAGGTGGCAAATGGAGTTTAATATGGAAAAGTGTGAGGTGACTCACTTTGGAAGGAGCAACCGGAATGCAGAGTACTGGGCTATGGTAAGATTCTTGGTAGTATAGATAAGCAGAGAGATCTCGGTGTCCACGTTCTTTGATTCCTGAAAGTTGCCATCCAGCTTGATAGGATTATTAAGAAGGCATACGGTGTGTTAGCTTTTATTGGAAGAAGGATTGAGTTTTAGAGCCATGAGGTCATGCTGCAGCTATACAAAACTCTGATGCGGCCGCACTTGGAGTATTGCGTACAGTTCTGGTCACCGCATTATAGGAAGGATGTGGAAGCTTTGGAAAGAATTCAGAGGAGATTTAATAATATATTGCCTGGTATGGAGGGAAGGTCTTATGAGGAAAGGCTGAGGAAAATGAAGCTGTTTTCATTGAGAGAAGAAGATTGAGAGGTATTGAGACATGTAAGATAATCAGAGGATTAGATAGGGTGGACAGTAAGAGATTTTTCCTCGGATGGTGATGGCTAGCATGAGGGGACATAGTGAGGGGACATAGCTTTAAATTGAGGGTGAGAGTTATAGACAGAATGTCAGAGGCAGTTTCTTTAATCAGAGAGTAGTAGGGGTGTGGAACGCATTGCCTGCAACAGTAGTAGACCCGCCAACTTTAAGGGCATTTAAATGATCATTGGATAAACATATGATTGAAAATGGAATAGTGTAGTGCAGATGGGCTTCAGATTGGTTCCACAGGTTGGTGCAACATCGAGGGCCAAAAGGCCTGTATTGTGCTGTAATGTTCTACATTCTAAACTGCTGAATATTGAAAAATCTTATGATGCAGGATGAATTGAAATACTTCCTCACCCAACTTCCATGGGTGACATAGTGAAGATGTTTGCCCTTAAAGACTCTGCTTCAGTGACCTGCTTTGCTCATGGTGCTGAAGGCCCTGATTTGGCTTGGAATGAGCCTGAGGTGTAAACACATATAGAGGACACTCGATTATCCGTAGCACATGGGCGGGCAGTATTTGTACGGTAAATCGAATTCCGCATAATCGAATGCCAGATAGCATAGTTTAGCTGAGCATCGAGACCTTGCGATCTTACTGGATAATCTGATATTCGGATAATCGGATTCCAGATAATCAAGGTTCCTCTGTAAGGATTTGGTGACCTTTGCTGACACTGACCGTATTATCCCGAACGAGTGGTATCTGCAGACCATTTTCTAACCAGCTAGCACAATTCCATCTCTGCCTCCCTGATGTGGCAGAAGCCAGGAATACAATTATATTCAGATATTTTTAGATGCATGCCTCGGTCTGCATGCAAGGACATGGAGGGAAGGACAGATAAGGTCAATCCAGCTCTAGTACAAAGGAACTTTACAATCCTCCTTTTATCCTCAATGGAGAAGAACACCCACAGGAACTCAGATTTATGAGTGTAAGAAGTTACTGGAAAACACTCCATCATCTGAAGTTTAGTAATGAAAAATCCAAGGATAAATAACTGCATTATTTTGTAAATTAGTCATGATGAAAACGAAAATTATCACTCTACTAGCAATTTTCTTCAAAATGTTTAAACAATTAAATATTGGGCTTATTGCCATCAGTAGATAATACGTCTGGCAGCAAATTTAACTGATTAATGTTGGTAGTTAATGTGCTTATCACAGAAAATATATTTTTCTTTTGTTTGCCAATCTAGCTGATCTTTAATTAAGTACAAAGATTTCTGAAGTACACTGGATTATTTTAAAAGGCCATCTTGGCTCTATGTAGCTCAAATATAACTCATGACAGTTTTGCCTTGTCTTAAAGAGATTATTATGACAGATCTATTCATTATTCAAATCATTTGCATAAATTACCTGAAGGCAATTGAAATGCTATCAGCATTTTCTAATAAATAAAAATAAGCACAATTCTATGAGAAGACTATTGAAACACTTAAAAATTCAAACAAAGTAAAATTTTATGTAACAGCTTATTTCATGATGTGAATTAAACAAAACATTGAAGTCACATACAGAGATATCTGCTGACATGGAGCACCAGTTACTAAAAGGAAATCGGCAAAATAATTGCATTTATTTGAATGGTGGCACAGGTATTTTTTTTCAGGCCATTACTTTTAGGCCCTTTATTTAATCCTAAACGCTGAGAGTATCAAAGTGGATAATTCTTTCCATTAGACTATGTCCATGTTTCATTCATACCCATAGTTTTGAATCTTGTTGAGCAGTGGTTCAGCACATTAAGTTATTTTTGATTTACCCATAAGTCATTTCAAAGCAATAATAGTTTAATGAGATAACAACAACAAAAATGCTGAAAGTGCACAGCAGGACAGGGTGCAACTGTGTAGAGAAAATTGGAGTAAACAAGGTGGATTTTACCACAGGCCTCAGGATATCCACATCAGGATTTGACGGTGGGGGGTCTTAAAAGTACACTTTTTACAAGAAGGACCGGTGCAAGAATGTTCCCAGGGGCAGCCTCCTACCTGTCTGCCTCCGTGATCTCCACCTGATAAACGCCAGTTTACTGACTCCCAATGCTGTGGCACCAAACTGAGGCTTGGCAGCTCTGATGCCCCATTGGCAGAGTTGGGTAAAGTTGACATAGGTCAGAGATGAAGAGGATATCTCAAATAGAAGCTATCCTCACAGAGGAAAAGTAGGAAACATTGAAAGCAGCCAAGTAGGCAAGGCCCCCACAAGCAAAGGAAAGGACCTCTTGATGGCTCAGAGGCCCCTCTTTGAATGATGAAGACTCTAGTTCCATTCGCCTCCCCAGTAAGAACTGCAGAGTGAAGCTGCTTCCATGGAGCTGGCAGTAAACACAAGTGACTCTGCTACTGATAAATGGCTGATGAACCACCAATTGCCTCTACTTTGAGTTTCATATCATAATCATTGGGGGCTAAAGCGGTGCAGGAGCAATTTCCCTGCCTCTGAGCCAGGAGGCCTAGATTCAAGCCCCACCTGACCCAGAATGTGTCATAACATCTCTGAAGAGTCATAGAGTCGTGGAATGAGAGCATTCTTCTGGCGCAGTGGTTGTGTCCCAGACCCTTGAGCCAGGAGACCTAGGTTCAAGTTGCAAATGTTAAAACAAACTAATGAATTAAAGTAATTTGGCAAAAGGATATCTTCCAAATATCAACGTTCAACTTATTTGAACATGGGAAAAGAACTTAAGTGTGGGGGTTAGTTCTAGCAAAGAAATGTGGTAATTTCATGAATGAAGCACTTGTTGCTTCATGGAGGGTTTGGGTGAAGATTGTTGTGAATTTAGCATGAAAATTGGAAACCATGTACAGCAGGAGAATTTTGCTGCTATTTCTGTTAATTGAATTACTGCATTCAGCATTCATCTAAAGTCAATTTTTTTTCTAGCTTCATTATATAAAATTTGTTTTAATGTAATATTTGCATTTTCCCTTGTTCATTTCTATACTCGAATGGTTTGCAACATATTCAATGTTAACTATGCTTTTGAAATAAAAACGCAAGATTGTAAGCCTAAAAGAAAATATAGCAGACCTATTGCCCATCTTCAGCAGTTATGTTCATGCCTGGGTGCCGTTGGAAAGGGCATCAGTTTTGTAGGTGCCTTTAGAGAGAGGTGGGTATGCAAGGGGTAGACTGCTTTATTTCCCCATCTGACTCCATTTTGTTGTAGCCCCATCCCCTCTCCCATTGACCCCCTCACCTTCTAATGGGCTTTGCATGTGAATATCCAATTGACTATCGGAGTGACAAACTGGTGGAAGTTAATAATTAAAAAGAAAAAAGTGTCACAGTAATGTGGCCATGAAAAAAGAACCGCTTGGCTGCGTGTAATAGCACTTTTGGATATGAGAGAAGAGAATTAAGCAGACCCAAATAAAAAAAAGATAAAGCAGACCCACCTCCAATAACTCCATTTTGATTTAGTCCTTGCCCTCTCTCCCTATCACTCCCTTGCCATTGATGGTTTGCATTGCCCTTAATGGGCTTGGCATGTAAAATATTCAATTAGATACACTAGTGATGTACAGGCAGTGGTTAATAGAGGGAAAGAAACATTCAACTGTATGTGATCAAATTTCTGGATATAGAAAGAAAAATAAAGCAGACCCATCATCTTCTAACTCCATTTTGATTTAGTCCCTTCCCTCTCTCCCAACCTCTCCCTCACCTTTGATGCTTCACATTGCCTTGAATGAGCCTTGTTTGTAAAACATTCTTTCAGAAACATGGGTGATTTACTGATTATGGGTACTAGATGGAAAAATGGCACATGACAACAACAACTATGTCCATATCTTGAATTAGATTTAACAGTGCAACTCTTGATGCTTTTCAATAATTAATTGCAGGTATTACGTCTGTACTCCAGCTGATCATTGTTAAAAAAAATTTGTTGCAACTACCACTCATACAGAATGAGCTGGTTCAAGGAGACCAACCCTAACCTTCTCAGGATAATAAGGGGTGCATTGTAAATAGGACTTTGCCAGTCCCTCAATTTTTTTTTAAGGTGACGGTGGATGAGAAAGAATTTATTCTACGTTCCTAAATAATTGCATCCAAGTTCATCAGGCCTTTCTGGAAATGGGCTGCGGCCTTTGTATATTTTTTCCAGGTGGGTAAGTTAAACAAACACGCTTTTAACTATCGGTAACAAAAGAAAATTCTCCTTTAGCATTTAGGCAATAAAAAGCCGAGGCAGCAAAGAAATTTAACATAAACATAACTTCAGCAAAAATAAACCAGAAGATTGCATTTGCGATTTTTCAAGGTAAAACCCCTCAGATTTATTCCAGTCACAGATAAGGCCAAGAAACATGATAAAACTGTGGCAACTAATACTGCTTAATATTAGTTTGGAAGAAAAATAATTTGAAGAACTTCTCTTTCAGAGATCCAGCACTAAAGAAAACACTACCAAAACAGGAACCAGGTCAAGGATTGATTTGTCTTCTTGATTAAATTTACCTAATTTGGCAAATTTAATCTCGTGTTTGCTGAGTATAAACTGCTGAGTAAAAATCCAAAAATGATCATAGTAGGCCAGTTGTTCATCTAGCTTGCTCACTATAATCATCTCTATCATTTTATCCTCCACTCCCTATTGTTTGTTTATAGGGGTAGGTTTGCCAGTAGGAATTAGTGTTCAAGGACAGAACATTCTGGGTAATTACAGGCATATAAACCGCAATTTTGGACTATTTAATTTAATGGATGGAAAATGTCAGACAGCATGCCCGCACTTTTCTTCAATCACATTTCATAAACATTGACCTGTACTAAAGGTGCTGGATCATGGAAGTACCCCTCATATCTCTGAACACCATGTTTCCCAAGCATTTAATTCCCTTTAAAATCATTCACTGGAATTTACAACGGTAGGCAATTTGGGCAAACAACTGGATTGTACTGGGTTCATTGATTTAGTTCTTATTTAATTATTATTGATCCCTTTGTTCAAGATTTTTCTACTTTCAGTTTCTTTTATTAATCTCTATCACATCACTTGTTAATTGTTTTTGCCTCCATGGCATCTAACCCAATTATTTTTTGTCATAGCTACCTATTACCATCAGAAAATATCTTTTCTAAGGTGGGCATACAAAATTAAAGGCATTGCTCTGAAGGGGGTCATTTTTCTGGGACATACTCCCCTTCTACCACTATAATTTCGGTATGTGCTTAATTTTACATTCAACACCCCTTGTGATGAAACCCAACACCTGAAGTCAACATTCCTTATTCAAAGCTGTATTGAAATACAGCTGAAAGGAATAGCTGAAGCAGGAACTTTTGTATTTAAATGGCTAACAGGAGAACCATTTAAAGCACAGGAAGTTACACAGTTATAAGAAACAAACAGAGCATTGAAATTAATTTTAGGCGAGCCAAATAGAGGTTGCATTGAAATTATGTGGCCTCCTTCTACCCTTCAAACAACGATGCCTACAAACTTCTTTGGCTAAAGGTATTGCTCACTGTACATATCTTCTCCAGTTCTATTTCCAAGTGTTGTGCCATGGAATTGCTTTAGATTGGTTCTTTCTGACAGACAAAGTATTGCAATTGGGTTTACCATTCTCTTCTACAAGATGGCTGTACAGGGGGTTCTTACTGCTCACCTTCAAGGATTTGCAGACTGGTCATCAAACTCCTTGGCCTTGTTATTACTGTTCCTTCCATAGCCAACAAGTCCTGGCATGGACCTCGACCAAAGAGCTTCTGGTGCTCAATAGGGAAGCTACCACTGCATCAGAAGACCCCCTGGAACCTGTATACCAAACAAGAAAACATGGTGACTCATCACTCAATATACTGAAAGGTTCTGAACTCCACCAACATGTCTCTCTTTTGTTTAGTTGAAATGGATACCTCTAATAAAGGAAATCGGAAGATGTACCCTATTGTGCCCAATAATACACTGTCAAAGATGGATATGAGCCCAAACTGCAAAACTTTTCTAAACCTCTATTTGAATGCACTGTGGCTATTCCAGATTAAGTTCTGATAGCTTTCTGAAAGGATGGATTGGGCTTCCAACAGCATTGTCAGTATTGTCCATTTATAACACTAATGCCATTTCTCTGCATACTTTCTGGAAAGAACCCAGTGTTTTTCAAAGCTTTTCATCTTGGCTCATATTGTAAGCAATGTATTCAAAGCAGGTCTGCACAAAATTGATATTGACACTGATACATGGTGTTGAAAATGTTTGATCATCGCATTCTATCAGCAATGAGTCAGAAAATAATTTGTGGAGTTTATTCCCAAAATTGGGGTAGGGCTAAACAAGCATATTGGTTATCTTTAGGAAAGGCTATGGATCGTGGTTAGAAAATGTGATCTGCCTCATTCTCTTACTTCAGCACCATGATTATTCAAAACATTTAGAGTTCCTGATGATGAGTAAAGGTGATAATGAATCTGCCAGTGCAAATGTTGTTACCATCTACCTAAGGTTACGTGCCGACTAACACCGTGTTTGAACAAACTAAGCTGAAGCTGCAGTCCATGCAAACACATACCTGACCTGTATGATATCATTCAGTAGTGAGCTCTGAAAAGATCAATGGATCGTTTCTTTTAAGCTCAAAGCAAGGGAGCATTGACTCAACTTTCTGATCAGCAAAGGGAAAAAAAAACAAGCAATTTCATCACTTGCATCCAATCAAAAAGCTCATACCTTGAAAAGCAGTTTGATCTGACAACTAACAGTCTGCTGTTATTCCTGAGATGTCTGAACTTGAATGATGAAGATGTCAAATTAACTCTTTAGATGAGTGTATGGAAAGTTTCCAGCCTTGTCGGCTGCACTCCAAAAGCGTGTTATTTCAAATAAACCTGTTGGACTATAACCTGGTGTCATGTAACTTCTGACTTTGTCCTCCCCAGTCCAACACTGGCACCTCCACATTATGTCAATGGACAGTCTATATGATGAATATTGCATTCGTACATCACAGTTAAAGGATCTGGATGTAAGTTTGCTCACTGAGCTGGAAAGTTTGTTTTCAGACGTTTCATTACCATACTAGGTAACATCATCAGTCAGCCTCCAGTGAAGCACTGGTGGTGTAGCTCATTTTTTATTTACGTGTTTAAGTTTCCTTGGGTTGGTGACATCACTTCATGTGCTGATATCATTTCCTGTGGTGATGTCATTTCATGTTATTTTTCTCAGGGGTGGTAAATGGGATCAAAGTTAATGTGTTTCTTGATAAAGTTCCGGTTAGAATGCCATGCTTCCAGGAATTCTCGCGCATGTCTCTGTTTGGCTTGTCCTAGGATGGATATGTTGTCCCAGTGGTGTCCTTCTTCATCTGTATGTAAAGATGTGAGAGTGGGTCATGTCTTTTTGTGACTAGTTGATGTTCATGTATCCTGGCGGTTAGTTTTCTGCCTGTTTGTCCAATATAGAGTTTGTTACAGTTCTTGCAAGGTATTTTGTAAATGACATATGTTTTGCTTGTTGTCAGTATCGGGTGCTTCAAGTTCATTAGCTGCTGTTTTAGTGTGTTGGTGAGTTTCTGGTCTACCATGATGCCATGAGGTCTGAGAAAAGTCTGGTAGTCATTTCCAAGATGTATTTGATGTAGGGGAGAGTGCCTCGGGTTTCTGGACGTGTTTTGTCTGCTTGTTTGGTCTGTTGCTGAGAAATCATTGGGTGCTCATTGGGTACCTGTTCTGCACATATTTTCTCCCATTCTGTTTCCAAGGATTGTCCTTGAGAAAATCACTGTATAGGTGATTTTCATAGTTCCTCTGTGCTGCAGTGTGTGGTGGCTCATCGAAATAGTGTTCTAATGCAGCTTTGTTTGTGGATGTTGGGGTGATTGCTTCTGTAGTTGAGTATATGATCCATATGTATTGTTTTCCTGTAGACACTGGTTTGAAGTTCCCCATTGGCTGTTCAATCTACTGCGACATCTAGGAATGGCAATTTGTTGTTGTTTTCCTCCTCTTTAATGAACTTCATGCCAGTAAGGGTATTGTTGATGGTCTTGAAAGTTTCCTCTAGTTTGTTTCGTTTAGTGATGACAAAGATGTCGTCCACACAGCAGACCCAAAGTTTTGGTTGGATGGTTGGCAGAGCTGTTTGCTTGAGTCTCTACATTACTGCCTCTGTTAAGAACCCTGATATTGGAAATCCCATGGGAGTTCCATTGGTTTGTCTGTAGGTTTTGTTGTTGAAGGTGAAGTGGATGGTAAGGCATAGGCTTGACCATTTACCATCCTTTGAGAAAAAGAATAAGAAATGACATCACCACAGGAAATGACATCAACGCATGAAATGATGTCACCATCCTAAGGAAACCTAAACACATAAATAAAAAGTGGGCCTCACCACCAGTGCTTCACCAAAGGCTCACTGATGATGTTGCCTACTATAGTGATGAAACTTCTGAAAACAAACTTTTCAGCTCAGTGAGCAAACCTACATCCAGAACCTCAACCTGAGCTACAAATCTTCTCAAAACTCACTAATAGTTAAAGGATGTTGATAAGAATAAATCATTTCCTAATAAAAGGAATAACATATTTCACAAGTGAAAATTTGAGAAACCCATACGTACTGGTACTATGTCCCTGATTCATAACCACATCAAATGCATATGCTAAGAGTATGTTCTCCTTGATGAGACAGTGTTGGGGAATAGCTGTATTGTTGAGCTCATAAAGGCTGAACTGCAAGTAAAATTAATTACTGAATGACATGTCATGAATTTACAGCTTATTGTGGTCTGCTAAAAACTGTTGCATTGAAAGAAAAGTGCCTTTAACAAGTGATTTCACTGAGACTCAACATTTCAAAAGGATTACAATGAAGTTTATAATAAGTATAACCAAACCCCCAGAGCACCAATTACTGCAAGGTTTCACATTTACATCAAAATTGTATTGGGATCAGCAATTGAATGAACTGCATGCATCATACAAAATGATATATCAACATAAATTATGTACATAAGCAGGTCATTTTTTTCCCTCATTTTTTAATGGAATGTGGACATCATGCCTATCTGAAATTGCCCTCAAACTAAATCAATTGCTAGGCCACTTCAAAGGGCAATTAAGAGTCAACCATATTGCTGTGGAGCTGAAGTCACATGTACACCAGACCAGGTAAGGATACAAGATTCCCTTTCATTAAGTGCATTGAAGAAACAGATTTCTTTCAAATTTATATAATCCCATGTTTGATTAATTGACAAGAAACATGCACTCTGGTGGGTGCACAGATCTTGTTCCTAATATAAATCTCTTCCTTATTTGACTCCAGCTAATAGAGATCAAGGTTATTGTGTTTACACAGTCTATTACCTCCTGCCATGTTACCTACACAAGAACTTTTACAACACAACCTCCTTTCAACAGTGAATTACAGCCCTACAGAGGTTTGCCAGTTTTTGTGCCATTCCTTCTCAGTCCATAATTATTCTTGCTCTGCTCGATGAATGTGCGTTTATGTGAGACAAGATATTCAAATAAGAGAAATAGCCTTGCGTTACAAAGCCAGGCAGCCTGTAAGCTGACAATGCAGTTGCATCAGTGGCAGCTCCACTCCAGTCTCCTTCAGTGTCGCTGGGATTTTATACTGAAGCCAAATTGACAAACTATCTACTAATACAGCAACAATGAGCTCAACTAGTGCAGGTAAATTCACGTAACAAAGAAACATTTCTTTTTAAACCTTGCTGCTAAATAGATATTAAAACTGTTCACTGCTTCACTTCCCCAATCCTAAGATGAGTAAACATTAGGCTTCCCATCGAAATGTTGATATTTATAACAGTGGCTTAAATGTCCACCCTCTCTAGTGTAATTATTTCTGTCAGATATGTCAGCTTTATTTTATTTTTTCAAAGTATAGGAATATCACTGGTCAAGCTGGCATTTATTTCCCATCACTAATTGTCCTTGAGAAGGTGGTGGTGAACCCCTTTCTTAAACCACTGCAGTTCATATAGTGTGGGTACACCCACACTGAGGGAGTTCAGGATGTTGACCCAGCAACAAAGAAGGAATTGTGGCATATTCCAAATCAGTGTGGTTTGTGGATTGTCTTCCCATGTAACTGCTGCCTTTGTCCTTCTGGGTGGTAGAGGCTGTGGGTTTGCAGGGTGCTGTCTAGAGAGTCTTAGTAAGTTGTTATAGCGCAACTTGTGGATGGTACACAATGCTACCACTGTGTCCGTGGTGGAAGGCATGAATTTTGATGGTGTTGGATGGGTGCCAATCAAGCTGACTGCTTTGTCCTGGATGGTATCAAACTTAACTGTAGCTTTAGCCATCCAGGAAAGCGGGGAGTTTTCCATCAAATTCCATCTCACTTGCTTCCTGCAGGTATTGGACGGAATTTAGGGTAACAGGGAGGTGAGTTACTCATAGCAGAGTCCATGGCCTTGGCCTGCTTTAGTAACCACAATATTTAAAAAGCTGAGCCAATTCAGTTTCTTCCCAGTTGTAACACTGACCATGTTGATAGTGGGGGAATTCAGCAATGGTAATGCTATTCTGTATCAAGGACCAATGTTTGCATTCTCTGGTTGGAGTTGGTCATTGCTTAGCACTTCTGTGATGTGAAAGTGCCTTGCCATTCATCAGCGAAAGCCTAATGTTACCCAGGTCTTTCTACAATGTTTTTTGTGCACTGATTAAGGGACAATGCCCCATAAATCAAAGGCAGCTATCTGTATGGACAGCTGCCTGTGATTGAAAGTGAAAGATTACTTACAGATTGTAAAAGTCACAGAAAATACTGTTTGAAACTGCTAATTAGATAAAAGAGAATAACAGGAAGTATTCTGTATTCAAAACTCAGAAATGAAACATATTTTGTCTGCACGTTGACTAAAATAAAAACCGAATGAACTGTGGATGCTAGAAATCAGAAACGAAAACAGAAATTACCGGAAAACCTCACCAGGTCTGGCAGCACCTGTGGAGAGAAAGCAGAGTTAACATTTTGGGTCCAGTGACTCTTCTTCAGAACTGACTGAAATAACTGCTGTTTTGAATCAAGGTGATGTATTTGGGTTATTTAAAACTTAAATTTATCATTTCATTTTAATAGTCTCCTTAACAAGGTGAGGATCGTCCCAGTTAAGAGAAGGCCCTGGCACCACCGTTAAAAGAGGTTGTGCAGCAGAAAGGAAAGGTGAGGCTATAAACTTGTGAATTTACTTGACTAAAGTCAATTTAGGATTTTCAAGAAGCAGTGAGCTAACCAATAACAGGTACAGTTAGGAAGATTTTCTTTCAAAGGATGTTGTTGTATTCAGCAGGCAGTCATGATGTGGAGGTGCCAATGTTGGACTGGGGTGGACAAAGTCAGAAGCTACAAGACAACTGGTTATAGTCTAACAAGTTTATTTAAATCACAGGCTTTCAGGGCACATGATGAAGGGGTTGCACTCCAAAATCTTGTGTGATATCAAATAAACCTGTTGGACTATAATTTGGTGTTGTATGACTTCTGGCTTTAGCAGGCAGTCTGTAGCCCTTCATATGAGCTGCAGACATAAAGGGCATTAGGGAGAATAATGGACAAGGCTGGCTGTCAGAAGTGGTTCAAGTCAGAGATGACTGACTCCAAGATTTAATAAGTCCTCCCTGTAGGACAATATACCCATGAGCTGTGAATTGAGCTAGCTAACTCATGTGATGTACATGATCAGAAACCAGAGTGATATGAGTTGATTCACATGGGTGACCCATGGTTGTTTCATTGGCAAGACAGAATGCCTACTTGCAGCAGTTGTACTCAGTTGTACACGGTCAAAGGCATGGGCTGACTAACACATGTGGGCTCTGAGACATGGGCAGCACAATGTATGCTCATGGTTGAAGGTGAAGCACATTCACAATGGTCGGGAGAGCAGAGAAGAGCTGGAGTTACTTGGGCATTCATAGCTGCAGTGACTCTAATGGAAAGGTTATGGGTTGCTGCTAAGCAGCTTGTTGCTGAGGGTAAGGTGGATGTGCAGAACATTGAGAGTGACCGCATTAACAGATGAGGGTGTCAAACTTTCGATGTGTTCAAGGATTAGTAGGTGAGATGGCTCTGCAATACCTGGACCTATTGTCAGGTATTTAGCAACTCCAGGAAAACAGGGAAGAGTAAGCAATCCTTCAAAAGGTGGGTAAGGGATGCCTGAAGTTTAGAGAGATCTTGTCAAGGCATTTTTTGCATTAATAATGAATCCTGAGTCCTTTTGACAGCATCCTGACAGCTGTATGAATGACAGACACACCCCCTACACAGACACCGGTGACCACACTCATTGCATTCCACTATGCCCTGACATTTATAGAACCTGCTAAGGGTCTGAAAGGTAGAGAATATCTGTTGCCACGATCAGATTGAGCACAGCAAGAAAGACAGCTGCTGACCTCCACATCAACTGCAGACACCAGGCAAGCACAGCAGAAGAGCACCAGAAGCCTTTATATAAATCCACCTCGTTTCACTTAGGTCTCGCTGGATGATAGTTTTGTGATGAGTGCCAAAGTGTTAGATGCATGTAGAACATTAAAGGTCTTGTAATGCATCTTTTAACAGCTCATCTGCTCATTTCTGCACTACTCAGTTGTTAGCAGATGGTGAACACTTGAGATAGAGGGCACGAATGAGGCACAGAATAAGGGCAATGAAGAAGCTAGGTTACGGATTGTTGTTACGATGGAACCACAGAGATGGCAATGGCATTTAGTGAAAGGTCATCAACATGAAGACTGAGGGGCACTTAACAGTCTCTCAAAAGGAAGCTGTTCGTATGAGTGAGTTGAATCACTCTCTGGTGTACATGTTAATGCTCGGTAACATCACAGCTGCAATGTATTTCCAGGGAAAGCTTGGCAAGTGTTGATATCCAAAGGGAATTGGGCGTTCTTGTCTTTACTTCATTGAAAACTAACATGCAAGTACAGCAAGCAATGAGGAAAGCAAGTGATATTTTGATTTTTATCACAAGAAGATTTGCCCTGTTTTTGGGTACCGGAGTAAAGAAGTCTTCCTTCCATTCCATAGGATCTTGATGAGATTGCACCAAGATAATTGTCCCTTTACCAAAGGAAAAATATAATTTGCATGAGCAAGTACAGCAGACAGATTCCTGGGATATTCCTTTGAGAAGACTGAATCTATATTCTCTTGAGTTTAAAAGAATTGAGAGGTAATCTCATTGAAACTGAAATAAAAATGGATGCTCCCCCCAGGCTGGGGGCTAGTGATTGTGGCAGTGGGTGGTGCACTTGAATAAAAAGACACAGTCAAAAGGAACTTTTCACTCAGAGGGTGATAAATATTTGAAATTCTCTACTGCAGAGAGCTGCGGAAGTTCTGTTGTTGAGTATACTTAAGATAGAAATCAACAGACTCCTCGATACTACCAACATGATGTGGGGCTAGTGCAGGAAAATGGTGTTGAGGTAGATGATCAGCCTTAAGGTAGGATTGCAGAGCAGACTCCATGGGCTGAATGGCCTCATCCTGCTCCTGTGTTCCTACAAGCTCAGGGTAGTTGTTTGTTTCCACTGCTACTCCCCTTCTGGAGGTTGTGAAAAGTGCAGCATACTAAAATGTTATCTGGCATGGGGCACCTTGGAGAGCCCTCCAGATTATCCAGAGTCATTTTCAGAAGGCCTATTGGTGAGCCCTTTTGTTGAATGACTGTAATTCAAAGTGTCCCCTCCCTCTGTGTCAGGCAAATAATTCGGGGGAATTCCTTGTTACCCAACATCCCATCCATTAAGGTGGTCTGAAGAATTACCGTACCTGGGGCTATGAAGGTCTTTCCCCCACGCTAGGGGAGTTCAAAAATTAGACGGCATTGTTTTAAGCTGAGTGGGGAAAGATTTAGAAGGGAGCTGAGGGACAACTTTATCACAGAGAGGGTGGTGTGCATGTGGAATGAACCCACCAGAGGAAGTTATAGAAGTAGGTACAGTTATGACATTTAAAAGATATTTGGTCAGGTCCATGGACAGAAAAGGTTTAGAGGGGTATGGGCCAAATGCAGGTAATTGGGACAGGTTTAGTTTGAGAAACCTGGTTGGCAAAGACGGATTGGACAAGGATGACTCAACAATGTGTGATTCATGCAGTTTCCTGGGAATCATACCCAAACCTGCAGGATCCTTTAGTGATGGTGGTCGACTCATTGAACATTCTGTGAGTGGAATGGTCTCCTGTTCACAAAGGGTCCTGCTTGAATTGTGGGGACCACATGCTTGCGGTTAGTCACCCCTCTGAATGTCAGAGAATTCAGCAATGGTTTCAAGTCCCCTAGGCCTGACAGAGCTGGATATTGTGATACCTGATGTATCACTCTGTGACATCTTTTGTCTGCCTGATACAACTACTCCTCAAATACCTCCAGACCATCACTGGATTGAGCCGCAAGTGTACAAGTTGAGGGCCACATCACCTTTATCACCATATCTTGGGCGGCACGATGGCACAGTGGTTAGCACTGCTGCCTCACAGTACCAGAGACCCAGGTTCAATTGCTGCCTCAGGCAACCGTCTGTGTGGAGTTTGCACATTCTCCCTATGTCTGCGTGGGTTTCCTCCGAGTGCTCCGACTTCCTCCCACAGTCCAAAAAAAATGCAGGTTAGGTGAATTGGCCATGCTAAATTGCCCGTAGTGTTAGGTGTAGAGAATGGGTCTGGGTGGTTTGATGTGGATTTGTTGGGTGAAGGGCCTGTTTCCACACTGTAAGTAATCTAATCTAATCAAATATCTCCTTGGTCTCAACTCTTCCTACAAAATCCCACACAGGGTGTGGACAGACATAGCTTTCAGAGTCACTGGCGTCACACTGACATCTCCATAGTATGAAATATTATTTTCTCATCAAGACAACTTGAACCTATCTCCATAGTACAAAAACCTCAGTCTATACATCCTTTCAGCTGTGTGTGTCTTCCACAAAACTACAATTAACATAATTACCATCCTGCACTCTCATGCGGCTAGTGCTGCTCTGGTTGTTGCAGAGGGCCATATCACTGAGCAGGTGTTTCTGCCTCTCTCTCTTTCTTCTTGGCACTGGGGAAGTCAGAGTATATACTCCCCCATTGAGAATCCAAGCCTCAATGCTCAAAGATTCTCGACCCATAAATATTGCCTGCGCTCACTGCAGTGGACCTAGCAGGCACCCTTCCAAAGAGCACAGTCTGATATGGGCTCACACTGAGCAAGCCTTCCAACTCCCATTTAACTGATGCTCAACTGGCCTGTTGAGAAACACAGTTGTACTCATTAGCTGTCACTCTCCTCCCATTGCACTTTTGCTTCCTTTTAACTAATGAGTTGCTGATGTTTCATTTCATTCATGCGCCCCAAAGGAAATTTTAAATCCACTCCAGAATCACTGTCAGTTGGCTGATTAACAGCCTCAAATTCCTTTCCACTACACTCCCCCTGTCTGACAAGCTTCTTATTAAAGTTGTCTGGTAGACATCAGGGTTCTGTTTTGATGTGATCATCTTTTATTTTACTGGCTCACTCACTTCCAAGCTCATTAGCACAGGCTGAGCACAGATTGCAACCAAATGTTTTCATAAATATTGTTACTCTCTCAACCTCTAAGAAAAAAAGAATATTGAACCAAAGTTTGGGAAAGTCTGTTTAATCGGAGAATCTGTACAGAACCAGTGGAACTAGTATTAAGCTGTTATTTGACATTTTTAATTTTGAAATTTGGTTTGCAAACCAGAGGGAACCTTCCTACTACCAACTCAATCTTCCTCTGTGAATGTTTGGGCCCCAGGAAGTGAAAACACGATGGGGTAGATCTGTCCATCCCCTTCATTATGAGATAGGGTTGGGTGGGGGAGCTCTAATTAAGAGGAAGTAAAAGAGATTATTGGAGTAAAGGGGGAAATTAGTTTTTAGGTTTCATGTTCTGACAAGACTACATGTTTTGAATGGAATTTGAACATTTTAACCAAGTTTGTGTTAATAAAGTCATCTGTGGTCAAAAAATAAATATGACTAAGGAAGCTCACTTACTTGTTTTAGGGCTAACCCTGTCTGGTCAAGTATCACAAGTCTCAAGAAACTTCACAGCTAAAGGAAGGTAACAATTTTGGCATGGTAGAGGGATGTGCCTTTCTAGCAGTAGTTGTAGGCCAAAAGGAGTATGAATGTTTCCCCTTTGTCTCCTCAGCCTAACCTGCTTGTACCATGCCCCCAATCACTCGATCCACCAATCATTTCCCACTGATTGATTAGACACTGCCCCATATTACATTGGGCCCATCTATGTAATCAGCCCCTCCTATAACTGAATCTCTTTCCACCACTTGTACTTCCTCCAGTGATCAGAGACACACACCCATGATCTAACTTCGCCTCCCAAGACATAATGATTCCTTGAGCCACAATGTCTGTTTTGTGATTGCTTTCTCCTTCATGTTTAGTCTCCAGCTGTGGCTTCTACATTACTCTTAACCCCTCCAATCTTTGCAACCTTTCAGCTTCCTTTTCCTGTTCCCTATTCCCCCATAATCCTTACAGTTTTCCCTTGACTTAATGGTCTATCCTTAAACTTTATGGTTTGCTCCTTGACATTTAAGATCTATACCCATGGGCCTTACTATCAACACTCAGAGTCTTGCAATCTCCCTGCAGCTGACAGCTGAGGCTAACCTTTCCAGTCCTACCCTCAGTCAAAGGCCGCTCTACTCTTCAGCCAGATAAACTGGCACTGGGAGAGTTGAAAATGCTATTTTGGTCCTGCTATCAATTCAACAAGATCTGAGGCAAACTATTGTTTTTGTTTTTTTCTGAATGCTAAGTTGCTTTTCCACACCGTCACTAACACTGTTATTGCCAAGATCATTCAGAAAGCTTTCCCATATATCAATGTTTCATTGCACAAAGAACTGATTCTTGATGTCAGTTCTGAACATCTTAGTTCTATCCTTATCCTGTATACAGAAACCAGAAAGGAGACGGTTAAAAATACCTTTGTCATTCAGCTACTTTGGGAGTGACAGGAGCCAATTGATTGAGAATGCAACAAGAACAACTGCCTGAAGGAGATGGGTTCCATTGTTTTCATTTGTGCATCTGATCCCAATGATGTCATCAGAACTTGAACATTTCTTCAATTCTACAGACTGAGCCAGAAACTACAGTATGTTTCCCACGAGGCCAACAATGGGAAATGGAGCCAGGAGAAAAGCTAAACATCTTTAAAGTACCTGTTACTGTTCCTTCTTCTACAAGGAAAACTTAAGCCCACTAGACTAGATTCCTGATGAAGGGCTTTTGCCCCAGATGTCGATTTTTTCCTGGTCCTTGCATGCTGCCTGACCTACTGTCCTTTTCCAGCACCACTCTAATCTTGACTCTAATCTCCAGCATCTGCAGTACCCATTTTTGCCCTTAAGAGTTCCCGTAGCCAATCCCACCATTTCCTGCTTTCAACAGCTTGCCCCTGGACAGTGCAATTTTTCACTGCTAACTGCTAATCTCCTGCTCAAAGCAAGTGAGGAAATTAGGTGGTGAAATGTAAATGAAGCATGAGAGTTACAGAGAGGAAAGGACACAGAGTGCTGAGTAAACTATACACGTGTCACAGAGAATTTTTATTTGATCTAGAAATGTATTGAACCATCATCCTGCAAAACTGCCCAAACAGACTTCAGGAAGACTTGCATGATCCAAGCAGCATATTATCCAGTTATCATTATACAAACAACATAATCATTTCAATTTCACATCCATCGCTCAGTTAATCATGGAATTAAATTACTTCGAACTTTGAAGCCAAACTGGCCTTTCTGATCTTTGAATGAAAAGATAATTCCAGGAGTTAAACTGAGTAAATTGACACAAGTAAATTTACCAAGTTGCAGCTTGGGGCTAGCCCTGTTGCCCCACAGCACCTGGGATTTTCAATTCCACTTCTGGCAGGTGTTTTAAATAAATATTGTCTTTTTTTCTGAAAGGTAGGACTTGCTTTCTTGATTCTTAACATTTTGTAATTAAATAAGTTACATTTGCTTGCCCCCAGCACATTGCTGCAACAAGACAACAATAGGGCTTTTAAATTCTAAATTAGAAATATAATCATCCGTATGAAACAGTGTGGGGCAGAAATCTGAGTTATATAATTGTTGTGATACAGGAACAGCACTTGTAAACCACTTTATTTGCAGTAAAGACCTTCAGAATATTTATGTATATATATAGATAGGGATTTTATCCTTTCTTTTAAGTAATGTGTTGGCCTTGGTTACATCTGGTGGTGTTACATTAGTCAGCTGAAATGGTAACATATATGTGTGACTGTTTGGTATGGCTTAGCAACAAATCTACCAGCTTGGCAGGAGGGCAAGTTGCTCGTGTGCTAACTTTCAAGCAAAAAAATCCTGGTTTCTGATTCAGCTGTGTGTATTTGCCCCAACAAAACATGCAAGAACCTATTGTTTTGCTAACAATGTGCTCAATCATTCCAAGTGATTTCTTTTCCAGCTGCAATGCTGCCTTGAAAGCCTCCAGACCTGGAGTGAGGTACTAAGACCCACACTTGAACAAATATTGGATAGACCTGGGTAGGAATATTCAGTCAGAATGCTATTAAAACCTACCTTGCCAGCCTGACTGGTAAAAATACTGAGTAGCTGGAGTATAAAAAGTCTATGATATGGTATCTGATGGTGTATGGCTGGCAGTATGGGTGCGACAATTAGATCCAGTAGCCATTGCTTAAGAGGAACAAGTCATCCAAAGCTTTCCTGCTGCTCCATACTACCATCAGGTAATCTCTGCTGTGGTATGTGTTAACTGACATTCACACTTGGCACATTGTCCATATGAGGTTTTTCAAAATGGAATTTTATTTTCCCAACTTGGCGATTTCAGGGTTAAGGTTTGGTCAGTGCTGAGGCAGCTCATCCCATTGTTCGTTGGCCTTTTCACACTTAACTTTTGAAGCTTTCTAAACAAACTTTCCATCTTATGGATGGTAAAGCCTGGTATCACAATTATAAAGAAATAGAGCAGAGTTCTCTCCAGTGTCCTTTATCCTTCAATCAATATCATAACATTAAAATGCCTGGTTGTTACCACGTTGGTGTTTCTGACAGCTGAGAGGAGAAAGGTTTACAAAGGACCTGAGGGGCAACCTTTTTCACACAGAAGGTGATTCATATGTGGAATGAGCTGTCAGAGGAAGTGGTAGATGCAGGTACAGTTACAACATTGAAAAGACATTTGGACAGGTACATGAATAAGAAAGGTTTAGAGAGACATGGCCAAACACAGACTAGGGGGACTAGTTTAATTTGGGAAAATTGGTCCGCGCTATAGTGATTCTATGTCCAGCTATGCTTTGTCTGTCTCTCCAGTTTAATGTTATTTGTTTCTAATTTTAGAGATATTAACTTTTGAATAACTACATTCCTGCCCTCTGCGCCAGCAATCGTGGAGAGAGACTAATACCAGCGTGTTGAGAGAGAAGATAACTATCCAGCATCAGGAAACCATCACTTTTTTCTGCAATGGGTATATCAATAAACAAGCTTTATATTTTGTTTTCTGATGGTTAATTTTATGTTCTGGTAATAATATAACTTGTTCAGAGTAAAGTTTCTGGCCACAGAGAGATTTTCACTGTTGTGATCAGCTGGGTCTGGAATAAATTCCCATTGGATTAACACAGGATCAATCACAAATCTGTTTAGTTGCTGCAGCTTTTCTCACTGCCGTGAAATCCTCATCATATCTTTTTATAACTATGCAAATGCAGACCAAGCAAGGCCAATTCAGATCATAGTTTATCTTACACCTGCTGCTGCTCAGAATGGCCTGGACCAGACGTGAAGGCAAGATTTTCCATCACAACAGATTGCTGTAAACATTTGAACTTCAATTGACTTCAAGGTTATAGAGGGGCCATTAAAGACAGTGCAGGAAAGAATGAGAGAGCAGAAGAATTCTAGGCCATGAAACCAGAACAAGAAAGAGCAAGATTTCAGAGGAATTAAAAGTCACAAAAGCAATGGGAGTCAGTACAAGACACTGAGCCAGTGAGAGTGCCAGCTAACCCCCAACAGGACCCATGTCAGAATTCGAAAAAGCTAGTGAAAGTGGTGTCAACATTAAACAGAGCGCGGATTGGTAGCTAGTGGACAAGTTCTGTGTGTTCTCCACTTAAAAGCTGCAGAAAGGAAAGTCATGACGAGGAGGGACAGAGAAAACAAAAACAAAGAATTTTCTACTTGGTTTAAATTTAGGTTTGATATTTTTAAGTAGTGACATGGGAGGTCAATCCTGTATGTTGCATGACCAGTAAGTGGAAAGTTGTCTGGATGACCAGTGGAAAGTGTGACTCGTCTGAGCACTGGGTTTCAGAGCTTGAGCACATCAGCTTAAGGCATGGCAGTGACTCTATGAAGCTGAGAGTTACATGGATAACATGTTTTCAGATTTGGCCATCCACAACTGAAGGAAGTTCAGTCAGGAAAGGAATAGGTAACCACTAGTCAGAAGAAGGGAGTCAGGAATGCCCCAGAGAACAGATTTTCTGTGCTGAAAAATGGTGAGATTGAGGATTTCTCAGGGGAATGCAGAAACAGCCCAGCTGTATGAGGGGAGCATAGGAAGAGAGGAAAAGCAATATTAGTAGAAGTCTCAATAGTGAGGAAAACAGACAGGTCTTTCTGCAGCCTCAGATGTAACTGCAAGGTGTTGTGTTGTCGTTCTGGGCCAGGGTTAAGAATGTCATTAAACAACCTAAAGACATTCGGAAGGGCGATGGTGAACAGTCAGGTTGGACGTACGCACAACCTGGATAACTAGAGGAATGCAGTCCTGTAACAAGAATTTAGGCATCAAGGGAGCAGGTGGAAAAGCAGGACCTCAAATGTTGCAATCTCTGGATTACTCCCATTGGATGTGCAAGTGAGCATAGGAACAGGCAAGTAGAACAGGACAATATGTGGCTGAAGCATTGGTGTAGGACAGTGTACGCGGATTTCTGGATCATTGGGTTTGTTGTTGGTGCAGGTGAGACCTCTAAGTCTGCCAGGTTGTACCTCAAGTGTAACAGAATCAACATAATTGTGGGGGGCTTTGCTAGTGCTGTTGGTGTGGGTGTAAACTGATTCAGCAGGAGGATGGGATACAAAATGGAGGTATAGTAAGGGGCAATGCACAGGCAAATATAGAGGTAAAAAAACAAGTCAGTCTGGATGGCAGATCAAATCAGTCAATTGAGACAAAAATGAGAATGGCAAGGCTGGTGGCATTTATCTTAGTGCAAGGAGACTTGCAAATAAAGCAGATGAGTTGAGAGCATGGGTTAGTGTTTGGGGATGTGATATCATTTGTTTTCACAGATAAGATCGAGGGAAGGGCAGATGGGTAACCCCAGAAACAATGCAGAGGCTGCCTGGTGCAGGGGTGGGCTTAATGTACCAACACTGTCAAAGCAATAAAAGAAAATGAAAGAACACAAGTCCTCCACCTCACACTCTCTCCTCCCAGCCCCTCCACATTCCCCATGCCAAACCCATACCAATCATGCCACCTCAAGCCCCTCACTTATCCCAATGGCCCTCAGAACCATATGCCAACATATGTTCCAATATCCAACCTCTATGGCCTTTTATAATTGCATTGCCAAATTATTGCCAACTCAGGCCGACACATGCCAAACCAGGCTCCCCATTAACCAAGCTTTGCCATTACACCTATCAAACTATTTCACTCAGTATTCACCACAGAGGATATAGGTTCTGTGCTGAGATTCTATACAGTTCTTCAGGATAGAATCATACAGAGGCCCAAATGATGTTGGCTTTAGCAAGAAATGTGGCGGAATCATGTGAGGAGTCCAGCAAGGCCTCTCACAACACTGAGAGCAATTCGCTGCATCTTTTAAATAAGTTCCAGGCATCAAGGCAAGGTTCTCACGAGGCAGTGGCAAGTTGCCAATTCAGGGAGGTTATTGCTTATTAATGACCTTATCAGTTGCACACTCTGCTTCAACCATGAGCAAACTGGTTGCCAAGAGTTCTTGATGTGGAAATCAGCCTGGGTGCCTGGTGATTTTAGCTCACCTGTCTACTCGAAAGGAGCTCCATGTTGGTCAACAGTCTCTAATATCTCAAGGTATGCTCCACGGGCACAGGTCAGAAATACCTGAAATCCAAGAAATTGAAATCTGACATATGCCAACCTCTAGGAGGGCAAATCTCCAATTTACTTACAGCATATTTCTGTCCTTCAATGTTGTACTTCATGCTACGTTGATGACGATCACTGTAATTCAGCAGCAAGAACACTGTGTATTCACACTCAGCTCACAGACCAGAACAAGCTGCAACTCTGGGCTGTTAACTTGCCAAGTTTGTTATGTTAGGAAGTCAGAAAACTTGTCGTGGTTGTCAGCAGTCCTCAGTCAAGTCAAAGAAGATAACCTTCACTCAGGGGTGCCAGCACTGTAAGTCAAGGGCAGTGTCTAATACCAATCCAGGGGCTTGGGCACAGTTAGTCAGCAACCCAGGATGGTCAGAGTCAGGACGTTCTCCACATAAGATGTAAGGAGCTTAATGTTAGGCAGACCACACCCCTCTTTCTGCCCTATTGGAGGCTGTTTCCCTCATACGAGAGAGAGCAGTCATTATGGGAGACAAAAGTGGGTGGCTTTGCTGTTACTTCTGTCACATAGGAGAGGTATCCTATGTGAGCGAATAGGTAACACAAGGCATGCAGGATTAATGGTGTTGGTATTGGGCTGGGTGACAGTGAGGGAGGGAAGATTTTGCAGGCAGTAATGAGAGTAGTAGAGCAGGAGGTGGATACAACCACAGGTAGTGAGAGAAGATAGTGGCACTTACGCTGGGGGTGTAGAGAAAGTCAATTATCATCTTTGTACATTATCATTCACTCCTCCAGATGAGTGGCAGCCTAGGACCAAGCTGGTCGATCTGGTGTTGATGCCTCAACTGCTGATCCTGGGGAAAAAGGAAGCCACCCCTGTGCACCAGCCAAACCACCAAACCTCCAGGTCCATGCCCACAAAGCAGAGCACCAAGTTTACCTTCACTGCCATATCCAGGGCAAATGTCAGGAACTGTGCAGGACAGCTCTCGACTAACAGTGAATGTCAAAGCATTAACAGCTTTTGTGTCAAGGATGCCAGTCCATTTCATGATATCCTGACAATGGTGAATTGTTCCTGGTATAGCGAGTAGTAGAATGAGTCTAGAATTGGATTAGAGAAGTGCTATAGGGGAGGGCGAAGTAGTTAAGCAGAGGGCTTTGATGTAAGATGCAATGAGAAAACTTATTATGCCTCACAGAGAGAAACTCTGCATGAAACTTGACAAACCTGATATTTCACCACAAAAACGTAACATTCAGTCATATGATGAATTCACATTTTGATAAAACAGGCTTGCTGATTTAAAAAATCATTACATTTAGCTTCTTTAAATTATTTATGAAACAATAATTAGAATTTGTTGACTCACTTTGAAGAGTCTATAACTACTTGTGCTAACAATCAAACTGTGAATTGATAGATTCTTTGATGATGAAAATTTGTGAAACCAATCATGCAGCACTAATTAGCGAATAATATCCCTCAGGCTTATGTCAACAGTTTCTGATGTAGTAAGCACTAATTTGATATCACTCCAGACAGTTTTTCCAGACAGAAAGGACATGAATTTTAAATATCTTGACAGCTCTACAACTGCCTTTAACAACTCTGTTTACAATTGTTTGGTAGCTGTGTTTGGCATGGCTCTTGAAAGTTCCATTGACTATTCCAATGAATTTATGTATTTCTTACATGAAACATTCATATTTAGTTTTAAGAAGGTGTTTCCTCTAAAAAAGGACACCTCACATTCCTGGAAGATACCTGGCACTTTATCTCTCTATTAGGATACTCCACCTCTCCAAAGAAATCCAATGACCTTCCATTCATCATGAGGTCTAAGTGGGGATTGTACAATGTTCAGCACCATTCATGACTTTTCATATACTAAAGCAGTTCATGTTCAAATGTTGCAAAACCTGCACAGTATCCAGATTTGGGCTGACATGTGCAAGTAAAATTTGCACCACACATGTGCCATACAATGACTAAATCCAACAAGAAAAAATCTAACCAGTGCCCCTTGATGTTCAGGTTCATTACCATCACTGAATATCTCACTATAAGCTACATTAACCAGAAACTGAACTGGACCAGTCATAAGTACCATAGCTAAACGAACAGGTGAAAGCTAGAAATCTTGCAATGAGTCACCTCCTGACTCCCGAAAGCCTGTTCAATTCTACAAGGTTAATTTGCACCTCATCCACAAACATTCATTCCCTCCACCCCTGATGCACAGTAGTGGCAGTGTGTACTACCTACAAGATATACAGCAGAAATTCACAAAGGCACCTTAGGCATAATGTTATAAATCCATTACCACTCCTATCTAGATGGACAAGGGCAACAGATACATGAGAACATCACTATCTGCAAGTCCCCATCCAAGACAGTTACCATCCTTACTTGGAAAAATTTCTCCCTTCCTTCACTGTCACTGAGTCAAAATCCTGGAACTCTCACCCTTACAGCATTGAGGGTCTATCTACAGCATAATGTCTGCAGAGGTTTAAGGCAGCAGCTCACAATCACTTTCTCAATGGAAAATAGGTATGTACAATTAATTCTAGCCCAGCCAGCAGTGTTCACATCTCATGAATGAATTATTAAACATGCTGGCAACTTTCGTCATTCTATGAGTTTTAAATACCAAAGGCCATGAGCAAAGTCCAGACCAGTCTGAGGCAGCTCCACATGAATATATCTTCATGAACCTTAAAAGTGCAACATAGATCACCTCACATCATGACTAACCCTTTCTCCAGCACTGCCCCAATCCTGCACTGTGAAAATGGCAGGTGCTGCATTTACGGACAGGATATATGGATTCAGACCTCCATTGCTATTTTCATCATGGCAGAGAAGTTTCTCCATCTTTAAAAAATTTAGACTATTGTCATAAAATATTGCATCATTAACTCAGATTTCCTTTCGATTCCACTCTGTTTCATGAGTGAAAATAACAATTTGTCATCATGGAGGTAGAGCTGTTCTTGAAATATATCTGAAGGAGAGGATAAAAATAACCGTTTACGTAAATTGAGCAAATTTTATCTGGAGTTTTTTAAATGAATCCTGAGAGCCACAGTGACACCATTTCTTTAATGATTAACATTGTTTACATGTATCAATGTGCAGTCCAAAATAAATCTCATTAATTGAGTTTGACATCTTAACTAATTGATTCGTTCTGCATTAAACATGCCTTTTGTTTTACTTTTAATTAAAACTCCAGGTTCAATTGGAGCTGCAAGATGAAAGATATTTTGTATAAGTTTCGAGCATTAATGTTTCTCTCACAAGTTTGGAACTTGATGTTTCAATAACTATGATAATATAGGATTTCAGTCTTACTTCTAATAATATTAGACAGCGGACGATGTTTTCATGGTTATGGCTCAGCAGATCATCCTTCAGTGGGACTATCCCTGGATTTCCCTCACCAAATAAAAACAAACAACAAAATGGATGAAAAATAGATCTATACTGGCTGAAACAATTGCACAACATTTATATCATTATTTTAAGGAAAGTCTGTTTCGACATATTTCATCAAAACTTAGTTCAGAGGAGAAAAGAGGATACTCAGAGATCAGAATTTTGTTCAGAATAATTTCAGAAGAATAAAGTATTTCTCATAACATCTAACTTCCAATTTCAAGCTTACAAACACAATTTGGACAGCCCAACTCTGGTATGGGTAGGAGAGAGTCAGATAAGAGTTTAAAATTCTGAATTCCAAAATGGTGCCTCTAACTTTCAGTAATTCAAATTGAAATAATAATATTAGTGACAGTGATTTGGGCCCTCAAAAACAGATTGGGAACTATTTACGATGCAAGCTGTAGTCCAATCGTATTATCCATATAATAATAGCATTCATAGAATCATAACGTCATAGGATTTCAATAGTACAGAAAGAGGCCACTCAGCCTATCAAATCTGCACCAACCGTCCAAAGAACAACCCACTCAGACCTCCCCCCCCACCCTATTCCCATAACCCCACATTTACCCGACCTAATCCACCTATCCTGCATATCCCTAGACACTGTGGGGCAATTTAGCTTGGCCAATCCACCTAACCTGCTCACAGAGCCATAGACATAGTCATAGTCATAGTCATAGAGTCATGCAGCACAGAAACAAACCCTTTGGTCCAACCAGTCTATGCCAAACATCATCCCAAACTAAACTAGTCTCATCTGACTGCTCCTGGCTCATATCCCTCCAAACCTTTCCCATTTATGTACTTATCCAAATGTCTTTTAAACATTGCACCCTCATTCACCACTTATTCAGGAAGTTCATTCCAAATGTGAAGCACCGTCTGTGTAAAAGAATTGCCTCTCCCAGCTTTTTTAAATCTCTCTCCTCTCATCTTAAAAATACCCCCTAGTCTTGAAATCCCCCATCCTAAGGAAAAGACAACTAACATTGACCCTACCTATACTGATCATTATTTCATACACTTCTATAAGGTCGCCTCTCAACCGCCTACGCTCCATTGAAAAAGGTCCTAGTCTATCCAGCCTTTCTTTATAACTCAAACCTTTCATATTTGGAGGAAACCAGAGCACCCAGTGTAAACCCAAGCAGATAGGGGGAGAACATGCAAACTCCATTTCAAGTAGGTAGAGTCCTGCATTATTTGCTGCTGAGCAGCACAACTATGGTATGGGAAGATGAATGTCTAGATGAGACCTAGTCTTGAAAAGTGTCTTAGAACTACCCCACCTAAGCCATTCTCTGACACAGGGCATTCCTAGCCCTAACCTCCACCCAATCATGCAATGTGCAAGCATCTCAAGCCCTACAAAATAAAAATTTCCCTCAACCTACTGTTCACAGATCGTTGATGTCTCCCAAAGCCAAATTTCCACCTTCGCCAACCAGCCACGTCATGAGCCTAGTTGGGTTTTAGGGAAGGATTCAAGAATTTGTAGATAACTAAGTCTCTGCCATTACAAACAGGAAAGCCTTGTTGTCCCTGCTCTATCCAATGCACTGTACCCATATAAAAGCCAAAGCCTAGATATCTAGGAGAATCCTATGAGTTCTATGCGGCAAGACAAAGGTGAACCACTAGAAATATCAAACAATTCCACCTTTTTAATTGAAAAATGCACATGCTATTTGGGTTATTCTCTCAGGACCTCTTGCAAAATTTCAAAATTGAAATAATTCCTTTTATAAATTTACATGAAACAGCCTTTAACCAATCTTCTGGGAGTACTACATTAAAAGTCCTTTCTTCCAGTATAGTGTATCATAAACTGTTAAATCTGAGTGATAGAGAACTCTCGCTATTTAAAGAAAATAACATCCATTTATTTTTTAATTCTAAAAATGAACTTTAAACTACAACTATTCATGACTTTAAGCCCCCCTTTCTCTTAACTGCTATTACCTGCCTCCAACTCTATAACAATATACTGTTCCAATAAGACACTTATTAAAATTACATCAACTTAATTTCCAAACCACACAGCTGTTGTTGTCTTCTGTGACTTCATTCTTCCAGCTGCTGAATTCCCTGGATCAGCTTCTTTCATTTTACTGTGAGCATGTTTCACATGGAAAGGTATCTTTGATAAAGATGGTAGTTGCTCTCGCTCCAGTTTTCAAAATGTCCAACATCGGATCATCTCATTGGTTCGATGTAGACAAAACAGTAAATTCAAACTCAATTGGGTTTTAGTATCCCAGGGCATAATTTAAACTAATCGGTTAAATTTGAAATGTTTTCAAAACAGCAACCAAAACTCAGATATACATTTCATAGCCAAATGTTACATATTTTCAATGTTCCATTATGCTCTAGGACTGCCATCTAGTCATGTACACAGATGCTTGTAATGTCTCAGTTCAGAACAGCATTCACTCTCTCTTAAAGGTACAATGCATGCCTTCAACTTCATAACTCCAGAATAGTCTGGTCAATTTTATTTCAAACATAGCTGCCTTTTTCATAATTGAAGAGCTCAACAATACCCATCTTGGTATTCAAATAAGTGTACTGTTTTAGCTGACTTATTTCTTTACTTGAATTTTAGATTTTCCCAAGTTTCAAGTAACAATAGATTTATCTGAACGGCATGTTCAAATATCTTGTTTCACCATTCAGAATTATAGGTCTCCTGCATAATAAACAGCAAGTGTCCAGGGTGAGGTATTGGGTTCTGTCTGCCTGTGAAAATAAGATGCCCATAGCTCAGTGTGGGCTCAGTCACATTTCAATCAAACATCTCAGCAACATGTGAGTCCTTTGTGTGGGATGGTCTGAACAAAACGCCTCATGCATTATTTTCAGACTGCTATCATCTCTTTGCACCAATCCTGAGGAGGATTGAACAAAGAATATTTTAGCACAGGAACAGGCCCTTCAGCCTTTGATGCCTGCACCGATTTAGATCCTCCATCTAAACCTGTCACCTATTTTCTAAGAATCTGTATCCCTTTGTTCCCTGCCCATTCATGTACCTGTCTAGATACATCTTAAATGACACTATCATACCCGCCTCTACCAATTCCGCTGGCAACACGTTCCAGCACCCACCTCCCTCTGGGTAAAGAACTTTCCATGCATATCTCCCTTAACCTTTTTCCCTCTCACCTTGAACTCGTGACCCCGAGCAATTGAGTCCCCCACTCTGGGAAAAAGCTTCTTGCTATCCACCCTGTCTATACATCTCATGACTTTGTAGACCTTAATCAGGGCCCCCCTCAACCTCCATCTTTCTAATGAAAATAGTCCTCATCTACTCAACCCGTCTTCATAGCTCACACCCTCCATATCAGGCAACATCCAGGTGAACCTGCTCTGTACCCTCTTCAAAGTATTCACATCCTTTTGGTAATGTGGCAACCAGAACTGTGCACAGTATTCCAAATGTGGCCGAACCAAAGTCCTATACAACTGTCCAACTCTTGTACTCAATACCCCGTCCGATGAAGGAGACCATGCCATATGCCTTCTTGACCACTCTATTGACCTGCATTGCCACCTTCAGAGTACACTGGACCTGAACACCCAGATCTCTCTGTACATCAATGTTCCCCAGCGCTTTTCCATTTAATGTGTGGTTTGCTCTTGAATTGGACCTTCCAAAATGCATCACCTCACATTTGGCCAGATTGAACTCCATCTACCATTTCTCCACCCAACTCTCCAATCTATTTATTGGTGGGAGGCATATTATTTTTATTTGAATCATTTCAATTTTCACAATTCAGTGAAAATTATGTCTACGCAATATAACCCTCAGTCACATTCCCCAGCTGCAGGCCACCTCACAAGATAAAACCTCAGCTGCAGTTAAAGCAGTGTTAATATGATAGTGAAAAGTCTCTCAGTTCAAAAAAATTGTTGCAGATAATGAGCACAAGTCTCTTGACAGTTTGGCAAGAGAAAGATAAACTTGTCACATCGAAATGCTCAGTTGGAATGGGGTGACAGCATGATTATGTTGCAAATAGGTCAAACATGTGAGGCCACATTGGAGACCATTCCAGGCCACAATATGGTTTTATTAATTCTCCACAGGATGGAATCACCAGTAAATCGATCACCCTCTGGATTAGTGCGGAAGGAGTGGAACAGACCCTCCATGAGCATCAGAGGCATATAGACGACAGGACTGCTGTTTCATTAGAAACAGACAGAGAAAGAAAGACATGACTGGCAATGGTTTAACCTGAGGGTCTCACCATGCCTCAGGCAGGGGAGATGTTGAGAGGACAACTCAAGAGGGTTGGTTACCTCAGTTATAGAAACATAGAATCAAACAGCACAGAAACAGACCCTTCAGTCCAACTTGTCCATGCCCATCACTGATGTTGGACTCAGCCGTCTATAGTTTCCAGGCTTCTTTTTACAGCCTTTCTTAAATAAAGGTACAGTATTAACCTCCCTCCAGTCCTCCAGCACAATACCTATGACTGTAGATGATACAAACTAATCTTCAGGGGTCCTGTAAGTTCTTCCTTAGATTCCCACAATGTTGTGGGATACACTTCAACAGGTCCCAGAGATTTTTCCACCTTTATGTTTTTCAAGACATCCAGCACCTCCAGGAGCAACAGCGTTTTACAGACAACAGAGCTGTTATCTCATTGGAGGGAGACAGAGAGAGAGAGAGAGAGAGAGAGAAAGAGAGAGAGAGAGAGAGAGAGAGAACTGGTAGTGGTTTAACCTGAATGTCATCATGCCTCATGTTAGGGGAGAGTTTGAGAGGGGAGCCTCGTGGGGTTGGTTAGCTCATTTGTCTGGTTTCTGCTGCAGAGTGATGCTAACAGTGTGGGTTCAATTCCTACACTGGCTGAAGTCACCATGAAAGACTCTCCTTCTCAATTTCTCCCTTTGCCTGAGGCCTGCTGACCATCAGGTTAAACCACCACCAGTCATTGCTGTCTAATGAGGGAGGAGTATTATGGTCTGCTAAGACTATGGCAACTTTTCCTTTACAGACAACAGAAAATGAGGCAAGGCTAGGTAAATACATGAGAACACCATCACTGGACTATGCTTGATATATTAAAGTTGCAATGCGAGCATATGAGGTGAGTAGTGAGATTTATTCTGAAGGTGCCAGTGGACAACCTGACCACAAAGGGAAGATGATATCAATGTGGAGGCAACAACAGTGTCTAAGTAATCAGTGTAACAGTAGAGGTCGTTTCCCACAATAAAAGCTTTTTTAAAAAAATATATTCTTTCATGGTGCAAGGGCAACATTATCAAGACAAACATTTTCTCCCAATCCTTAATTGTCGGAGCTCCCATGTTACTATGGATTTGGAATCACGCGCAGACCAGAGCAGATGAGGAAAACATTTACCTTTCTCTTAAAGGGAATCAGTGAATCAACTGGGTTTTTAAACAACAATTAATAATGTCATGGGCACAATTACCATGATTATTAATGCATTGAATAAATTGAAACTCCAACTGATGCATTGGTAGGTTTTGAACCTAATCACCAAGGTTGCTGGGTTATAATACCATTACACCACCATTGCCTGAGTTTGGAGCAGATAGGTGGCCAGCCTGAGCTGCCTCCTTAGATATTTGATCCACTTGTGATCTACAATCTTGATAAAGAATTTAGAACAGACGCACAGCTTGCTAATCAAAGTGGGAATTGGTTTAGCTCAATTGGCTGAATTGCTGGCCTTACAGAGCTGTATAATAATAACAGAGTGGGTTCAATTCCAGTCATTGGTTTGAGGTAACTATGAAGGACTCTGCTTCTCAACCTCTACCCTTACCTTAAGGTCTAGTGGCCTTCAGGTTAAATCACCACCAGTTGCTTCTCTCTGATAAGAGAGCAGTGCCTATGGTCATGTATGATGACACAATTCTAGCTCTAGAAGGTCCTCATGGACCAAATACTTAGCCAGCTATTGCTTTGATTATCTTTATCATCCACTTTTAAGGTCAAGGACCTTTAGCATAAAGCTGGAAGAACTTGCAACTTCAGAGGACTATGAATACTCCACATATGATATTAGAAGATAGTGAAAAACTGTAGAAAAGAAGAATCTCCTCGCAAAAAGTTCCAAGTGATGAGACAATATCTAATCTAATCTAATCTAATCTAATCAATGAATGCACTGATGAGAGTAACTGCGTAAGCTAACTGAGCTACTGCTAAGGGGCCTTTGGTTCCTAACCGTTCCAGACTGCTAAGTAAGACACCTGATGGGGCCTTTAACAAGCTGGACTTTGGTTCAATAAGGTTTGTTTCAATATTTAGAGTCATAAAGTCACAGAGACGAACAGCATGGAAACAGACCCTTTGGTCCAACTTGTGCATGCCAACCAGATATCCTAAATTAATCTACTCCCATTTTCCATCACTTGGTCCATATCCCTCTAAACCCTTCCTATTCATGTACCCATCCAGATGCCTTTTAATTGTTGTAATTATACCAGCCTCCACCACTTCACCTGGCAGTTTTCTCCATACACGCACCACCCTCGGTATGAAAAAGTTGCCCCTCAGGTCCCTTTTAAATCTTTCCCCTCTCACCCTAAACCTATGCCTTCTACTTCTGGACTCCCCCACCCCAGGGAAAAGACCTTGTCTATTCACCCTATCCATGCTAATGATTTAATAAACCTCTACAAGGTCACCCCTCAGCCTCCAACTCTCTAGGGCAAACAGCCCCAGCCTATTCAGCCCCTCCCTATAGCTCAAACCCTCCAACCCAGGCAATATCCTTGTAAATCTTTTCTGAACCCTTTTAATTTTCACAACATCTGTCCTGTAGGAGGGAGACCATTTATCGATAAATGATGAAAATGTAATTTCTGCACTGTGTAGGATAATATGCTCTTATAAATATAATCAGTATTTTGTTATTCATAGCACACAAAGGAAATCTTCCCTAAAACCTGACAAACATTGTTTATTGGAACAGTACAGTGCTCCCAGCTGCCATAGGAATGCCTGAGTGCATCAAAAACACTTCTCTGCTTAAGGACCATCCCCATAGCATCAGGATCCGATCACTTGGCAACATGGGGCCCTTGATCATATTCTCAATGGACTGTGCATGATTAAGAATTGTGATGTATTTCTTAGTAAAAATTAATTGAACATTTAATTAATCAGACATTAGTTATAGTGGAGCTAAATAGTACAACATTTCCAATCTTCCAAGGTTAGGTTTAATTTTGATAGCTCATGGGCAGGTATTTAAAGCTAAACAGATTATTTTCGTACAACATTGAACATGTTTGGACAACCCTAGCAGTGACATTGCTAGAGGATAGAAAGAGGAATTAGCAAAAAGCTTTGCTATCCCTGGTTGCTGACAATGTCTAGATCCTAAAGCTTTGGATAGCTACACCCACACCTCTCCAAATCTCTCTCTCTTATGTTAAAGTGCTCAATAATCTCTCAATATGTGGCTCAAAGACAAATTTTGTTTGCAAATACTCCTGTGAAGTGTTTGGAACATTGCAATGTATTAAAGATGCCATATAAAAGCCTGTTGTTGGTAATGGTATATTAGCTCCCCAATGAGATTTCTACAATATCTTCCATAAGCCATAAATAGAGTGTTTTGATTAATGAGGGTCAGACATTTATCAAAATCTCCTAATCAAGTCCACTTTTCTCTATGATTTATTCATTACCCACCTGTCTAATGCTGGGCTTTTGGTAGAACTATAAATAGCTGAGGAAGTGGAACCTCATGGCCACTTGGCCAATATTTTTATAGTTAGCTTGTTCCTCTCCATCTGTGACTGACCTCCAGCTGCTGTTACATGACTGAAGCACATAATAATATACACCGCTCTTAGTTCAGTATTCATGGCCATTAATCACTGCTTCTGACAGCTTTTCAATAAGGCTCAATGTGATTTTACAATTGCCTGGCAGCCATAGCACATTTTCTTTAAAACTCAGACATTTATTTAACACAAGACTCCCTGTTGCTTTTTTAAAATTCTTTACTGATATGCTTCAGAGCTGGAATTCCCCGTTAGTTGGCCGAAATTGAAAGAATAACCAGGTACCTGTTCCCTAAGGTTCAGTAACAATTCTGCAATTTCAGATAGAGCAAACAACATTCCAATGAATGCGAGAAACCTGAAATGCTGACAATTTCTGCTGAGGTTGAGATAGCTGTATCATGGGTTGAGAAAAGAGGCATCCAATACAGCAAACAGTTACTGAGGAAATGAAGGAACAACAGCTTTGTCAGCCTGTGAGATGGCCAAAACAAACGTAGCAGGTTAAGGTGTGAGCAGAAAGCAAGAAATTGTGCACAATGCTTGTCACTCTGTGTCTGCCTTTGGATACTTCCTGGCTTTTCAGTAATCAACAGGGGAACAAGTGTAACACCTGAAAGGACAAAGGAAGCATGAGCTATGAATTTATGTTCAAAAACTGTCTGCATTATCATAGTGTATCCAGAGAGAGTGAAAGAAAAAAACAGCAAGCTGGAAGATCTTTGATTTACTGACGATCAAGTTCAAGAGAGAAAAACATTTGACTGCATCATTTCAAAAAACTTAGATCTGAATCATGTCTATTTTTGGCTAAGTCCAAGTTGCATCTGGCTTTTTGGAGGGATTTCCGCCATGAAGCCTAGTGAGTTTTCTCGCCATATCTTACCAAACAGGCCTGAATAACTACATATCCTGACCCGATGGTGTCCATCACAGCTGATTCCAGCTCCTTGCATCATTCCCAGAAGGACTTGCTACTCTGCGGATATCCAGCGAAAGACCAGCAAGCCTTGCAGCTGTGCCATCTTTAAAAGACCACTGTGTAGCCATTCGGGCTCTGGCATTTTGAAACCACCCAGCTTGGTGATGGACAATGAACAAAGATGTCAGAGAAGGGGAAGATGCATCGTGATACTCCGACAGGAACTTGGGGGCCCTAGTTGAGGGCGTGTTGCAAAGGAGCACTGCCAGAGGAGACATGGTATTCTGTTTCATGGTCAGCACCCAGGATAGTGCCAACTCCATGGTCCAGAGGAGCAGCTATCAGTGCTGGAAGAAGGCCAAATATATTCTGCACTCCTGTTGCACGTCTCTCTCCACCACACACACCCACATACACACACACACACACACACACACAAACACACACACACACACACACACACACACACACACAATCTCTGCAACTGCACATGCCACCACCCAGGCAGTGCCACACTCACTGTTGCCCACATCTTCCCTCACTCACTCTCAATTCTCAAGCTCCAGCCACCCACACCACCGACCCTCTATGTCCTCAGCACTGCCTCCTCACGACCTCAGAACACCTCACCAGCTTTCACCCACTTTCATTCAGTCTAATAGCTGTGGCTCCCACTCCCACCTCACGCAATCCCTCCCTTACCCTCAATGCAGGAGAAGACAGCCAATAAAAGGACACAAAGAGCCCAGATGGGGAAGGACCTCATATGAGGAGAGGATCCTGGCCCTTGCATGAGAAGACTGAGAACGCTCCTGCAGGAATGGCAAGATTTCATGTCCTGCCAATCGGGTAAGCATCCCCCCGGCAACTCTGAGAGTAGCCCCTCGTCAGTGTTATTCACTGAACACAACTTCTAACCACTGACCGTGACACCTTCTCTGCCTTTGGTCCTGCAGGTACCACCAGCATCTCATCTACACAGTAAGATGCCTGACATTCCCAGGGGCCACCACTTGCCCTCTGAGGATGAAAGTTCCAAGACACCAGAGGGAGCATCAGCAAGGCTGCCTCATCTTCCCTCCACAGTCTCAGAAACGGACTCCTCGGTGAGAATGTTAGGTTTACGGAGTATGAGAGCACAATCTGGTGAGAACTTGACAATGAAGCTCCACAGTTGGCTGAGGAAGAAATGCCCCAGGGAGTTGGTGAATCAGAGACCAGGCCCTGCTGGGTGCCAGGTAGGAGAGGGCCCTATAATGTTGGCAATCAGCAACTTTGTCAACAGGCGCAAGGAGGACTGTAGTGACACACAGGTACATGGGCTACATAACACTTATTACCCAGAAGCTACAGCGGTGCAACAAAGCACTGCAGCAACCTGACTGGCTGCCTGTATGGACCAGGGAGAAGCTGCCATGGACAGCCAGGTTTAGCACCCTCAGGGTCTGCTGGAGAGGCACACACCCATCTGTACT